>NC_089845.1:136925546-137547630 GCF_035609145.1 Eleutherodactylus coqui | reverse complement strand
ATAGCTGCCAGGACACTATTTAAATTGACTTTTTTAATTAACTGTTAGCAGGGCTTAATTTTGGAGTAGGGCTTCTATATCAAGCATCCTCAAAAAGCCTGAAAAATCATTTTGCATCCTCAAAAATTCTGGAAAATCATGCTATGTCTTATTTTCAGGATATGTCTTATTTTCAGGGAAACAGGGTAGTAGGCTTAATCCAGCTAACCTTCTGGGCCCTAAGGTCACTCTACCCCTCCCTGCACTCCATATTATACCTGAATATTGATGTTCTAAATTGAAATAGAAAATCTGCCTATTATTGGTATGAAGTTTGAAGTTTGTTTTACAGCTTCCACCATGTTATCTATCGTTGCTCATTGGTTATCTTCTCCCTTTTCTTAATCTGTTTTCAATCTACCCAATTGGTTGTAGTTAAAGGTACCATGAGGTTTCTTTGAACGACTTCATACATTCCATGATTTCTTGTGGTGAAACATTCTTCAATAAACGAACGCCATTTCCTAAAAAATCCCGGCGCCCGTGACTCCACCCTATGTTCTAATTACAATTTTTCCATACACAAAAATTGCTTGAGTTGGTGTGTTATGTCTGTGAGTTTTGGAGTTAGCGGCTGCAGCCATTGTGTTAATAAGCAACGTTTGGTTACTATAAGAGCAGCATGGATCAAATGTCTTGATTGTATTTCAGCAGGGAGAAAATGGAATATAAAGACCTGGGGGGCCAATGGAAGTAAGATTTTCCGACCTTGTGTATTAGTAGTCTTATCTCTGCCCAATATTTTTGAGCCTCAGGACAGTTCCATAAGCTATGGAACATGTTTGTTCTTGACTTATTACATTTAGGGTAGGCCAACAGTCTGTTGGGTGCATTGGGATGTGGTGGGATATCAAAACCATGTATGGCCTTATATTGAACTGAGTTTCTTTTCATCTTTCGTTAGAGATGGCTTTGCGCATTGCTTTCCAGCCATCTGTGATTTTCTATTCAATTTATGGGTCATGGATTTCTTCTGACCTTTTTTTAAAATATTGATGAGCCATCAAATGCCATAAGGTTTAACCTGAAGGCTCGATATAAACTAGAGAGGGCGTGTTTTCGTGAGAGGGAAGTGATTAAGAGGTCTAGTGGTCTAGTGGGTTAAGCCCAATTTACACGGGATGACTGTTAAGCAAACCATGCCTTACACTCGTCCCTGCATGTACTCTCTCCCGTGCTGTTGCACAGAAGCGAGTATCGTTGGCTCGCAGCGGGGTGGCTGGAGGAGATTTCATTCCTCGCTCTCCCCCGCCCCTCTCCATTCACTTAACACAGCGGCCATTTAGTACTGAACGGCTGCTGTTTACACTGAACGATCACCGTTCAGGATTTTATGCAGCCTAAACGATGAATGATGATCGTTCAGTAGTCGTTCAGTACTGAACGGCCACCTTGTTAAGTGAATGGAGAGGGGCGGGGGAGCGCGAGGAGTGAAATCTTCTCCAACCGTCCCGCTGCAAGCCAACTAAACTCGCTCCTGTGTAACAGCATGGGAGCGAGTACATGCAGGGACGAGTGTCGGGCATCGTTTGCCCGCCAGTCATCCCATGTAAATGGGGCTTTAGAGATATGTTCTTTATTTATTTGTGGTAAGCTGATGAGTAGAAACCCTCTCAATTGCGCATAAGAGAGGAAGTGTATGTTTGGGAGTTCAAAGGCTTCTCAGAGTTCTGGGAAAGTTTGTAGTCTAGGCTTCTGGGGATGTAATATATGTTGGATGGTCTCTATACCTTTGGCTTGCCCTTGTGTAAATAATTTGCTTTCCCACCCCTCTTTGAATTCTGGGTGTCTCCATATCTTCATGTGCTTTGAAACTTTAGGCCTCATGTCCACGGGGAAAATCAGGCCCGCTACGGATTCTACATGGAGAATCCGCAGCGAGTCCCTCCTGCCCCGCGGACATGAGGGCTGAAAATAGCATTATTACTCACCTCTCGCACGCTCCGGATCTTCCCTGCTTCGCGGCTTCATCTTCTCTCCGTCGCGGCCGGATCTTCTTTCTTCGGCCCGGCGGATGTGCACGGCACGTCGGTTGCGTGCCGCGCGCATGCACCAGCCCGAAGAAAAAAGATCCGGCCGCGACGGAGAGAAGATGAAGCCGCGAAGAAGGGAAAATCTGGAGCAGGTGAGTATATTCTTATTTTGGTCTCCCGCGGATCCGGACGGCTTTCATAGGCTTCAATAGAAGCCTGTGGGAGCCGTCCGCACGGTAGACCCGCACCTAAATGGAGCATGGTCCAGATTTTTTCATGCTACATTTTTTTTAAAATCACTTTTATTGACGATCCGCGGGTATTTATCTACCCACGGGTGGTCAATGCATGCCTATGGGGTGCGGATCCGCATGCGGGTGATCCGCTGCGGATCTAAAATAATCGTTTGCCTGTGGACATGAGGCCTTAAAGAGTAGCCCATACGCCTTTCTCACAATCTTCCAGGTTGCAATCGTGTCTTTTGCCAGAAGTGATTGTCTGACCAGAGGTGGAAGATTTGAAAAGCTAGTGTGCAGAAGAGCATTTTGCTCCCATGTCCGCCTCCAAGAAGAAATTTGAAAAATAATTATTTCTTTAATCCAGTCCAAGGAGTGCCGGAACAGACAAGCCAGGTTGTAGGTTCTTACATTAGGAAATTCAATACTGCCTCTATCCTTCGGGAGCATCCGTTTCATCAACGCTATATTTGGACACTTATTGTTTCATATAAATGAGCAATAAGCCGCAGGGAGCTTTCTAATGTCTTCACACTTCAAAAGCAGAGGGATCGTTTGGAGGGGGTATAAGAGTTCAGGAAAGCTGAAGTGGCAATGACCCAGGAAGGATAGCGGTAGATTATTCCATTTATGCCCCTTAATGATATAAAGTATTAAAGCAGGGTAATCATTGATTCTAAGTGTTTCCCTATGTGTTTTCCAAAGTATTTAATTGATGATTTAGCTGAAGTAATGGGAAGTTTAGTATCTATTATGTCCTTCAGTTTTGACTTTTTCCGTGGTGATATATCTATTAGTTCGCATTTTGATACATTGATTTTAAACCCCCGACTGTTTGCCAAAGGAATCCAAGATAGCAAAAACCCTTGGAAGGTTTCTATCTGGACGGGTTATATTGTTATACCTTCTGTGTCCTCCCTGCCTTCCAGGATCCGAATCAGAGGTTCAATGGCTATATTAAATAATTTTATTTCATTTAGCACCGCCAGTATTTCACAAATATTTACCATTGCTGACCTGCCTTCCACAAACCCTGTATTCAGGGGTGAGAATAGGCGCGGGAGGATAATGACCAATCGATCTGCCATGATTTTAGACAATATCTTTAAGTCGTTGTCCATGAGAGATATCGGATGGTATGCTGATGGATTATGAAGGTCTTTGTCAGGTTTAGGGAGCAGTTTAATGTTTGCCGTGTTTATCTCCGCAGGGATAGCAATATGTTGTATGTATCAGTTATAAAGTTTTTCTAGTATGTGGATGATATGGTCTTTCAGAATTTTAAAGAATTCTCCCAAATATCCATTGGGGCCTGGGGCTTTATTGGATTTTCTGTTTGTGATACAGGGGAGTTTAGTAGTTCTCTCTCCTCCTCTGTTAGTGAAGGTATTGGAATATCAGGAGGAAAAAACACCGCAATATCTGGGTTTTTTAGGATTTTGCAAGTAGAGTCAGGCATACCAATTACAGAATATATCTATACGTTAGGGTGATTTTGAAGTCTGCCCATATTATCCTTTAGGCACAGTATGGCCTGTGCTTTAAAAGGGCCTTTTGCTAGCCCAGCCATTAGCTTCCCAGCTTTATTGCCAAATATGAATGTGGTAATCTTTGTAGGACGTTTATGTAGCCACAATACATAGGCCTGTTTGGTTCTTAGAGGTAAAATACATGATGTTATAGCAAGCTTTTAAACCTACTTAAGGTTCTTCCTCAGGCTTCAGCCCATGGCTTTAGGGTTTGGGCCTGAGGAAATAGGTTTGAAAGCTCACTATAACATCGTCTTTTTGTTAGCCATTAAAAGGTATCATATCAACAAGATTACTTGGTTTCTCTTACTGAGAACAATCACATTTTAGCCAAAGGTACCACATGGGAGGATATGATACCTTTGGCTAATGAATGGGAAAAATGTGGTACTTTTGTGCAGGGAGGAATCAGTAAGTTGCACCCTGGCTCTTTAAGATTGTAGCTGCGTGTACGATTGGCCTGCTGTCAAATAGTGAGCAGAAGCCGAGGTGTGGCGTCTGTGGAAGACAAGTGCCGGACCCGTGCAGCAGCTACCAGGAGAGGTAAGCTGCTGGTCCCAGTTACTTTCTGCTGATAGCTTCCTGTTAAGATTTCCCAGCACTCACTGTAGATATTTTAACTGCAATACATGTTCTTATCTTCTGACAGGCACAGTCAAAATGAGAATGAGAAGAGAACTATACAGTCCGTATCTGCAGATGGCATACAAGTGACCCTAACAGAGCCATTACTCTACAAACATTTAGGGATTTCAGTCACTCTACCTGATAACACTGTTTTTGAGGCCCGAGCGGAAGTAGGTCTCCTTACAAGAAACATTGTTGTCAGAGGGTCCAACAATGTGGAATGGAATGACACAATACCACCCTGCCCAGATGGGTTTGATACAGGTAATGTTATGGTGTCTTCTTGTATATGAAGTTGGTGCTGGCCTACATTTTATGTGATCTACTCTTGACGGTCATCTCCTTGCATTCTATGAATCACAATGTTTTTGAGGATAACGTCTTACCCAACCATTCTTCTTCTTGTATAACTTCTGCTTTGGTCTTTCGAAATATACTAGATAGACTTCAAAAAGCTGACCAACTTTATTCTCGTAGAATTAGGTAAAGGTGCATGTAGCAGGCTCCTTGCGGTGATCCACAGAGGAAACCAACTATTCTAGACTCCTTCAACAGATATGACTGAAAGATGGTCACCTTCTCTTCTGAGTCATTGAATACAAGTTAAATGTTTTGAAAAGCCTTTAATGATAAATATTTGCTGCTGGGGGGTCCCAAATGCCTTGCTACCGATCTCCCCACCTGGTATCCTAACGCTGAAACCAATGACTCTTCCATGAGCAAAGGTTGCATATTTATGGGTATAACGTAGTGATTTTTCTGAATATACCAATATGGCACCATTGATGATCTACTGTAGCTGGCAGCCCAGTGAAGGTAATTGTGGACCTCTTGAATGATTTCATCCTAACACCATCTTACGGGAAGTATCTGAGTATTGCAGACAATGGTGCTGAAAAATTAAAGGATTTGAATAAACACTTTCATAGGATATTCATAGGTTGCTGATTCGCTTTCCACATCTGAAAATAAATCCACGTCTACACCAAAATCTGTGTCAAAATTTGAAAATTTGCGGTGGATTTGGTTATGGATTTGCTGTAGGTTTCACCCTTTAGTTTAATTTAACCAAAATCTATGATGAAATCACGAAATGTTACATTTTTTGTTGCGGATTTGCTGCAGTTATTTTTTTAGAAATGGAAAATCCGCAGCCAATCAGCTGAAAGCTCACTAAGGTTACGTCCACACCGGGTGGATTTGTTGCGAAATGTCCTTTGCAGATATTTTGCAGAAGATTCACAATGTAAAATCTGTATTGAAAACTAGAATTTAGGGCTTCTTCAGATGGGCATATGCACAACTATGGTCTCTACTACGGAGTGTAGTTGCGCATTAACTTTTTTTTTTCTTGGACTATTCAAACTCTGCACTAGTGCGAGCGAGTGTGAATTAAAAAGCTGAGAGATAGATCCTGCCCTATCCTTCTCACACATACTATTAACTATGTGCAGGAAATATAGGGCAAGTCCTATCTTTTCTCACCTGTACTATTAACAGGCAAGAATACCGCTAATGAAGACAGAACCATTGACATCAGTGGTTTCTTTTCATCCCATTATGCGGCCTCGATAATCATAACAGGACTAAATCATGCCCATTTATTTAAACCCTTAGTGCAGAATTCACCCCCTCATTTGAAGAGCTGTAATCCGCACCGAAGAGCCAGTTCTATGATTGACATGCTGCTGATTTATATACCGCACCACAAGTCCATTTCCGCAGCAGATTTGTTTTCTGCAGAGTGGGAACAAGATTTTGAAAATCTCATTCTCTTTTCTGCTACCGTAAGGTCTGAGGATCTTCTGTGCGGAGGGTCCACATGGAGAGTCTGCGGCAAATCTGCCTGGTATGGACGTACCCTTCAGGCAAGTTCAGGAGGCAGTATTAGTGGGCAAAATCCTGGTGCAGAATTCTGGTGAGTTTGCACGTCAAGAAGTGACATGTCATTACTTGATGTGTAGACGCTAGTTTCTGTATCGAAATTCTGCACACAGATTTTGCCCATTGGCAGGGCTTAAAACGCACCATGATCCGCACCAAAAGCTGCAGCAGTAAGCCGCAGATTTTGAAGCGTTTTTTATGACGGCATGCACGTTTACACGAGCACATTTGCGCAGTGTATTATGCGCTCATTTTTTTGCATGCATATGAGCGTATTTTCTTAAGCAATGTGCGATTGGGTGAAAAAATACACTCCATGACCTAATTTGGTGCATATTACGCACCGCAATAGGTTATTGAAGTGAACTGGCCTGCGCAAACCCTGAGCATTCACTGTGTGTTTGCACACCATTTCAATTGGCCCATTTGCGTTCTTTTTTCATACGCAAATAGGCACACGGCGGAATCCATCTCAGATTTTTCCACCCATGTGGATTCTGTTTGTAAAGCCAATTCTGCAGCTAAGCTTTGTATTTCTGCTACGGATTTGCCCCTCTTTGTGTCGCAGGTCTGCACACGGATTTAACCCTTTCCAATCCACTGTCTGACGTCTAAAGACATTCTGATCGAAGGCTGTACAGCTCCGATGTCAGAAGACGTCCGTCAGGGTATTGTTATTGGCTGCTCTGTTGTCGGGGGCCTTTTCAGCATGTCCCATACTGCAGTACTGGCTCTACCCAGCAGACGGCGCCATTGTATAATGGCAGAAAGAGAAAGCCCCCTAGGAAACCCTGAATCCAAAATTGGATTGCAAAGGGTTAAGCATTGGGCAGATCTGTGTGCGGAATTTATGATGGGATTTGAAATTTGTGCACGGAATAGATCTGCATTATATACAGCACATCGTGGATTCTCTTCTACATGGATGGGGACACTCGTGTGGATTTGCCATGCATTTGATGTGGAATCCATACAGACTCAAATGTGTTAAATCTGCACCAAGCTGCAGACTCCACGCGAATTCTGTCTCAAATCAATGCCAAGTTTTCACCATGCACAATGTCATCTATTCATGTGCTATCCTTATTTCACTTTTTCAACATTCATCATCTTGTTACTTTAGGTGAATTTGCCACACAGACATGTTTCCAGGGAAGGTTTGGCGAAGAAATAGGAAGTGATCAATTTGGAGGATGCATAATGTTCCATGCTCCACAACCTGGCCAACTTCTGTCCATTGGAAGAATAGAATATGTGGAGGTTTGTGTGGAAAGATAAAACAAATTGGCCAAGTAACGCTACACTGCTAGGAAACACTTGATTTTCAAACCACCATCTACACAAATACCTTCATCCTTTATCCCATGATACAACATCACATCACACATATTTTGGGGGAAATTCGATGCTCGTAAAAACTAATAAAGTGAAATATTTGTCTTCTAGGTTTTCCATGCAGGCCAAGCTTTCCGGTTAGGCCGTTATCCAATACATTGGCATTTGCTGGGTGATGTGCAGTATAAGTCCTATGTACGAGGTTGTGGAATTCATCAGACCTACAACAGGGCAGTGACCATCCATAACACTCACCACCTACTTGTGGAGAATAACGTCATCTATGATATCATGGGAGGAGCGTTCTTCATCGAAGATGGCATAGAACATGGCAATATACTTCAGTACAACTTAGCCGTGTTTGTTCAACAAAGTACCAGCTTGCTCAATGATGATGTTACCCCAGCGGCGTTCTGGGTTACCAATCCAAATAACACAATACGGCACAATGCTGCCGCCGGTGGCACACATTTTGGCTTTTGGTACAGGATGCACGATAACCCAGATGGACCTTCCTATGATCCTAACATTTGCCAGAAGTTAGTGCCACTTGGAGAGTTCTACAATAACACTGTTCACTCTCAAGGATGGTTTGGCATTTGGATTTTTGAAAATTACTTCCCTATGGTAGGCGGATCCTGCAATTCTTCTACACCATCCCCGGCGATTTTCCAATCTTTAACCACTTGGAATTGCCAAAAAGGAGCAGAATGGGTCAATGGTGGTGCCCTCCAGTTCCACAACTTCACCATGATCAATAATGAGGACTCTGGCATAGAAACTAAGAGAATCATTTCAAGTTATGTTGGAGGATGGGGAGAGGCTAGTGGCGCTGTAATCAAAAATGCTATCATTGTGGGACATCTGGATGAGCTAGGACTTGGTTCTAAATACTGCACTGCTAGAGGCATCGCCCTCCCATTTGATGAAGGACTCACTGTTTCATCTGTAAAGTTCATGAATTTTAACCGTTCAAACTGTGTGGCGATCGCTGTTACGACTGTTGTTGGGCTCTGTGAAGACAGATGTGGAGGCTGGAGTGTTAAGTTTAATGGAATACAATACTTCAATTCACCCAACAAGGCGGGATTTAGATGGGAGCATGAAGTTGTTCTAATTGATACAGATGGGATGCTAACAGGTAAATACATAAATAGCAATCTTAAGAGGTTGTACCAAAATCGAATTTTATCAACTACAGGATAGGTAATAAAGGTCTGATCTATTGGGCTTCCCTACATGCCCAATCTCTCTTTTCCCCCCAAGATCTGACGTTAGGAGAGAGTTGGGAGGCCACAATACCCAATCCTGCCAAAATCGGTGGGTTTAGCCAAACTTTTATGTGTATGGCCAGCTTTAAGGTGACCATAAATTTTAGATCATTGACAGTTAATATCAGTGGGATCTAAAGATAACTATCCATGGTCCATAGCCACTCTAAGACTAGAGCTACATTGCGACATGAAGATCGCAGTGACGCATGTAATGATTGGTTATGAGGCCACATTGCGACCTGTGACCTAATGCGACTATGACACAGCATTTGTAGAAAATCCAAATCAGTTGGACTTTGGTTGTAGGTGGCAAATGACTTTTCCAACACGGATATCAATGTAAGTCACTTGAAAAATAAGGCGGCTCAATTCATGTTATTTAAACTCACACTAAAGTCAATAGGTACATTAAAAAAACAAAACAGAGTAACATGGCAGGTGAGTGCTTTGTTTTTTGAATGCACCCATTGACTTGAATGGGCATTTCTGGTCCGCACGAGAAAGTGGATCTCTAGGACGTGGTGTGAAAGCAACTTCAGTTATATTTTCATACCTTCTGTCAGAATTAAAGAATATTTTGGTTTTGCTATAGGAAATATAGGAGCAAAGGTGGTGCCAGGTAGTGGGCTCCTTGATCCTTCCCAGTGCAGACTAAGCAGTGAATGGAGCGTTGGCTTTCCTGGATATGTATGTAATTCCTCCATCAGCTTCCACCGGTTGGCCTTCAATAAACCTTCCCCTTCTTCTCTTCTTGGAAAGGATGCCATTATTTCAAATTCTTTTGGTAAGTTGTTGATATTATTTGTTCACCGTTCCAGACGCTCAGCCTACTGCCATGCGGAGCAGATTTTGCACAGCAGATCTACCGGGATTCTGCGACTAATCCATGACAAAATCCACATGTGTTACAGATTTTGACATCCAAGGGATGGAATCCACAGTGAAAATCCGTAGAATAAATTGACATACTGTGGATTTTACATCCTCACCAAAAGTCAAATTCTTCTCAGATTTGTTTCTCTAGTATGTGAATGAGATTTGGTAAATGCTCTTCTGTGTAGCGGCCCTCTGCTTTGGCTGATAGGAGTCCTGATGGGAGGTTTTTATTCTCTAATAGTTCCACACTTCCTAATAGGTCATATGGATGTGGATTATCTAAACGCCCTTTAACAAGATAGGAAGCCGCTGGGATAAAAATATCCAAAATATTACAAACTTTTTAACTCGGAGTAGTAATTTCCAACCATTTACCAATTATGTCCGACTTTGACATAAATTTTCCATTCTCGACAAACCCTTACCTCTCCCCCATCCCTATTGTAAAAGTGACTTGTTGTTTCGGGAAGCCATAACTAGGTTTCACCCTTTAAGGACCTGGCCCAGTTTGGCGCTTTAGGACGATTTTCATCCCAACTTTTTCAAAATCCCTAAGGTTTCTTATTTTTCAGTTGGCATTGCCATTTAAGACCTGATTCGTTGTGCGGTGAGCTATAGTTTTTATTGGCACCATTTTGGGTACGTATAATGTATTGTATAACTGTTATTAATTTGTTGGGGGGTAGGAAGGGTAAAAAACACATCAGTTTAGCCATTGTTTTTCTTTTTTACCGTTTTTACTATGCGGTATAAATGAGATATCATCATTTTTTTGGTGGGGTGGGGGTATATTTTTGATGATGCCAAAATGATAGAATAAGATTTTTGTACTTAGCGTAAAATCTCTTTCTCATCTTGTTCATTGGGGAAAACCACCTAATAGAATGGGTATAGCTAATGCCGCTAGGAGGCAGGGACACTAAGTAAAAAAAAAGTGTTAGCTCCTCCTACCAGCACCAAGCTAGCCAGTGTGTATGCAAGGAGTAGGAGCAGCAAGTTGGATAAAACAGGGTAAACAACAGTTAAAGAGAAAACCGTAAACCCAGGGGCGTAACTATAGAGGATGCAGGGGATGCGGTTGCACCAGGAGCCTTGGGGGGCCCATAAGGACTCTCGTCTCCATATAGGAAGCCCAGTACAATGAATAAAGCATTATAGTTGGGGGCCCCGTTCCAGGTTTTGCATTGGGGCCCAGGAGCTTCCAGTTACTCCTCTGCGTAAACCTTAAACAATGTAACAGAACTCAGAACCATGAGTAGCACCAGGGAGAACATGGGAAACGGGTGACCAACATTCAACAAGGCTTTGGGTTGGGGGCTTATTTTGTTCTGGGCACTCTGCATACCACAAAGCTTTCCTCCAGGTGCAGTGAAACCTCTATACTCTCTCTAAAGACTCTAAAGCAATTTGTACTTCTAGGGTCCAGTGTTGTGCCTTTCCTGATAAAACGCTTGACCCACCCAAAAGGATGGATGGCCTTGTTGCCTAATGCGAATTCCTTCAACTGGTATTTCAACAATGTTAATTTCATCACAAACATCTCCTACACATCCACCTTCTATGGATTTAAGGTAAATTCATCACATACCCTAAATAGTGGGTCAATACAGCTGGATAACTTGTGTGATACCATAACGTTACCCTACGATTGTATTGTATGTAGAGTGAGGACTTTGTGCTGATATCCCACAACTTAACTCGGAAGCCTGACAGGTTCAAAATAATTGATGTCCGTAATGAATCTACACAGATGTTGGTCTGGAACAATCATAGCAACGGAGACTGGTACTTTAATGATAACACAACTACACTGACATATCTAGGTATGTATTACTATTAATCAACATTACGCTTTTCCTAATCATTGACCATAGAGCAGCGGGACATGGAGATCCGATGACTACAATTGTCTTTTTCTATTCATTTTTCAGTGGTCTCATTTGGATACATATGCTTTTATTTAAAGGGACTCTCCACTTTGCATAATAATTACTGGTTAGCAGGGTTCATTGACAATAGTTTGATCACAAACTATCTCTTCCTGTGACCTTCAACGATCATCTGTAGTCTATGAAGAAACTTACAGCGCCACCACAGGAGAAATGAAGCATTACACCGTGCCCATTTACAATGGGTCTGTCTTTGTAGTACAAAATAGAACAGATCCTCCAGAGCGTTCTCCACTCTGATCAAGAGTTGAGGGTGTGGAACAAAGAATCCCCCCCTATTAACTCTGACTTTCCAAATAGGGTTCCAGTCAAGCCTGTACCCAGTTCCCCGAAAATAAGACAGCGTCTTATATTAATTTTTGCTCCAATAGATTTTACCTTTTTACATGTATAGCTGCCTGGACACTATTTATACTATCTTTTTTATTAGCTGTAACGAGGGCTCAATTTTGGAGTAGGGCGTCCACGTCAAGCATCCGCAAAAATCCTGAAAAAGCATTCTGCATTCTCGAAAATCCAGAAAATCATGCTAGGTCTTATTTTTGGGGTATGGCTTATTTTCAGGGAAACAGGGTAGTATATTGGCAGGTTATGCAACTTCTATAGGATCTGTAGATAGGCTTTAGTTTACATTGACTTCTTCTTAATGGCTGGTAAGAACTTAAAGGGGTTGTCCCGCGCCGAAACGGGTTTTTTTTTTTTCAACACCCCCCCCCCCCCCCCGGTCGGCGCGAGACAACCCCGATGCAGGGACCTAAAGAAAGCTTACCGGAGCGCTTACCTGAATCCCCGCGCTCCGGTGACTTCTATACTTACCGGTGAAGATGGCCGCCGGGATCCTCTTCCTCCGTGGACCGCAGCTCTTCTGTGCGGTCCATTGCCGATTCCAGCCTCCTGATTGGCTGGAATCGGCACGTGACGGGGCGGAGCTACACGGAGCCGGCATTCTGCACGAGCGGCTCCATTGAAGAGAGCAGAAGACCCGGACTGCGCAAGCGCGGCTAATTTGGCCATCGGAGGGCGAAAATTAGTCGGCTCCATGGGAACGAGGACGCCAGCAACGGAGCAGGTAAGTATAAAACTTTTTATAACTTCTGTATGGCTCATAATTAATGCACAATGTACATTACAAAGTGCATTAATATGGCCATACAGAAGTGTATAGACCCACTTGCTGCCGCGGGACAACCCCTTTAACCAAGGCTTCTGTCTTCATGGGTACTGTAATGCTAGTAGCCAAGAGAGAAAAACTGGCTAGAGGGTCAAGTTGCTTTTCCCTGAAATGGATGAGATAGGTTGGCTAAATACATGCTGGCCCCTCATGACCTGTATAGAAGTGATGGTATAAAGCAGGGGTGCACAGCATGCAGCCCGGGGGCCACATGAGCCTGAAATGCCATTCTGTGTCCAATCATCTGGACACAGAAATATCTATGCATAGCTGCCCACATGTAGTTTCCTTGTCAGGGTGAAGAAGAGTGGCACATAGCAAGGCAACGAGAACAGACAAGTACTAAGGGTGCCCTGTGTAGCCATGTCTGACATAAATGACTGGATGGGCTAGCCCAAATCTTTAGGCTCCATGAAAAATGTTAGCTATATAAGATGTGGGCTTCTATTGGATGAGTCTTTGTGTGCTGCGTATGATATGCAGAGAAATAGAGCATGCTGCGATTTATTTCCCTTTGTGTACTGATACACAGTATCTACACGTCGGTGTGTATGTATCAATGAAAGTTCACTGACTCCATTCACTGTGTGTTACGCATGGTATATACGGGTGTGTAATACCCGATGACATTATGCCCATGTAAACGAGCCCTAAGACTCAATATGGGGAAAATGGCTTTTACCTCATTGGAGTTTTTTGCCTTCCTCTGGATCACCATTGGGGGTTAATAGGATTAAGTGGATGAACATCTGTCTTTTTTCGGCCTTACATACTATGATACTGTGTTAATTTTCACGAAGACAAAATCTTGCAGTTTCCGCCATTATACAATGGCACCATCTGCTGGCTAAAGCCAGTAACTACATGCTGAGATGCGTTGGAGAACGTCTGGCAGCGGAGCAGCAGGTAGAATACTGTAAGTACAGTATATCCTGTTAGACATCTTCCGACATTAGAGCTGTGCAGGCTTCAAAGTGGACCTAAAAGGGCTAGAGCAAAAATACAGAAACGCCATGGTCAAAGTCGTCATTCTAAGCATTAGTCTAGATCTATTGTAGAATTACTATTCATGAGACTTTTCTGCTCTCAGTGTCTGGAAAAGGCAAACTTCATAGACGTGCTGTGGCCGGGACCCTGGACTCAACTATGACCAACACCAATATAAGTCTGGTGGTCTACCAATGCTATTATAAGAACTGCACCCCACCCCCTCCAACCCAAGGCGCTCTCAACCCTTCCGATAAGGAGTAAGTGTTACTGCAAGGTAACTTGTAGATTTCCATGTATAACTCTCAGATTGCTCAAAAAACATCTGCAGACAAGTTATTTGTATGGATTAACTATTATGTAACTGTATGCAAAGAAAGAAGATATATGACCAGGTACTGGGGCTGTATTTTATTTGTCTATGCTCTATTTTTTTCTTTCTCCTGTTACTCATTGTCAGTCAGGAGGGGTAACATTACTCCTCAAGGAGAGCACCAAAGAGGTGAGTGAGGAGACTTATAAGGCCATCCATGCTCCTCTGGGTAATATGCAAATAAGGGAGATGGAACAATACCTCTGCAGCACCATCTATGGGATGGCGGCATTCCTTAAAATCAATGCTTGACTCTTTAAACACGTCTTTAGAGCAATGATTGGGAATTGAAAACCAAGCCAGAATCCATACACAGACAGCTGTTTTGGGGTGATTGCCCTCATTAGTGTGCAGTAGGATCCTGGCTTGGCTAGTGAGAGGCCTATGACGTGGTTTGGGAGGGATAACGTCGCTCCTTAAAGGTGTTTTCCAGAGAGAATACTACTGATGACCTATCCTCAGAATAGGTCATCAATAGTTGATCGACTGGGGTCTGTCGCTCAGGTCCCCGACCGATCAGCTGAGCGGATGCATGCTGTCACCACTGCAAATACACAGAGGTCTAAGATGAAGCAGCAGAAGTCTCCATGCCGACCTCTGTGTAGTGGCTAGCGCTTGTAACTGCAGACACGGTTCGCGTGGATTTCAATGAGAGCCGTGCCTGCAGTTACAAGCACCAGCCACTACACAGCGGTTGGCGTGGAGGCTTCAGCTCTGAGCATGCTCAGGAAATAAAAGAACAAGGAAAAAGTCTAAAAATGACAAGTTACTTTAGTTCTATAAGAGATGAGCCTCAACAAGTTCCAGACATATTCTCTCAATGTCCTTTGCAAGCTGTTGGCTATGATCTCCTGCTCATTCCGCTCTGCTACCTGAAGCGCGCGTACATTCAGTCTTGCCAATGCCAATCATCAGCCCTACTAATCATGGAGCACCTCTGGTTATATCAGGCATTATGTTTTTTGGTCTTTCCTGGCTAGTTGAAGGTGCCATTCATTTGAACTGACTTTCCAGTTTCTGACTATTCCTGACTTCTCTGTATCTCCGCTCCTAACCTTAACTTGCTTTATTGTCCATTGTCTCATCTGCCATCTCCTGCAACTCTTGGCTTGTTGCACTGTACTGAACCTGCTCTGTGTGCCCTGACCTCTAGCTAGTCCTTTGTATTGGATTTGCACCTCCTGAACTCTCTGACTACGCCTCTGTTCATACGCCCATTACTGTGCTCTGGTCTATTGCATCGTCAGCTGCCACATAACTGGGACCACTTCCAGTGTAATAGCTTGGGGACCCCGCAGTAAAGCTCAGATCCCATCTAGTAGGGTTGAAAGATGAAAACCAGGTTCCTCAGCTGTTTCCTCTGGATTTGGCTCAAAGTCAAACCAGTGTGTGGCACAGCGGGTCCACGTCCGCTGATCCTGAGAATGATATTGCTATGGGGTCCACACTTGCCCCTGTAGTCAAGTAGAGAATTTACAAGTGAGTAAGATGTGTAATCTATAATGATAAGAGGTGAATACACTACTGAATAATTGTACTTGTTTAAAATATTCAGCTTTTCTTTCCAGTTTATGGTCTAATAGGTCCTTCTGGGAATCCTCACCAGACAACAATTACACCGTCCCACAAGAAGGATCCAATGTTGTGATCCCGGCAGGTATTATTGTGCTCCTTTCTATATACTCTATTGTTTCCTTTCTGGTTTATGTCTTTGTTAAGACCCATTTAGACACAACGATTATCGCTCAAAAGCCATCGTTTGCTGTGTCTGCTGTCCATGGTGCTGAATTCTCCATGGGGAGCCCGTGGCTGAACAATGAAGCTAATTACAGAGCTCAGACCTCCTGCTGAGTTCTGTAACAGCTTCCAGAAGCTCATTTGCATGCAAATAAAGCTAATAAAGTACTAATAGCAATTAGTGCCTACTTTATGCAAAACAATCATTCATCTTTCAATCTTTTGAAAGATATCTGTGTGTGTAAATGGGCCTTTATCCTCAGTGAGTGGGTTGAATTTGTATTTATGCAACAACCAGTGACTAATCTTTTATCACTTTTGGCCCCTATGTCATTATGCCATTGTTCTCGGCCCTCAAGGTTCCATCTTTCATTTCTTTTTGATTATACAATTCAAAATAGTACTGAGATTTATAATGGGGCCTTACAGAAGATTTGTGATTCCTAAACACGTTTCCTTCCTTTTTCAAAAAACTTGGGACTGCTTTGTTAAGCAGGATGATAGTCTGCCCCTACCACAAAATGGATTACTATGGTATTTTGAGGAAACATTAACCAGTTTTCAGAGGACTTCTAGGCTTCAGGTCATACTGCTAATCGATACTTCAGTACTTTATGGTGATTGTAGTTTGGAATATCTAGCCATGAAGAATAATTCAGGTCTCTTTTGGTGTTCTATTAAAAAGTGTTTGGGACAATATGGGTTAATGCTAACAAACAAATCTTGCATTCTGATGATTTATGACTAAACATCTTGTTCTTCCATTTCAGGTAAGTGGATTGTAGCTGACAAAGAAATCCCATCCCTGCACAAACTCATTATTTATGGTGTCTTGGAGTTGAGGAATATCACCAAGAACTCAACAGCCCAGGCTGCATCCACCTTCGAAACCACTGTACTCCGTGCCACATACATTTCCATCCAGGTGAAGAGCACAGTACAATCATATCTGAAATGATACAGTATTTTGGAGAATATGAACATGAATGATACCTTCTTTTCTTGTTGGTTGGTTGTGGGTAGGGTGGGAGATTAATAGGAGGAACAAAGGACAATCCATTCCAAGGAGAATTACATATTGTACTAAGAGGAAATCATTCAACCCCAGAGTTACCATTGCCAGATGGACAAAACCAAGGTTCAAAGGTTTTAGGTAACTTCAGATATATAATAGTATGGACATTTGAAGGCAACATGGACATTATAAATGTAAACACTTATTCCCCCATTTTTCTGTATTAGGAGTGTTTGGTCAACTGGACCTACATGGACTTTCTCGCTCTGGCAGAACAAAGCTGACAGACACAGTATTAGCAGGATCCCAATCCATCACCGTCACAGAACCGGTAGACTGGCAGGTGAGTTTGATCATTCTTGTTGCACTTTACGGAGGAGAAAACTAGGGGTAAAAGGAAAATGTAAAGTGTTGAGTTCTGAAAATAATAGCTGGGACTGGCCGGGTTTCTGTGAACATCTTACCCCTTCAAAGGTTGCATGTCAAGTGAAATGTGTTTTATATGGTAATGTCTTACAAAAAATCTGAATAAGAAAATACATTTGCAATCAAAATTATTCAACCCCCATTGTAAACGAATCTGCCAAATTTACAAGCTTTCAACTGTTTGAAAATAAAACAATCATACACAAACAATTTTAATAACTCAACGAAACTAACATAATAAGTGTTTTCTCCTAATTCAACAGAAATGACACTTTTAATGACTACTGCAGTCTCAGGGTGCATTCACACGAACATATATCGGCTCGGGTTTTACGCCGAGCCGATATACGTTGTCCTCGGGTGCAGGGGGGGGGAGGATGGAAGAGCCAAGTGCAGGAACTGAGCTCCCGCCCCCCTCTCTGCCTCCTCTCCGCCCCTCTGCACTATTTGCAATGAGAGGAGGCGGGACGGGGCGGGGCTAAAGTCCGGGAATTGGCCCCGTCCCGCCTCTCCCCATTGCAAATAGTGCAGAGGGGCGGAGAGGAGGCAGAGAGGGGGCGGGAGCACAGTTCCTGGCCCTGGCTCTTCCATCCTCCCCCCCCCCTGCACCCGAGGACAACGTATATCGGCTCGGCGTAAAACCCGAGCCGATATACGTTCGTGTGAATGCACCCTCAGAATTATGCAACACCCTAAATAGAATCCCTCATAAGAGCATACATTTTCAAATCTAATGTTGCCTCAAGCATACCTGATGCAACTAATCAAGGGCTATATTGGTTGCATCAGATGTGCTTGAGATAAAATACATCAAATGCCTGGATTGGGTAGTGGTTTGACTGTGGCATTTGATTGTATGTTAGTAATATGGCTAAGTCAAGAGAGTGGTCCAAAAAGTTAAGAGAAAAGATCATTGCCTTGCACAAACAAGGAAAAGGATACAAAAAGATAGCAAAGGCATTGAATGTTCATAGAGATAAAAATGGAAGCACAATTTGAAAGTTAAAGGAACACTGCCTGGATGTACCAGAAATAGGAAGCTATCACCATCTGCCACCTGATTCCTGAGGAGGCAGGTAGTCAAAAACCTTTGAGTGCCTACAAAAGACATGCAGCAAGATTTGGTTGCAACAGGTATTGAGATTTGCATTTGCACAGTAAGGGACATACTATACGTTGAAGGTCTTAATGCCTGAACTCCAAGATGTACACCAATACTGACACAAAAGTGCAAGACAGTTCGGCTCCAATATGCTCAAAACCATATAAATAAGCCACAGGAGATTTGGGATTCTGTTTTGTGGAGAGGAAACAATACTAGAACTTTTTGGGTCTATGGATTAGCGGTATGTCTGGAGGAGGAAGAATGAAGCATACGCCAAAAAGAAAACTCTGCCTACAGTGAAGCATGGGGGTGGCTCTATGATATTCTATGGCTGTTTGGCTTCTTCTGGCACTGGAAACCTGGAATACAAGATGATTTAATCTTTAATCAGGAAATCTTAGAAGAAAGTGTCATGCCTTTTGTGAGGAAGCTGAAATTTGGACCTTCCTTGTACCTTCCAAGAGGACACTGATCCCAAGAAAACCTCAGTCCACTGTGGCTTGGATTCAGAAAAAATTTCGGAAGATTCTGGAGTGGCCATCAAATTTGCCTGACCTGAACCCCATGGAAAATCTTTGTAAAAAAGGTGGTTGCAGCACACAAACCCAAGAATATTAGTGAACTGGAGGCCATTGTCCATGAGGAATGGGGTGAGATTCCTCAGAAACATTGTCAGAAGCTGCTGTCTGGCTATACATCAGGTTTGCAACAGGACATAACAGCAAAAAATGCTCTGCTGAGTACTTAAGACGCTTTTCATGATGGGGATGAATAATTGTGAAACTGTGGTAGCCATTAAAAGTGGCATTTTGTGGTTCATTTGTTGCGTTGAGCTATTTAAACTGTTTTTGCTTGTTTTTTTGCAAACAGATGAAAGTTTGCAAATTTGGACAGTAAACCTAATGTCCATTGAAGAGATGGGGGAGGGTGGGGGATAACTTTGATTGCCACTTTTCCAATTAGCCATGAAAGTGTGAAGTACTGTATGGAGTTCCACTGTAAGGTCATTAGACTTTACTATGGGATCCCCATATTATATAGGAAAATAATGAACCACTTTTCCATTACAAGGTGGGAGAAGACATTCTGATCACTACTACTAGTTATAGTGCCTGGCAGACTGAAATCAGAAAAATCATTGTGGTTTCTCCTGACCAGAAGACCCTCACGTTAAATGCGTCCCTCAGCTTCAATCACTCTGGTAAGTAACACAATAAACAGCATTAGTTGACATTTAAAGATGTTTTCTGTTTGGACCACCTTTATAGAGGTTATTGGTATCCTATAAATCTGATAACGAGCGGGGTACCTGCAGTGAGGTCCATTAGTGTCAGCCATTGTCAGTGCTCGATGAAGTAAATGGGCATCCATTGTTTTCGATTAATGCAGGTGGTCTTCAACGCTGATAGCAACACTTGAAGTTACATAATCCAGCAAGTCCAACCTATAATCCCTCAGTATTGATCCAGAGGCCGGTGAAAACGTCTGAGGAATTTCCTAGTTGCTTCATATTGTGGGGAAGATTCCTTCCTAACACCAGCGTAGCGGACAGAATAAACCTCTTGAACAGTTATGCATTTCCAGCTCCTTGTGGGTTATACTGGCACCAGATATAGCAAAGCTTAATTTGACATTTAGCACATTATCATAACTCAACTACAATGTACCCCGATGCTGTAAATCGAGTTCTTACAATGTAGCAGTCATGTTAAGGATTACTAAATCTCTATGTGTTGTCATGCTCTAACAAGGCATCAATACCAGGAATACGATAAGGGTAGGAAGGTGTAAACTCAAGTGAAGAAGTATAGTCAACGTGATTATTCTCAATGCCGGGGAATTGAACAGCGTATTACGGAAATCCAAATTTATAGCTTTGCTGTCCAAACCAAATGAGCCCCTGCCTCAGACAAACACTGTATGGCGTGCAGAAAAAGTTCATTAATTCATGCTGCTTGTGTCAAATGCTGGCCTTCCCATTAGCATGGTGCAATCTAGATTCATCTGACCAGACAATGTTTTTCCACTGCTCAGTGATACCATTTTTGCGCTCTTTTACCCTTTTGGAGTCTCATCTTTTTGTTTCTGTAAGGCAACAGTGAAGCTGGAACTGGCCTTCTGCTGTTATAGCTCGTCCGTACTAAGGAACGGCAAGCTGCACATTCAGACATGTTAGATGGAGCACCAGTGTTGTATTCAGCTACAATTTGCTTGACTATGCACTGCCTGTTCATCAGAATGATTCTTGGCATCCTCCTTTGACCCCTTTTGGAGGCGAGTTGTTTACATCCACAGGATCACGTAATGTTTTTCCTTGATCACACCATTCTCAGTATACTGGCCACACTGCTGCACAAGAAAATGCCACAAATTTGGCAGCATTTGAAATCCTGGCTCCGACTAGTCTAACACCGATGACCAGCAGAGGTGTAACTATAATGGGTGCAGGGCATGCGGTCACCCTGGATCCTTAGTGGTCTCATAAGGACTCTCTTCCCCATATAAAGAGACTTTACAGATTTTGTATTA
The DNA here is from genome assembly GCF_035609145.1 of Eleutherodactylus coqui. Classification (NCBI taxonomy): domain Eukaryota; kingdom Metazoa; phylum Chordata; class Amphibia; order Anura; family Eleutherodactylidae; genus Eleutherodactylus; species Eleutherodactylus coqui. The sequence goes on along the minus strand of NC_089845.1, from coordinate 137,526,565 downwards.
GGGGTCGAGAGCTTCACGTAACGCCTCTGTTAATAAGCCTGAACTCATTTGAACAATTTTTACCTATTATGTATAACTAACTGTTATTATTCCTTCTGTATTCACACTTTTGAGATTATGTCCGTCTATTTTTTTCCAGCAAACACCTATCAAGTTCCAGACACCCCCCTGAATTACACCCTGGCAGCAGACGTTGCTTTACTTAGTAGGAATATTAAGATCATTGGCGAGGACTACCCTGGTTGGTACGACGAATCATTTGGCGTTCGAGTTCTTGTCAGCACCTTCTCAGCCAACAATATGGATTATCGAGGTATTGTAGATTTTACCAACGCAGATTATTTTTGTAACGATGCAATGTTTTGCAATTCGGGTCACATCCAGTATCGCGACTAATGTTACTGGGTACGATACTGACCCCACAGGAAACTATGGAATAGGAAACATAGTCTGTTTGCCTCCGCTACGTTTGTACTGTAAAAGAGGCTGGAAGGCCGGACATGCCTACACGAAGGGGCCCGTACTGATCATTGAATGCTTATGTTTTTGAAGGTAGTGCAAGATTCGAAAATGTGGAATTTTATCACAGCGGGCAGGAAGGTTACAGAGATCCAACGGACCCAAGGTACTCCTTGGTGTTCCTCAATCTTGGAGAGGTAGGTTTTTATGAACTTGTATTTTACTTCTTCACGTTACTACTTTTTGGGAAACTTAGTTTTTGTAAAATACATTATTCTGGATGTCATTTCCAAGCACAAGTTCTGTATTCATTGCACTCATTGAAAGTACTTTCTGCTATACTCAGTCGCCACCTGCTAAGTAATGCTCTGCCAAGAGGGGTAAGGTAAGGGAAAAAGACGAATGGCCCTACTTGTGAATCCTTGGACATCAGAATTATGGCATCCAAATAGTACAATTTAGGCAAAGATGCCAAAATTGCAACTTTTAGGACGATTGTGCCATGCTCCGCCAATTTATTAAACAGTGGAAAGGTTTTGTCTTTAGAGGGAGTAGAAACTGTTGTAGAATTACTCCAGCTTTGAGCTGGTGCAGGACTTCTGGGGCACGAAGTGCCACTAGATGAGTCCAATATATTAAGAGGCTTTAACCTCCTAATACTTTTGTTACTTATAGCCGGGCGTAGGGATTACTTAGACGGAGGTGTGGAACATAGGTCTAACTCGATAAGCTCCTAAGTCTCCAAAAATATATCTGGATCCCCCCCCAAAAATAATGTTAATAATAAACACATGTTTTGTCATTTAAAGGTATCTTCAGATGAGTCCTATGTTAAGGGATGTGCCTTCCACAATGGATTTTCCCCGGCAATTGGTGTGTTTTACACAAATGGACTCGACATTGATGACAACGTTATTCACTTCACTGTTGGAGAAGGTATACATAGAAGAAGGGACCCCCATACTAGGAAACGTTATTTATCCTGCACAGTGAACATATAGCAAATAACTTTACAAAAAGAATGCCAGAATTGTTGTTTGGTCCTTCCGTCTCCTGTGAAAAGGAATCAATGTTAGTAAGGGTGGTTTCACATCTGCAGCAGGGATTCCTCTTTCTTGCTCCGTTCGGGCAGCAGGAAAGGGAATCCCTACGGGCGAACCGTTCCGTCTCCAACCAATTTGAAGTAAAGTGTTTTTACTTATGCAAAAAAAGTAAAACATAAAAAAACTATATAAAGTTGGTATCGATGTAATCATAAAGACCCACAGAATAACATTCATATGTCATTTAGACTGTATGGTGAACACTGATAACCCCCAAAACCAATGCTGTTGATATCCCTTTAAAAAAAGGTTACAGGGGTTGTATGACCATTGCCTTTTATCACCTATCCATTCTGAGAACGGGGGTTCCGTTTCCACTCTCCTATTCACTGCAAACCTCACAGAGTGCGTGCGCCATGCCACTCCATTCATCTTCAGTGAGATTGCCAAAGATAGTCGAGCACTTGGTTATTTCCGTAAGCCCTGTTAAAATGAATGGAATGGCACAGCTCAAGTGTCACTGTCGTTCCATTCAATCTCCATATCATTGCAAGTGAGTGAAGTGAGGAAGACAGTAGGAAACAGAACACTTGTTCTTGGGATCGGTGGGGGTCTCAGCGGTGAAATCTCTACCAATCAAACTTTTATCACAAATCCTATGCTTTAATAAGTATTGTTAAATACATTGCATATCGCCCAAAATGCTGCCAAAAGAAGTCATCCTGCAAATAACAAGCCCTCATGCAGCTATTTCAATAGAAAAATCAAAAAATTATGGCCCTCAGAATGTGGTGATGAAAAAGTGAATAGAGGGGTTGTCTCTTCATGGTCAGCCCTGGCGGTTCAGGTTTCTAAGAACCCCAGTGGTGATGGGCAAAATTGCAGGAACCCTTATATTTCCCCTACAGCGGCTGCTGCAGGGGAAATGTTTTAAATAGCATGTATGTAGTATTACTTGATATCTGGGCATGTAAGAAAGGGAGCCTCTGATATCAGGCAAGATAGTGGGGGAGAGTAACGGACCCTCCTTATGATGATAATATGACTTAATACATCGTATGGAAAGGGGTGAGACAAATCCCTAAAATTGGATAAACAATTCTTGTATAATCTGATAATTGCCTCTGATAGCTCCAGCCCTTCTGTGTGTTTTGTCTTCTCTTGGATACTGAATTACTAAATGTGGAAAGTAAATGAAGTCTTACTTTGTAGGAATCAGAGTGTGGGGAGAACGTGTAAATATAAGGGGAAATCTTGTTGCCCTTACCATCTGGCCTGGTACCTACCAAGATCGTGAGGAAGTGGACAATATCCTGTGGCATGCTGGAATAGAGGTTAGCATTGCTGTTTGAGTGAATTTGCACCTTTTATGATCCTGATTACCGACATAGACTTAAATAGAACCTGTTAGCAGTACCAAGCACCTAAAACCACCAAAGCACCGCTTTATAAACAGGCTTTTAAGACATCCTGAGTTGCATGGCAATGTGCTTTGAACGGTCCGGTGAGTGGCTGGACTGTCTCTGCTACCCAAAGTTCATTTCATAACCCAACCCCTCTTTGCTTTTGTCCCATCTACAATGTCATCCACACGACAATCAAAATCTTGCGCATGTGCAGGAAGATCATGGACCAGCGCATGCACAAATAATTTGGTCCTTTTGTGAGTAGATTTTTCCAGTGCATACCCCAGTCTCCGATGATTTGGTGCATGCATGAGATGTTGATCATCTTCATCACAGAGGCAGGCTGGGGTTATTAAGTAAACTTAGCGTGCAGCGTGGAAAATTTTAAAAGGCTGTTTGTCCAGGAGCTACAACTAGATGCGTTGTGTGAACAGCTCTGCATCAGTGTTCTGTAGTTGTAGGTGCTTGCAACTACTTACAGGTTTCCTTTAACAGGCAACATTATGGCTGCATGCAGCCACCACTAGAGGGAGCTCAGTGTATACTGTGTTATCATTGCATTCATGGTATCATGTGGTAGGCAACTTGTGCTGATTACAAGAATTCTAACTATGCTGGAAGTTTGGGAATTTTTCATGCAACTTTTTCCTCCATAGGAAAACATGGAGCTGTAGAGCTCTAACTATATGCATATACATACGGCCTGCAAGGAAACACCTGAGCTAAAATCTGTGCTGTTTTATTTCTAGGTCAGTGAAGGAGCTGACATTATGCTACAGAATAACGTGGTGGCTGGGTTTGAAAGAGCTGGATATCGCATTGATGGAGAATCATGCCAAAGTGAGTAATACGAAAAAAGTTTGGTACCGTGTTAGCCAGTAGAGCAAAATGTGATTGTTCTCAGCAAGAGAAACCAAGTAATCTTGTAGATATGATACCTTTTAATGGCTAACAAAAATACATGATGTTATAGCGAGCTTTTAAACCTACTCAGTGTTCTTCCTCAGGAAAAAATGGAGCAGATCTAAAGATGCATTTATATAAAGATATTTACACATGAACATATGGGGGGGCACAAACATAATTGGCTTAATTTGCAATTGAAACTAATTCCAAAACAGGATAAAAGGGCGCAGACATGTTGTGATTAATAGGACTTAGATAAATATCAGAAAGGGATGAGCATAGCAGTAAATACCTAATTAGTCCAGTGGCAAGGAATGTGAAAGTTTTTTGGTCTCTAAATTGATGTTAGGGGGTCACCAGGCCAGCGTGTTACCTCTGTTCTGGGTTTTCCATATCTCATAAAAAACCCAGTGAGATTCATTCCGTTTCTGATAGTATCAAAGTTGTTTATAAAATTATATTCGCAAATTCTTTTGCGCTGTTGGGACTTAAAATTGCCTTTAAGTATGATAACTTTGTTGTATTTTGTGTCCGTGACTAGAAAAATGCTTTGCCACAGGTAATTCTGTCTTCCTTTCTTTAATTGTGTGGCAATGAGACCTCATTCTGGCTTTCAGTTCTTGTCCTGTTTCCCCAACATAAAGGCCCCCTACAGGACATTCCCCTTTTTTCAAATTCAGTTTTTTTAATTGTTGAAGGGGTTGTCTGGGACTTTTACTGTAAAGACTAATAGTTGATTAACAGGGGTCCATTAGTCTGGATCAGCTGATCCCCAGGCCGACAGTAGATGAATATTGCACTTTAGCACTAGTGCTAGTTTAGTAGTTATGATCAGTATGTGGTTCTGATGTATTGAGGGTTCACAGAATTAGAATATAGTTCTACAGTAAAGTGGCTGCAAAGGTGAAACCTCTTTTTTTTCAAGAATGGTGGTAGACAGAATCTGACTTCCGGAATGACTTTTTCCCATTTTAATAGGAAGAGTCAATTTAATAACATTGCAGTATAATAAAAATGGATTACAACCAGTAATAACATTCGGTGTGTTGTCTTACAGATGTCGCTAATCGCAGTCAGCAGTGGTTTAACAATGAGGCCTATGGTGGGTTGTATGGCATCTATATGAATGAAGATGGACTCCCCGGGTGCGCACTTATAAGGGGGTTTAAATTATGGAAATGCTGGGATTACGGGATCTACATCCAGGTAATGTGTGAAGATATAACTGCCCCAGTGTGTCCACTTAAAGGAGTAATGTCTCTTAAAGAGGTATTCCTAAAATTTGATTATTACCTGTGTTGGTGAGGCTGAGCATGCACGATGCCACTCCATTCATTTCAATGGGACTGACTGGAATATATGAGTACAAGGGCTCGGCTATCTCCCGCAGTCCCATTTACAGGGAACAAACTTCTGGTGCTGTTGTGGGATGTGAGTGTTAAACCCATCCTCCCCTGTGAATCCAGCACGGTCACCATATGAAGTTGGCGCTCGGCCCAAAAATCTGACTCTTTTCAGAGTCCCATGCCGCAGTCTCCCATAGACTTGTATAGGAGACTGTGCACAAGACTCTGAAAAGAGTCTGATTTTCATGCTGCACGCTGACTTTCCCGGGTAACAGTGCTGGTTCGTAGGAGCGGGTGAGTATAAAACATACATCACCCGTCTCCCTGTCACCTCCCCTAACTACATATTAGCTTAGTTTGTAGTGCTGTGGGGATATGACAGGTTCCGTTAAAGATGAATGAAGCAGCATTGCATATGTTTGACCACAGCTCTATTCAATCTCTGCACCCCCTTCAGTGAGAAGGAAAGGAACAGGGGACACCGGAAACCTGTTCTTTGGAATGGTGGGGGTCTCAGCGGTGAGACCCCCATGATCAGACTTTTATTACCTACCCTGTGGATAGAAATGAATATTGGGAATACACCTATAGAGGAAGTCTATCATCAGTATTTAAAATTAACACCCTAAACTAACCCAACTATTGGTAGGCAATATTAAAGCTATTATAAACATTCTTCCTTTTGTACTCAATGTTTTTCTTCGGCATACGGTATACAAATTAGCGCTGAGCTGTCCAATAGGCAGTCCACTGGCATAGACTGATCTGGGGTCTCTCTCCCTTGTCTTTCAAAAACTCCACCCTTTGCTGATTGACTGACCTCTTCATCTTCTGCTACATCTGGGACTAAGAACATGCGCAATGATGTCACAGAGGCCAATGCCCACCGCGGGTTACTGCATATATACCTACAGTAGTACAACACGATCGGAAGCTGAAGATGTCAATATACCAGTAAGGGGTGGGCGTTTTTGGTGAACCAAGGGGAGAGAGCCTGGACTAGTCCATGCCAGCAGACTGTCCATTGGATGGTTTGAAGCTAATTTGTATATCATGTGCTGGGAAAATGGGCAATTTCTGGGCACAGCAGTACAAAACAAGGTATGTTTATACTGGTCTTCATATCAGCCACCAACAGTGGACCAATTTAGGGTGTCAAACAGCGATATCAGACTTCCTTTAATGGTATTATACTGTACATCACACTTCGAAGGCGCCATCAGGGTGGGATCAGTTTTAAGGGGGTTCCGGCACTCCTTATGTTAATGCACTGTTGCTCCTTCAGGTCTGGAATTGGTAGGCATTTGATTCCATGTGTTACTGTGACATTCCCCTTTTAACCCTTTCCAATCCACTGTCTGACCTCTGAAGACATTATGATTTAAGGCTGTACAGCTCCGATGTTGGAAGACGTCCGTCGGGGTTCTCTTACTGTATATTACCAGCCTCTCTGCTGTCGGAGTCTATCCAACGTGTCACCTCATGCAGTACTGGCTTTAGCCAGCATATAGCGCCGTTGTATAATGGCAGAAAAAGAGTAAGCCCCCTAGGAAAACCAGGATACAAATTGGATTGGAAAGGGTTAATGGGAAGGAAGTGGTAGAAAAGACTATAGCACTGACGTGACCTCTAAGTGGTAGAATATTCAGGAAAGAGTAATGCCTGCTGGTTTTGAGTAAAGCCATCTAACATTCAAAATCCTCAGCAACACGTTTCGAGGTAACATACAACTCTTCATCAGACAGCTGGACAAAAGTATATGATATCGAATCAGTTCCTCATAGTCCCAATTATAAAATGACCTTGACCAGTGGTGGCCAGCGGTAATTCATTGGTGGCCATCCATGTAGAATGCAACAAAAGCCATGGGTGTGCAAAATTCTTTGCACACCTGTGGCCTACTGTTACCTTCCACATCTGCCAACGTGGCTCTGCCCATCTCTTTTCTTCACGTATTTCCCTTTTAGGGTCTTGCTACAGATTTTTCAGTCTCGTGTCTTTGTCTTTACAGATCATCTCATCGGTGCAGATCTCCGAGGTGTTTCTAGCAGAGAATGGGATGGGCGTACTTACTATAATATACACACCGGCAGCGACCACTCATCTGATATCTAACAAAACAGCCCAGATCTCAGTATGTAATAACAATCTTTATTTATATAGTGCCAACATATTCCATGGCGCTTTACAAATCAGTAAATAAACATACAGGTAATTACTTGGATGTGTCTGCTGTTGACTTTTGCCGATAAAACACACATTTATGTCGCTCTCCTATTTTTCGGCGGGCCTTGTTTTATCATCCATTATTAACAAACCGTGGTTCCAGTGTCGAGCGCTGATCAACAAGATCGTCACATGTGTACCTGAGCTTCACACAGGCCAGCTCAGGGGGATCAGTTCCCCAAGCTGTTTGGGGGCATGAAGAACATATATATATATATATATATATATATATATATATATATATATATATATATATATATCTTGCCTCACATGGGCATATTTGCGCACTCAATCCACAGTGAATAGAACCCATTGATTTTAAAGAGTTCGTTCACAAGCGCGGCTCTTTGTTAGCTGAAACGCGTTGGTATATTCCCAGTCACACGCACACTACACTTTTTATGCAATTTTCATTAAAGGATTGACTTCAAAATAAATATCTGTGATATTTCTGTGATATTGGTGCTGGATTCCGTTAAGGGCTTCTTCAGATGACAATATGCGCAATTGCGCATTCTGCAGCGCAGTGAACAAAGTTGATGAGGTAGATTTGCGCACATATCGGCACATAGTACTTTTTTTGGCATACAGGGCCAGTTCGCATGCGTGCACAAAACACCCCCGCCCTGATTTAGGCTAAATAGCCTTTACAGTCACAGCGCGTCATGGCGTGTGTCCCGTGCCCATGTAAAAATGCCCCTACAAGCGCAAAGAACTTATTTTTCCTATTTCTGGTGAATGCAGGAATCTTGTTTTATTTTTTGTTGCAGTCATATGAAAATAACAGAAGTAATTACTCATTAGTCGTGTTCCTTGTTTTTAGAAATCCTTGCTGGTGGGAACCAGTCCACATTTTGATTGCGGGGATGTTTTGACAAACAGTGATCCCAATGTCAGGCTTACCACCCGACACCGCAGTGACAGACCGCTGACAGGTAATGAACAGAAAGACGATTTTCATCTGATGGCTGAGTGAACGGTCGTCTGCTGAACAGTGATTCCACGTGAGGGTCTTACTCCAGCGCACTTCCTTTTAACCCCTTATCCGTCAGCATGGGCAACTGAGAGCTTGTTTTTTGTGTCACAAACTGTAGTTTTTAACCCCTTCCCTCCCCATGACGTAAGGGTACATCATCAGAGCGGGGTACTTCCCGCAAAATGACGTACCCTTACGTCATAGGGATAGCGCAAGATCATGACAGATCTCGTGCTATCCCGCAGTGGGAAGCGGCTGTCAGTCATAGCCGGCCTCCCGCTGTTAACCCCTTCCCTGCCGCGATCTATGTAGATCGCGGCATGGGAAGGGTTCAGAGAGGGAGCGCGCTCCCTCTGTGATGTTGCCGGGCTCTCGCGATATAATTGCAGAGAGCCCAACCTCTTGCCATGGCAACAGGATGCCAGATACCGGCGTTCTGCGTTGCCAGAGCCTATGATCGCTGTATAAGCGATAAGGCATGGCAGGACAGAACTCCTGCCATGCCTTATCACAGCGATCATCAGTGCTGTGCTTTAAGTCCCCCAGAGGGACATAGATGGTGTAAAAAAAAGATAATAAAAATGTAAAAGAAATGTAAAAAAAAACCCTTTTTTTATGCTTTTTCTTAAATTAGCATAAAAAAGGTAAAAAAAATTTAAAATACCACATATTTGGTATCGACATATCTGTAACAACGTGTACAATAAGATAAATGTGCTTTTTATTCTGTATGACAGAAAGCATAAAAAAAGCGCAAAAAAACTCCCAAAAATGCAATAAAAGTGATCAAAAAAGCCGTACATCCCCCTAAATGGCACCAATAAAAACTACAGCTCGTCTTGCAAAAAATAAGCCCTCACATAGCTCCATACATAGAAAAATAAAAAAGTTACAGGACTTTGAATGCAGTCATTTAGAAGAAAAAAAAAAGATTTCCAAAAAAAGGGTTTTTATTGCAGAAAAGTGGAAAAACAAGAAAAAAAAAAGAATTTTGGTATCACTGTAACCGTACCGACCCGCAGAAAAAAATGTATTGTGTCATTTATGCTGCATGATTAACGCTGTAAAAAAAAACTAAAAAATCTATGGCAGAATTGATGTGTTTTCTCTCCCTGTTATGATAAAAAAAAGCAATAAAAGTTTTACAATATTAGTCACTGAAGAAGAATTTATTTAAAATTTACTAACTTTATTAATGAAAATTTAAAATCTAAAACTGGACAGAACAAAACATATATTTTCAATTGAGGTATTAGGGAAAACTCTTCACTCTATAATTCAGGTGAGTCTCTTATCAATGACCCCGCTATCTAATGGATGATAGGTGTTAGAATCCCAGGTCCATATTTAGGAGATGCATGGGATGACAACCTTCCCTTATTAAGATGCGGTCATGGAATTGAGTCGGGTTTAACCCTCCTCCTGCTTATGATCAAATTAAGGAATTCCCCTCATTGGGGGTTCCCAGATCAAGCAAAAATACCAGATAGAAGATTGGGTATTGTGCGTATTGCAAAAACACAAAACTGTACCCTCTAGGCTCAGATGAAATCCTCCGCCAAAGATAGAGTAGGGGGGATTTAATAAAGAGCACAGTGTTTTTACTTCTTAGGTATTCCCATTAATGATATGTGGTAATCATGGTTAATCACCACTATTCCCAAAAGAAGGGTTATGAAAGAGATAGGAAAGGGTTAACTAGCAATGCGGACAATTTACAAGGGCCAAAAACGAGTGTTTTCAAGGTGGATCGGATATCGACGCGTTTCTGCAGCGCTTTAACATCCACACTGCTTCATCAGGATGCGTTAACAATTGTATGAGGGAGCAGCTGTGATGTCTGGTGGCATCCCATCAAAAACTACAGTTCGCCACGCAAAAAATAAGCCCTTATATGGCTGCGTCAACGGAAAAGTAAAAAAGTTATGGCTTTTGAAAAATGGAGATGAAAATCCGCCAAAAATCGTTGCGTCCTTAAAGCCCAAAATAGGTCATGTTCTTAAGGGGTTAATAGTACCATTTTTTGGTTCATATGATGAATTGTAAAACTTTTGTACATTTTTTTAGGAGGGCGGGGAGAGAAAACACATCAAATTCTGCCATTGTGTTATTTTTTTTTACAGCGTTAATCATGCAGCATAAATGACTTGATAAATCTTTCTGCGGGCCGGTACGATTACAACGATACTTCTATTGCATTTTTTGGGAGGCAAAATTAGCAAAATATGTTTTTTTTTTACTTTTTTTGGTGTGTGGGATAAATGGTGTGTTCAATGTATTGTACAGATCATTATGGATACGATGATACCAAATATGTGGGTTTAAAAAAAATGTATGCAGACAGGGGAAAATGCATTAAAAAATTTGTTTTTTACGTGTTTTTTTTTTTTACTCTATTCTTTGTTTTACATTTTATGGCACTGTAGGGGACTTAAGCCATAAAAGCTCTGATTGCTGTGATAATGAATTGCAGTACTTCTGTGTTGCAATGAATTATCGCTCACAATAGGAATTTCAGGCCATGGCAGCCCCGGACACCTATGTAACTGTAGGTTAATGTTTTCCCTCCCCCATTTCTATACAGGTGGCAGAAGTGGTATTTGTTGGCCCACCTTTACCTCCACCCATAACATGGCACCTGACCACCCGAATGCAGGAATAATGAGCTACAATGCTATCAGTGGCCTCATGACCGTGGATGGTAAACTATACCTTATAAGCGACTTCTATAGGTTTGTATTTTCGCATCAATAAACTGATTTCTTTATTGTTTCACTTTAAGATACAACATTTGTGGGGTACAAATCTGTGTGTTCTGGAGAGTCCAATGTAATGTTCATGACGAACCCGGAAAATGAAGATCTGCAGCACCCAGTGGAAGTCTCCAGAATCACAACCTTGGACAGTTCAGAAGACCAGAAGGTCTTTATCCATCGACCAGACGTATCGTAAGTAGCTGTCCTAAGGCGTTCTTGCTCTGATAAATATGGCCAAATATCTCTCCTTGTCTTCTAAGAGGCACCTAAACAAGTTTGTGTATCCGTGAAAGACAGTTTGTAGTATAGTAGGTAAGCTTTCCTGTGATTGTTTCTGCATATCATGATATGTGTACACTCAATAGTTGGGGGCCACATAGTGAAGATCAAAAATGCCCCCCTCACCCTCCCAATATGGTGCCAAGTTTTACTATTATAGACTGAAGACCCTCTACCCTCCTTCCATGTCCCTTGAGCCAATGTTCTTCCCCCTTTCTCCAGTATAGAGAAGTCTTGTACAGGTTCTTTCCACCCAGTAGCAAAATAAAAGACTAGCCATGGCTGGGCCCCCTCTCTGTAAGGCTCTATAGCAGCTACTTGCACATAGTCGGCCACCATTGTATGTATGCCCCTGTATATAGTGGGTCCCATATTGATCAAGAGAACGGGGGTCCCAAAGGTAGATGAGCATAAACATTCATTCATACTCAAGTTCATGTACTCATCCATTTCTGGCAGTCTCATGGTAATGAATGTGGTGGCAGTGCACATTCTTAATTGCTGCTTCATTCATTTGGGGACCTTTACATAGTAACATAGTATGTTAGGCTGAAGGAAGACCATGTCCATCTAGTTCAGCCTGTTTGAACACCCCTCTGTTGGTCCAGAGGAAGGCAATTCCTTCCTGATTCCATAATGGCAGCCAGAGTAATCCCTGGATCAACATTTGAGATCATCAACCCCGTTGGTCCCCTGATGTCTATATCCTGTAATATCATAGCGTTCTAGAAAGACATCTAGTCCCTCTTAAACTCTTCTATTTTGCCAGCACCACATCCTCCGGCAGAGAGTTCCACAGTCTCACTGCTCTTACAGTAAAAAAAACCCTTTTATGTTGGTGATGAAACCTGCTTTCCTCGAGACGTAGCAGATGCCCTCTTGTTACCGTCGCAGTCCTGGGTATAAACAGATCATGGGAGAGATCCTTGTGTTGTCCCCTCATGTATTTATACATAGTTATTTGATCGCCCCTTAGCCGTCTTTTTTTCCAGGGTGAATAATCCTAATTTTGATAGCCTCTCTGGGTATTCCAGTCCCTTCATTGCATGTATTAGTTTAGTTGCCCTTCTTTGAACCCCCTCAAGCACTGCAACATCTTTCCTGAGCACCGGTGACCAGAACTGGTACACAGTATTCCATGTGAGGCCTGACAACTGCCTTTATAGTGGGGGGATAATGTTCTCATCCCTCACCCCTATACCTCTTTTAATGCACCCCAAGACTTTATTAGCTTTTGCGGCAGCTGACTGGCTTTGGTTACTCCAGTTAAATCTATAATCCACTAGTACTTCCAGGTCTTCTTCTATCTCACTTTTCCCTAGCAGTACCCCATTTAGTGTATATTGGTGACATCCGTTTCTCCTGCCCATGTGCATAACCTTACATTTACCAACATTCAACTTCATTTGCCATTTTTCTGCCCAAGCCCCCTGCTTATCCAGGTCCGTTTGTAGCCGCACATTGTCCTCCTTTGCATTGATTATATTGTATAATTTTGTGTCATCTGCAAATATTGATATTTTGCTGTGCAGCCCCTCTATCAGGTCGTTGATAAATATATTGAACAGAATGGGGCCTAATACTGAACCCTGTGGCACCCCACTAGGACATGCTCCATCGTAAAAGCTGATCAAATTGGTCTGACTTGATTGACCCCTCATGAACCCATGAACCCAGTTGATTTTCTTGAGGTATTCTAGGATGGCATCTCTCAGAAACCCCTCAAATATTTTTCCAATTATTAAAGTGAGACTTACCGGCCAGTAGTTACCAGGCTCTCTTTTGGACCCCTTTTTGTATATTGGAACCACATTTGCAATGCGCCAATCCAGTGGTACAACCATGGTCTCTATAGTGTCCATAAATATAAGAAATAGCGGTCCAGCTATCATGTCACTTAGTTCCCTTAGAACCCTTTGGTGTATTCCATCTGGGCCTGGCGATTTATCGATTTTAATCTTCTTTAACTGGCTCTGCACTTTCTCCTGTGTTGGGTGTGTAATAGTTAGCGGGGGGGGGGGGGGGTCATTTTATTTCCCTGCATTTCGTGTGACATTTCTTTTTCATTTGTGAATACACTTGAAAATAAACTATTTAATAGATTCCCACCCCCCATCATCTTTTATGGTTTCCCCTCCATTATTTGTTAAAGGGCCACTGCTTTCAGTGCAAATCCTTTTACTGTTTATATAATTGAAGAATAGTTTAGGGTTATTTTTGCTCTCTTTGGTGATTAGTCTTTCTGCCTCCTCCTTAGCAATTTTGATATTTTCTTTACATATTTTTTTTCCCTGTATGATTTTAACTCTTCTTCGCTGCCTTGTTTTAGTAGTTTAAACGCTTTCTTTTTTTTGTTTATTGCCCTCCTTCCAGTCTTGTCGAGCCACATTGGTTTCCTTCTACTTGTAGTTCTTTTATTTTTAAAGGGTATGAACTGCTCACATAAGGTGATTAGGATGTTTTTAAACTTCTCCCATTTGTCCTCTGTACTGATATTTTTGAGGATGTTGTCTCAATTAATGTTACCGATAGTAATTCTAAGCTGATCAGATTTTGCTTTACTAAGGTTTAGTTTTTTTGTGATCACTGTTCCCCAAGTGTCCCTCAACCTGCACCCCCATTATTCAGTCTGGTTTGTTAGTTAATTATACGTCCAGAGTGGCCCTCCCTCTAGTTGGCTCCCGCACGAGTTGGGTAAGGTAGTTGTTTTTAATTGTTCTCAATTGGGACTCTTGTTCTTTTGATCAGTGGAAGACTTAGCAGTTAGACACCCACGGTCATCTAGGTATTCTCTATCCTGTGGTTAGGGAATAACTTTCCTTCATGGGACAACCCCTTTAAATATTTTTGTTTTGTCGCTATAGAAAAGCCAACCCCTCTGACTGCATAGATATGACCTGCGATGCTAAGAGGAAGACATTGTTGAAAGATCTTGACGGATCTTTTCTGGGGAAGATCGGGGCTGTAGTACCACAATCAGAATACCAGTGGGATGGAGACGCAAGGTACGGTCTTGGAGACTACAGGATACCGAAAGTCATGTTCACTGACTTGAATGGAAATCGAATTCCTGTGTCACAGGTGGCGACAAACAAAGGTAAATAAATACCTTAGGACTACAAAAACATTGAATATGAGACCGGGCCAAAACTAAACTAGATAAGTACTTAACCCCTTAACAACACAGGACGTACAGTTATGACCTGTGCATTTGGGGTTTGTATGGAGGGGGATCGGGAGCGGATCCCTCTCCATACAACATGGGAACCGACTTTTTCTCCTAGCTGACACCCGTCGGCAACCACCACAATCAGCATGAACACTGATTGCAACTATGCAAATGCTGCTGTGAGTTCTAACAGCAGAATTTAAATCCTCCGATAAGTTTTGAGGGGTTCTGCTCGACCCCTGCCAATAGATTGTTAGGTGCGTCCGGTTACCATGGGAGCTTGGAGCCTTCTGAAGGCCCCCAGCACTTGCATGGCTGACTATACTGTGATATGACAGATAGTCTATCAAGCCATGCTACAGGCAATGTAATGTACTATATTATTACATTGTACTGCAGAAGCGATCAAATGATCACAAGTTCAAATCACCTACAAGGACAAAAAAAAAGTAAAGAGGAGTCTAAATTTTTTTTATATTCAAAGGATTTTTATTGAAACTTTCAGATTAATACAAGAAACATGAATGCATTAAAATGTCAAAGATATAACAAATAGGTTTTTATAAAATAAATTGTGTAATTTGTTGTATTGTCTTTTGCTTTATAAAAATTGATTCAAATTTTCATATAGACTTAGAGGGAGTAATTTTGTGGGTGACATATGCCTTCCCTCTGTATATCCCTCTCAAGAATGAATATGCCTGAGGTACTGGTTTTGATAACCAGAAAAATATTGTGTTATTCTCCCGTTTCTTAAGTTGCATCCATTCTGAACATAAATTACAGTAAGAAACCAAGTAACGACGTTTAAAAATAAATAAAAATAAAAAGGGGGTGGGAGGAGAAAGGTAATTTCTCGTCCGTATCATTGGGGGCCACAGCCAGACCATGGGATATAGCCACTGCCACTAGGAGGCGACACTAAGCACAAGTGTTAGCTCCTCCCACCGGCTATATCCCCCCTGCAGGCACTCAGTTAATCAGTCTTTAGCATAGTGTCTGCAGGAGGCAGACGTTACTAAGTGCGGGAATCCGGGGAGTCGGGGCTTTTCCCTGGCTTTCCCGTCCTCCCGGGGGAGAAGCAAGCAGAGGGTGTCTCCACCACTCTGCGGCGTCTTGCCCATGGAAGAAAAGGTGGCCCGACCCTGCCTTGTGCATTTGGCGTCGGTTGCCGCCAGCTATAGGGTTCCCCCCCCCCCCTGGAGTGGCGCCCCTCTGATTACTGGCACCAGGGGGGAACTCTGCTGGAGTTTGGACGCGGTGGGTTGAGCACAAATCGGACCCCTCCTTTGGACGTGTGGGACCGGCGAGAAACCCCTGAAAATCTGCCCTCACCCAGGTGGAAAGAACCAGTAGCCTCTTACCTGCACAGATGCGACCGGGTTATGGGAACAGCGGCAGGAGGGCGCCCAACACCGCAGATGGAGTCCACAGGACCGGGAGGGCTGCAGTGGGCAGCGTGCGCGTTCCGGCCATCTACCCCCCCCCCCCCAAAGATGAGCGGTGCGCGGCCAAAGCACTCCAGGCGGCCGGCCACGCCGGAGGGAGCGGCCACAGGGCAGGGCAAAGTACCTGAGAGCGGCGGTGAGCTGATGCGGCGCCCCAGGGGGTGGGGCGCCGAGCTCGGCCACCACTCAGCCAAAAGGGAGCACTTCCGGGTTTCTGGCGTGTTTTCTGGGGCAAGCCACGCCCCATCCAACCACGGGCAATTGAAAAGCAGCAGCCTGATGGGGAGATGGCCGCTCCTGCTATGCAGTCAGCTCGGCAAGCTCAGTCTTTGTTAAGACGCCAGCCTTGCCTCAGCGCCGCACCAAATGGACCTCAGCACCGACCTCAGCGACAGCAGGACCGGTCCCAGTGCCAGCACCAGATACCGGCACCTGACAGGCCGCAGCACCAGCTACCATACGCAGCGCCGGCCACTGGCCGCAGCGCCGGACGCAGTACCAGCTACCAGCCGCAGCACTAACCAGAGGCTGCGGCATTGTTCAAGGCACTGGCTTAAGGACCAGACGCAGCTACGGTTCCAATAGGGGCGTTATGGCAACCAGCAACGCCAACCTTGAGGTCAGCCGGGAAACAAGTACAAGTGCCTGCCCAAGTGAACACCAGCATTCACGACTACTGGTACCCATGTCACCGTCTGGAAGACCACCGGGCGGGTTAGGACCCAGAGGCTCCAGCTGGACGAAGGAATCCGCGTAACAGCTGCAGGACCGGGTAAGCCCTGCCAAGGCAGCACTCCAGCGGTTCCTCCTCCCCCCCCCCCACCTGCAGGTACTTGCCCGCGGCAGCACGAGTAACCCCCCCCCCCCTTTGGGTGGAGGTCTCCCTTGCAGTACGCCATGTCTGACCCCAGATCAGAGGGTTCCAGCCCGGTTAAGGGGAGGGCTAAATACTATGCATGCACTTTATGCAATACCAAGTTCGCTTGCCGTCAAGGTCGACCCCCGCTGCGCAAAATGTACCCCGACGCACCCGGCTCCAGGGACCCCGGTGCCCCCCACCGCCCCTGTGGAGCAGGGGGCCAAACCGGAATGGGCTAGGTCGCTTGCGGCTGCAGTCTCAGGCCTAGCCAGTTCGTCGGCAGCAATTCTGTGCCATTTAGAGTCCGGCTCTGAGGTATCCTCTTGAACACGCGAGGGGGAGATCACGCAAAAGGCAGAGATCCCGCAGTAGCGAGGACACCTCCCGCAGGTCCCGTCATGCCAGGAAATCTTCCAGGCCCTCCAGGTCCCATCGGTCCAGGGACTCTTATCATGGTTCCCGGGGATCCAGAGAGTCCATTCGGACATACCGCAAGACCGGCCCGATCCCACTCAGACTCTCCCCGGGCCTCGTGCTCCTCTCAGAATACGGCCCGGGCACAACAGCCACAATCATCGGCTGGGGAGAGTAGTGGTTCAGAGGAGGGCGAGCATTCAGGGGTCTCGTCCCTATCGGACTTGGATGCCGAGCAGGTGTCGCGACTGACAACCCTGATGAACAGCTTGGTGATAGCTGTCAAGGAGATGTTACAGGTTTCAGAGGAGCCGGTGGAGGCAACCCCGGCGACAGTATCTTTCAAACGCCAGAAACGGCCTCGACAGGTGTTCCCGGACCACCAAGACTTTGCAGAGGTCATTGAAAAGGAGTGGCGAAACCCGGACAAGCGGTTTAGGCACCCGGGAAAAAACTGGGAGGTCACATATCCCTTCCCAGATAGCCTCGTAAAGAAATGGTCGGCACCCCCGGCGGTGGATCCACCAGTGTTGCGTCTCTCCAGCGGTACAGCTCTACCGTCAGCCGAGGTCGCGGCATTAACAAACCCTCAGGAGAGAAAGCTTGACACGCTAGCGAAGTCAGCTTTTCAGTCGGCGGGCACGGCCCTACAACCTATTTTTGCGGCCGCCTGGGTAAGTAAGGCCTCCGTGGCTTGGGCGAAACAACTCCAGAAGGACATCCTGGCAGGCGCCCCACCCAGCGAGCTATTGGAGGCCACGGATAACATCATACAGGCAGGCAAATTCGTTTGTGCGGCAGAATTGGACGCAGCAAAATTTGTGGCCCAGGCATCCGCTGCATCAGTCACAACATGGCGAACCCTCTGGTTGAAGGGGTGGTCGGTGGACGCAGCATCTAAGATGGTCCTCACAAAACTGCCCTTTGAGGGCAACAGGCTCTTCGGGGCCAGGTTGGACGACCTAATCAAGGACGCCACAGGTGGGAAAAGTACTTCTCTCCCGCAGATACCTACAAGGAGAGAGAAAGTCCCATCGAAGAAAAGGCCCTTTTTTTGGTCCTTCCGCCGATTCACGTCTCGGCCCGTTACAGGGCAGTGGCCCCAATCGAGAAGGCCCCCGACCGACCAAGGGAAGGGCCCCACCTTTAAATCAAGACCAGCTTGGCGGTCCCGGGCAGGAACTACCAGGGGCACTGGCACGAAGAGCACAGCATGAGTTCCCACCCCCACCCAGTGTCATCAGGGTGGGGGGCAGGCTCTCCCTATTCAGGGAGATATGGTGGAACCACTTAACTAATGCCTGGGTGCGGGAAATCGTGGCCGTCGGGTACTCTATCGAGTTCATGACTCTACCCCAGGATGCTTTCCTAAGATCCAGGGTGCCGGCCACCCTGGAAGGAGCGGCCAAATTACAACAGGCTGTGGAGAACCTGCTGGCGCAAGGAATAGTGAAACCGGTGCCGACTGGTCAAAAGAGACTAGGTTTCTATTCAAACCTCTTCTTAGTGCCCAAAAAGGACGGCAGGGTCAGGCCAGTACTAGACCTAAGACGGCTAAACCGGCACGTCAGAACGAGACACTTTCGGATGGAGTCCCTCAGATCCGTGATAGCATCCATGGAGCCAGGGGAATTCCTGTCCTCAGTGGACATCAGGGATGCATATCTCCACATTCCAGTCTGGGGAGGCGCATCAGAAGTTTCTACGCTTCGAGGCGCAAGGAAAGCATTTCCAGTTTACGGCTCTGACATTTGGACTCTCGACATCTCTGAGAGTGTTTACAAAAGTCCTGGCAGCGGTGATGGCACTCCTCCATGCAAGGGGCATAGTGGCCATCCCATATTTAGACGACATCTTGATAAAGGCACCGTCGCTAGACGACAATCTCGAGAGCTTGCGCATCATGATACAGACGTTGGAGAAGTTTGGCTGGATAATAAATCACAGCAAATCCTGCCTAGTGCTAACCCAACGCCTGGAATTCCTGGGGATGGTGTTCGATACCAGGAAACACCAGATTCGGCTACCACGAACAAAAGGGGAAACACTTCTTCACAGCATCAGGTCCCTGATGCACGGGAGAGCAGTGACCATCAGACAGTGCATGAGGGTACTAGGCCAGATGGTATCATCTTTCGAGGCCATACCATTTGCACAATTCCGATCGAGGGCCTTCCAACACCTGCTTCTGTCACGTTAGAACAGGTCCTTGCGGACCCTGGACCATCGAATTCAGGTGACACCCCCCCCCCCCCGGTCCGGAACACCCTAAACTGGTGGCTGAGCCCCGGGAGGGTTCAAAGGGGTCGAGCCCTAGGCCCAAACCACTGGGTGATAATGACTACGGACGCCAGCCACTCTGGCTGGGGCAGGACCCTGGGGAGTCAGTCAACTCAGGGTCAATTGTCTCAGAGCGAAGCAAAACTCCCAATCAATGTCCTGGAACTGCGGGCCATATGGCTAGCGCTCCAGCGTTTCAAGCCGAACCTCAAAGGAAAAGACGTTCGAGTGCAAATGGACAATGCTACAGCAGTAGCATACGTCAATCACCAAGGGGACACGCGGAGCACAGGGGGCAGAGGCACAATGAGCGAGGCAGCCGGTATACTCAGTTGGGCAGAGAGCCACCTACGGTCCATCTCTGCAGTATACATCCCAGGCGTGGACAACTGGGTGGCGGACTTCCTCAGCCGGGAGACGGTGGAACCCAGCGAGTGGGGGCTACATCCGGACGTCTTCCAGACGATCTGTCAGAGGTGGGGCATACCGGACGTAGACCTCATGGCATCCAGGATGAACTACAAAGTTCGGCCATTCATAGCCCGATCTCGGGACCCGCAGGCAATAGCAGCAGACGCACTAACCATCCCGTGGGGAGGCTTCTGGCTCCTGTATATCTTTCCCCCCCTCCCCCTCATCCCAAGGGTGTTGGGGAAGATCAAGAGGGAAGGACGGTCCATAATACTGATAGCACCAGACTGGCCGAGAAGAAGCTGGTACGCAAACATCATGGAATTGCTGTCCGACGTACCGTGGCAGCTGCCGGAGCGGGAAGATCTTCTGTCCCAAGGACCACTCTTCCACCCGGGTTCCAGATCGCTACATTTGACGGCGTGGCTATTGAGACCGAAATATTAAGAAGGTAAGGATTCACAGAGAGCGTAGTTCGAACAATGATACAGGCCAGAAAACCGGCCTCATCTAGAATCTACTACCGGGTCTGGAGGAGGTTCTTTGGCTGGTGTGAGGAGCGGCACATCCAGCCTATGCAATTCTCCCTAGCGAATGTCTTGGCATTTTTACAGTCAGGCCGCGAGGCAGGGCTGAAACTGGGCTCGCTAAGAGGCCAGGTATCGGCGCTTGCGGTGCTCTTTCAGAGACCAATTCAGAGACCAGTAGGCTGGCGGTGCGAACTTTCCTCCAGGGAGTTGCCCATACATCACCACCGTTCAGGCCGCCCACTCAAACGTGGGACCTCAATCTGGTATTGGAGGCTATGCTAGCCCACCCATTCGAACCACTGAGAGAAGTCCCCCTGCGACTGCTATCTTGGAAGGTGGTATTCTTAGTCGCAATTACTTCAATTCAGAGAGTTTCCGAATTGGCTGCCCTATCAGTAGAACTGCCCTACATGACGTTTCATCAGGATAAAGTGGTGTTGAGGCCGGTCCCAGATTTCCTCCCGAAGGTGGTCTCAGCCTTTCATATTAATAAGGACATCATTTTACCTTCCTTTTGCCCAACTCCAGTGCATGCGAAGAAGAGAGCGCTGCACCGCTTGGACCTGGTAAGGGCATCGAAGCTATACGTAAAGAGAACCAGAGAGTTGCGGCGAACGGAGACACTTTTCGTTATTCCGGAGGGGCCCCACAAGGGATCAGCGGCCTCGAAAATAACCATTGCAAAATGGATAAGATCTTTGGTAACGGAGACATACCGCGCCTCAGGTCGCTCACCGCCATTTCGGATTACGGCCCACTCCACGCGGACGGTGGGGGCCTCTTGGGCAGTTCGCCACGGGGCCTCAGCATTACAGGTGTGCAGGGCAGCCACCTGGATGTCCTTGCACACATTTTCAAAGTTCTATAAAGTCCATACGGCTGCTTCTTCAGATGCCGCTCTTGGCCGGAAGATTTTGCAGGCGGCGGTCCTTTGAACTCTCGGGACCATTCTTGTAAATAGCCCACCCCATTCTTTTGCGGGACTGCTTTTGGATGTCCCATGGTCTGGCTGTGGCCCCCAATAATACGGACGAGAAACAGATATTTTTGGTATAAAATCTCTTTCTCAACACGTTCATTGGGGGACACAGCACCCACCCCTTTTCTTTAAAGAGCGGTTGCGGGAACTTTCTGCTCTTCGGTCACAGATGGCGTAAGATTAGTCCAGAACATTATATGTTTGGTATGTAAAAAAAAAAGAGAAAAAGTCTCTGTTAATAAAAATGCATTATTTTATGGTCGTACTCCCGCTGGCTGCTCCTACTGCTTGCATACAGACTGATTAGCTGAGTGCCTGCAGGGGGGATATAGCCGGTGGGAGGAGCTAACATTTGTGCTTAGTGTCGCCTCCTAGTGGCAGTGGCTATATCCCATGGTCTGGCTGTGTCCCCCAATGAACATTACGAGAAAGAGATTTTACGGTAAGTTATACCAAAAATATCCGTATAGCAGGGTACGTAGGATCGGGAAGATGAACAGTAGAGAAGCAGAAAAGAAAGATGGAGAGAAGTCATGAGTGACGTGTGGTGCAGAGTGCTGAGGCAGCAGAAATGCACTCCTAAGCTCTTGCTCATGACCTGAAGGTTGCGAGTTCAATCCCCACTTGGTTCAGGTAGATGGCTCAAGGTTGACTCATCCTTTCAAGGTCAGTAAAATGAGTACCGACTTATTCTGCAGCTCTTTCAGGTAATAGGTTACCTGAAAGAGCTGCAGAATAAGTTGATGCTATACAAATAAAAAGATTTATTATTTATTATGCACAGGGATAGTCTATTGGGTGCTTAAATAGATGTATAGATAGCAGAATCCCCTCTTACTGTACAATCCTGATTGCTAGCCATTTAAAGAAAGATGGTGAGTCTCAAACTGCTATAGCCTTGTAGGCTATAATGGGATCACAGCCCCAAAATACATAACTGTGTCGGAGGCCTGTTGCTTATAGATGATCTGTGTATTCCGCTTCAGTAATCTGTGCTTGCATCTATCAGGGATTATCCGGGACAACACATGTGTGTACATGCCAACCTGGGAGAGCTACAAGTGTGTTGGCCTAAACTATGAGATGCTTGCAATTGAGAGTCTTGATCCCGACACTGAGACTAGACGCCTCTCCCCTGTGGCTGTGCTGGAGGATGGCTATGTGGACCTTATCAATGGTAGGTGTGACTTAAAAGGATTGTACCAGGGTCACAAGTAGCGGATGGGGATAACTTGCTGATCTGTGGGGGTCTCACTGCTGAGACTTGCCTATCTCAAGAACAAAGGTACTGTGTTTCTCTCTTCCTGTGACTGTTGGGTGGCTTCTTCCCCTCAGTAACGTCAGGATGAATGGAGGACTGGCCGAACAAGCACAGTTTGCGCTACATTCCTTTTATGGGGTGGGCAGAACTACTTGAGCGCTTGCCACTCGGCTACCTCCACAGTCTCATTGGAAGTGAATGGAGCAGCAGCGCAATTGCGCAACCAGCACTTCACTCAGTCTCCTCCCACAGTAAGGAGGACAGGGCACACAGTACCCCCATTCTCGGATTGGTAGGGGTTTCACTCTTGAGAAACCCCATGGATCAGAATCTGTTCCCTATCCCGTGGACAGGGGTAAGTTGTGATCCTGGTACAACCCCTTTAATATTTCCATTGCTAGATTTCTCTTCTATTTAATCTGATGATTTCACTATACCGTTCTATGTTTTACTTCAGGGCCCCAAGACCATGGCTGGTGTTCTGGATACACCTGTCAGAAGAGGGTCTCCTTGTTTCACGCTATAGTGGCTACCAACAAGTCAATTGACATTTATTTTACCAGCGTGAGCCCCCAAAATCTACGACTCAAACTGCTCAATACAGACAACACTGAAGTAAGACACTGAAACAACCAAATGGTCACAGCTATCAGTAATGAAACTCCAGTATTCAGCAGCACATACTAATAAAATATAATTCAGCGAGGTACCATGAATGCAAGGCCCAAAGGATAGTGAACCGTCCGTCTTCCAAAAGTCCAAATCAAAGAGATAAGGGCAGCCAACTTAAGTCCAATATAAAACTTCTCCTTTTTTCCCCCTCTGCAGCATTTACAAACAACCAACAACATTTTGAACCCCCACGGGTTGACAAAGACCCCTAAATTTTCTGCCCTTATCTCTTCGATTTGAGCTATCAGTAATGAGTAATTAACATTGCATTGTAGTATTAGAACTGGGTAATCCCTTTAACATGTCAATCCCTTTAACAAAGCTATTGTCTAGCCAATGAAAAAGAGAAAAGAGGGTGAGCATGGCCGGCCTTAGCTACATGCGACTTGTGCGATTGCATAGTCTGCCAGCCACAAGGAGGGCATCATGTGGACGCATGCTAGGGACACCCGTTAGGTTTGCCCAGCCAGATGATCTTCCTCCATGTGGCAGCATCCTATGGAACTCTAAATTGTGAGAAATCCATGCAGCAGTATGTGTCTCAAGCGCTACATACATTCCTTGTTACAGCATTCAGTTCTTCATTGCAGCCACTTAGATGAATGACTGTCCACGTAATACAGTATCATACCGGTCGTACGTAAGGCCAACATAAGACATACGTTCAACCAGTTTGGCCTACCCCCCCTATTGTTGATCCAAAGGAAGGCAAAAAATAAAACAATGTGGTAGAAGCCAATTTTCCTTATTTAAGGAAAAAAATCCTTCCTGACTCCAATCTGGCAATCGGAATAATTCCCGAATCACTGACCCTTCTGAAGTAATCAGTGATGTAACATGTAATATTGTATTGCTCAAGAAGGACGTCCAGGCCCCTCTTGCACTCATTTAGTGAGTTCCCCTTCACCATGTCCTCAGGCAGAGAGTTCTCTAGTCTCACCACTCTTACAGTAAAGAACCCTCTTCTATGTCTGATATATTTATACACAGTTATTAAGTCGCCCCTCAGCCTTCTTTTTTCTAAACTAAATATGGGTATTGTAGTCCGCCCATTCCATTTACTACTTTAGTTGCCCGCCTTTGTACCCGCTCAAGCTCTGCTATGTCCTTTTTGAGTACCAGTGCCCCAAACTATCTACAATATTCCATGTGTGATCTGACCAGTGACTTGTAAAGATGAAGAACCAATTTCTCATCATGCGCCCCTAGAACTCTTTTGATACATTCCATGATCCTATTTGCCTTGGCAGCAGCTGCCTGACACTGGTTGCTCCAGTTAAGCTTACAGTTCACTAAAACCCTTAAAGGGGTTGTCCCGCGAAACAAAGTTGGGGTATACACTTCTGTATGGCCATATTAATGCACTTTGTAATGTACATTGTGCATTAACCCCTTAACGACGGCCCCATCGGGAAACTACGTCCTCAGAAAGTGGGCCTTAATCCTAGAGGACGTAGTTTTATGCATCCTCTTTGGATTGATGCCCACTGGCCTGAGGACGTGACAGCTCCATGCTGTCGGTGCCCGCAGGTAGCCGACAGCATGGAGCTGTCATCCCAGGATGCGGGCAGTCCCCCCCGGAATTGCGATCGGCGCTATAAAATGAATAGCGCCGATCGCAAAAAAG
Organism: Eleutherodactylus coqui; assembly: GCF_035609145.1. NCBI lineage: Eukaryota > Metazoa > Chordata > Amphibia > Anura > Eleutherodactylidae > Eleutherodactylus > Eleutherodactylus coqui. The sequence continues at coordinate 137,501,518 of NC_089845.1, read as the reverse complement.
TAAACAAAACAGTGTAAAAAAGTAGTAATTCAGCTGCTATGATGGATCGGATCCATCACGGCAGCTGAAAATACTCACACGGCTTGTCGGCGGTGTCCCCCGGAGATCTGGTCCTCCTGGACCCGCCGGCGGCCTTCTGCGCATGCGCGCCTGACGATGACGTCACGCGCACGCGCAGAAGCCCGGGTGTCCCCGGCAAATTTAAAATCTCCTGGCTCCCGGCTCCTGAAGGTAGCCGGGAACCAGGAGGTGTTACCGGGGACCACTGTGAGCGGTCCCCGGGCCCGCGATCACCGCTATCCATTGCGATAGCGGTGATCGCGAAAAAGTTTAAAAAGTAAAACAAAAGTAAACTTTCACCTCCCCTCATGGATCGGATCCATGAGGGGAGGTGAAGATACTCACCCCCGGTCCTCTGCGATGTCCCGATGTCCCGGGACCCGAAATCCCCGTCTGCGCATGCGCGCCCGATGATTGACATCGGGCGCGTGCGCAGAGGGGCTCGAGCCCCGGGAAATTCAAAATTGCTCTGCTCCTGGCTGCCATGTGTAGCCAAGAGCAGAGGGATGTCACTGGGGACATAATCACTGTCATCCAATGGATGACAGTGATCATGTAAAGTTAAAAAAAAAGTGCAAGAAGTAAAAAAAATAAAGGGGTAAAAGGTAAAAAAAAAAAAAGTGCAAAAAGTAAAAAAAAAGTTTTAAAAAGTTAAAAAAAGCTTGCGTTTCATCTCCCCCCACGGATCATATCCGTGAGGGAGGATGAAATGACGTACCTAAGGCCTGCGGATTTATCCGCGGACCTCAACCCAGCTTCTGCGCACGCGCCCGTCACCAATGTGGCAGGCGCATGCGCAAAAGCCGTGGTTTTTTAAAATCTCCCTGCTCCTGGCTACAAAACTTAGCCGAGAGCCTGGAGATTTCACGGAGGGCCGCGGTGAGCGGTTCCTGATCACGTGTTCGCCGTTATCCAAAGAATAATGGCGATCACGTAAAAGTTAAAAAAAGGTGAAGCTTCATCTCCCCTCACTGATGCGATCGGTGAGAGGAGAGAAAATTTTTTACCGGAGGCCTCCATATTTGCACCCCGACGCAAGCTTCTTCCGTGAACTTTCACGTATTCTGCGCATGCGACCGCTGGCAAAACACCGGACACATGCGCAGGAGTCGGGGAGCCCAGGAAACTTAATATCTCCTTGCTCTCGGCGACCAACGGTCACAGAGAGCCTGGAGCAGTGACGGGTGGCCTCGTTGAGCGGTCCCCGGTCATGTGAAAAAATGGTAGCGATCTACCTTTGGCCGGTCTCACATGACCGGATAGGAATTACGGATTCCGCATGCGTTTGATTAGCGGTAATACGCAGATCAATCGCATTGGATTACACAATTCCGCTCACATTAGCGGGTCGGATTTGCGTAATCCACTCGCAGAAAAGAGAACGCAGCAGGTTCTATTTTACCGCGGATATCCGCAACATAGAGCCCATTGTGCTCCATGGTCATGGATATACCCGCAGCCCATACGCAACTACGTTGTATACGGGCTGCGGGTACCCGCGTCATCGCTAAGCGACGGTGCGGGAAATACAAACAACAAAAAAAAAAGTGTACTGCGCATGACCGCCCGTGTAAGTACGCAGTTATGCGCAGTACATTACGCGGCCGTACGCAGGGTCACAGCCGGGCTCACAGCAGGGATCCACCTACGGCTGTGTAAGTCCGGCGTTATTCAGACCGCTACCTGTAATACGCAATTTACAAGAAGCCCCGGGAACGCTCTCCTTCCTGCAGTTCCATGAGCAGCTTGTTGAGCGCCTTCTGTGTGAGAACGCTGCACCTCATCAAGCTTACGGAGACTCACAGAGCGCCACTTTTTACACCCCATCCCCGCCACTGAGGTCAAAAAATGACTCCCAAAAAGCATGAGAGGAGGGGAGATACCCGGTTTTATTGCCCCATGTGCCCATCCCAACCAGCCTCCATAATTACCCGTCTTTGGAAATACTACACAGTTCACATTATTACTTTTATCTAAGATTTGGGGAACGCCGAAAAGGGCGTGGAGGGGGGGGGGGGATTTTAGGGAGTCAATTTTTATTCCGTACAAATGAGTAATGGGGCCTGGAATTTATTCAGTTATGCCCTGCAATCCAACTGGTGTTCCCTCCATTACAGGCCTTGCTATGTTTCCTGTAAGTAGATTAGGGCCACAATGGGTATGTTTTTGAACACGGGACAAACGAGGGGATCCATTTGGGGGTGAACGTCTTCATTCCTATGTAAACTGTACAAAAAAAACAGTTTTTAAATTGACAAAATTGCCAAAAAAATGAAAATTGTTATTTTTTTCTTCTGCTTTGCTGAAATTTATTCAAATACTGTGTGGTCAAAATACGCAGTACACCCCTAGATGAATTCGTTAAGGGGTCTAGTTTTTAAAATGGGGTCATTTGAGGGGGTTCTTTATCGTTTTGGACGCTCAATGGCTCTATAAGTGGGCAATGGGGCCTGGAATTTATTCCGTTGTACCCTAAAATCCAACGGGTGCTCCTTCCATTATAGGCCTAGCCATGCGTCCTTTAAGTAGATTAGGGCCACAAGGGGTATGGTTCTGAACACGGGACAAACAGGGGTATCCATTTTGGGGTGAAAGTCTTCATCCCTATGTGTGCTGTACAAAAAAAAACAGTTTTTAAATTGATACAACTGCCAAAAAGATGAAAATTGTAATTTTTTTCCTACTGCTTTGCTTAGATTTATTCAAAAATTGTAGGGTAAAAATACACAGTACACCCCTAGATAAATTCGTTAGGGGGTCTAGTTTTCAAATGGGGTCATTTGTGGGGGTTCTCTGTCGTTTTGGCCGCTCAAGGGCTCTACAAGTGGGCAATGGGGCCTAAATCACCTTCATGCTAAATTTCTGTTCTGAAAGCCACCGACTACTCCTTTCATTTTGCGCCCCGTTGTGCATCCAGACAAAAGATTAGGGCCACAATGGGTATGTCTCTGAACACGGGAGAAACAGGGGTATCCACTTTGGGGTGCAAGTCTTCATTCATGTGTGTGCTGTACCAAAAAAGCAGTTTTTAAAACGACAGAATTGCCAAAAAAACGAAAATCACAATTTTTTCCTTTTGCTTTGCTTCAATTCATTCAAAAACTGTGGGCTCAAAATGGGCAGTACACCCCTAGATAAATTCATTAAGGGGTCTAGTTTTCAAAATGGGGTCACTTGTCGGGGTTCTCTTTGATTTTGGCCGCTCAAGAGCTCTACAAAAGTGCTATGGGCCTAAAACTCCTTCAAGGAAAATCTATGTTCTTAAAGCCACCGACTACTCTTTTCGTTTTGGGCCCCATTGTGCATCCAGACATAAGATTAGGGCCACAATGGGTATGTCTCTGAACACGGGAGAAACAGGGGTATCCATTTTGGGATGAAAGGCTTCATTCATGCGTGTGCTGTACAAAAAAAGCTGTTTTTAAAATGACAGAATTGACAAAAAAATGAAAATCAAAATTTTTTCCTTTTGCTTGGCTTGAATTCATTCAAAAACTGTGGGGTCAAAATGGTCAGTACACCCCTAGATAAATTCGTTAAGGGGTCTAGTTTTCAAAATGGGGTCACTTGTGGGGGTTCTCTTTGGTTTTGGCCACTCAAGAGCTCTACAAAAGTGCTATGGGGCCTAAAACGCCTTCAAGCAAAATTTATGTTCTGAAAGACACTGACAGCTCCTTTCATTTTGGCTCCCGTTTTGCATCCAGACATAAGATTAGGGCCACAATGGGTATGTTTCTGAACACGGGAGAAATGCGGGTATCCATTTTGGTGTGTAAATCCTCATTTTCATGGGCTCTATAGGAAAAAAATATGTCTTTAAAATAACATATTTGCAAAAATATGAAATTTTATTTTTTGTCCCCTAAATTGAACTAATTCCTGAAAAGAACTGGTGGGGTCAAAATACTCATGACACCCCTTAGTGGATACATTAAGGGGTGTAGTTTTTAAAATGGGGTCATTTGTGGGTGTATCTATTATTCTGACACTTATGAGCCTCTGCAAACTTGGCTTGGTGCAGGAAAACAAAGTGCTCCTCAAAATGCTGAAAAGTAATGTTAAATTTGTACGTCCTCTAAATGGTTAAAAAAAACACAAACGTTTTTCAAGTGTGCATTCAGAATAAAGCAAACAGATGGAAATATATATGTTATCAAAAATTTGTACAGTATGTTTGGACATATTTGAGATATTACGGTTGAAAATGTGAAAAAATGACAATTTTTTCAAAATTTTTCCAATATTGGTACTTTTAATAAATATACACAAATTATATCGGTCTCTTTTTACAATCTAAATGAAGTACAACATGTGGCGAAAAAACAATGTCAGAATCAGTGGGATATGTAAAGCCTTTACGGAGTTATGCCACGTTGAACGACGCATGTCAGATTTCCAAAATTTGGCTCCGTCACTAAGGCGCAAACAGGCTTCGTCACTAAGGGGTTAAATATGAGCCATACAGAAGTTATTCACTTACCTGCTCCGTTGCTAGCGTCCCCGTCTCCATGGTGCCGTCTAATTTTCAGCGTCTAATCGCCCGATTAGACGCGCTTGCGCAGTCCGGTCTTCTCCCTTCTGAATGGGGCCGCTCGTGCCAGAGAGCTGCTCCTCGTAGCTCCGCCCCGTCACGTGTGCCGATTCCAGCCAATCAGGAGGCTGGAATCGGCAATGGACCGCACAGAAGACCTGCGGTCCACCGAGGGTGAAGATCCCGGCGGCCATCTTCGCAAGGTAAGTAAGAAGTCACCGGAGCGTGGGGATTCGGGTAAGTACTATCAGTTTGTTTTTTTTAAAACCCCTGCATCGGGTTTGTCTCGCGCCGAATGGGGGGGCTATTGAAAAAAAAAAAAAACGTTTCGGCGCGGGACAACCCCTTTAAGTAGTTTTCCATGTCAATGGAAATCTAATCAATAGAAAGACTGATTAATAGGCAGCTCCTAGATGGAGAATCTGTACAAGGGACCCTTTATATGACATTCATGTTGAAAGGCGGTTTAACCCCTTGAGTGGCACGCCCGGAAAAGTTCCGTGACGAGCTCCACTGCTCATAGCAACATAGCCCGGAAGATTTCCGGGCTATGTATCACTATGGGAGCTGCAGAGCACAATGCCACAAGCTGTGGCAGTGTGCTCTGCCTGCACAGACCCACACAGAGCAGTGCAAGGGCTTTGAAAAACCAGCAGAAGATATTGCCGACATGTCGGCAATGTCCTGCTTTGTTTACAGGTTGCCATAGAGACCATCGGCTTGTCAGAAGCAAGCAGATGGTCTCTGTGGCAGGGAGAGCTGGTTGTTAGCTGTCAGAGGACAGCTAGGTACTAGCTCTTACAGCAGAGATCAGAGAAAACCTCCGATCTCTGCTGTGTTAACCCTTTACATGCTGCAGTCTATGTGACTGCAGCATGTAAAGGGCTGTCACTGCAGCATGTAAAGGGCTGTCACCATCGGACCCCCGGAATGTGATCAGGGGTCCTGATGGGTCCCTGTGGAAGTCCCCTAAAGGGACAAAAAAAAATAAAAAATTTAAAAAAAATAAAAAAAAAAAAAGTAAAAAAATTATTAAAAAAATTAAAAAAACACTTGTCTCCCTTTACTTTGTAAAAAATCAAAAATAAAATCACACATGTGGTATCCGTGTGCGTCGTAATGACCCAGAGAAGGAAGTTAATACATTATTTAACCCCTTAATGACATGGCCCCTTTTTTCTTTTTTCCCCCATTTCTTTTTTTCCTCCCCCCTGTTTAAAAAATCACAACTTGTCCCGCAAAAAACAAGCCCTTATATGTCCATGTCAATGGAAAAATGAAAAAGTTATGGCTCTTGAGACGCAACTGCAAAACTAGTTGAAATTCAATGATTAGACCATTTTAAAAAACCTGCCCTGGTGGGCACGACAGGGTGGTAGGAAACCTGCCACTCAAGGGGTTAAGACTTCATACACATGACCATATTATACTTCTCTGGGCCAATACTGTACTGGTTGTCTGCTCACGATTTTATATGGTGCCATGCATAATACACGGAGTGCTTATACCATTTTTGGCTTGGTTTCGTTCCGTAGCATGCCACCACTGACCTCATTCCATTTCTGTTATTGTAGTCTGTCCTTGTGGGAATCTACTTCTCAAATCCTCAGCGATTGGATGTGTATGTTGATAATACCTATGTGAGCCCTACAAATGTACAGTGGAAAGGATCAGACTGCACCCTGAAGGAACCTACTTATCAGGGTAAGTTAATGCATCCCTACAGGAATCATTGAAGTATTTTGTTATCATCCATTACGTCACCTGATTGGGGCCTGTTACGGGTGCATTTACCGCTACCTGTTTTTTTTTAGATCTGTGAAATTTTTAATAACTTCTGATAAAGAATGTTTTTGTGGACTTCCATTTATTGCTGGCCGTTTTGGTATTTTCTGCTCGTGTATTGCACCCGGCTGTGGTGTATCCGCGCACCGGAGGTTCCTGAGGCAGCTGGAGCAATGTTCATTGCAAAAGCTGCATTTATTTTCACTCAATCGTGCACTCGCCTTCACTCAGGTTGTAAAATTGGTATAAGGCCCCTTCAGACACGAATATGCGTGTTTGTGGAATTTTATTATACTTTTTGCACCCGCTAGGCATGTTCATTGCACACAGCAAAAAAAATATGCACCGATTGAAATGGCTAATTAGTCTAATGGCTTCTAAATGTGTTCTTTTTTTCCTACGCAGTGTTTCACGCATCTCCTGGTGTATTTTGTGTGCATTTGCGCATCCCATTGACTTCTATGGGGATTTTGGGTGTGCAAATACAGAGGAATAATAATAAATAATCATTATTTGTGTAGCGCCAACTTATTGCACAGAGCAGGAATATAGAATATGTTGTATTTTGTTTGCATGACTGAAATGCGCAAGAAAATACGCACATGTGAATGAACCCAATGAAATCAAAGGGTTCTATGCTCTGTGTATTGTGCATGCGCAAATATGACCGTGTGAAGGGGACCTAAATCATCCCCTAAGGCCAGATTCACAGGGATGTATTTGCGCACGCAATACACAGAGAATGATCACTATTATAATTCATGGTCCAATATATCCGGAACTATGATAAACATTCCTGGCCACTCCAGCTAATTCCACAAGTTTATTCTCATGTTAACCCTGTTGTTGCCAGTTCCGTATAGACACATTACTTCTTTCATACGAATACATTAGTTGATGATGTAAATGCCATCCCTTCTTCTGATAGGACAGTACATGCCTCGACTCAGCTCCGCAGTTCTGGGAGAAAACTACTTTGACAACGACTATGGCATGCTGTACGTCCTGGTCAGAGGATCTATTCCGGTTGAAATCCACACATCTCCACAGATTGTTGTTGGATTCCATCTGCCGGCAATGACCGTGGATCAGTTTTATGGGGACAATCTCGTCAGGAACCTTGCCCTTTTCTTGAACATCCCAGCAAGCAAAATTCGTATTACTAAGATAATTCCGGAAGGTTCCAGACGCAGAAAGAGATCCGCAGAAGGAATAATTGTATGGGTAGAAATTTCCAATCCACCATCCCAACAAATGAACTCTTCTACTAACTCCACAGGTAAGTTGGAGACCATTGGCATAATATCAGTCTATGTGAACCATTCGTTAATCCGCTACATGCTTAGAACATGCAGTAATAATTTGTACTGTCTTGTAATTGGTGTATTATGCATAACATTTTCTCTGTCCTTTACACATAAATACTCTTATTGAGGTCCTGAAATCTTGGGGTTTACAATTGTGCCAATTTGTAGATCTGCAGCAATTAGAAGGGGTTATTCAAGGAGGTGATAATATCCTTACCATGACCTTGCAGTGTCTGAACCTCCACTTCCGGCCTGGTTTCATCATTGGGTCACATGGCACAGATTCAGTAAAGGTACATTTACACACAATGATAACCGCTCAAAAGCCATCTTTTGAATGATCATCATTGTGTGTAAATATGTGCCCATTATGCACTTTTCGTCCATCGCTGAGTTCAGCTCAGCTTAAAATCCATCATCCCTGATAAGATGAACCGCACGTTGAGTTCTCCGTGGGCAGCGCTGATAACATTCTTTCAGCAGCTGTCTCGCTGGAGAACAATAAAGATGTATTTAGAGAACAGACCACCCGCTGTTCTCTAAATACATGCAAATAAAGCTAGTTAGTTACTAAAGGGCTGATTAGCCCATTAGTAGCTAATGCAAAATGATCGCTCAAAACTGTCAGTTTCTGACGAATTTTGAGCAATCATCTGTGTGTGTAAATGGACCTTTAGTGCTCATTACGTCACTGCAGAGGGTTGGCTGCTATGCTCATTTTAATAACTAAGTCAGTTTGTAACAGAGAAGTTGAGTTCTCCGTGGGCAGCGCTGATAACATTCTTTCAGCAGCTGTCTCGCTGGAGAACAATAAAGATGTATTTAGAGAACAGACCACCCGCTGTTCTCTAAATACATGCAAATGAAGCTAGTTAGTTACTAAAGGGCTGATTAGCCCATTAGTAGCTAATGCAAAATGATCGCTCAAAACTGTCAGTTTCTGACGAATTTTGAGCAATCATCTGTGTGTGTGTAAATGGACCTTTAGTGCTCATTACGTCACTGCAGAGGGTTGGCTGCTATGCTCATTTTAATAACTAAGTCAGTTTGTAACAGAGAAGGGGGCTGGCTTAATTATTATGATGAGCAGAACAGCCAGTCCCCTGCAATGGTGACAGACTCAGAGAGATGGTCCCTACCATGTAGCCCGATGTTGAAACCAGGCTAGAAGTGGAGTTTCTAACCCCACAGGTCCAGTTAAAGATTTTGCCTTCCTCGACAACGCCTTTAAAATCAGAGTTAGCATTACTTTTTAAAGGAAGGCAGCATTGAGAAGTTCGAGGGGTTGTCTCAAGAAGATAGCTGATTCCATATGCCATATTCCTCTTGATCCCTTCCATTCTAACTTGACAGATGGCTGCAGGTGGGTTAAGCAAAGGGGCAAGGTCTACAATTCTTCATCTACTTCTGCAGAAAGAGCAATGGGGGAGAGCTCCTGCTGCAGCTAGTTGCCTTACAGGGACAGCTACCATCGAACAGATGTGACAGTTGTTCTGTGTAAACACAGCCAACAAGGGGCCTTTTACACGAGCCGATAAATCGTTTCAATTTCCACATCCAGCGGGAATCTGAACGTTTACAGTTTAGTTTAAATGCATGCCCCGACTGGGCGACATACAAGAATTTCTTCACTTCAGTTTTTTTTATGAATACATACACTGAACGACAAACGAGAATGATGGATCTGCTCATGTAAACAGGCAGTCATTCATTTATGACGAATATTGCTGGGATGACTTGGGCAGAAAATAATGGGCAATGCTTGCAGCAGAGTCGCAGAAAAGTAGGACATGCTGTGATTTTTCAATCTCTATTGGTTTGAGAGGAAAATCGCTCATGTGTATAAACCCATTGAAATCAATGAGTTCTTTTCCTTTGCAAGTTCTGTCCATCTCCTCTTGGAGTTTACTTGGTGTATTGCAGCATATTGTGTTTTTAAAGGGGTCATATTATGAGTATAGAATTTTTCCAGCAGATAGAAAGATAGCTCATACTCATCCCTATTTGGAGTGTCCCCCATTACCCTGACACCGACTTTCAGGTAGATCGCCGGGCAGAAGCACATGACCGCTGCGGCCAATCAGAATCCTCAGTGTCACCATGTGCGCTCTTGGTATCAGCTCTAATATCCTGGGTGCCATGATGCTAGTAGTTTGCGGACGTGATGCTGCGGTCTCTGATTGGCTTCTGCCTGGCCATCTACCCAGAAGCTGGCGCTGGGGGCAGTATAATCTATTTTGTATCTGTGTACTCGTGATAATTATTTTTTGGTAATTAGTCTTTTTCATATTTAGATGGCCTCACGTACACAGATTTCCAGACTATGGTTAAAAAGCTGGCATCTGCCACAATTATTGGAAGTCTCAGCAATCATTTGAACTTCACTGTGTCCTCATACTCCATTTCTACACCAGTTCCATCTCCTAGTGATCCTGCCTGGAGTCAGGTAAATATGATCTGATACCGGGGGATAAAGGTGCTCTGTATAATATTACATGCGTATTAGGAAATTGCTATAAACACAACTCCTTAATTTACAGCCCTGAGAATAAGGGATGAGATTAAAAAAAAGCAAGACAGAGAATGGGTGAGATCCGGAGCCAAGAGACAATTGTGGAGGAGTGGTGAATAAGGACGCTTTTACACAAAATGATTATCTTCCGTTTATTACTGGATCGTGCAAAACTGAAGAATAATTATAATTATTCAATGTAAACATTGCCAGCGGCTGAACGATGAATGATAAATGTTGGCTTATCTTTGTCATTCAGTTTCTATAGGCATAAAAATCAAATTATGAGCGGCCCATGTGAACAGGCAGGTGTTCATCTATGAATGACTGCCTGTTTATTGTGAATGTAGACTGGCGACCAGAATTGATCTTCACCCGCTATGCCAATATTCACTGGACAATTATTCCTTCTGTGTGATAGCACAAGAGCAATAATTGGTGAGATGTTTGTTAGACACTTAAGTGCCCAATAACTATCCCATCTAAAAGGTCCCAAAGACAGAATACAATGATAGGTGCTGCTGGGCTAGTACCGCTGGTGGACCAAAGGTTGTGTCAGAGTCATCCTATTGAGCCAGAAGGAATAAAATGCTAGGACTTTGGCGCAACCTCAGGCATGTAATATTTTCAAAAGGAATGTACTGTGAAATCAGAACAAGAAGTAGCTTTATTCAAAACCAACACGTGAAACCAGCATGAAACGCATTTCGGGACTAAGACTTCTTCATCAGACAGCTGGACAGAATTTTTTGTTAATGAATCAGTTTCACACAGTCCCAAAATGTAAGAGGCTTATGACCATTAGTGGCCAGCGGTACGCACATGAGGCTGTCCAGATTGATCAAGTTTTTATTACCAAAAAGTTTGCCCAGTGTCTGATGAAGAGGCTTTAGCCTCAAAACGCGTTACATTCTGATTTCACATGTTGGTTTTGACTAAAGATACTTCCTTTTGAAAACGTTGCATGTCTGATAGGTCATGCCAAGCTCCTAGCATTGTCTTCCTTCTGGCTCTAATTTACAGCCATAGCAGTTTTACAATGTACTGTTGAACATTCAGCCGAAAAATAGAGCTCTGGTAATTTGCTTTTAGTGTATGTGGTTGTATATGTGTATGTACACGCTTTGTAAAAAAAAAAAAAAACTTCCAGCCCCTAGATGGAGTTGTTATTCTGTTGCAAAACTTGGCATGCAGTGACATCTCAGGCAGATATGCAAATGATTAGAGTTATAGTGTGATTAGATAAACGGTCTTGCCACCTGAGGCCCTAAAAGTGGTTATATCCTTGGCCTATAAAAAGACTCTCGAAAGCTCCTTGTGTGTAGTGACCATTTTTCCGCTTGTGTAGAGCTTGTTGACCACTAGACGCCCCTATGAAGCAGAGAAGAGATTTCATCCAGTTACCAGAGTTTGAGAGGGGGCGTATCATGGGAATGTGAAAAGTGAAATGGTCGTATTAATGAATTGCCTGCCACCTGAGCCATTCTGACCAGACTGTTCAGAGGTGTTGGGTCCAATGGAGTGAGGGCATGCACACAAGGCGACCGGGCTCAAAACACCCTCGGCTGACCGCCAATAGAGCGGATCGTCTGATTATCCGACAAGCACGAGCAGCTCCAACAGTTTCATTGTCTGCTATCCAGAGACAGGTAGTGCCATAGTTACAGGCCCCTGTGTCCATTGGAATCATTTCCAGTGACTTGGCTGATGGACATTTGGTCTCATGGTGTCCATTACATATACTTTGACACCCACCGTCACGTCCATTTGCAGTGGTGTCATGAACAATGAAACTGGACTGCTACGGAGTTGAACTGGGTTGTCTTCAGCAATGAATGAAGGTTTAATTTGGTCACTGATGATGGTCATGTTCATCTCTGGAACCCTAGGGGTCAGCGCCTCAATCCTGATTTGCTGTGGAGCGGCACACTGCCCCACTGCTGGTGTGATGGTCTGGGGGCCATCGCATATGACAGTCTGTTACCCCTACTAGTGGTACAAGGGACAATGACAACTCGGTGATATGTTCAGGACATCCTTCAGCCACATGTGTTCCTCTAACGTCAGCTGCCAAGTGGCAGCAGGATAATGCTCGGACACATACAAAAAAATGTCACAAGAGCCTCACAACATTGTCACACTTCCGTAGCCTGCCTAATCACCAGATTTATCACCAATAGAACATGTATGGGATACCAACCTTCGACAGCCTATCAGTCTGCATGATCTGAAGCCTCAAATGTGTACCCATGTGCTAAAGGATACCATACAGAACCTGTATGCCTCCATGCCCGCCAGTATCACATCTTGTATCCAAGCTACAGGTGGTACAACAGGTTACTAGAGCCTCAATGCCCACCCATATTCCATCTTGTATCCAAGCTAGAGGCGGTACAACAGGGTCCTAGAGCCTCTGTGCCTGTCCGTAGCACATCTTATATCCAAGCTAGAGGCAGTACAACAGGTTACTAGAGCTTCCATACCCACCTGTATCCCATCTTGTATCCAAGCTACAGGTGGTACAACAGGTTACTAGAGCCTCAATGCCCACCCATATTCCATCTTGTATCCAAGCTAGAGGTGGTACAACAGGGTTCTAGAGCCTCCGTGCCTGTCCGTAGCACATCTTATATCCAAGCTAGAGGCAGTACAACAGGGTACTGGAGCCTCCATGCCCACCCATATCACATCTTGTATTCAAGCTAGAGGCGGTACAGCAGGGTACTAGATCTTCCATACAAGGGTTCTGTTTTCTGCGATAAATGATCCCTTTGTTCTAATATTGTACTCACTTACTTAAATCAACGTTACAATCACACAGAGAAAGTTTCATTTTATTCATACAACTTCTTCTAGTAGAGGGATTGTTTTTGGACAATGAGTGTAAATATACAGCATAGTGACATAGGTGATGTGATGTCTTCTAGGTGACTGCTCAGTCTGTTAACAGAACTCCGTTATCTCCTGGAAGTTATTTGGCTGCTGTATCTACACTCAGAGTCATCCAAGAACCTGTGGCTGGACATCCTGGTGAAAGGCTTTCCCAGCAGCCATCTGTAATGGCTTTAGATGCCAACGTAAGTACAGTGCATGGATTAAAGATTATGATGAATCAAAACTGTCAGCCAAGAGCTATTTTACCTGAAGCTAGACCCTTCTAGAAGCAACTCAAGTGTCTTTTAAGTCAGCATACATGATCCTTTTCCCTCATCATTGGCTGTGGGTAGGAGGTTGGGAGACCCCCCTCCCCCCCCCCCCCCCCCCCCCACACACACACAATCTGTGGACAGGTATAACACTGTTTCTGGAAGAAAGCAGCCATGCTTTTCTAATCCCCTACAACCTCTAGTGATTTAGTAGGGTACATTTTCTTTCTTGGTAATTTTAATGTATTCTGTCACTATCATTTCTAGGGGATCTGCGTCTCTGTTAGCACAAGTTCATTGACACTGACAGCAACCCTGAAAGATGCCAACAACACGATTGTCCGTAATGGATTAGGTGGAAACGTGACCATCTTATTCGACAGCTGTTGGGCTAACTACACGGACCTTGTTCTCCAGCTGCAAGGTAGAACCTAATTCCCATTATATGATATGCTGCTATTATATACGGTACAATTCTATTAACCCCTTAGTGAGAAAGCCTGTTTGCGCCTTAGTGACGGAGCCAAATTTTGGAAATCTGACATGCGTCGTTCAACGTAGCATAACTCCGTAAAGGCTTTACATATCCAAGTGATTCTGACATTGTTTTTTCAACACATGTTGTACTTCATTTTGGTTGTAAAAAGAGACCGATATAATTTGTGTATATTTATTAAAAGTACCAATATTGGAAAAATTTAGAAAAAATTGTCATTTTTTCAAATTTTCAACTGTAATATCTCAAATATGTCCAAACATACTGTACAAATTTTTGATAAGATATATATTTCCATCTGTTTACTTTATTCTAAATGCACACTTGAACAACTTTTGTGTTTTTTTTTAACCATTTATAGGACGTACAAATTTAACATTACTTTTCAGCATTTTGAGGAACACTTTGTTTTCCTGCACCAAGCCAATTTTGCAAAGGCTCATGAGTGTCAGAATGATAGATACCCCCCCAAATGACCCCATTTTAAAAACTACACCCCTTAATGTATTCACTGAGGGGTGTCATGAGTATTTTGACCCTACCAGTTTTTTTCAGGAATTAATTCAATTTAGAGGAGAAAAAATAAAATTTCATAGTTTTGCAAATATGTCATTTTAAAGACATATTTTTTTCCTATATTGCCCATGAAAATGAGGATTTACACCCCAAAATGGATACCCCCGTTTCTCCCGTGTTCAGAAACATACCCATTGTGGCCCTAATCTTATGTCTGGATGCACAACGGGACCCAAAATGAAAGGAGTAGTCGGTGTCTTTCAGAACATAAATTTTGCTTGAAGGCGTTTTAGACCCATAGCACTTTTGTAGAGCTCTTGAGCGGCCAAAACCAAAGAGAACCCCCACAAGTGACCCCATTTTGAAAACTAGACCCCTTAACGAATTTATCTAGGGGTGTACTGCCCATTTTTACCCCACAGTTTTTGAATGAATTCAAGCAAAGCAAAAGGAAAAAAAATGTGATTTTCGTTTTTCTGGCAATTCTGTCGTTTTAAAAACTGCTTTTTTGGTACAGCACACACATGAATGAAGCCTTGCACCCCAAAATGGATACCCCTGTTTGTCCCGTGTTCAGAGACATACCCATTGTGGCCCTAATCTTATGTGTGGATGCACAACGGGGCCCAAAATGAAAGGAGCAGTCAATGGCTTTCAGAACATAAATTTTCCTTGAAGGCGTTTTAGGCCCCATAGCACTTTTGTAGAGCTCTTGAGCGGCCAAAACCAAAGAGAACCCCCACAAGTGACCCCATTTTGAAAACTAGACCCCTTAACGAATTTATCTAGGGGTGTACTGCCCATTTTGACCCCACAGTTTTTGAATGAATTCAAGCAAAGCAGAAGGAAAAAAATGTGATTTTTGTTTTTTTGGCAACTTTGTTGTTTTAAAAACTGCTTTTTTGGTACAGCACACATATGAATGAAGACTTGCACCCCAAAATGGATACCCCTGTTTGTCCCGTGTTCAGAGACATACCCATTGTGGCCCTAATCTTTTGTCTGGATGCACAACGGGGCCCAAAATGAAAGAAGTAGTCGGTGGCTTTCAGAACAGAAATTTAGCATGAAGGTGATTTAGGCCCCATTGCCCACTTGTAGAGCCCTTGAGCGGCCAAAACGACAGAGAACCCCAACAAATGACCCCATTTTGAAAACTAGACCCCTTAACGAATTAATCTAGGGGTGTACTGCCCATTTTGACCCCACAGTTTTTGAATGAATCTAAGCAAAGCAGTAGGAAAAAAATTACAATTTTCATTTTTTTTGGCATTTGTATCAATTTAAAAACAGTTTTTTTGTACAGCACACATAGGAATGAAGACTTTCACCCCAAAATGGATACCCCTGTTTGTCCCGTGTTCAGAACCATACCCCTTGTGGCCCTAATCTACTTAAAGGACACATGGCTAGGCCTATAATGGAAGGAGCACTCGTTGGATTTCAGGGTACAACGGAATAAATTCCAGGCCCCATTGCCCACTTATAGAGCCATTGAGAGTCTATAATGATAAAGAACCCCCTCAAATGACCCCATTTTAAAAACTAGACCCCTTAATGAATTCATCTAGGGGTGTACT
Source organism: Eleutherodactylus coqui (assembly GCF_035609145.1). Lineage (NCBI taxonomy): Eukaryota > Metazoa > Chordata > Amphibia > Anura > Eleutherodactylidae > Eleutherodactylus > Eleutherodactylus coqui. The sequence continues at coordinate 137,485,585 of NC_089845.1, read as the reverse complement.
GCATATTTTGACCCCACAGTTTTTGAATAAATCTAAGCAAAGCAGAAGGAAAAAAATTACGTTTTTCATTTTTTTGGCAATTTTGGCAATTTAAAAACAGTTTTTTTGTACAGTTTACATAGGAATGAAGACCTTCACCCCAAAATGGATGCCCCTGTGTGTCCCGTGTTCAAAAACATACCCATTGTGGCCCTAATCTACTTATAGGACACATGGTTAGGCCTGTAATGCAGGGAACACCCGTTGGATTTCAGGGCAGAACTGAATAAATTCAATAAATTTGTACGGAATAAAAATTGACTCCCTAAAAATCCCCCGCACCTCCCCCCCACACTCCGCGCCCTTTTCGGCGTTCCCCAAATCTTAGATAAAAGTAATGTGAACTGTGTGGTATTTCCGAAGACAGGGGTAATTACGGAGGCTGGTTGGGATGGGTACATGGGGCAATAAAACCGTGCATCCCCCCTCCTCTCATGCTTTTTGGGGGTCATTTCTTGACCTCAGTGGTGGGTATAGGGTGTAAAAAGTGGCGCTCTGTGAGTCTCCGTAAGCTTGATGAGGTGCGGCGGTCTCGCACAGAAGACGCTCAACAAGCTGCTCCTGGAACTGCATGAAGGCGAGCGTTCCCGGGGCTTCTTGTAAATTGCGTATTACAGGTAGCGGTCTGAATAACGCCGGGCTCACACGGCCGTAGGTGGAATCCGCTTGCGGAGGCCCGCAGTGGATCCCAGCGGTGAGCCCGGCTGTGTCCCTGCGTACGGCCGCCTATTGTACTGTGCATAACTGCCTACTCACACGGGCGGTCATTCGCAGTACTTTTTTTAAATTTGTATTTCCCGCACCGTCGCTTAGCGATGACCCGGTTACCCGCAGCCCGTATACAATGTAGTTGCGTATGGGCTGCGGGTATATCCATGACCACGGAGCACAATGGGCTCTATGTTGCGGATATCCGCGGTAAAATAGAACCTGCTGCGTTTTCTTTTCTGCGAGTGGATTACGCAATTCCGACCTGCTAATGTGAGCGGAATTGTGTAATCCAATGCGATTGATCTGCATAATACCGCGGATCAGACGCATGCGGAATCTGTAATTCCTATCCGGTCATGTGAGACCGGCCTAAGGTAGATCGCTACCTTTTTATCACGTGACCGGGGACCGCTCAACGAGGCCACCCGTCACTGCTCCAGGCTCTCGGCGACCGTTGGTCGCTGGGAGCAAGGAGATTTTAAATTTCCTGTGCTCCCTGACTCCTGCGCATGTGTTCGCTGTTTTGCCGGCGGTCGCATTTGCAGAATCCGGGTAAGTTCACGGAGGAATATCGCGTTGGGGTGCAAATACGGAGGCCTCCGGTAAAAAGTTTCATCTCCTCTCACCGATTGCATCGGTGAGGGGAGATGAAGCTTCACCTTTTTTTTTACTTTTACGTGATCGCCATTATCCATTGGATAACGGCGAACACGTGACGAGGAACCGCTCACCGCGGCCCCCATGAAATCTCCAGGCTCTCGGCTAAGTTTTGTAGCCAGGAGCAGGGAGATTTTAAATTATCCTGGCAATCCACGGCTTTTGCGCATGCGTCCGCCATTCTGGCGACGGGCGCGTGCGCAGAAGCTGGGGTAAGGTCCTCGGATAAATCCGCGGGCCTTAGGTACGTCATTTCATCCTCCCTCACGGATATGATCCGTGGGGGGAGATGAAACGCAAGCTTTTTAAACTTTTTAAAAACTTTTTAAAAACTTTTTTTTTTACTTTTACCCTTTTTTTTTCACTTTTTACACTTTTTTTTTTACTTTACATGATCACTGTCATCCATTGGATAACAGTGATCATGTCCCCGGTATAATCTCTCTGTTCCTGGCTACACATGGCAGCCAAGAGCAGAGGGATTTTAAATTTCCCGGGGCTCGAGCCCGTCTGTGCACGCGCCCGATGTCAATCATCGGGTGCGCATGCGCAGACGGGAATTCGGGTCCCGGGACATCGGGGAGGACTTAGGTGAGTATTTTCACCTCCCCTCATGGATCGGATCCATGAGGGGAGGTGAAACTGACTTTTTTTAAAAACTTTTTCGCGATCGCCTCTATCCAATGGATAGCAGCGATCGCGTGCCCGGGGACTGCTCACCGCGGTCCCCGGTAACACCTCCTGGTTCCCGGCTACCTTCAGGAGCCGGGAGCCAGGAGATTTCAAATTTGCCGGGGGCACCCGGGCTTCTGCGCATGCGCCTGACGCCATCGCCTGGCGCGCATGCGCAGAAGACCGCCGGCAGGTCCGGGAGGACCCGATCTCCGGGGGACACCGCCGACAAGCCAGGTAATAATTTTCAGCTGCTCTAATGGATCCGATCCATCAGGGCAGCTGAATATCTAACTTTTTAGGCACTTTTCTTTACTTTTTTGCGATCAGCGCTATCCATTGGATAGCGCCGATCGCAATACCGGGGGGGGGACTGCCCGCATCCTGGGATGACAGCTCCATGCTGTCGGCTACCTGCGGGCACCGACAGCATGGAGCTGTCACGTCCTCAGGCAAGTGGGCATTAATCCAAAGAGGATGCATAAAACTACGTCCTCTAGGATTAAAGCCCACTTACTGAGGACGTAGTTTCCCGATGGGGCAGTCGTTAAGGGGTTAAATTAGGACCCCTTGGTTCGGAAATATTCCTGATGCATGTAGCAAAATAGTTGTAGATATGTGTTCAGACTTTGGAATTTCCAATAATCTGGCACCTCGGTGGTCCTGAGCACGCTAAATTATGGCTATACAGTGAAGCTTAGCTGTGTTCCCTTTGTTTTGAGAATTTCAGATATCAGGATGGCATCCCAATCAATCAAAGGAGAACATGGGTAAGCTTCACAACATAGCCGGAGCGGATAAGAACTACAAGGACTACCACTGGGACTACAGTTTGATGCTAAATAGTGGGTCCTATTGACTTACAGCATTGGCTTTTGACGTATATTTCTGACAGGCATTGTTTTAAGACCTTCCACAAACATATCCTAATAGGCAATCATTCATGGCAGCCTGATCAGCCTACAGAATGCCCTAAGTTGCCAGGACACCCTGGCGGCACCCTGTGATCCTATGAATCGGTGATAGAAGTCTATTTTGGTACAATCTTTTTCACTTTCATTCATTGAGTGATCTTCGCTCTTCTGTGAAAGCACAGGAGCAATAAGCGCTCGTTAGCCATCCCAGCGATTAAGCGCCCCACAATCATCCCATGTGCTGCTTGGGTGGTTCTTGACTTTGTCTCTGTATACTACTTATTGGGGCAATAATGGAAAGATTTGCCCCCAAAAAACTTTACTTTGTTCCCTTTCTTCCAGGACAAGGATATAAGCTGGAATTTGTGCTAAATAAGGTCTATGCACAGACAAAATCATTTGGTGCCAAAACATCCGCTACCACCCATACAAGCACCAGCTCGCCAAAAGGAGATGCTGCGATTGCCATACACAGTCCATTCCAAACTTTGCTTACTTTGGCCATTGCCTTGATTGCTGTGACTGAATTAATGGAGACATTGTAAAGACCCATACACAGGTAAGATGTAGTCCTCATGTTCTACTTTTACAAACTTTAGGTTAACATGCAGGAGGACAGCTTAGTGATGACCAAGCCATAATGCATTATATTTAACCAAAATAGTACCAACAGTAACTACAGGACATCCCGTGCAGAATGAGCCCTTGCTCAACTATGTCGATGGAAAAATAAAGTTATTGTGGTCAGAAGATGGTGGCAGAAAATAATAATAAAAAAAATAAAATATTTTTGAAAAAAAAAAAAAAAAGTAGTCAAGCAAAAAAAAAATAGTATATAAATTTGGTATCTTAGTAAATGTACTGAACCATAGAATAAAGTTATGTCACTTTTGTTGTAGTGTACGCCGTAGAAACAAGACGCAGACAAAGATAACAGAATTTTATTTTCCGTTTCACTCCACAGATGTTTTTCAGTACATTATATAGTACATTAAACAATACCATTGAAAAATACAACTTGTCCCACAAAAAACAAAACAAGCCCTCATACAGCTACGTGGATAGATAAATAAAAGTTATGATTTTTTTTTTAACCCTTTCCGGTCCATTTATTTTTTCTTATCCATTCTCCCCAGCTCCAATTTATTTGAATGGATGAGACAAAATAAATTCTCCCTTCACCCTCCTGATCTGAAAGAGTTCAGGAGGGTGCCAGTGGTCACATCACCATCATAATTCTCCCTTAAGCCTCCTGATTGAGCGCTATGTAATGTAATGTGTAAAGGAGAAGGCAGAAAGGGTTATAAACCCTTTCTGCCATCTCCTCAGGGGTCCTTGATTAGGACCAGTGCAGAAGTGTATCTGCACCCGACGTGTCTGATGATCGGGTGCAGATGCACCCCTGCACTGCAGTGTCGGGCCTGTCCTGACATTGGAGCTGTGAAGGGAAATGATGCTGTCGGGGAGGCCCGACATTGGATTGGAAAGGGTTAAAGGGGGAAGGAAAGACTGAAAAAAGGCTGCATCCTTAAGGGGTTTAAAAGAGAACTTCATGCTGCGCGTCAGTGAGTAGTGGCAGGCATGCTGATTCACACGGTCTGTCACTTGTGGGGAAACGCTGTGCAGTCGCCTTGCTTTTACATAGTGAGTTGGCAGCTCATGGCATGAAATAGGTCCCGCTCGTGCCGTGATTGCCATTTTTCTGGCAGCTCTTCTACATAGTGAGAAAAATGGCAATCGTAGCTGGAGAGCGAAGCAAGTGGCACCTCATGAATATGCCAGAACTTCTTCATGCAAGCAGTGACCACTTCACTGTGTAAGCACACAAAAACTGCACACCATTGCCTCAGAAGTGAGAGACCGCAAGAATCCACATCTGTCACTCCTTTATGCCACCCTCAGTATAAAATGCCTGACAGCTTGTCTTTATGTTTTAAAAGAATTTATTGAGATTTAACTAGTAAGATAGCCACACTCTGACGCAAAGACCCCACGCAGGGGGAGAAGACAGATTTCAGTGGAGTACAGAGATTCATCAACATTTTAACATAAAAAAGGGAGAAAGCAATAGAAAAAGTATAAATTGTATGCAGAGAATATTAAAAATAACCCTATATATTATACGAGGAAGGGATATCAAAGTGTCTCCTTTGTCTGGGAAGTTTAAGTCAAGTAGGTCCAGTTCAGCTTGTATATTACCGTTCATCTCCGGGTGATTTATTAATCACTTCTCCCTATTAGTCTCACTAAATAATGTAGGTTTGGCACATTAACATAAGCGATCCACGGCTCCCATATCCTTTCAAACTGAATGATTTTATCCTGACGTATAGCAGTAAGTTTTTCGTTTAGCAGAGTTTTGTTCATGCGAGATAAAAGTGGCTCAAATGGGAGTGTTGGTTTTCACCGCTGTTGTGCTATCAAGATACGTGCTGCCATTGTAATGTACTGCAGAAGTTTAAAGGGGGCATTGCGCATACCCACAGGTTTGTGTCCTAGTAATAAGACAAAGGGGTTGAGTCCAGGACTCTTCCCAGTAACAGAGGCTATGAGGTGAGAGACGCTTTTCCAGTAAGTCTGTGCAATTGGGCAGGTCCACCAAATATGGTGGTGTGAGCCTTCATCATCACAGCCACGGAAACATAAACTGGAGACCGCTGAGTAAATAGCATGAAGCCTCGTGGGAACGAGATAAGCTCTGTGCAACACCTTAAAGGATGTCTCGGTCAGGGAGACTTGCCAGCTGTTTTTGCTCATAGTCTCACAACAGTGGTGCCAACGCTCTAATATCAGTGAGGAGTGTAATTCTGACTCCCATTGAAGCATGAAGGGAAGCTTGGAATGCTGTAATGTCTCATTCAGGATATTTTAGAAGTGAGATAAGGTGCCTGGATGTACGGGGCAAAATTGACATATGGCTTCCATGTGGTTCATCTCTACTTTTGTTGATCATGGCATAATAGAGGACCAATAATGGAAGACCTGCATTGTTCTCCAACATTCTTCCAGAGGGAGTTTGTATTAGCTATTAAAGGATGATAACGAGATCAATTTACCCTGTATAAGAAAATCATATAAAGAGGTAAGATTATTTGTATGCCACCACATAAAGTGTGCAGCATCTAAGCCAGGTGAAAAGGCCGTTTATACAGCTTTGGGGTGAGAGGGGATGGGATATTACTGGGGGACAATGTGAACCTAACCTGTCTCCACAACAAAACAGAGAAAAGGAAAATGGCGCTATGCTTCTAAAGTTGGGCGGAAAGGGTAGCTTAGTCCAGAGTAGGGACGGACAGTGACGGCTTGTCTTTAAAGATAATTTTGCCTTCAATGGGTTGCACCAGAATTGAGTTTATTAGCTGCCCATAAGATAGGTGATAAAAGTCCGAAATTTCAAATAGAACAATTATCTAAGAAATGTCTATAATTGGACTGAGTGGAGAAGTAAATAATACAGCTGGACAGCAGCATGAAGATAAAGTGCTCACCATTGGCAGAATATAGGCCACTGCTTATGGCAGCCTGTATTCTTCATATGGTACAGTAGAGGGATATGCAAAAACAAAATATAAGGGATCTGCTGTATATGCAGGTCAATTACATCATTGCTGCTTTTGTTCCTGGGACATGTTGGCAGTGCAGCATCTAGAGAGCATCTTCTGGAACATTAATCTGTATTTTCCTGTTCCTGCAGATAAGAACATTTCCAGAAGACTGGATTTTATGGGCTATGATGAGATTTTGATGCTTTAAATTGTAATGTTTCTGTGTTTTGTCATTTAAAGGGTTTGTCCCACTTCTAGCTATTCATGACTTAAACTGGCCCTCCGATTTTGGGACAAAATTCTGCCTGAGGACTGAAGGGGAAAAGTATATCTACAGAGAGAGAAAAAGAAAAAACGCCAATCTTGCTAAAGGAAGAAAGCATCGACCAGGCGGACAACAGTTCACATGCAGGAGTTAATGTGATGTGGTGTCCAAGGCTTTTCTATGTAATTTCATTATAACAGCAGGTGTGAGAAATTCATTTTAGTTTATGGGAAATATTCAGTTTTTTTGTTTGTACATACCGTATATTGTATATATGTTTTTTGTGGGTCTTTTCACTGGAGTTTGGAGATTGATTAGGTAATTATAACCCTGCGCTTGTAGCTTTGGTCTCATGATCATGTGAATAATTGGTACCATGTGATGAAATCTGGGGGTTTTGAATACTCTGTTTTTATTTCTCTTGCTACGACTAAGGGCACTGGATAGCGCCGGAAACGTGTCAGTGAGTTCAGAGCATTTTTTTGTGCTTTATGCCCTTTTTTTGGTCTATATGACCTTTTTTTTTTAGAAGCATGTTAAGTTAAAGTTTTAGTGTTTTTAAAAAATGCTCCCATTGGATGAGCTGGGCTTCCTTTTTCGCACTGGAGAAGTATATTACCTGCTGTCATTCTTCTGTGCCGATGTCACTCCAATCTACTAGTTTGAGATCCCGTTTTGAACCATCCAAGACGGCCACTGCAGTTTTGTAATATACACTGTGCACTGCTCTTTAACTGGTCAGCGCTGATCATGTGAGCAATTTTGGCCAATCAGAGTCTAGGTATAGTGCACTTGTAGTCTAACATTACCAATGCAATGTGGGGATTAGGTAGTTTGAAGATTGTGTCAATCACCTTCGACAGCTGAAAACAGGATGCATAATAAGCAGATCTGAGGAACAAGAGCACAGGTAATATAACTGCCCTCCCTGATCCAGGATAAAATGTTATCACAAAACCAAACCGGGGAATGGGGGTGGGAAGGGGGGGTTACTTAAACCTGAGGAAGTGATTAGTACTCAACCGGCAAGCCATCTGATCCCTGTAGCATAACAGCTCTCTGTGCACTAAGACACCGGCCCTGGGGGAATAGAGAGTCACCAGAGAACCCAGGTGGTGAACTCCCACCGATATGCCATTTATTAGCTACCCTAAGGATATGTCATCAATAACTAGAAGTGAGACTGCTCCTTTATTTCTTTATATTTAAAAAGCTAAATCAAAGGAAGTCCTAAAGTAATAGATTATAATCCATTTAGGAATGTTTATAGGATTGGGCTTTGGAATCATTGTGTAAATTTTTGCAAACCTGCAGCAATAAATTTCTATGTAAGAAACTAGTGGCATCGTTATTAGTGTCCTTCCATCTCTAGAAATGATCAGTTAATAGGAATTACCTTAAGGTACTTTTATACTGGCAGATTGCTTGCCAGGCACAAGCCTTGATTGATGCTTTTGCAAGAGGATTGAGACTCATTAAGTTCCATTTACATGGAGCAATCAGCATTACTGTATGTGCTTGAACGATCATTAGTGCCATTGTTCAGGCACATACAGTTCCGTTGTAGTTGGCAGCACATCACAGTTTATCTACAGCAAAGTGCTGCCCACAGCAGGTGATTATTCGTGTCACATAAAATAAGCCTTCTATTGTTTGCCGGCAACTTGACATGGGAAAATGATCAGGTGAGCATTGATTGCTCCCAATAATTTGCCTGTGTGAAAAGTCTTTTAGAGGCAGAATGGTAAATAAGGTATTTAAGGGGTAAAGGTGGCTTTACAGAGAACAATTATCTGAATAGTCCCTCGATAAAGCAAATGTAAGCAACAGTTGTTCCATGTAAACATGGCCACCAACCAGGTGAGAAGCGAACAAGCCCACCTGAAAATAGTCATTGGTTGATTATCGTCTGGTGTAAACAGATAATTGTCTTTCAATGACTGGCTAACAACTTTGCACAGTGGTGAGTGCGTGTTTGGTTTGTGCCTTCCACCAAGTGCTGATTATTTCCTGCCATTTTTTAAAAACACTTTGCCCTCCCTCTTAACAATCATTGGTTCCCGAAAACACAAATACATGTAAGTGATACTTGACTGAACAGTCCATGCTGGTCTTCAAAAGAACACTCGCTGCTGCAGTCTCTGTCTGGTTTGGTCTTTGAAGATGCACTCACTGCTGTGGTCTTCTACTGGTTTGACCTACGATGGAACTCTCGGTGCTGCTGCCTCTTGCAGCAGTGAGTGTTTACTAGAAGGCCATATGAAATTGGAAGAGCACAAATCACTTGGGCCAGATGGTCTTCCAGCTGAGGTAAACAACAAATACTTAGACTTCCCTGCGACCTTCAATCACTTTATAGATCAATGTTCTCCATGCATTTCTGTCTTTCACAACTTCTTTAAGTTCCGCCATTGACATGTTCATGGTGGCCTTGATTGTATCTAGCTATCTTGTTCTTTGTCGTCCTGATCTTCTCTTTACATTGACTTTGCCAAGCATCAATACTATTTCATCACATAGCCAAAAGAAGAGAGATGCTGTTTGATTGTTTTGCCCTCCAATGATATTTTCGGTTTAACAAAATCTAACACTGCCTTGTTTGTTGTCATGGCAGTATAAGGTATCCGTAACATTCTCCTCCAGCATCAAAGTTCAAATGCATTAATTTTTCTTAGAGTCCAACTTTCACAAAAATACGGTCTTATGGACCAGTCTTTTCTTTTTTTGTTGTTGCAATGCTAATATCGTTGCTTTTCCAGATCTTTTCAATTACTTGCGCTGAAATCCTACCAGGTGTGTTAGTGCAAATAAAATTATTTGCTGTATGATATGCTTCTGGGGTCCAAATTTAGTTAAGAGAATAGTCAAGCTCGAGAAATAACTTGTCAAACCACACCACAACTTAGTGTGATCAAAGTTATCTGTTTATTGATTGACAGGCAGCAGTTTTCATAGAGGCACATGCTTCAACTACAATAATTCAAATCTATTATAATTCATTTATTGCCATTGTTCAATAAATAAACACAATATGAATATGCAAGATAAGGAATTTAACATCTAAAATGCCAGGCAAATGCAGAAGAGTCATACGTGATTAACTTCTCAAAACACAAACGTACAGTAATTCTAAACAATAAATTGTTTAGAGAGAATATTGTGGAACATGTGTGAACAGCGAAAAACATGTTATCTTAACCCACCACTAGTCTGAATGCTACATGGCTATCTCCTGCAGCTCTAGCCTCGGTTATTCCCTCAAGGCTATTGAGTAACTAGTTAATATCTATAAAACCTCAAGAAAGAGGACAAATGAATTTAATGAAAAGAGGCATACAAGATGGCTATCTGACAAGAAAATGGCTATGCACAGGATAGAACACTAAGTCATTTGCATTTCACTAACAAGTGTAATCCGTATCTTAATCTTAGGTCTAGATTGCCCGTTGCAAATTCACTGAGGCAAGGATAGTCCAAAAAGGACTTAGACTATTAAAATCTAACTTTTATTAGTACAAATTAAAATGTCTAGGAGAAACTAAACAAACACCACACAATTCTTCTATATAGTAGAAACTATTTAGTTCAAAACTAGAATAATTATTTAATCCTAAATCCACCTTCCCTCTTCATGTGAAAGGGATACATTTTTTTGGATGGAATATCATTTATGTGTCACAAACACTGCTAATAAACATTGATCAGTTGTGCTAGGCACTCTCCTACACTGGAAAAAGAGGTGTCAGCTTGGCCGCGTCACTATCATCACCTTCTGAGGTTTAGGAGGTGAAAAAAGGTCATATTAGTTGGTCCAAGGTGTTTCGCTCAAACGAGCTCCTCAGGGACCCAGATAAACCACTGATAAGTGTGTCTACATTAACAAAGTGACTGTTTGTTTCTGACACTAAGAATATAAACATATAGCCTCCTGTTATCCTCACTGATGGAGGGGGTCAGGAAGGAGAGAAAGAGAGAGGCTTTCCTGCACTGCATTAGATCAATAAATGGAAGAGCATTTCTTTCCTCCGTCTAATAGGTTGATGCATAACGGTTCCTATTCTCTTCTGTACCAAGAGTTCATTCCCCTTTCTCCATGCAAAAAGCCTTTTTGTGCTCTCTAGCTCAATTATTAAATTTTTCTGCTATTCTTGCATTTTCCCAATTCAATAAGTCCTATCTGCTCTTTGTCTCAACTGTTGTTGTTAATGCTATTTCTTGCTATTCTTTCTATATCTACTAAGGATGGCAGCTATTGTGCATCGTTAGCCATAGCAGAGGTTGAGGATAATAATAAGATAACAAAAAACAAATAACTAAAATGCTAAGTAAATAAACCAACCGCCCTGATTATGGGCTGCTGGTGCAAATGAGCTGCTCTCACATCAGCCTCTTTTATAGGAATTTATCTGACCCTCCCATCAGGGGGTGGTAGTACTAATATCCAATCATCACATGTCAGTATTAAGAGAATTCTCCCTCTTTTGTAAGATGACTCCTAGCCTGGAGTGTGGTTGTCATGGTGACCGGGGCACATCTGGAACTCTTTGCTCGGTGGGAGATCGTTCTTTTATAACATGTCTCCCAATCATCATATAGGATTCATGCTCCATGTATTCCATCAGGTCGGATCATCCGATCACTGTTTGGGGAGTACCTCAGTAGATCATAGAAATTGCATTACCTGGGTCGCTCAGCCCAGTTTCATAGTTCTCCCCGCCGCTTGGTTCTAGCGTAATTATTACACCGTGTGGACCGCAGCACACAGCGCCATGACGTTATGGTGTCAGCACATGAATCAAGATCCCTTTCATTCGGGCATGCGCAGTATGTGGTATTCGCGTGTTACAGCACACAGTCACTTCTATAATGAGGGACTGCCCCTGCGTGGTATGAACAAGGCTGTCGGCACGAGTACAGAGCTAGGCCGATCTGGATGATCACTCAATTAGATAATAACATATCAATGCCGTGATGTTCTTATATTATAGGATCAAGTACAAGTTAAAAGTGCACTGGGTACAACATAAATGTATTTATGACTCGATGGATGTTGCCCTTAAAGTATCAAGATGTCAAATTTTTGATTGTAATAAATCTATTAAACCTTAATATATTTAGATGATGATACTAATTGATTTAAATCACTTCATATATTCATATAAGTCCTATGGTTGTGGGACAAATAGCACAGACTGCGCAGTTGTAGCATTATGGAGATGAACCTACCTAGTATGTTTCTACAAATTTAAAGCAAGTCATTTTGACTCGAGCTGTATTAATCCTATCCTTGTATACAGGATTGAAGGTAAACCATATAATTATCAGATGAAGCAATTGAATGACAGATTATTGTTGAGGCCTACTGGTTTGAGAGATTTGAATCTGTAAATCATCCACCCAACCCCTTTCGAAGTAATTTTCTATTGATGTTTCCATGGCAACCGTAGGTCCAAATAGATTCTATTCCCTGAAATTTTAATTGACTTAGGTCCTCGCCATGCTTTTTCCACATGTGGTTAGAAATAGGAGTATTCTTTCCTTCTCACATTACCCACATGTGCCAGGACCCTCCTGTGAAGCTGCTGTGTGGTCTTACCTATGTAATTCAGCAGGCAAGTGCATGTTGCTACATATACGACATTTGCAGTTCTGCAGTTTATAAATTTGCGGTTTGTATAACTGATAGATGTTGATGCACTCGTGAATGATGAACTTTTATTAATAAAAGGGCAAACCGCGCAATTTGAACAGGGGAACATTCCTACAAAATTATGTCTAGGCCACGTTCTATCTGATGTTTTTGGTTGTAGGTGACTTTTCACTTGTCTGTTTCATACTCTTCCCACGTCTATATATTATTGCTGGGTATTCAGGTAGATGTGCTTTTATATCTTCATCGTCTCTCAATATGTCCCAAAATTAACCCAGAATCCTTCGGATCTCCGAGGCTCTAGTGCCAAAAGTACCTATAATACAGATCTTTTCAACTTGTTGCTTTTTCTTCGTTGGCAATAGTTCAGTTCTATTCTGGGTTGCCAAAAATTCTTGAGCTTTTTTGACTATCTTTTCAGGATAGCTCTTTCCCAGAATCTTACTGATAATGTGTTAGTGGCCGTATTTTTTCTGAAAAGGCTGGTGGATAGAGTACATCTGGCTTTTCAGTTACTTTTTAGATCCAGGAATGATATTGTGGACAGATCACATTCAGAGGTTACCTTCAAATTAAGATCATTAACATTCAGTTTATTGACAAAGTTTTGGAAGGAAATTTGGTCCCCTGACCATAAGATAAAGATGTCGATAAATCTGATCCATAGGTTGATATTTTTAGACTATAATGTATTCTCTTCCATAAATACATGGTGTTCTTCCCACCAGCCCAGGTACAGGTTGGTGTATGATGGGGCACATGGAGTCCCCATCGCCGTGCCCCTGAGCTAGTGGAAGTACTGGCCGTTAAACGTGAAATAATTATGTGTCAATATAAATGTCAATAATTCTTTCACAAAATTGTTATGTTCAGTTAAGTAAACCTCTCTGTTTTAAAAAAAATGATCAAGTGCCTTCAGGCCATCAAGATAGGGTATGGAGCTATACAGTGATTCCACATCCATTGTGGCCAATAGTGTATTAGACTCTACACATATTCCCTTAAGTTGTCGTAATGTATCCATAGTGTGTTCTAAGTACAAAGGGAGTGCAGAGACAGAAGGTCTTAGAATTTGATCTACCATATTTTCCGGCGTATAAGACGACTGGGTGTATAAGACGACCCCCAACTTTTCCAGTTAAAATATAGAGTTTGGGATATACTCGCCATATAAGACTACCCCTCTTTCAACGAACACCAAATAAAAATTTTAAAAAAACCTGATTTGATTTCAATATGGTCATTATAATTCAAATGCTTATGACATGCAGGTACTTAGCAGGAAAACTGTCACTTATAAACATAAGGCTGTTTGTCATCAAACATGTAAACATAAAACAGTGTAAGTGGATTAAACATTTCCTAATGCACTCTAAAGCTGAAAGGAAGGATAAGACAATAAACCCATGGGAGCTGCCATGCTGTTTGTTTTCTAAGCTGCCAACCAAACTGAAACTGATTATGATAGGAAGAAGATAACAAACAATAGAGAGAGAGAGAGAGAGAGAGAGAGAGAGAGAGAGAGAGAGAGAGCAAGGGCAGGGCAAGTCCCTGGCAAGTTAGCAACGCCCATCATAACTGCAAGCTACAGTATTTTTACAGGTTTTGCTGGCGTGACAGTGTCCCTTGAAAAGCCTTCTAACTCCTCCTGTTCGTCTTCTGATATCATAAGTACATCAATGACATCTTGTGATACATTTGTAAGGCAGTCATCGTATGGATCGAATTCCATATCAGATGGTGTGGTCTCAGCTCCGGCTTCCTCTTAATCTTGCCACAAGTAGTCATCTTCCATACCATCTAATGAATTTGACATGCCACACTTCTTGAAAGACTTGATTACTGTTTCTGCATCAATATCATTCCAGGCTCTTGTGACAAACTTGCACAAAACATCCAACTGTGGAGCACGCATGTTTCCTCCTTTTGTGAATCATTTTTTGCTACTAACCATCCATTCATTCCACTGTTCTCGAATGCGATCTTTAAATGGCTTGTTTAGGCACACATCTAGTGGCTGTACCAACGATGTCAATCCTGCAGGAATAACTGCCACATCTGTTTAGTCTTGCAAGCCTTTGCTTGGTGCTGGGAGTTAAATGAGCCCTGAACATATCCCACACCAGTAGACTACATTTTTGAATAAGTCCACCTGGTCACCTGCTCAATACATTATCAAGCCATAGATTTACCCCTTCTTCATCCATCCAGCCTTTTTCATTCACATGTAAAAACAACCCACAGGGAACTTGCATTTCGGCATTGTTTTTCTTTTAAAAATAATCATTGGTCTCAGTTTGGCGCCATCAGCTGTGCATCCTAGTACCACTGTAAAACTGGACTTCTCATGTCCTGTTGTTTTAATTAAAATTGTTTTTTCACTTCTTTGAGGGACAGTTTAATTTCCAACCATATCAAAATTCATTGCAGTTTCATCCATATTTCCAATACTACTTAATGCATAGCCATTAGAGATGAGCGAACGTACTCGTTTCGAGTACCGCTATTTTTGAGTACTTCAGTACTCGGGTGAAAAGATTCGGGGGGCGCCGGCGTGGCGGCGCGGGGGGTAGCAGCGGGGAACGGGTGAGCCCTCTCTCCCCCCCCCCACTGCAACCCCCCACTCACCCACGGCGCCCCCCGAATCTTTTCGCCCGAGTACGGAAGTACTCGAAAATCGCGGTACTCGGGCGAAAAAGGGGCGTGGCCGAGTAGGCTCGCTCATCTCTAATAGCCATGTTTAGTGTGCTGTTGTATTACGTATCAATGGGAAATATTTACTTTGCTATCAAGAGCTGCCGGTAATTTTTGGACAACTTTTTTCTTTTGCCTCAGTACCATATTATGCCTTCCCGTGAATCTAGTACACCAGGATACCGTGGCCTCAAATCTCTTGCTGTGATCTGGATTAGATTTGGTCCACTGAAGTGCAAACATATTTTATTTCGTGTCACTACATAACCATTTTGGCGATGCTCATTCACCATGTCTGCTACATGTTTTTCAAGTTCTGGCTAATGTAGGGTGCTTCTTCTTAATGCACACTTACCCCTAGGCATACTCTTTAATGCTTTTTCATTTTCTTTCCAGTCCCGAACCATCTTTTCTGTTACTGTATATTGTCTTGCAGCAGCGCAGTTATTATGTTCCATGGCAAAGTTTACAACTTTAAGTTAGAAACTGGCTTCATATTTCTTTCTTCTTGCTGGTGGAGCCATGATGGGGTTTTGACTGTTGTACATGTGTATACTGTACTGTATGTACTGGTGCTATACTGTATGAACAGGTACAGATACTGGTGCTGTACTGTATGTGGTACCCAGTATACAACAACCAGCCAATCACGGCAAGCCATGTACCTTACCGGCGATTGTCTGGTTGTTGTATAAGCTGCTTGGATTGGTCAGCTCTCCCTGCCTGCCCAGCCCTCCCTGTCTTGAAGACTATCAGAGTGGTAGCGCCGCTTCACTTACAGTATAATGTCCCTATTGCTCTGCAGCTATGCCACCAAGTGGTGCGGGAGGGCAGCCACCCAGAGATACATATAGGGGATTCCCTTTGGTGGTTACAGCACCGTGGGTGTTACCATACAGCGCGTCCGGCGTCGGCTCCGGCGGCCTGGAGCCCTGTGTCGAGGTTATCCCAGCAGCTGTGGGCGGCGGCATGGACGTGTCCGCCCGTAGGGTGCCGCCCGCCCTCCTCCGTTCTTCTTATACAGCAGTGGGCGGAGTTGCCTCCTCCCACTCTCCGCCCCTGGGCGGAACCTTGTGGTTAAAAGACTGGCAGTGAAGTGAGCTCATTGCCAGTTATTGGTTCTGCATGCACCTAGCCAGTCTGTCTGCGGTTCGCCTCAGCCAGTCCCTAGTTGTCGGTCAGCTCCCTCTGGTCCCCTATTACTCTGTCTGTTTGTGTTGGTTCTGCTAGCCTCTAATCTAGTCTGGCCCAGTCAGTACTAGTTGCTATCCAGCACCCTGCCAGTTTGCCTGTGAGTCCCATCTCCAGCCTTGTATGTTTTGTTGGTCTGATTCATCTGCCTCCTCTGTCGGCACTCTGTTCCCCCCATTAGGTAGTTTCCTGCTTGTCAGTCGCCAGGTCCATAGCCAGGGCAGGGACCGCCGTCCAGTTGTCCGCCTGGGGTTAGCCAGGGCCGAGGCAAGTAGGCAGGGACAGTGGGGGTGCGGGAGATCAGGGCACCCCAACTGGCGCTCGGGGGGCAGAGTGCCGTAACATAATAACTGGCCCTTAAAATACTGTTTTTCTTTTCATGGCGGCGATCAGCGCCCTTGCAAACCAGCTGCAAGACCTGGTGCCGGTGATCCGGGATTTGTCAGCTCGCATGGTGGCCCAGGAGCAGTGGGCGTTGTCGCAGGAGCAGAATGCCGTTACCAGTCCCGAACCCAAGTGCCCTCTTCCCGAGGTGTTCTCTGGGGAGAGGAACAAGTTTTTCGTTTTTCAACAGGCGTGTCGCCTGTTTTTTCGGATGCGTCCCCGCTCTTCCGGCTCGGAGGTCCAGAGGGTCGGGCTCATAATGTCCCTGCTGCGGGGCTCTGCCCAGACTTGGGCCTTTTCCATTCCCGAGGGTTCCCCCTCCCTGCATTCGGTGGACTCCTTTTTTCAGGAACTCGGGGGCATCTTCGATGAACCGGACAGAGTGGGGTTGGCGGTTTCACGGTTGCTGGCGCTGCATCAGGGGTCGCTTTGTGTGGAGGATTATTGCTCCAGTTTCAGACGCTATGCGGGTGATACTGCATGGAACGATAGCGCCCTGAAAGACGTTTTTATGCAAGGTCTCTCGGACGCGGTCAAAGAACTGTTGATCTCCCATCCCGTTCCCGGGTCCTTAAAGGAGGCTATGGAGTTAGCAGTGAAGGCAGATAGGAGGCTCAGGGCTGGGAAGCAAGATAGACCGACCCATGGAGTCAGGGAGGTCATTTGTCCTGTCCCCTCCCCGCCCGTAGCAGTCTCTGTTCCCGAACCTATGGAACTGGACCTGCTGGACCCCGAGGAGCGACGCCGGATTCGGTTATTACATCATCTCTGTCTCTACTGCGGGAAAGCTGGACATCGGGTGATAACCTGCCCCCGGAGGCCTCAGCGTCCACAGTCTGAATCGGCAGAAAGACTTCCAGTCCTAGGCGATTGCAGGGAGGGTCGCCTAGGACCTCAGGTACGTCCTAGACTTCTGATACCCTGTCAGGTTAGATTCCGGAACTTCTCCCGCCTAGGGCAGGCGTTTATTGATTCCGGAGCAGCTGCTAACCTGATAAACATGCGTCTCGTTGAGCCCCTGAGGGCTGAATTTGTGGCGCTAAAGACGCCAATTCGTTTTGCTAGCATTGATGCTACTCCTCTTGCTTCGGGCTTGGTACGATGGAGGACCCCAGTGTTACAACTCACGGTGGGGGGTCGCCATTCGGAAGGTCTATCGTTCCTGGTAATGGAGAAAATGTCAGTAGACATGATACTAGGGATGCCGTGGCTGGCGTTGCACAACCCCCAATTCGATTGGGCCACTGGGGAGCTAACCCAGTGGGGGCCATCCTGCCATAGCCATCACGCTTCCCTTCCTCCCTGCCCAGCCGATACCGCACTCAGTCCCCGAGGTCTCACTTACCTTCAAACCCCGTCCGCCCGCCCTGCTGCTGATGTCGCCACCGATGCCCTGCATAGGGGACGGAAGAAAGGGGTGGGGTCTCGTATGCAGTTGCGTTGTGAGGAGAGTCTGTCGGTATTTGAGCCGTACAGGGTGGGACAGAAGGGGTACCGGTCCTCTGGAAATCGCAAAAGGAGGGGTCGCAGGGGGTTCCATAAGTCGTTGTCGAAACCTGTTGTCTCTTCGGTGATGCCCACCTCCGGTCCCCCGCCGCCCACCCTGGTCTGTGATGAAGTTGAACACGAGGCTCAGGAGATCCCGGATTCTCGCCGGGGTACAGGAACCTTACAATATTTGGGGCCCCGGAAGAGTTTTTTGGAGTATGATAGCTCAGATGACAGTGATTTTAAAATTGGAGTTGCCTCATATTTTGAAGACAGCGTCAGTGGGAGCGAGGATGGGACAAGAGATAGTGGTGAACGTTCGGGCATTGACTCGGAAGACGACCTGAAACACGACGATATGTCAACGGTTGGTCCTGAAGAAGATGTAGAAAGGAGAGCCCCTGAAGGAAATGGGGCAGCCACAGGCTACCGAAGTCATGGACCTGAGGATCAGTCCATGGTGACCGCTCGGGAGGGTCACATTCTCGGGTTGGTACAGCGTTTTCACAGCCGTTTTTTGGATAAGCCTGGTCGAGCTTCCGGGGGCCCGGAGGTCCCCCGTCAGAGGGGGGGTAATGTTACCATACAGCGCGTCCGGCGTCGGCTCCGGCGGCCTGGAGCCCTGTGTCGAGGTTATCCCAGCAGCTGTGGGCGGCGGCATGGACGTGTCCGCCCGTAGGGTGCCGCCCGCCCTCCTCCGTTCTTCTTATACAGCAGTGGGCGGAGTTGCCTCCTCCCACTCTCCGCCCCTGGGCGGAACCTTGTGGTTAAAAGACTGGCAGTGAAGTGAGCTCATTGCCAGTTATTGGTTCTGCATGCACCTAGCCAGTCTGTCTGCGGTTCGCCTCAGCCAGTCCCTAGTTGTCGGTCAGCTCCCTCTGGTCCCCTATTACTCTGTCTGTTTGTGTTGGTTCTGCTAGCCTCTAATCTAGTCTGGCCCAGTCAGTACTAGTTGCTATCCAGCACCCTGCCAGTTTGCCTGTGAGTCCCATCTCCAGCCTTGTATGTTTTGTTGGTCTGATTCATCTGCCTCCTCTGTCGGCACTCTGTTCCCCCCATTAGGTAGTTTCCTGCTTGTCAGTCGCCAGGTCCCTAGCCAGGGCAGGGACCGCCGTCCAGTTGTCCGCCTGGGGTTAGCCAGGGCCGAGGCAAGTAGGCAGGGACAGTGGGGGTGCGGGAGATCAGGGCACCCCAACTGGCGCTCGGGGGGCAGAGTGCCGTAACAGTGGGTCTCCTGGAGCACCAACGTTCTTTACTCCACTCCTGCAACGTGTCATCCAGCAGCCTCTGATGGCATCCCGCCAGTCACCAACTTTTGCCAAAGACCCTGGGTCCCAGGTGGGAGACTCACCCTTCAGTCAGCGCCGCCGATTAGGATCCAGCCTGCGCTCCCTTGCCGCGGTGTTTTCGGCATCAGCAGGGCCCCCCAGAGCAGAGAGTCAAGTGCTGATACTGCAGGCCGACGGACACAGATGAGGAGGGTGTCGGTGCACAGCCTAGCACACACGTCGGCACAAGTCCTCTGCGGCAACCTCGGGTTGTCCCTTTCACTCCTGCCCGATCCAGCTCCTTACAGCAGGGTCAGTTCGGCAAGTTCAGCTGTAAGTAGTTGTCAGCATTGCAGTATGGCTGGGATAATTTGCAAGGGTATAAAGATCCCCCAGGAGCTCCACTCAGGTGCGACTCTCCATCTTGGCCGCTAGCTTCACCCCCTCTTCTATCGTACTTGTACAGTGATGCCCTTGCTGCTTTCATACGGTCGCCGCATACGGCGGGGATATGGCCGTTTTTGAGCTTCCCCCACCGTATGTGGTGACCGCAGATTCTCCAGTCCGGCTTGGAAGTTTCAGCACCCATCCTATAAGACGACCCCTGACTTTTGAGATTTTCCTGGGTTAAAGTCATCTTATACGCTAGAAAATAGTGTACGTATACACTTGCATTTTGGCTCAGATTGTCGATGCCTGACACGATCGGTCAACCCTGTAGCTGATTTTTTTCCCTTATGTATTTTAGGAAGGGTGTAAAACATGGTGATCTTAGGATGTTTTGGGGTTAGAAACTTGAATTCTGCAGTTCCAATCAGATTTGATTCACGTGCTTATTTAAAATCATGGACAGTTATTTTTTAGAAAGGATACGGTCGGGTCAGATGGTATATTATGATAGGTGTATTTGTCCCCAAGAAGATCTATACATACTTCAATATATTTGTCTGAGTCAATGATCATTACATTACCCCCTTTATCCGAGGGTTTGATTACTATGTTTTCATCACTCTCTAGATTTCTCAGAGCTGAGATTTCTTTGTGGGACATATTGTGGTACCTTCTGTAATTCTTGGGACTCAAGTTCTTAATCTTTTTCAGAACTATTTTTTCGACCGTATCCAAGAGAGGATAGTGTGTGAGAGGAGGGTTGGACGTATTTTTAGATCTAAGCTGTGTAAAAGGGCCCTCATCAGGGTATCGCAATACTTCATTTTCAAGGTCCTGTAGATCTCTTAGACCTTGCATATCTTCTAACACAAGCCCGAATTCCAGAGCCTTAGTTTTGTCCTGTTGGCCAAAATATTTTTTCCACTTCAATTTGCATATGAAGAGGGGGATGTTCTTTGCCCAGACAAAGCCATCGAATTGCGTCGTCAGGTATGACGGACAGCACCCTCTCCAAAACAGATCTTTTCTTTAGATAGTTGTCTTTTCGCGAGATTGATAATATGCAATTTATCCTCTCTTTGTTCTATGACAGCCAGTATAGGATTAGGACTATATCTGTCGCGTGACAGTTGTGTTAAAGGTCTTTCTGGTCTAGAGAATAATGGTTTATTGACTGACCTTAAAAAAACTCTTTCCGTTTAAATAGATCTTCCCCTTCCTCTCCCTCTGGCATGGTATCTGCTTCTATTGCGGCATGATTGAAATTCATTCCTATCTCTCTGTGGGTTTTCTCCTTCTGATTGTTCAAGTTCAGATGAACTGATCTCAGTATCTGACCTTTCTCGAGTAGGAACGTACGCTCGATTCTCCTTGAAATCTTGCATATTCCTATTAAATTGAGCATGTTTTCTTTCCTTGATAAGTAGTGTATATTTCTCTACATCATTGCCTATTGTGATCGATTTTGGATCCATGGAAGAAGAAATCTTGGATCCACTCGACTTTTTCATTGTTAATTTTTATGTTCACTGTACCGTTGCCTATCATCGTCATGTCTTTCGTTGTCTTGCTGTTGAGGTACAGTCCCATGTATTCACTTTCCTTTTGCACCGTTAGATAAGGTATTCTAGGTCAATTTCACTTTTCACAAGCAGGGTTGTGTCATCTGCATATCAAAGGCTGTTGACGATTTTGCCACAGATTTTGACTGATTTCTAATTCATCCAAGTTGCA
Source organism: Eleutherodactylus coqui (assembly GCF_035609145.1). Classification (NCBI taxonomy): domain Eukaryota; kingdom Metazoa; phylum Chordata; class Amphibia; order Anura; family Eleutherodactylidae; genus Eleutherodactylus; species Eleutherodactylus coqui. Next base: position 137,463,983 of record NC_089845.1, on the reverse strand, counting down.
TCACCTCATGATCATTTCTACACACATATTGAAAAGGACTGGCGTTAGAATGCAGCTTTGCTGAGCGCCTTTCTCGATTTCAAACCAATCTGTTTCCATAAGCTGTTCTGACTTTTGCTTCCTGGTTGTTGTAAAGTAACCTTATAAGTTCAATATGTTCTGGGACACCCATTTGCTTCAAACACTTCTATTATTGCAGATTATTTTGGGGAAAGCCAAGGTTCTATAGTAGCTGCAGACAAATAGGGAGCTTAGACTTTCATTTTATTTTTTTTGTATTACTAGGCTTTTAGCAGTACTTAGTTGGGACAATGTGTTGTATTATATCACATAATGTTCGGGGATTTAATTTCCCCCATAAAACGCAAGTGTTCCTTGATTATGTAAAATTGCATCCGGATATTATATGCCTTCAAGAATTGCATTCCAGACCTTCCTCTTTTCCCAAACATATCCATAGCACATTCTATAGGGTTTTTAAGGCATCTTTTCATACTTTCATACTTCTTGTAGACTCTCTTCAATATGACTATGTGAGGAGGAGATTTCAACTTTGTGGTTAATGGTAAACTAGATAGGTCTCATCTTGCACCTTTGAGATATTCTTTCATGCAGCAACGATTAATGCAAGATAGTTTTCGGAATTTAGGATTGGCTAATGTTTGGAGGGAACATAACGCGACTCAAGAGAGGATATTCCTATTTTCACCTTCTCATCATCACTATACTCACATAGATTGAATCTTGACTAATGCAAGGATTTTACCTAATCTCCCTTAAGCTAAGCATATTCATTGTGCATGATCTGACCATGACATTATTCAAGACGAGTTTGATTTTAGAAAAAATTCCAAAACATTTGGAATGCAGATATTACTGGAATAATTTTCAGATGCCATGCTGTGTTTGCAGCCCCTGGGGTATCAGTACACAGCTCGGAGGAGAAAGAGCAGGAGCACAGACTCATAGTAAAGTTAAAAGAGCTTCAGAGAGAGCTGCAGCTGTGTGGTACAGTGGAGGTACAAGCTGTTATGTATAAGGAAAACCTAGAGATCGGTTGTCAGCACGGTTAGAGCAAAGACGAGGAAGGCCCAAAACAGAGAGAGGACCACTTTGTGTTGCCGGGGAACCCACGGAAGGAGTGGAAAGTAGCGGTCTCGCCCCTGTAAAACACTGCAGAATCGCCTGGGTCGATAGAAACTGCAGCTCCTACACGACAAAACCATAAGTGAGGCCGGCCTCAACTTAGGATGTAGGTATGTATACCCAAAAGAGTTACAAACTGCTAGGAGGCCAGCTGTGGGGAACAGAGGTTACCCCAAGGACACTGAACTGTTCACGAACCAACTCACATATAGCCTGAGGTACCAGGCGAGCTCTGAGGAGATGCCGCTCGTGTATACAGTAATCGGCCATTCTTATAGCCTGTACTGGAGGCCCCAAATGGAAGCTGAGCATTGTATCTCGTAAGCTGTGTTTTTCCGAGACACAGCAACACAGAGGTACCGAAACCTGGAGATTATCCCTGAAACGTAGCTCCACACAACTCCGATGGAGTCCTGCAGGGTCTACAAGAACATTGAGGGGCAGCTTTGCTGGTTGTCATGTTTTTATCCCCACCCAAAAAACAAACCAGCAACTGTGAGTCTTCATGCGCCTCTCCCATATTTCCACAGCAACCTGAAGCCCTCAGCTCCCCTGTATAATAAAGCAGCCCATGTATGCGTCCCATGAAGTATGGAGGTAAAGTACTGTAAACTTCACTTCAGCTGCAGAACCCCAAATTCACAAAAAATGGTGGTGGAGGCCCCTCACAGCCCTACAGATACCACAATTCACTCTCTTCACACACGAACGCCCCTACTGCACTGTCTGCTCACTAACTAAACTAGATCGATAGCATTGTAAGCTATTTCCCGTCCATTATATCTTTGGCGCCATTACTCAGTGGCCACCTATCCTTTCCCTGTGAATGGTCGTGGCTAGAGTGGAGTTGCTGCTGGGATGTATGACGTCAGGTAAGGGGCGGGGCCTCACGAGTGAAGCAGTAGCTGAGCGGGAAAATACAGAGGACGAGTGACGCAGCGGCTGGGAGGGTGAACATACAGGAACCAGAGGCTGAGGAGACGAGCGGATTGGACCTGACACGGCTATCTGCTGTAAACACTGCGGGGCTTCACTTCCCGCCTCTACCAGAAAGTCACGTGACCTAAAAATGTCAGCTGACCCTCTGGTCTGGGATACAGCCATTCCCCAATTCCCAGGATGCACCGCTGCGCACCTGACCGTGTGACGTCATGACGCACAGTACGTGCGCTACGTCAGCGTCCTCCCGGGCAGCAGCTGGGCAGAGTGGAGGGAGAGAAGTGTTTGTCTGCCGGGTCCTTCCCTCGCATGCTGCCGCCTGATGGGCGCTCTACACCGGGTACCGGGCGCACGCTGACCTGGAGTCTGTCCTATGCAGGTGCATTGTGGGTATTATACGGGGAGAGCTAATTGTGTACAGGGGGTGTCATGTGTCTCCTGCAGGATGTGGTCACGTGCCGAGTAGTAGGTGGTCACCTAGGTTACTACTGACCTGTGCAAGGCAAAGTATGGCTGCCACCTGGTTGGTTGCCATGGGCAATGTATTTTCCACTTTTATTTAAAGGGCCTGTTTTGTTAGGACTTCCAGACCCTTCGGTGAGCCGCTGACTGCTGAATTTCCGCTGCAAGATTTGTCCTTTTTTTTATTATAAACTTTTTATTTTTGTTTGTCTTTCCACCTTTTTACCTTTCTTGCAGATTTCCTGGCGCCGCAGGATGGTCCAGGCGACGTCTCTACATTGGTCCCCAGTAACAGTGATAGGGCTCCTTCACGTGACCGTATTGTTACAGGGTACTCTGCGCGGTATTATTGTATCTTGTCACCACCCGGAAGGTAATGGTTTGACAGGGCTTCCATAGAGGAACGCCCCTGTCACACCCCTAGCTCCCGATTAGTAGACTTTTTCAGGTCGTAAAAGGTCCTGGCAGCGCGGTGATCTTCACCCCGCAGCTCACACTCACCCCTTCCTGCACTCACCGGTGGCTGTTTACCAGGACTCCTTCGTCTCCCTGGCCGTCGTCACGGTGCTGCGTTGCTTCCCGCTTCTTCGTTGCGCCGCTGCTGTCGCTTGAGCTTGCTCTGCAGTTAGAGGGGATGTGGCCACTGGCAGCTACTCAGCTCCTCTGCCTCCTCACTCTTCACCATGTGTCAGCGGAGCTGCTGCAGAGAGGCAGCTGGGGAGCGGAGTAGCCCTCAGCGGCCGTATCTCAGCGCTAGACAACTGGGTACAGCAGCGGCGTCAGGCTCTGTTATCCGGCCACAAAACTGTGTTCCCGGCCGCCCTGTATTCTTAGCGCTACACCATAGGGGAGCACAGCATCGTTATTGATTGTACCGTGCCCTGGAGGGTTAGGGATTAGTATTGCAGTTAGGCTTACATTATAAACTGTAAATGCTTCCATATTAGCGCTGTAACATGGGAGCATTCACAGCACATAATGTAAGCCTTACTATTCCCTAACCCAACAGGGCACGCTGGTAGCACCTTCCAGGACCTGAAAAATGTCTACCAATCAGAAGCTAGGGGTATCATAGGGGCGTTCCTACATTTCAGCCCTGTTAAACCACTAGCTTCCTGGTGGTGACAAGATACAATAATACCACTCCATGCATGAAGTACGCTCTACCGATCTGCCATAGGCTGCCGATCGCACACATTGCGTGAAATACGTGCAATAAGGATCGCAGCATGTTCTATCTTGATGCGTATTTGCCAAGCTGGTGCACAGCCATCGGTGGCCCGCAGCAAGTACACAATGTCCTTGCCTATCGTGTGACTGTCACATGGGGGCGGCACGCAGCACATTTTGCTCATGTGCACCTGCCCTTATAAAGGAGTTGTCTAAAATAGACCCCTTCTCCTATCTCAGCTTTGGCAATCAACTGATCGCTACTAATGATCCATTAAGGGTGCTGACAGTTTTTTCTTTTTCCCACTGTTTCACAAAACATGACTTTTTATCATCCGAGGGTTTGTTTTTTGCAGGATTAGTTGTATTTTTCAGTGGTTTCATTTAAAGGGCTTTTTTAGGCCCAAAATGGAAATGCTGAAGTAGAGACAACCTTTTATCTTCTGCTCTGGACCCTCTTCATCCCGAACAGCCGCTGATCTGCCACTGTGATTACATGCATCATCTCTGCAGTAAACACAACAGACTTCTAGGCGAGATTCACAGTGGTGATCGCAATATCGCTGCGAGAAAATCATAAGGCCTCCCTTGCACAGGCGCTTTTTTTCTGCGCCGCGCTAATCACGGTATAACGCTCCCATTCTTTTCAATGGAGCCTCTCAGACAGCTGCTGGATCGTGGCGCTGTAAAACGCATTGCACGAAAATCACAAGTTCGTGCGATGTGATAAAACACAGGCTCCATAGGGAAACATGGGCGATGAAAAGGAGCAAAACCCAGAAAGATGGGAAATGCCACAGGTTTGGTTTTTTTTTTCTATGCAACCTCTTATGAGTGAAAGCATTGCAGATGCGAAGGCAGACATTGAAAAGCATGGGTTTTCACGCGCTCTCGCATCGCGCAACTTTATCGCCCGTGTGAAACCGGCCTTATCTACAACTTCCAGCCTGCAGAGAGCTTGCTTACCGGCCAGCGCTGTAGCTCTGCTCACAGCGCCTCCAACTTACTGGCCCCAACCTCCCTCTCACTGAGAGGGCCAGAGAAGCTGCTGAAGCAGACAGGAGCTTCCGGCACTCCGAACTGCACACGAGCAATACAGCGCAGTGCTTCCGCTCCTGTCCTCCCATCATGCACTGCTCACAGGAAGATGTCAGTCACATGACCACTGCAGTGTCACTGTTCTAAACTCCTGCCATCATGGCACCTAAGAAGTGAGTGACTGTTTACAGTCGTCAGGTGACTTCCTGTGATGGCATCTTCCAGCAAAAGGATGGCCGGGCTGCAACGCTGGGTAACCGTGGCAGAGGGGGGTTAAATACTGTTGCAGGTATTGGGGGAGGAACGTTGTTTGGTAACCGGAAAACCCCTTTAATGTAACACGTATTAGAAAATTTTAAGTTTTCCAAATGGAATAAAATGTAAAAAAAAAAAAAAATTCAATTTCGCCACTTTTGTTTGGGAGGGGGGGGGGGGGGGGGGGGGACGGGCAGTCTTGTGTTTACATTGTACACCGAGGTTCAAAAATGGCATAACTTTTTGTGTGGGTCAGTATGATTACAACGATAGAAAGAAAAAAAAATCTAAAATTTTTTGTTTTTGTTGCTTTCTGACCATAACTTTTTAAAGCTTTTTTTTTTTTTTACTTTTGATGATTTTATTTTGTGTAGTGATTTAAAAAAAAAACAAAAAAAACTTATTCAACTTTTTTTTTTTTCTTCTTCTTCTTTCAGTCCCCACAAGAGACTTGAACTGGCGATCATCTGATCACTTATACAATATACTGCAGTACTTCACATGGGAGATGCAGATTCTCACCCATAGTGAGCTGCAGCTACTAAAAGTTCAGTATTGCAGTATATTGTATTTCTGCAGGCATTCTATTAGCCCTTCTACAGGCTGATCTTGATATTCCATGTATTTCAGCCTGGGCTGCTGTGACTCCCGAATGCCACTCCACAATCTCACTGCCGGGGGGGCCGTTCACTCACGCTAACAGCCCACTTAAATGCCGCTGACAGATTTGACAGCAGTATCTAAATGGTTAACAGCTGTGATTGGAGTTCTCCAACAGCTGGCACCTGCAGCCGCCGTTAAAGACAACTGGCACCCACCACGTATGGAGCAGGTTTGGTTCTCAGACCGGCTTCATACAAACCCCACCGCCATAGGAGGCCCATTTGTCACCCTTCAACATTAAAGGAAGTCTCAGTACAATTTGGCCTAAGAACCTAATGCACTAACATGTGCATGCTGTCCCAACAAACCCAGGGTCACCTTTATAGTTTGCCAAAGTGTCTCTTGCGCCCCAATATCAGGGAAGAACCATTTTCACCTGTTATATGCAAATGACCCCCAGAGCGTCAGATGGGCGTCCCTCCCCTGTGAAAGGTCCAGCTTATTTTTAGCCCTTTGTTTCCCAAAACGCCCCTTTTCTTTCTGAGTGACGCCTCTGTCTCTTCCCACTGGAGACCTGTTATGTTCCACTTCACATTTGCCTTATCTGCGTTTCGCATCGTCCTGCCCGGCGCAGACGTCACGCACAGCAAATCAACTAGGTGCAAATTTTTATTTTCTTAAAATTTGATACAGCAATAGAATGTCGTAGTATACAGCATGTACAGAGCGTCAGGATGGCGGAGGGCCGCGGTCAACATGGTTTAGGCTATGTGCCCCTAATCCTGACCTCGTTCCACATTCAGCCGGAGAAGTATCTATCAAAAATTGGAAACTCTCCTATTTTAGAGAACCTCATTTACATACGTACAATATATATATAAATAAATGATGACCTTAATGCATTAATAATTGAAAAGTAGATGGAAATGTGCACACTTAATGCAAAATAAGAGCATTGTGGCTGTTTAACCCATTAGGGTAAGAGCGTGAGTTTCCAGAATGCTTCATTACTAGAGATGAGCGAACGTACTCGGTAAGGGCGATTTCGCAATCGAGCACCGCCATTTTCGAGTACTTCACTACTCGGGTGAAAAGTACTCGGGTGCGCTGTGGGGCGGGGGGTTGCAGAGGGGAGTGGGGGGTAGCAGTGGGGAACAGGGGGGAGCCCTCTCTCTCTCTCCCTCCCCCCCCCCCCCCACTCCCCGCTGCAACCCCCCGCTCACCCACAGCGCACCCGAGTACTTTTCACCCGGGTAGTGAAGTACTCGAAAATCGCGGTGCTCGATTGCGAAATCGCCCTTACCGAGTATGTTCGCTCATCTCCATTCATTACTGAGAAGCGCTCTCCTCCAATTCCCTCCTTGGAAAGGTCTACTGACTCTATATCTTAATCACTGTCTTGGAGATGGTAGGTGTTAGGAGATGTATAAGGCCATGCAAGCTCTGCTGGGAAATCTATGCAAATGGAAAGATGGAATAATGCCTCTACAGCGCCACCTTTTAGAAGACAGCATTCCTGCGAGTCAATGTCTGACCTTTCTCAGGCCTTGTGACAATGCCTGGGAATATAAACCAAAGCCAGAGTCTCCCCCAGAAGGAAAAGAGACCCATTTACAGAGGCTGTTTTGGGGTTTTGCTCCCCATCAGTGTCCAGTAGGTCTCATCCAGTCATCTACCTACTTGATTTTGTTAGCAGAACCCTTTATATTTAACCAGTGAGCCTCCACTCTAGAAAATCTCTAACAGCTGGGCATGGTAAAGAAAAGAAGAGCCAATATTCCCCCCTCTCCAGCCCACACCCCTAAGAGCTGAGCGCCTCGGACTCCCAGACGGAACTCAGGTGGTCAGGATGTGAGCGTTGATACTAGGAGTTCAGAAGGTAACGCTGCAGACTCGGATGGCTGCAGCAATCACCTGTATTTTTTCGGACATGCGTACATGCCAGAGCCGCTCAGCTGTTCCCGGGGCGAATAGAGAGAGGGGAGTCTTGTAGTGTGTGTGTGTTTTTTTTTTTTTTTGTTTTTTTTGTTTTTTTTTATGCTATGCCCAACTATTTAGATTTTTTTTTCTTTTTTCATTGTTAATAATGGGACCATCATCGTTTGCTCGCTCACTTCTCGTTACATGTAAACACTCCCCGCTCCATGTTGTGCGTAGGAATGTTAAGCACTGAACGAGGAATGAATGATTCTCAACGATGTATCTGCCTGCTTAAACAGGCTGCACAAGTTAGTGGTAACATCACCTGCTTGTGCGCTCGTTCCAACGAGGATCGGCTTGTCTAAAAGGTACATCAGTATCTGCTATGGCGCCCACATGGAACATCTGTAAGGTGAAGTAAAGGCTTGAGCTCTTCCATCTTTCCATGTGATTCTGGCTGTTGGATGTCAGTTCGTCTGTGAAGAAATTGGCTTTATTTTTGCGCCTTTTTTTGAGTCGTGCTGTACTAATTTTCTTTATTGGATACAGCAATAAAATAAAGTTTTACTCTTACTACTTGAAGTCATTGGTCCTGGGGTACAGCTGAGGGGAGCGGGCTCAGTCGTTCTGTTTGCTATGGCATTGTCATAGGATATGCTACATAATTATATGTAGCAGGAGACCTTTGTAATAAAGAAGCCCTTTGGTTTGGTTGCTGGCGCTGTTTTTGGGGTGCCCTGCAGGCGCTTATATTGGGGGTACTTGCACCAGGCCGTTAAAGGGGTTGTCCCGCGGCAGCAAGTGGGTCTATACACTTCTGTATGGCCATATTAATGCACTTTGTAATGTACATCGTGCATTAATTATGAGCCATACAGAAGTTCTAAAAAGTTTTTCACTTACCTGCTCCGCTGCTGGCGTCCTCGTCTCCATGGTTGCCGTCTAATTTTCGCCGTCTAAAATGGTCGAATGGCCAAATTAGACGCGCTTGCGCAGTCCGGGTCGTCTTATCTTCTCAATGGGGCTTCGTGTAGCTCCGCCCCGTCACGTGCCGATTCCAGCCAATCAGGAGGCTGGAATCGGCAATGGACCGCACAGAAGAGCTGCGGTCCACGGAGGAAGAAGATCCCGGCGGCCATCTTCAACCGGTAAGTATAGAAGTCACCGGAGCGCGGGGATTCAGGCAAGCGCTGAGCGGTTTTTTTTTTTAAGTCCCTGCATCGGGGTTGTCTCGCGCCAAACGGGGGGGGGGGGGTTGAAAAAAAAAAAAACCCGTTTCGGCGCGGGACAACCCCTTTAAGTGTATAAATTAATGTTTGTAACACAACACTTAAGAAAACTTGTTAGAGCAAGTTCTAACACAGCAAAAGCTGTTGAAAAGTTTGTGTCCCACCGTTTAATGTGTAAAGGGGCAGTGGCAAGTTAGAAAGTTATCCCCACAGTACAGGGCACTCATGTCAAAAGCCTCGCGAGCCAAATCCGGCCCACCACCTCGTCTAATGTGGGCCGCTGGCCATGCCGCAACAAGCACACGACTTATGCATTCTGCAAACCCGGCCTAAAGCTGATGTAGTCCTTGGTGAAAATTAGTTTGACACACCTGGGATAGGAGATAATTTTATGATTAGTGGGTGTCTGACTGCTGAGACCCCCACCAATCTAAATGGAAGTGGGAACAAGCCCTTAAAGGGGTTGTGCCAAGTTATAAAGTTATCCCCCATCCACAGCATGGGGAATAACTTTATGATCGCACACCTGGACAACCTTCACTCCATTGACTTGAGGACCAACCAGACCCACCGATCATAAAGTTATCCTGTGGATAGAGTAAAACTTGGCATAACGCTTTAAGGGCTTGTTCACACTTGTGCTGGTCATTACATTTTTGCTTTTGTTCTAGGAGTTCCAAACAGCAGCAAAACCAGTAGTGCCAGAGCCAAATGGCGCCGGGTAGAACCCAGTGCGTATAGTGGGTTCCGATGGCTGCCATTATGCACTCTGGCATTCCCCCAGATGAAATAGCGCTGCGTACGGAAATCTAGTAAGACGGAGGCTCCAATGCAGATGTGACAGCCAAAGTATCAAGTTAAACTTTACTACACCTGTATGCCATAATACAGTACTTTAGTAATAATGTGCGGGGTTATTCTTCTACTATTCCTACAATCTGTTCTTCTACTCTCTCCAGTGACTACAGAGGACTGGGATCTACAACCTGCTCAGACCTTTGAATGAAGCTTAAAGAAGCCGCAGCTCATAGGTAGGTTACTTGTCACATGATCAGAGTGCGCGGCTGAAGGAACACACCTTGTCCATAGGAGCAGGACCTGTAGTGCCAGCGCCCTTTTAAACAGAATGATTATTGTTCAAAAAAATCGTGCAAATTTGAAGCATAATCGTTTGGTGTAAACGCAGCCAATGACTGACGAGTGATAATTTGTTTGTTTCTTGTTCAGCAGTCATTTTGTACAGGCATAAAAGTAATTGCACATGCAAACTATTTATCTGCCTGTATAAAGAGGCTGCACGACCGAATTCTGTAATTGTTCTTTTGTGGAAACGATTTATCGCTCCGTGTAAAAGGAGCCTTAAAGGGGTTGTCCCGCGCCGAAACGGCTTTTTTTTTTTTTTTTTTTTTCTATAGGCCCCCCGTTCGGCGCGAGACAAAACACAAGGGATGGGTTATAAAAAAAAAAAAAAAAAAGTTTAGAACTTACCCGAATCCCCGCTCTGCGGCGACTTCTTACTTACCTTACCAAGATGGCCGCCGGGATCTTCACCCACGATGCACCGCGGGTCTTCTCCCATGGTGCACTGTGGGCTCTGTGCGGTCCTTTGCTGATTCCAGCCTCCTGATTGGCTGGAATCGGCATACGTGACGGGGCGGAGCTACGCAATGACGCGTAGAAGGGGGCGGAGCCAGAACGCCGCTTGTGCCGAGACCCAGGAGAAGGGAGAAGACCCTTCTGCGCAAGCGCGTCTAATCGGCAGATTAGACGCTGAAATTAGACGGATCCATGGCGACGGGGACGCCAGCAACGGAGCAGGTAAGTGAATAACTTCTGTATGGCTCATATTTAATGCACGATGTATATTACAAAGTGCATTAATATGGCCATACAGAAGTGCTTACCCCCACTTGCTTTCTCGGGACAACCCCTTTAAGGTACTGCTAGGCGGAACGATGATTATTCAAAAAGTCATCAAACTGACAAAAGTTAACGCTAATTGTTCAGTCTAAACGTAAGTGAATTAAGAACAAAAATTGTTCACTTTTTGATCGTCATTCGTTTTATGCAGGCATAAAAATTATCATTGGCGCATTCAGTTTAAACAGCGCTCCTGCAGTCATTAACATTTACTTATATAGTGAACGTGAAAGACTGAGCAACGCTCATTTGACCGAGCCAACGATAATGTGTCTGCCTGTCTAAACGGGCTGAACGAACTAACGATGATGTCACTCGCTCGTTCAAACGAGAATTCATTGGTGTAAAAGGAACTTTATGGCCCATTTACACGTAACTATTGCTCAAAATTCGTTCAAAGGAATTGGAGCAAAAATAGCGGGGTGTAAATGTAAAACTATCGCTTACCATTTGTCGTTATCGCTGACTCTGTCGGCATAAAAAACTGTCATTGGCTCGCTGGCTTCTTTTGTGTAAATTCTCCTGCTCAGCGCTTTACATTGAAGGTGAGGCGCTGAGCAAGAGGCACCGCAATCCAGTGATAAGCCTTTCAGTGTAAAGTCTCTGCACGAATGCCAACGACCTTAGCGGTGATGTCAGCGCTCGTGCAGTTGTTTAAACGGCTGCCAGCCTGTGTAAAAGGGCTGTCATGCTTCCGGAGATAGAACATCATTCATCGCCCTGGAAACCATGCTTAATTCTGTGAACAATGCAACAAACTGCTGATTTACCCTTTGATAAGCGGATATTCTATTACACTAACTCATAGGGATATGAGATCCGGCGTCCTGAGAATATGAATGGGTCATGACACAGGTGCTCTAAGTGTGGATCTATAAGGCCTCATGTCCACGGAGAAAATCAGATCCGCTGCAGATTTGTAACGCGGATTTGGGCTGCGGATGCACTGTAATTGTCTTTTATTTTTCATGCGGCAGATCAATTGAGCTATGTGCTCTATGAGCTCCCGCACGCGTGATCCGCACCTAAATGGAGCATGTCCATTTTTTTTCATGCTCCAGAAATTTTTTAATTCACTTTTAAATACCATCCGCAGGTATTTATCTCCCCGCGGGTGGTCAATGCATCCCTATGGGGCGCGGATCCGTGCGAGGGAAAAACGCTGCGGATTTTAATTCTTATTTTCCCCGTGGACATGAGGCCTTAGGATTGAACTAATATGAATGTCTGATGTCATCAGTGAGATGTAATTAAGGTGGTTCTCTGTAGCTTAGAATGTCTATTGCAGTCCCCTTTGTTCCAGTGGGTGAACGGTCTCCTCCAGTCAGAAGAACTGCAAGTGCTCATCTTGTATTATGGACCTAGTCATCCTCGTAATTGTGAGGGCCACCACTCGTGTCCTCCCACCAATGACTTATCTAAGAGGGCTTCAGATGGCAACTTAAGCCCCCCATACACATTAGTGTTTAGTTATCCAAGCCCGCCTTTTAGCAGGGCTGGATAACTCTTTAAAGGGCGTATCCGGGTGACTTACTTTTTTTTTTTTCAAGAACATGCTCAGCCTTCTGTAATAAGATAACAGAATACATACTCGCCTTCCCCGATCTTACCTGCACCTGGACCCCTTTGGTCTTCACCTCCAGGAGGGGAATGTGGATGGCCCGATGTTAGATCATGTGAGCGCTGCAGCTATTCGCTGGCTCAAAGGAGCTGGTGATGGGCTGCTGCGGTCACCCTTTTGTCAAGGATGGCATCACCAGCTTCCTGCACCTGGAAGAGAAGGCCAGCGGGAACTGGGCGTAAACGAAACTGGGGGAGTAGAGAAGGTGAGTGTTCTGTTTTACTATCATGGGCTGAGCACATTTTTGAAAAGTATGTCCATGTATAACCCATTCAATGTATATGGTGGCCACTCAACGTTCCCCTGATGGGTGATGCTGGGGTGTTGAATTTCAATGCCTGATGCTTTTGTTCCATGTTGGATAAGCTGGTGTTAGAGCTGTCTGGCTGTGGCTTATCCTTCTAAATATATGAACACTTGGACGAGCCGAACATTCGTATGTATGGGAGAATTGGGGAGCACTGCGGTTGGTTGGCTCCAACATCGCATCTTGCTTCCTCCCCGCCGGGTCTCTTTACATCCTGTCTGATGGATGCAAAAATTCAATTTCTGCTCATCTGGAGATTGTTAGAACTCAGATCCTCATGAGAGGCAATGGTGCAAGGGAGAAGCCTGCCACACCAATTAAGGACAATCCACTTATGAACCAGGTTAGACGAAAAAGTTCCAGCGCTCATCATCTTGTTAAAAAAAGAAACTTTCTGTTATCAAAAATATTAAAAAGGGTGTATGCACCCCACAACACTTATGTATTCTTAAAGGGTTGTGCCACAATTTCAAATTATTGCCTATCCTGTGGCTGGGGGATAACTTGCTGATCATTGGGGTCACACCTCTTGATATTTTCTTGTTTAACAAGGTGAGTGCTGCAACTTTTCACTGAACTTGTGGGTGACATCGGGGTTTCCATATAGAGATTTGAAAATCAGACATTTTTTTTTTTTTGCAAGGTTACTTGTTACTCCCCTGTATTCCTCACAAAAAAAGGAAGTTGTGAGGTGTGCCTGCAAAAATCTTAAAAAACTTGATCTAAATTCTTAGCGATGTCTTGCGAGCGTGGAGCCGCAACCTACGGGCGTGTGCGACCCAAAACTTTCCACGCAGATTTTGCACTAAGAATTTCCAACAAATTACAACTCAATACTTGTGTAGAACTTCTCTGACTTCATGGCCACAGCGCTCGATACAGCCGGCCCTCCTGCTAATTGGGGGATGAGCGGTGCACGCTGCGCTGGACGTGAGGCTGAACAGAGGATTTAATGGAGAGTATATCCTTGTGTATTTGTAGGTGAAGAGCTCTCAGGATGGCCGTCACACAGTTCCGCCTCTTTAAGATTTGCACTTGCCTCGCTTCCATCCTCGCCTTCTTCAAGAGATTGATATGCAGGTATTAGTAACACCTTTCTGAATGCTTACTCTTAGAAAAAGCACTACTGATCCATCATATGCTTTGTGCTTCAGAGCCTCTCTTTAAATTATGGCCTGAAAATAAAATCTCGCTTTATTTTTTTTTTGTTATGGGCCAATTTCAGTTTTAATCTTTTTTTTTTTTTTTTCTTTCCTGTTTTTGTGATAAAATTTAAAAAAAGGCCAGGATGGCTGAGACTTACGGAAACGGCATAAGACGGCCTGTTTGGCTATTTTTGAAATTCCCAACCACTCCGGATGCCTTGTACAGTGCAGTATTCCCATTACAGCCATGATTGGCCGACATGGAAATATTCCTTTAAAGCCAAGGGAAAAATCTGACTCTGGCGCCCTGCTTGCGCTTTTATTGGGATGTTTCTGGTGGTTTGATTATACTGGGGCTGTTTATTGAGGCACTATATACATAAAGTAGTACATATACACACACTATACTAAATCAGATTTATTTTTTTTTTGTATTAACTTTGACAATGCAGGCTGCCTGTGATTTTTGGCTCAGGGTGCTTCTAGACGGAACAATTATCATTCAAGCTAGTGAAAGCAAACAATAATCGCTCGGTTTAAACACAAGCCAACAACTAAAGGACAAACAAGAATCGTTCACTCTTCGCTCGTTGTTCCTTTTCGGCAGGCATTGTTGGCTCGTCTACTTATCGTTCTGTTTAAACAGCAATCATTCAGTCTTTCACATTTGCTTATACACTGGATGTGAAAGACTGAACGAGCCAACAATGTATTTGCCTGTCTAGACGGGCTGCGTGAGACTGAGCGACCTCACTTGCTCCTTCAAACAAGAATCGTCTGATCTAAAAAGAGACTTTAAACTTCATGACCTCAATATGTTGGTGTAGACCTATTTCTAGTAGTCCCACACAGTCACTAAGTCTTTCTGCTTGCATATGTACATCACTGGCATGAAGTTACTCCAGTGAGACTCCGCAGTGTTCTCTTCACTGTGGTTTACAGATGGCATAGAACTGGTTAAGAGGAATCCAGCCGCAAATAACACATTTAGCCATGAAGTTGAAAAAGTCATAGTAACACGCTGTAAAGTTGACACTGTGAACGTTAACCCTTTCCAATCCAATGTCGGGCCTGCCCCGACATCATTTCCCTCCACAGCTCCGATGTCGGGACAGGTCCAACACTGCAGTGCAGGAGTGCATCTGCACCCGATCGTCAGACGCATCGGGTGCAGATGCACTCCTGCACTGATCCTCATCAAGGACCCCCAAGGAAAAGGCAGAAAGGGTTTTTGACCCTTTCTGCTTTCTCCTTTACACATTACATAGCGCTCAATTAGCGCTATGTAATGCACAGAGATTCCGGCCGGCGATCATGTGCCCGCCGGTGTTACCTGACCCCCAGCGGTCACATGAACGCCGAGTCGGGAGTCTGCACCGTGGGGGGGAATGCAGAAGTAATACTTCCGCGTTCTCCCTTCTGCCTCCCAGCCCGGCGATCATGTGACCGCTGGGTGCCACCTGACCCCAGCGGTCACATGATCGTTGAGCCAGAAGGCAGAAGGGAGAATGCGGAAGACGCCGGACAGGTAAACAGGTCCCCCCGCGGTGCAGTGAGCACCTGCACCCTCCTGAACTCTGCCAGTTCAGTAGGGTGCAGGGAAAATGTATTTTTTTTTTCTCATCCATTCTCCCCAGCTCCAAATTATTTAGAGCTGGGGAGAATGGATGAGAAACAATGGATTGGAAAGGGTTAATGCAGTTAGATTTACCTCTTCCCTGTGGGGTGACCAAGGGGCGGGGCTTATTGATTTTACGATTATGGATAAAACCAGAATTGCTCTAACTTGAAAAGGCAACTTAATTAAATTACTCACCCAGCCCTACTGTAAACACAGCAGCATATTTTGATGACAGAACTGTTTCATTTCCACTTTGTAGCAAAATCTATACTGATTGGATGCAGTTACCTGTATGTGACCATTTTGGTTGATCTGTGTTGTGTCCCTCTGCTTTTTTTTAAAGGTCTGGCCGTGGTAGAAAGCTAAGTGGGGATCAGATAACGTTGCCAACAACTGTAGACTATTCTGTTCCTAAGCAGGTCAGTTAACCTTTCTCGTGTGTGTGTGTGTGTGTGTGTGTGTGTATCGTAAAGCAACTCTCCAATTTCAGGACAATGTTTTGTCGCGGGACTGGAGTGGGATGGGGCATATCACCTGCTGTCACTCTGATCTGCTGCTTACGGGTCCTGTTTTCGGCTGTCAAACGCAATCTTCAGACTACTTAGTGCTTTGGTAGTATTATGCCTGCTCTCTGATTAGCCAGAGCCACTTTCGTGCTCAGCACTGGCCAATCGGAGAACAGTGTCCATTACATAGATAGAAGCCATCTTGGACGGTCGTAAACGGGACCCAAAACCACCAGATTGGACTGGCGGCAGAGAAGAACAAATGCAGGTAACGTGTCCCTCCTGGGACACAATTTTGTCCAGAAAGCAGAGGGTGGCATTAAAGGAAACCTGTCATCACATTTAAGCAACACAAACTACATGAATGAGAACTAAGCATGCAGAAAGTCAGGCTGCTAGTGCAAGCTGACGTTGTGGGGACACGGCACTGGAACGCGGCTCCTGGTGAGTATGGAACACAGCTCCCTGGACACCCTGTTCCATAGGTTTTGAGCTCCATATTTTAGTTTACGGGGCTCAAAAGTGATGACTGGTTCCTTTTAACGTTTTTTTGTTTTTTACCTAAATGTTCAAAGAAATAATCGTACACGTCTTTCAGTGAGTTATGGGAGTGATGGGAGTGATGGCGCCTACTGGTTATAGATAGATGTAGCTGCACTTTAGTGAGCAAATCAGTCCCGAGTGCCCCAAAACTTAAAGGGAACCTCAGATTGCTGGAGTTACGACCACTGGGACCCTCAGCAATTCCAAGATTCATGTATGAGAATACAGCGGTGGTGTGCATGTGTGACCACTGCTTCCTTCACTTCTGTGGTATGGAGGAAAGATTACCAAGAGCATCAACCTCCCTCTGTCCCATAGAAGTGAATGGAGTAGAGGTCACACATGCACACCCTCACTCCATAATCATGACCTCGTCATCGCTGGTAGGCCCACAGTCAGACCCGCAGCGTCCAACATTTTTCCTCTATCCAGTAGGCAGGGGATAAATGTCACTACTGAGAGACCCTTAACCTTGATTCAGGGTCATATTGGTTCAAGAAATTCAGCACCACAAATTCTGCTGACTTCAGCCATGTCACATGTAACTTTTGAGTCTTGTCTCGGGGGCCATTTTCAAGTTGTTTTATGTACCTGCTACCACCACTAGGGGGTAGAGCAGCTTTAGTCACTATTTATGGCGATTGTTCAACTGTCTGAAAAAAAAATTACTATTCATTAAATGTTAATTTATATAATGAGAAGTTGCACAATTTTAGCTTTTTCACCTCATTACTTTCAAGATTTCTGCTGCTATTCAGAGATCCTTCATGGTTTCTCTGAGGCTGAAAACGTGTCCTGGTCACATGCTGGACACGCAGATACCTGTTACCAGCCGTGCGCCCGCATGTACATCACGTGTCTGGCACAGATATTCAGCCTCAGAAAAGATCTCTTCGTGATGGAGTCTTGGGTTCCGTTTTTACAGGGTCCATGACTGATCCCTGATGTTGATATATAATGGATTAGTCAAGTTTATTTTTCCTACACTGGATGGAATATTATGATATATCTTGGTTCTCCCCATCAGAATATCTTATTGGTGGAGCTTAAAATGCTGAGTGGTATATTGGTGGTAAATATGGCTTCTTACTGCTCAGTAGTTGGCCTTTTGTAACTCCTTGTATGGTTTAGGTGGAAGAGTGGAGTTCTTGGGATGATGAGGTGCCGACAAGTGTGAAGATCGAAGGTGGAAATGGGACACAAAATTCTGTGGAGCAAACCGAACCCGACTACTTCAAAGATATGGCGCCAACCATCAGGAAAACGCAGAAGGTCCGTTCATGCACCGCAATGTGATTCGGGTGTGGTATGAGCAGACTTGCTGCTCTGCCATGTCTGTTGGCTCTACCACCATCTCTTACACTTACCTATTTACCACCGTGAGGCTGGACTTGCACACATTGTTTTTAATGGCATTTAATTTTTTTAAAGGGGTTCCTCCATTGTTAAGGACCTATTGTCGGGATAGGTCATCAGTATCTGGTAGGTGTCCTCTATTTGGGAACCCTGACAATCTGTAGTACGAAGGGACCGCGGCATCTTCTCAGGCCAGTGACCTCGCTTTCATTCATCGTGTGGCCTGAAAGCAGCTCAGTCCTAGTCAAGTTAATGGGATTGAGCTGCTACACCAGGCTCTCCCTTCAGAATGTGCGATGCTGTGCCTGGTGTGCAGATAACTGCAGGGGTCCCGAACAGCAGACCCACACTGATCAGATATTGCTGACCTATCCTAAAGATGGGTCATCAACATTGGAGTCGCAGAAAACACCTTAAGAGGAGTTATCCAGCCCTAGAGCTCGTCGACACTGGTGTATGAGTACAACGCTGCGAGTCCTGCGATTGGCGCTGCACATGCCTAGGATTCTGACATCAGACATGCGCATTGTAACCACTTTTTTTCTCTTCAAATCCCCTGCTGTGTGCAGAGCGGGGCTCCGTATTGAACGCTGCCCTCTCACAGGCATTGCGAGGGGGGAGTGTTTCAATGCGCTTCCCTTCAGGGCTCCGTATGAAACGCAGAGAAATAGAGAGTGCTGCAATTTAGTTCTCCTGCATTTTATGCGGATGTCCTGTCGCAGTGCCAACGCAGGTGTGAATGGAAGAATGAAAGTCCATAGACTTTCATTGCCTCCATTCACCGTGTGTTGTGCAGGGAAATACGCATGCCTAATATGCAGTGACAATACACCCACGTGAATGAGCCATAAAGAGGTTTTCCCATAACTTAAAATTGCTTCACAACCTCTGTCCTTCCTGATTACTTTTGACCAGGACATGTGACCATAGCAGCGATCTTCTATAGGCAGTGATTGGCCGCAGCTGTCACATGTCCTGCCCAGTAATAACCAGGAAGGGCAGAGTGGTTGTGAAGCAATTTTAAGTCGTGGTACTTTTTAATGTACCAAAAAATTCTAAGTGGAGTAAAACGGTGCATCTTGTTTTTAAGGCACACAAACTGCAACAAAAATGACACGATAACGTTATTCTATTGGTTAATACGATTACTACGATACCGTGCGTGTGCGTGTGCGTGTGTGTGTATAATTTATTTTTTTTGGCTCTAATACTTAATTTTTTTCAAAGCTATTTAGGTTTTTTATTTTAATTTTCTGTCGCTATTTTCTGACCGCAAAAACTTTTTTTTCCAGTATTTCTGTTGACCCAGTTATGTGAGCGCATTTTGTGCGGCTTTTCCTGTATATTCCGTTGGTACTATTCTGCAGTACATATGACTTTTTAATCGCTTTTTATACCTTTTTTTTTTTCTTGGAGACTGGGTGACCAAAGAAGCGCAATACTGGCGTTCTTTTTTTTTTTTTTCTGACGACGTTCATTGCGTGGGGTAAATAATACATTACTTTGATAGGTTGATCTTTCACGGACGCAGCGATACCAAATATGTATTTTTGTTTTATTATTTAGATTATTTTATTATATATATGGCTAAAGGGGGATTTTCAAGGCTGGGGTCACACGGGCCGTATTCCTGGCAGTAATCTCGCGGTTTTGCTGCAGCGAAAAACCGCAAGTTTTCTGTCAGGAAAGCGCTGCTTCAAAACCCGTGGCACTTAGCTGCGAGTTTTTGAGCGGCTCTGCCGAATGCTGTTCCGTTGCAGCTGACGCTTTCAAAATGGACATACTGCGGCCGGGAAATCCGCACTGCAACGCTGGCTTTGCTGCGATTGATTAGCCGTCTCGTGTGGACGAGATTTTTGTCAAATCTCAACCACATGGCTGGCTAATCACAGGATTAGCGTCCAAGGGCGTATTTACCGCGGCAAAATTCCGGACGTAATTTATGTGGCAAATCCGCCCCGTGTGAACCCAACCTAAAACTTTTTTTATTACTTTATTTTTAAATAAGTTTTAAAAGAACTTGCAATGCTTTGATCGCTCCTCCAGTATGATGTGATGCCATGGCGTTACATTATACTGCTATCTGACAGGCAGTCTATCAAGCCACACCAAAGGCGTGGCTTGATAGGCATTAGAAATGAGCGAGCATACTTGCTAAGGGCAATTGCTCGATCGAGCATTGCCCTTAACGAGTACCGGCAGCAAAGATTCAGCTGCCGGCGGGGGAGAGCGGGGAGGAACGGAGGGGAGATCTCTCTCTACCGCCCCCCCCCCCCTTCCCCCGCTCCCCTGCTCATGGCCGCAACCCGAACCTTTTCTTCCGAGCGGGGAGATACTCGCTAAGGACAATGCTCGATCGGGCCTTTTCGGAAGACCTCCGGCTGCCATGACACCTGCATGGCCACCTGCGATTTCATCGGGAAGGGTGGCATACTGGGCCCAGGAACATCGGTTGGGGGATTGGAGGGGGGGAAGGGGGGTGTTCTTAGGGTTAGACTTTTCTATAGGACTTGAAAAACGAGAAAAAAAAAAGAGCAGGCTTAAATGTAGCTAAATTCATAACAGAACTAAAGAAAACCAAACCACTAAAAACTTTCGAATATTTAGAAACTGCACGCCACAAGGGCCGCACTTGTCCACCCTAATCCAATTGGCTTGTTTAAAATGGTAGGCAAATATCTTGGTGAATGCTGCAGAAGTAGGACGGTGCACGGGCCACCATTCTGCAATCAAACCCTGAGCTCTGCCATTGGCTGCAGCGCCTGGGGCAGCTTGTAACCATGATATTGGAGGGGAGACCTGGAGCGGGATGCATTCAGCGGCAGGGGAAGGTAAGTGTTTCAGCTCTTGTGAGCCCATACATCTAGTTCATTGAGCTGACAGTCCTTTTAATAGAACTACAGATGTAGCAGAACAGAGTTTTGCATATTACCTGTCTCATGGTGCCCGGTCTGTGGTTTTACATAGGGCCGCAGGTAAACCTACTGCTTTATCTTGCATCTGGGGTCACACAGGGGGTTCGGTGCAACTTCTGTTTACTGTAACCTTTAGACTCAAATGAAGTTAATATGAAACTGAACCCAGATAACTCAGGATGTGCAGATCATTCAGCCTCAAAGATTTCAGAACAGACCTGGGTTTCGAGATGTGCTCTCCAAGCTCTGCTACATCAGTGGTTATTGAACAATTAATCAGTCGGCTGTGTCCTTCTCCTGCCAGCAGATGGCGACGCCTACAAGCTGTTCAGTAAACGCAGAAGACTACTGGTGTCTGGGCTAGCGATGTGTTTGCAGAAATAATTACAGATTCGCCACGTTCTGTCTTTCATCGCTTTCCATGGGCGGCAGTGTTTGATCTCGACTTTCTGCTTTGCTTTTGTCTGCAGATCATTGTTAAGAAAAGAGAGCCAATCAATTATACCATCCCAGATGGGAGCCTGGGATTCTCCAGCAGACTGGCAGCTACACAGGATATTCCTTTTGTTCAATCTGTAAGTATTTGATGCTGAGATGCCCGACTGGGTCTACTAGCCTGTGGTCTTTGATATGTATGATGTTCCGCTCACACTGTGGGGGGGGGGGGGGAATTTACTAAGCCTGGCATCTCTAATACTGCTTAGTATGGTTTCCCCCAGCGCACAATGGGCCTAATACAGGAAGAGGTGCCTGGCCCTTAATGCATTAGATGCATCTCGGAACCTATGCAACTGCTGCTGTGTTCAATGCGGGGGGTGCAGTGGGAGAGGGGATCCCCGTTCTCCAGATAAGTGGGGGTCTCGGACGTGAAACTTTTATTACCCATCCTGTGAATAGTCAATAAAAGTTGATGGTGGTGCAACTAGCACCAGGCAATTAAATTATTTAGATCGCCATATTGCTGAGACGCAGTCCTAACTTCTGTCTAAATTGAGATTAGCCCTGCCCCTGTGGGTGGGGCTAATATTGGGCTGGGGATAGTGGATTAGGAAAGGGGACAGTATATGGGAGCTTTGATAACTAGAGGTACATTTCTAAATGGTATGATTGTCGTGCCCATAATCAGTAGTGCCTGACACCCATAGCAGTGACTATTGCTCCTGTGCTTTACTAGAGAGCAATAGTTGTTCAATTGAATGGAGGCGGAGCAGCCAGCGATCATTCAGGCTGCTTGCTTCCATTTACAGTAAACGAGAGTCCTTCATACAATGACTGGCTCTTGTTTACGCTGTGCGAGAAGCCCCATAGTATTACGTTATACCACGATCTGACAGGCAATCAGCCATGGCAGTGCTGGGGGTCTTTAGAAGGCCCCAGGCTGATGTGGCAACTGAACAGCGCATTTCAATCACATCGTGGGGAGTTGTTCAGGACCCTCAAACTTTGATTGGGTGATTTAAATGCCACTGTCAGGACTGAGTGACAATTAAAGGGTTAACAGCTGCCATCAGCATTCACGCTGATCATGACTGTTGCAGGTGGATGACAGTTGTAAGAAACAACTAGCACCCACATTGTATGGACCGGGATCAGCTCCGGATTGCCTCATACATCGGCTGGGGTGCACACAGTCTGACCCTCACCCACCCCACCAATCATATATTGATAATGTATCTTCAACTCGGGCCGTCATTGTTAAAGTCTTGGGAAACCCCTTCAACAGTGGCGATTCACTCAGTACTGATCACAGGGCTATGATTTCCCAATGTTAGGATCACGCAGCTTGTGTAATCTTAATATATGTTTTTAGGCAGAACTGGGCGATTTGGAAACATGGCAAGAAAATTCAAATGCTTGGGAGGAAGAGGAAGATGCTACTTGGCAGGCCGAAGAAGTTTTAAGGTAATAGGTGCAACTGGCACATCTGGTGTAATGCACTCACCCTATAGTAATACTGGATAGTTGGAGGATGCTCAGGCGGGCACCTGATTGGCAGACCCCAGCACATCAACTCCTGATGACCTATCCTGAGGAAGGATCATCAGTAGTTTTTCCCTGAAAAAGCTATTTAAAGGACTTCTCCACTTTGGACGATTCCTACTTTAGAAGGGTCCTTCGTCAGTAAGCAGGTAACATTGTGCCCCCCTGTAGGGACCCCCCAGCGATCAGCTGTTAATCTGTGGCAAAACCTGAAAGAAGGTGTTAATTTTCTCTGCAGCGTGACCACAGGGGGAATTGGGGTAGTGCACTGTGCCCATTTATATGTGTGTTTCCTGCTATGAATAAGGAATCTGTTTGAAACATGTAAGTGTAAAAAACCTTTTTTTAGAATATGTTTTTATCCATGATGCCAAAATAATGTACTGTTTTTATCCTGGTATCCCAGAAGGTGTCGGAGGTTTGTGTTTTCTGTGTATTGGTGGACGGGGTTAGGACCTCCGGAGTGAGAGACGCTCTCCCCTGTGGCCAAGGGATGAGGGTCCTGAACTGAGGACCCCCATCTATTAATTCAGTATTACCTAGTAGTATATTTAAATGGCTTTTCTAAAGTGGACAGCCCCTCTAAGTCCAACATGGGTTGTAACCTGTATACCTGCTCTAGGCAGGACATCTTGTTTTACAGGCATCGTTTTGTCTATCTGGGTGTTTCCTGGTATAAATAAAGGTGGTGACATTTTGGACGGCTCCCATCTGTTTTGGGTAAACTGTGCACGTTTTTTCAGGAACTTGCTGCTGTGCACGTGCAGCAGGGAGACAATTTAATAATAAATTTAAAGTATTATACTCCAGTCACATACAGACCTGCGGTCCTGTGTTCACTTAGGTAATACATTGCAATACTTCTATATTGCAGTGTATTGTATTATCTGTCTACTTTTACTCTGACCACCATGGCAAGCCCAGAGGTCACTTGTAGGCCTCCAATTTCCATGACAACTTACTGGATGGCGGATGGACTGACATTGAGCTCTCTCCCTTTGTTAACCCTTTAGATGTACCAATCTGCATTGACCACCACATCTAGAGGGTTAAATGGGTTCAGCTGTTTTGCTGCAGGAAGGGCACAGCTCGATACATTGTGCAGTGGCTCGTGTTATTACTGCAGGCAAGCCTGCAGTTCCAGCCCAGACCACTATGCAATGTACAGAGCAGTCTACTTCCTGCAGCAAAACTGCTAGAAGCGGAGCATAAAATTTAATGTTATTCCCTACCCAAAGGATAGGGGATCACTCTATGATCAGTGGGGTACTCTCTGCTGAAACTCCTCACCAATCTTGAAGAGCAGGCCTGTTACCCATTCTTCTTTCACCCACAGTGACATCAGCTTGAATGGAGTAATGTCAAGAGTATGTACGGCCACCACTCCATACATTTCAGTGGGAATGATTGAAATGGCCGAGTGCTTGTACCTCGGCTATCTCTGGTAGCCCCACTAAAAGGGAACAGAATAGCACTGCGCTTCATTCAATCTCCTTGTCACTGTAGTGGGTTGGAGTCTCAGGGGTGAGC
Organism: Eleutherodactylus coqui; assembly: GCF_035609145.1. NCBI lineage: Eukaryota > Metazoa > Chordata > Amphibia > Anura > Eleutherodactylidae > Eleutherodactylus > Eleutherodactylus coqui. The sequence goes on along the minus strand of NC_089845.1, from coordinate 137,439,777 downwards.
CCCTACCGATCAGTTATACCCTATCCACAGGATAACTTTACGTTTTGGGTTCCTGACCATTTAAAGAGATTATGTCCCATGTCTGTCTGTACCCAGTGCCAACGGTAAAATACAGATGGTGCAGCTCTATGACAGCGCCATACTACTGTCATTTCACTATCTTCTTGCTGCGATGTTATAGCACAGCCGCAGGGTGGAAAGCATTAAGTGCTCTCATATATATACTCAGTGCAACTATTGCTGGCACAGTACTATCTGTGGTCTCGTCAGCACACCCCTTTTCTGCTAACATAACACCTCCCACCAGTCAGCCCGACTGGTTCTAGGGCCTACAATACAAATTAATCTGATGATGATTGAAGGATTGAAGGAACTCCAAATCTAGAAGTGAATAATAAAAGTTATGCCGCTTTCACACAGGTGAGAATCTTCTCTTTTTTTTTTTCTTCTCGATGTGACAGAGCTGTAAATCACATGTATGTGCAGCCCATGCTTTCTAATGGATTCTTTCACATGGGCGATGTTTTGTAGGCTGCTACATTGCAAGAAAAAAAATTCCGGCATGTTGAATATTGCCACGATTTGCTATCTTTTGTAGCCCATGTTTCCCAATGGAGCCTTCCTTTATGTTGCATCGTAGAAAAAAGCAGTTTTCGTGCTGTGTGCTGCAACTTTTACAACAGGAAATCCTACTCTTTCCCTTAAAATAACCCCTAGCTACATAAAAAAACCCCAAAAAACGCAATACATCACCTAACAAGCGCTATCCGCTCCGCCACACACTTCCGCAGCTTCGGCACTTGTTTGTAGTCTTCAGCCAGTGCTTCCTAGTCAGGTTTCAAAAACCCTGCCTCCAGGAAGCGCTGGCTCTGATTGGGTGAGTCATGGCTCCTCGAGAAGCGATCACTGCAGCGCTCGATGAATCAATTGCAGCCATTCAATGCAATAACTCAAGCACTGGCTCTCATTGGCTGAGCCGCGGCACTCGAGAACAAATCAGCGCCAGCACTGCCTGAAGATGGGGTTTTTGAAACCCCTGACCAGGAAGCACTGGCTGACTACTATAAACAAGTACTGGAGAAGTGCGTCAGTGCGGACAGCGCCTGTTGGGTAATGTATTGCGTTTTTTTTCCCAATGCAGCCAGGGCTTATAGTTAAAAAAAAAAAAAAAAAAAATCCCAGCAAAAATGCTACAAACTTTGCGATATCGCTGTCGCCCATGTAAAAGAGCTCTCGCTAATTATTTCCAGAACATTCAGAAATTCCTGCAGAAAACGCTGGTTTTCCTTTTCTCCATCTTCTACTGGTAAAGCTAGTGGGTGGGGTCTAAGGAAGAGGCATGGCTTCACAATAAATAATTTGTCTCCTATGGTTGAGAGAGGGGCAGTGTTTCATCTCTGGGAACACATATAGAGAAAGTTTTACTATCTCTTAGGTTAGAAGATATTGTGAGACAGAATAGTATCAAAGGAATTGGGATTCTTCTGGTTTTTTTTTGTTTTTTTTTTTCCTATGCATGCTGTTCCTTTTGTCTAATTTATTCTTCAATTCACTAAACAGGCAGCAGAAAATGGCTGACCGGGAAAAAAGAACCGCAGAGCAACAAAGAAAGAAGATGGAGAAAGAGGTGCAGCGGCAAATGAAGAAAGAACAGAACAAAATCGGAGTGAAATTATCCTAACATCCAGCCACGGATCGGATGCCGCGGGCGCCGCGCCTAACACGAACACTTCTCCGCTTTTTATGATATTTTCATTCAGATAATGGAAGCGCTAACAGCACGCGGTCACTGGGATTTATGGGAAATCTGAACACTGTTCTCATCTTTTTAAGACTATGGATTACAATACCAGATTATTTAATTGCCTCCTCAGACTCTCGCATGGAACTCGTACAATTAAGAAAACTAGGTGTAAATAATTGGTGGAAATCAATCTCTCCATTCTGCTGTGTAACACATGTAATTATTAATTAAAAGATTTTAAAATAAAACTTGCTATAATTTTGTTTAGTTAATACATTAAAATCCATGGCAGAGTGGAGAGCCCCCACAAGGCCCCAGGCTGCCATGGCATCCCACAATCTCATTGTTTGTGGAAGAGGGGATACAGCAGGAGCCCCCTCAAGGACTACCACACCATTCACCTCACTGGGAACTGCTAAAGATAGCAGAGTTAAAGTGCTCAGCAATCTCCAGTGGGCCTATTTATGTCAATGGGACCTCTGGAGAGTGATGAATGGGTGCTTGAAGTCCTCCATCTCCATTGATTCCATTGAAGTGATTTGCACGCATGTGAGGCACTGCTGTCAAAATTTCAGGTCTTGCCAGGAGCGATTTCTCTGGGATTTTCCATGACCGTTTTATGGCTCTGCCTATAGTAGCCCTATGAGGCTCTGCCTGTAGCCCGTTGGCCTTTGTGATTTTGGCTTACTGGCATAAAAATGTTTTATGGCTTTGCCTATAGCCTTCGTGGGTTTTGGCCTTTTAACTTTTGTGGTTTACCTATGGTCTGCAGCCTTTGGGCTTTGCCTATACCCTTTTTGTGTTTTTAATTAGGGCTTCACCAATGTACACTAGCCTGTAGGCTTGTGCGTGCTGAACCTTGCCTTCGCCTCTGATCTCCTTTGACTTATAGTCTTTACCTGACCAGTTAACTTATATCCTTTGTTGTTGGGCTGCTGGTCGGTCACCTCAATTTGACAGGTGATCTTCAGTGGAAAGACAATTGATGAAACCCAATTTTTCCAAGTCGTCTCCACGACAGCACCAATTGAGATTGCCTCCTCCTGATAGGACAGGAACATACTGAGAGGTTAAAAGCTCCCCCCCTTCCCCACTTTCCTCAGTGTCTTCCTGTCCTGCCAGGAGGCAGGATCTCTGAGAGGGGCTGGTGGAGAAGCCAGCCAGGATTTACTTACAGGCGGATCGGAGGCCAGTGGGTCAGCCTGTCCTCCCTTCCAAGCCAGACGACTCCCGGGACGCCACATGGGGTGGTAACCCCCGGGCCAGGTTCCTCAGTCCCCCTCCTCCTCCCTGCAGAGTTACAGCGCAGCGCTCCAGGAAGACCTTTGACGGCGGGGCGTCGCGTCACGTCACGTGCCCAGCGCGATGACGTCATCGCGCCTGCATCACGAGATGCACGGAGGGGGCGGGGCTTAGCGCAGGAGCGCGAAAATTCAAAAATAAAGGAACCTGAGAGAAGCCAGAAGGTGGACCAGCACTACAGGTCGCAAGATGTCTGCAGCACCGGTACAGAAATGAGTGCTCCAGAGACAGCTGAAACCTCAGTGTGGCAAAAATACAAATGCAAATATCCAGTGTATTGTTTACGGAAAAATTGCATATTTACCCGCAAAAAATGCCTTCTTTTGTCGGGGGGATAAGAAAGACATCCTCCTCCCCCCCCCCCCCCCCCCCCCCCCCCAGACCAAAACCCAAAAAATGCGTGACGAGACTGCCAGCTACGTACCAGAGGCCTCTATGCAAGGCGTGCGTAGCTAGGCTAGTCAAAGAGGAATCGGGGGGAATTCATGGAGGACGTTGGGAAGCTGGTGAAAGAGGAGGTTAGATCAGCCCTAACGTCACAGTTGGCGCCGCCAGCGAAACGCCAGAAAAAGGCGTATGTTCCCGACTAGCCTTCCGACTCCGAGAGTTCTATTGGGTCGGAGCAAGAGGAACAGGCGACAGAGGAGTCCTCAGATGAGAAGGACTACAAAAGATACCTATTCCATCAAGACGACTTAACGGAATTGATTAAGTCAGTCAGGGCTACACTAAAAATGGAAGAGCCCAGAGAACCACGTACCCTACAAGGTGAGATATTTGGGGGACTAGGGGAGAGGCGCAAGCATACCTTCCCTGTCCACAAAAATATCACCAAAATAATCCAAAGAGTGAAAGAAACCAGACGCAGGCTCCTTCTCCGCTAGAGGGGTAAAAAGAAGGTACTCATTCGAGGAGGACGTTTGCGCAAGCTGGGAGGAGGTACCTAAGGTAGACGTCCCAGTGGCCAAAGTAGCCAGGAGGACGACCCTGCCCTTTGAGGACGCCGCACAGTTAAAAGATCCCATGGATCGCAAAGCTGAGGGCCTTCTAAAAAAAAATCATGGGAGGCAGTGCAAACATACTTAGGCCAGGGATCGCAGCCACCTGTGTGGCGCGGACTCTGGGGGTATGGCGAGAACAGCTGGAGCTGCATCTAACCAATAAGACGCCAAGGGAACAGATCCTAAATTCTCTTCCTATCCTGCGTATGGCAACAAATTTCCTAGCGGATGCCGCGGCCGAAACGGTCAAACTCTTGGCGAAAGCTACAGCCCGGTCTAACTCAGCCAGAAGAGTGTTATGGCTGAAATCGTGGTCAGGCGACCTAGCCTCAAAAAATAAGCTATGCGCCCTCCCGTTCTACGGCCAGTTTTTGTTCGGACCGGACTTAGACAAGACCCTAGAGAACAACAAAAAGAAGGGATTTCCAGAAGAAAAGCCACAGAGGGGGAAGACCTTCTTCCGGGCCCCAGTGCAACAGCCCGAGTCCGACCGGCGCAAGACAGGACGCTGGAGTTACCCCAAGGGGGGCAGAGGAAGGAATATCCTCTTTAACCCCCACCAGGGAGAGCCAAAGCAGAGACCCTGACTCCATCCCCGTAGGGGCAAGGCTGGGGAGCTTTGTGGATCAATGGGCCGCAATTTGCAAAGGCCCATGGATCCCAAAGATCTTACAGCAGGGATACCAGATAGAGCTGGTGTCCCTCCCCAGAAGGAAATTCGTTATCACGGGAGGCTCAGGGCAACAGTTACACCTACTAAGGCAAAGTGTTCGGGACCTGCAACAACTAAACGCAATATCCCCCGTACCACGAAACGAGGAAACCCAGGGCCATTATTCCAGGCTCTTCCTAGTAAGAAAACCCTGCGGGAAACAGCGGATGATAGTGAATCTGAAACCTCTGAACACCTGCGTCAGATACAGAAAATTCAAGATGGAGTCCATCTCCTCAACGATAAAGTTGATTCCCAAAGGAGCCTACATGGCTTCCATCGATCTAAAGGACGCTTATTTCCACGTACCGATCCACGAGGGGTTCCAGAAATACCTAACGTTCGCAGTGGATATGGGCAAAGGAATAGAGCACCATCAATTCAGATGCCTGCCTTTCGGGATCTCCTCAGCACCCAGAATCTTTACCAAAATTATGACAGAGGTAGCCGCCTACCTGAGGAAGAAGTTGGTCCTAATAATACCCTACCTGGACGATATTTTAATAGAGTCCAGAGAACTCCTAACGAAACACCTGGGGATAGTGCTAGAACTTCTCCAGTCCTTAGGATGGGTCATAAACTGGGAAAAATCCAGCTTAGATCCCGACAAGAAAGACGTTTCTGGGCATAACGCTCAACTCAGAATCGCAATGCTCCTGCCTACCCGAGGAAAAAATACAAAAAATCTGACGGCTAGTCAAAACCTTCCCATGGAGACGATCATGCACAATTCGGGAAGCCATGTCTCTCCTGGGAAGCTTGACGTCATGCATTCCAGGAGTAGCATGGGCCCAGGCTCACACCAGAGCTCTGCAAGCCTCAGTCCTATCCACGTGGGACAAAAGACAGTCCTCTCTAGGGACAAGAATGTACATCCCAAGCACGGTGAAAACATCCCTGCGTTGGTGGACATCCCCAGCGAACCTCCAGAGAGGGGTTCATTGGCTACAAAACCCAGCCACGCACATCACAACGGACGCAAGCGCCTGGGGATGGGGAGCGCATGTGGGGAACCAGTTCTTTCAGGGCCCATGGCCTCAAAGGACAAAAGAACAGTCCTCAAACTACAGGGAACTACAGGCCGTATCGCAGGTCCTACAGCAGTTAGGGAACTCGCTACGGAACCAGCATATAAGATAGTCAGACAATATCACCGCAGTCGCCCATATACGACACCAAGGGGGCACAAGGTCTCCCGCCCTGCAAAACATTGCGCAGAAAATTTTCCACTGGGCAGAGGGCCGGATCCTCTTGATCACGGCAACCCACTTGAAGGGGACACTAAACCAAAAAGTGGACTTTCTCAGCAGGAGGCAAATAGACCCAGGAGAATGGTCTCTCTCCCTGGAGGCATTCAGAATCCTGACCAACCAGTGGGGGACCCCACAATTGGACCTGTTCGCAATCAGGGAGAACGCCAAAGTAAGCAACTTCTTCTCCTTCCAGCCAGGAGATCGTCCGACAGCAGTAGACGCCTTAGGCCAAGACTGGGGAGAGGGGCTGGCGTACACCTTTCCTCCGATACCGCTGATCCCCAGAGTCTTACAACATTTCAGAACCCAGGTATGCCCGCTAATCCTGGTGACCCCCTTCTGGCCCAAGAGAAGTTGGTTCGGTCTTCTAGCAACATTGAGCGTCCAGGACCCAGTCACCTTTCCTACCTGGACAGATCTGCTATCACAGGGGCCACTGAACCACCCGGGCCTAGACAAGCTTCACTTAACAGCATGGCTTTTGAGGAATCCTCACTAAGAGGGAAGGGATTCTCAGAGAGAGTAGTAGAAACGTTAATGTCCAGCAGGAAAAAGACGACACACCTTATCTACCAGAAAGTATGGAGAAGGTTTTCCTCATGGAGACGGGGAAGGGATCCCAGGGATTCTATCCCAGACATCCCTCTAATCTTAGAGTTCTTGCAAGAGGGCCTAGAGATGGGCCTCTCTCCAAGCACCCTGAAGGTCCAGGTCGCAGCCCTTAGCGCCATATGTGACACAAAGTTCGCAGACAACAGATGGGTCAACAGGTTCCTAACAGCAGCAGCTAGATTACAGCCTAGGCCCATAAATCTTTTTCCAGACTGGAACCTTAATTGGGCTCTAAGGGCCATGACAGCGGTACCATTCGAGCCGATCGAAGTACTACCCATAAAAATGCTTACGATCAAGACCATTTTCTTAGTAGCCATCACCTCTGCAAGGCGGGTTAGCGAGCTGCAGGCCTTGTCCATTCGCCACCCGTTCCTGAAAATCTCGGACACCAAATTAGTATTTAAAACGGACCCTGCTTTTATGCCAAAAGTAGTATCACATTTTCATAGGTCCCAAGACATAATACTCCCTTCATTTTTTAGTAAACCTAAAAACGAGGAAGAAAAAACCCTAAGCTGCCTGGACGTTAGGAGAGCAGTCCTAGGCTACATAGATGCGACAAGCCACTGGAGACGGGACGACAACTTGTTCGTCCAGTTCAGTGGCCCAAATAAAGGGAGCAAAGCAGCAAAAAGCTCCATAGCCAGGTGGATCCGCCTAGCCATCATAGAGTCCTATAAGGCCCTCGGGAAGGAAATCCCTTTAGCTCTTAAAGCCCATTCTACAAGGGCAGTGGCATCTTCATGGGCCGAACATAGCTCAGCCTCGGTCGAGCAGATATGCAAGGCCGCAGTCTGGAAGAAACCCCACACGTTCGTTAAACACTATAGGGTAAACGTGCAGCAGGACGCGAGGACATGGCCTTCGGCCGCAAAGTCCTCTCTGCAGCAATCCCACCCTAGGGAAAAACTTTAGTTGGTACGTCTCAATTGGTGCTGTCGTGGAGACGACTGGGGAAAAAATAGATTATACCTACCCGATAATCGGGTTTCCAGGAGTCTCCACGACAGCACCCGTACCTTTCCCCCCCCCCCCCCCCCCCCTAAGAATGTAGTAAAGAGATTATAGGGAAAAAAAAAAAAACCCCAGTAAGGGAAAAAATTTAAGTTGAGCTCCTACCCCGGTAATTCGTTAGAATCCACTGAGGAAAGTGGGGAAGGGGGGAGCTTTTAACCTCTCAGTATGTTCCTGTCCTATCAGGAGGAGGCAATCTCAATTGGTGCTGTCATGGAGACTCCTGGAAACGTGATTATCGGGTAGGTATAATCTATTTTTTTTTTTTCCTCGACGCACATCTTCTGTAAGGTATGTGAGCTAAAGAATAGCTTTGGAAATCCGAGGTAAGACTGTTCTGATTGATAAGAAGATGACAGACAAATGGTTACAATTTATCTCAAATTGGGAATTTTAGATAAGGATGCAAGGTGGGGAAGAAAGCTTCTCATGTGGAGTAATTGTGGGATGCTCTTATACTCTGGAACATTAAGCTATCTAAATGGATCCTCCTAACTTTGAAATTAAGAACTCAAAGCTAGAATTTTGGCCTGGCTGCAGCTTGAGTACAATATATTGGTGTAATATTGTAAATAGGAAGTATGATTCCCACATCAAACACACTAAGAACAATATCAAAGCGTCTAGTTGGCTCTAATAGATAAACCAATACAATGGAGGCAAGTTGGATCCTGGGGGGCTAAAAAGCTGTTATATATTCGTCAGATTGGAACATCTATTTGGTTGGCAGTTTTAATCATCAAAAGGGAGTGCCAAGGCTATAAGTCCCTTTTGGAGTTTCACTGATACTTGGTCAATAACTCAGAGAATCCACCAATCATTAGTAAAATATGACTTCAGGCCATCAGCCCTCCCTAGTTCTAATTTAATCTCACTGGTGTGGTCATGGGTGTAAGGGAAACATAACTTACCAGTACTGTTTCCCATGAGCCCATAACAGCACTACTAAATAAGTAAATAGGTTAATAAGTGAGGGCCAGTGTCAGTTATGTATGCGGTTGTCTTATGTATTTTTGCATAATGGAGAAAGAATAAGCAGTTATCGTAGTAGCGGTAGTAGAATACTCCACTTGGTCCACCTTTTACTATTATCGAATATTTAGACCAAACTTCATGCAGGCAGTATGGAGATGTGACAAATTTACCACCGTGGCACCTGGTGTGTTAGACTTGACACATCTTGTTAGAGACTTGCTTGGTTTATTTTAGACTATTATATTACTTTGTGCAATCAGACTGCAGACTTGTCAACTAAAACAAGGAGTAACACTAAATTTAGCCTTCCCTCCTCCAGTGATATAGTTTTCACCCACGGATGGTTGCTAAAAAGTAGAAGGTCAATCTGCAAGCAGTTATACTGGCTGAAAATCAACAATCAGCCCATGAATCCGCGCTGTCACTTTTGAATGACCTGATGCTCTGACAAATAATCATGCTTCACCTGGCCATGTAAAATGGCCTTTACTGTATGTATAAACTGGAGGGTGGAGAGCATGTCTTATCATATTGTGAGAGCCTACCAGCCATAAGGAGATCTCATCTAGCTTGGCCGCTACACAAACATTACACCTGTACAACAGGAGACTCGCCTCTTTGGTGCCAGGATTTCAGAATGCACTCCGGATTAGTGTTGCTCGTTTTGATTGCACCAATTTTAGCAGAATCGAATCGGGTAAGTCCAAACCAATTTTGGGCTAAAAATTAAGACATTTGCAGGATGGATTGAGGGAAATACCAGATGACATATCGGACATTGTTAGACAGGATGCTGCAGAGTATCCATTAGGGCCAAAGGAGCCCCACTAAGTTTTAACATATGGAAATAAATACTATATTGTTGCTCAAGTGTCCAACTACTTTGGATAGGGTAGTGTATTATAAATAGAGGCTTGAGATGGATTCTCTCAGATATCTGTTTAATGGTGGGAGAAGACAAACCTACAGGATAGATCACTGGTTGGCAACACTTCAGTTGCTGATGGATTGGGTCAAGTAGATTGTCAGGTATGAAACTACATATGGACACTGGGAACAGAGGGCTGGGATGCATGGTCTGGCTCAGAATAAACAGCATTCAAAGCAGCAAAGACAGCCAGCACAGCTCCTCACTGATTAGTTATACAGTGAGAAATCTTGGCAAGAGCAACGTCTACATGACGTTTGTATGTTCTCATGGTGGTTGTGAGAGTTTCCTCTGGGAGATCCAGCTCTCTTCATAGTGTTTACTCATAGAGTTCAAAGACATGACACTAGGTTAACTTTACTTCCTACAAATGTAGTAAAGTTTTAATTAGAGTACAATAACTTTCTGCAACAACCTAGCTTAAGCCATTAAAAGGCTATTGTTATCTGACCGCCACACAAACCATTGTTAAACAATTAAAAGGGTAAACTGTCACTAAACTAGAACGTCATCAAGTTAAAAATTGCTACATCTGTAGGTAAAATGGATAACACTACTTCATAATAATAGCTCCAACAAGGGGGTGGGATATATTAGGCAGCATGTGAAGAGTCCGTTCTTGAAATTGATGTGTTGGAAGCAAGAAAATGGGCAAGTGAGCAACTTTGAAATTGTGATGACTAGAGCAATGCACTTTCAAAACAGGTCTTAAGGGGTGCTCCTGGTACACATTGGTTAGTACTTACCAAAAATGGTCCTAAGAATGAAGTAGAGATATGAGTGTGGGGAGTGACATCGAGCCCACCTGCTCCATTCCCATAGAAGGGTTACTGTATCACAAATTGCAATAGAGTTGATGCTGGCTGCGATAAAAAGGCATCGGAACATAGTGCATTGGCAACCAGGTAGACCTCTGTTCCCCTGTGATACCTGCTGCACTAGGCACGTGAGCATCAGAACTGGGACTGTAAAACAATGGAAGAAGGAGGCCTCGTCTGATGAATCACATTTTTTCACATCATGTGGACAGTTGGATTATGTGAGCTGTGTGCCTGAGGTAGAGATGGCACCAGGCAACACTATAGGAAGAAGAGAAGCCGGTGTATGTTATGTAATGCTGGGAATGCTTTGATTCTGCCATTTATATGAATGCCTGTTTGACATGTATCTCTTTGAAACGGGACCACTGGTCTCAGGTTTTCTGCAGGGTCTGAGCGGTTGGACCCCCACCGATCTATCAGTTTTCACCCACCCAGTGGATGAGTGAAAACTTGAAAGACAACCCATAACCAGAATATCCATTTAACAGCAGTGGCCTGTTTCAGAAATATAATGTGGCCTACTGAACTCCAAAAATTGCTAAGTAATGGTTTGAGGAACATGACAGAGTTCAAGGTGATGACTTGGCCTCCAAATTCTCCAGCTCTCAATCTGATGGTGTCAGCTGTGCTGTCAAGACAAGTCCAATCCATGGAGGTCACACCTTGCAACAGGACTTAAAGGATTTGCTGCTAACATGTTGGTGCCAGATACCGTAGGACACCTTCAAAAGTCTTGTGAAGTTCATGCCTCGATGGGTCCAGAGCTGTTTACACAATATTAGGCAGGTGTTTAATGTATACAATATCAAGTGGTTTCAGTAGGTGTCTCTGCTGTATCTATTCATGAACTATGCAAAGAAATTGCAGCATCTTTGCTAGTTACCTTAACAATAGAGATTGTGACTGAGCAGAGGCATTTTCTTGTTAGTTTTTATTGTGGTATATGTCAGCCTTTTCTCTGGGCTGAAACACAAAGACAAGGATTGGATAGCAATAGAGATGAGCGAGCGTACTCGCTAAGGCAAATTACTTGAGCGAGTGTTGCCTTCTGCGAGTACCTGCCAGCTCGTCCCAAAAGGTTCAGGTGCCCGGCGGGGAGGAACGGGGCGGGGAGATCTCTCTCTCTCTCCCCCAACTCACTGCTCACCCCCGCTGGCACCCGAATCTTTTGAGACGAACGGGCAGGTACTCGCAAAAGGCAGTACTCGCTCATGTAATTTGCCTTAGCGAGTACGCTCGCTCATCTCTAGATAGCAAGATGGCAATAGTGGATTATCTTAGGGGCGATTTGGGTGATTGCCCTTGGCCCAATGCTCTGCAGGGTAATGGGGGACACAATGGCTGCTCAAACTGCCTCATCATGAAAGGCTGCAGGGAGGTCAGAATGAAAGGATAACTTGACGCTGCAGCCTCATTATGGCTGGTCCATGTAGAGCTTGCTCCTTTACCTCAGAGCAGGAGCAGGCTCTGCAGGGACCAGCTGTAATGAGACTGCAGCAACTGAAGGAAAGGTTATCTTAAAGTGCTGTCTGGAGCCTATGAAGTAGGGGCTACCAGAGCTGTGGAATGGAGGAGGTAGAGAGGAGCTCTGACCTTGTGGGGGCACAGAGGGGACTACTACAGCCTCCCCATCCCTCCACAATGTGTAACTTTGTATGAGAACAGCGCTTGCTTAACCCCTTAGTGACCAAGCCTGTTTGCGCCTTAATGACCAGGCCAAATTTTGCAAATCTGACATGTGTCACTTTAACATGGAAAAACACCAGAAAGGTTTTGCATATCCAAGCGATTCTGACATTGTTTTTTCGCCACATGTTGTGCTTCATTTAGGCGAAAAAAATAGACCGATAGAAATTGTGTTTATTTATTAAAAGCGCCAAAATTGGGAACATTTTGAAAAAATCGTCATTTTTTCACATTTCCAACTGCAATATCTTAAATGTGTGCAAACATAATATAGAAATTTTTGCTAAGATTTATATTTCCACCTGTTTACTTTATTTTGGGCGCACATTGGAAAAACTTTCGTTTTTTTTTAACTATTTAGGAGACGTACAAATTTAACATTACTTTTTAGCATTTTGAGGAACACTTTGTTTTCCTATACCAAGCCGAGATTGGAAAGGCTCATGAGTGTCAGAATAATAGATACCCCCCCAAATGACCTCATTTTAAAAACTACACCCCTTAATGTATTCACTGAGGGGTGTCATGAGTATTTTGACCCCACAGTTTTTTTTCAGGAATTAATTCAATTTAGAGGAGAAAAAGTAAAATTTCATATTTTTGCAAATCTGTCATTTTAAAGACATATTTTTTTCCTATAGTTTACCTGAAAATCAGGATTTACACCCCAAAATGGATACCCCTATTTCTCCCGTGTTCAGAAATATACCCATTGTGGCCCTATTGTTATATCTGAGTCCACAACGGGGCCCAAAATGAAAGGAGTAGTCAGTGTCTTTCAAAACAGAAATTTTGCTTGAAGTCCTTTTAGGCCCCATAGCACACATGTAGAGTTCTTGAGCGACCAAAACCATAGAAACCCCCCACAAATGACCCCATTTTGAAAACTAGATCCCTTAAGGAATTTATCTAGGGGTGTACTGCATATTTTGACCCCACAGTTTTTGAATGAATTCAAACCAAGCAAAAGGAAAAAATTGTGATTTTCGTTTTTTCGGCAATTCTGTCATTTTAAAAACAGCTTTTTTTGTACAGCACACATATGAAGGAAGACTTGCACCCAAAAATGGATACCCCTGTTTGTCCCGTGTTCAGAGACATACCCATTGTGGCCCTAATCTTATGTCTGGATACACAACGGAGCCCAAAATGAAAGGAGCGACCGGTGGCTTTCGGAACACAAATTTTGCTTGAAGTCCTTTTAGGCCCCATTGCCCACTTGTAGAGTTCTTGAGCGCCCAAAACCATAGAGAACCCCCACAAATGACCTCATTTTGAAAACTAGACTCCTTAACGAATTTATCTAGCGGTGTACTGCGCATTTTGACCCCACAGTTTTTGAATAAATTCAAGCAAAGCAAAAGGAAAAAATTTGGATTTTTGTTTTTTTGGCAATTCTGTCATTTTAAAAACAGCTTTTTTTGTACAGCACACATATGAAGGAAGACTTACACCCCAAAATGGATACCCCTGTTTGTGCTGTTTTCAGAAATATACCCATTGTGGCCCTAATCTTATGTCCGCATGCACAACGGGGCCCAAAATAAAAGGAGTAATCGGTGGCTTTCAGAACATAGATTTTGCTTGAAGTCCTTTTAGGCCCCATTGCCCACTTGTAGAGTTCTTGAGCGCCCAAAACCATATAGAACCCCCACAAATGACCCCATTTTGAAAACTAGACCCCTTAACGAATTTATCTAGGGATGTACTGCATATTTTGACCCCACAGTTTTTGAATAAATTCAAGCAAAGCAAAAGGAAAAAAATAGGATTTTCATTTTTTGGGCTATTGTGTCAATTTAAAAACAGTTTTTTTTGTACAGCACACATATAAATGAAGGCTTTCACCCCAAAATGGATACCCCTGTTTGTCCCGTGTTCAGAAACATACCCATTGTGGCCCTAATAGACTTACAGGACCCATGGCTAGGCCTACAATGAAAGGAATACCCGTTGGATTTCAGGGTACCACTGAATAAATTTCAGGCCCCATTGCCCACTTATAGAGCCATTGAGCGGCCAAAACTATAAAGAACCCCCTCAAATGACCCCATTTTGAAAACTAGACCCCTTAACGAATTCATCTAGGGGTGTACTGCGTATTTTGACCCCACAGTATTTGAATGAATCTAAGCAAAGCAGAAGGAAAAAGTTACGATTTTCAATTTTTTTGGCAATTTTTTCAATTTAAAAACAGTTTTTTTGTACAGTGCACATAGGAATGAAGACATTCACCCCAAAATGGATACCCCCGTTTGTCCCGAGTTCAGAAACATACCCATTGTGGCCCTAATCTACTTACAGGACGCATGGCAAGGCCTATAAAGGACGGAACACCTGTTGGATTTTAGGGCACAACTGAATAAATTCCAGGCCCCATTGCTTATTTGTACAGAATAAAGATTGACTCCCTAAAAATTCCCCCCCTCCCCCTCCACGCCCTTTTTGGCGTTCGCAAATCTTAGATAAAAGTAAAAATGTGAACTGTGTAGTATTTCCGAAGACAGGGGTAATTACGGAGGCTGGTTGGAATGGGCCCATGGGGCAATAAAACCGGGTATCCACCCCCCCCCCCCTCCTCTCATGCTTTTTGGGGGTATTTCATGACCTCAGCGGCGGGGATGGGGTGTAAAAAGTGGCGTTCCGTGAGTCTCCGTAAGCTTGATGAGGTGCGGCGGTCTCACACAGAAGGCGCTCAACAAGGTGCTCCTGGAACTGCAGGAAAGCGAGCGTTCCCGGGGCTTCTTGTAAAATACGTATCACATGTAGCGGTCTGAATAACGCCGGGCTCACGCGGGTGCAGGCGGAATCCGCTTGCGGAGGCCCACAGCGGATCCCATCTGTGAGCCCGGCTGTGACCCTGCGTACGGCTGCGTAATGTACTGCGCATAACTGCCTACTCACACAGGCGGTCATGCACAGTACACCTTTGTTTGTATTTCCCGCACCATCGCTTAGCGATGACGCGGGTACCCGCAGCCCGTATACAATGTAGTTGCGTATGGACTGCGGGTATATTCGCAACCATGGAGCACAATGGGCTCTATGTTGCCGATATCCGCAGTAAAATAGAACCTGCTGCGTTCTCTTTTCTGCGAGTGGATAACGCAATTCTGACCCGCTAATGTGAGCGGAATTGTGTAATCCAATGCGATTGATCTGCGTATTACCACGGATCAGACGCATGCGGAATCCGTCATTCCTATCCGGTCATGTGAGACCGGCCTAAGGTAGATCGCTACCTTTTTATCACGTGACTGGGGAACGCTCAACGAGGCCCCTGGTCACTGCTCCAGGCTCTCTGTGACCGTTGGTCGCTGGGAGCAAGGAGATTTTAAGTTTCCTGGGCTCCCTGACTCCTGCGCATGTGTCCGGCTTTTTGCCGGCAATCGCATGTGCAGAATCCTGGAAGGTCCACGGAGGAAGATTGCGTCGGGATTCAAATACGCAGGCCTCCGGTAAAAAGATTCATCTCCTCTCACCGATCGCATCAGTGAGGGGAGATGAAACTTCAAATTTTTTTTTTTACTTTTACGTGATCGCCATTATTGGATAATGGCGAACACGTGACCAGGAACCGCTCACCGCGGACCCCCATTAAATCTCCATGCTCTTGGCTACGTTTTGTAGCCAGGAGCAGGGAGAATTTAAATTATCCTGGCAATCCACAGCTTTTGCGCATGCGCCCGCCATTTTGGCGACGGGCGCGTGTGCAGAAGCTGTGGTAAGGTCCGCGGATAAATCTGGGGGCCTTAGGTACGTACTTTCATCCTCCCTCACGGATATGATCCATGAGGGGAGATGAAACGTACGCTTTTTAAACTTTTTTACACTTTTTTTAACTTTTTTTTTTTTTACTTTTTTACACTTTTTTTTCACTTTACATGATCACTGTCATCCATTGGATGACAGTGATCATGTCCACGGTATAATCTCTCTGCTCCTAGCTACACATGGCAGCCAGAAGCAGAGGGATTTTAAATTCCCCGGGGCTCGAGCCCGTCTGTGCACGCGCCCGATGTCAATCATCGGGCGCGCATGCGCAGACGGGGATTCGGGTCCCGGGACATCGGGACACCGCTGAGGACTGGGGGTGAGTATTTTCACCTCCCCTCATGGATCCGATCCATGAGGGGAGGTGAAACTGACTTTTTTAAAACTTTTTTTTAACTTTTTCGCGATCGCCGCTAACCATTGGATAACGGCGATCGCGGTACCGGGGACCGCTCACCGCAGTCCCCGCTGACATCTCCTGCCTCCCGGCTACCTACAGGAGCCGGGAGCCAGGAGATTTTAAATCTCCCGCGCCGCCGAGCCTTCTGCGCATGCGGCTGACGTAATGCCGCCTGGCGCGCATGCGCAGAAGACCGGCTTCGGGCCCCGGAGCGGCAGGAGAGCGGGGAGCAGCGTGCCAGACCTCGGTGAGTAATTTCAGCTGCTCCGATGGATCCGATCCATCGGAGCAGCTGAATCTTTAACTTTTATGTACATTTATTTACTTTTTTTGCGATCGGCGCTATCCATTGCATAGCGCCGATCGCAATGCCGGGGGGGGCTCCGAACAGCCCGGGATGACAGCTCCATGCTGTCAGCTACCTGCGGACACCGACAGCATGGAGCTGTCACGTCCACAGCCCGAGGGGCACTATTCTCTGCAGGAAGCATGTTTTTACGTCCTCAGAGAATAGAGCCCACTTCGGGAGGACGTAAAAACACTATGGGCTGGTCGTTAAGGGGTTAATTACCTTATGGTGGGCCCAAGTTGTACAAACAGCCCAGGGTGTACTTAATCCGCCACCGCAAGAGAGCATGCTTCACAAGAAACACCCACCGAGCTCTGAACTTGCAGTTCAACAAGCTCACATTTCAGAGAAAGCCGACCGCGTAAGCTAATAAAGCAATACAGAAGTCAACCAACAGCTAGTAGAGGACAAAAGGAAAAAAAATTCAGAACACCCCTTTATCTATTAAGCATAAGTCAATATTCCAGACAGGATATAGAGAAGGTCTTTTTATTGAATCTGTACATACAGACATCCGGCAAGCTGTGTTTGCGTACAGCAATACATAATATATGATAAATATGGAAATGGTCCACTTATAGAATTTCTTATTACTATACACTAAGCTCTATAAATACATCTCGTCTTACTATATTACGCTGTAAACACGTTGCATTAACCTTTTTTAAATACAGGCACGACTCTCAGTACAACATGCTCTGACACAATGCAGTTACCAAGAAAAAAACTTACATTACCATAGGTAACAATAAATACTTCACAGATAGCCAAGCGCACCTACAGTGGAAATTGGGGCTCTATGAAATGGTGCAGAAACCAGCGCTGCTAGGAATATCTGGAGTGAAATGGACAGTCATATTTCATATACAAATACACTAGCAAGTAGGTTACATAGAACACGGGTACGGCGAGGTCGGTGAAGGTCTCAGGTGCTGGTAAAACTAGTGCAGGACAATGAGAAAAATCACACAACAAGCACAGCAATAAGAAGCAGCCAGGCTGCAAAAGTCAATTGTACGAGTGCAAAATTTGGAATTGTAACATTCAAGCGCTGATTTACTTTTTTTTTTTTCTCCCCTCTACAAATTTAGCTCAATTTATGAAGAGGATGAAAAGCTATTATTTTTTTTTACCTTTGCATTTAACAATAGGAAGCAAAGTGAATTAGGCGATAAAGTGCAAATAAAAAGCATTTTAGGTGCAATAGTGCCAAATTTGATTCATTCAATATAATAAGTGCTCCATGTATCGTAGCAAATGACATTAAAGGGGAAGTAACGCACTTATGCAGTGCTGCATAAGAGCAACCGAGTAGAAGACCTCATTCACACAAGTGTATTGTACACGTTCAATGGTACATATGCTAGATGCAACACCAAGATCCCCAACTGAACTAAGCGCCTATGCTGCTGGAAGCTCAGTTCAGCAGAGCCACGATGGGTCTACATCTTACATCCAGAATATGGACACTGATACAATACAGCCACCTGAATAGGGCCTTACAGTGTTCCGTCAATATTTTTTGAAATTTCAGCACTATAAATTTGGCTCATTTAAAGGGTCTACTGGTTGTCAATACATCAAACAAGCAATAGAGATTACCAAACAATAGTACTAGATAAGTAATATATTAGGAACAGAATGGGTTCTTTCTAAAAAATTAAAAAACTGGGAGATCATATACAGTTTCCCCTTTAAGCATATAGAACAGGACCCTGTCAAGTAAGTGGTATAGGATAAAGGTCTAGAAAACGTCAAGATTTAAATATAAGCATTGGTGGATGCTCTTCGAAGAGTATGTAAAGCCATCAAGCAACATCCCCGCATCATTGTACCAAAGTTATACGCAGGGTCAGGGTTTCCTCTTTGGGTAGTAAAGGCCCAAAAAACTGAAGGAATTGCAGGCACAGCCACAGCCAGGACGTCGCTCAAAAAATGGTCACTCCAGTATTTCTTGCCAGTCAGTGCTGTGCCTGCATTTGGCAGATGAACTAAAGGTCCATCAAAGTCAAGTTCTTTCATGGCGCGGTTTGTCATGGAAAGTGGAAGAGAAACATTGTGCTGAGAATCTGGGGATAGCAGGATGGCTGAATTTGGATCATCAGGAGTCAAGTCTATTACATTAGTAGAATATTTGAACTGGAGACCCTGCAAAACAGAGGAAGACCGACCGATCTGATTGTCATTGTGGGATTTGAAGATCTTCAGGATGAGATTTTCAAGATCAAGACTGTAAGGAACAATATCTGTCTGAGTTGCCTGCTCCGTCCAGTGTGAACCTTCAATCCATTTTGAATTAAATTTCTCCCTCTCCTTTTCAAAGCCGATCATGCTCTGCAATGCACAAGAATTCAAGTTGGCCAGACTTCCACCATCACTCATGGTGTCCATGAGGACATCATCATACAGACAGTCTCTGTTTGCCAGATCATCATCCCGGAGAAGATCACAGTCTGCCATTTCTTCCGTTGCTTGTTCTTCTATTAGAAGGCCGTCCGACATTTTATCATAAATGGCACTTTCTGTAAGAGATGCTCCTGGTGAGTTACATATGTAGTCCAAACAGGAGTCATCTGTAAATGCCCCATCTTGAGCCAGCTCCATGCTGCGAAGCAAAGTCTCCAGCTTTCGGTTCTGAATATTAATGTCTATAAAATATTTTTGAATTCCTTTATCCTTCTCCGCCAAACTATTTTTCATGGTCTCAATGAACTGCTTTAATTGCCTTATTTCCTTCCGGGCTTCTTTTAAGGCAAGCTGGGCCTCCACACGATGACATTCCTCTTCAATCCAGTCTTCTCTCATACGAGCAAGCTGAGATTTCAAGTCTTGTATTTCGGATTCCCTGCAAGTTATAAAAATAGGATTTTTCAAATATATCTGGCAAGGACCACAGAAGTAACCAGAACCTTAGAACTACCTTGGGGTTTTCCAAAATTAGAAAAACATGGCTGTTTTCCTTCAGAAACAGCATCACGCCTGGCAGAGGTTGTGTGGGGGTATTGCAAGTCAAATACATTGTAATAAATGGGGCAGAGTTGCCCTATTGCATAACGTGTGGACAGGTGTGACGCAGTTTCTGGAAGATAGTTTCCGAAACTCCTGGCCTTTTTTTTACCTCATGTGATCTCAGTTCTGATCAGCTCTGCTCTACTTTGTGTAACTGACTTAATTTGAGAAATCATAACTCAGCCTTTGGATGCCTTTACATGGATCTACCACAGAACCTGCCTAGAGGGGGACACAGGCACTCCTGTCACAGTTATTGATGATAATCACACAGCTCCTGTCATACAGTTATAATAGAGGAGATCACAGCTCATCCTGCTGACTGTATACTTATGGTTTGTAGCTTATTTAGCTAAATATAGAAGGTAATAATAATTAAACTGTCCCTGGAGCAGGCAAAAATGGGATTGCCTCAACGAATGCTGTGCTGATGCATCATGGAATAGATGTAAAACCCAACATCAGATAAATCTTACATGAGCGATAGCACTTTGGTTCGCTTGTACCAGGCTTTCACCTGAATAAAGCCGTTTTACTTACTTGTACATAATAGGTTCTATGTAAGAGAAGGGAGACGAAAGATGAAAACCGGCCCCATTATGGTGTTGGCTTTGTCACCCAGGATAGAAGGACCTGGATTCCATGACTCTTAGATTACTTTTACACGGGCCGATAGTCACCCAAACAATTGCTCAAACAAGTGATTGCAGGCTGCTGTCGGCCCATGTAAGAAGGGCCCCCCTCTGGGTACCGAGCAAGACACTGCTCAGTAGTCGCTTCTGTTTCAGCTCACTGAAATGGAACGACTCATGAATGACTTCTCGCTCAGTGTAAACAGGAGTCGTCATCTTTGAATGACTGGCCATTTATAATAAATGGAGGTGAGCAACCAGAAGATATTCCCACCTCCACTCATGGAAAAAACGGGAACCCTTTTTTTCATCGTTATTGTACCAAGCTGCAGAAAAAAAGCCATCATATCATATTGGTCGCATGGGCAATGCCAAACAATTAAAAATTAAAATAAAAACGAAATAATGTAGAATTGATGTATTCTTTCACAGTCACTCCCTCCCCGCCAAAAACAATACCAATAAAAACTGCAGCGCTTCATGCAACGGACCAAGCCCTCACATAGACAGATTTTTTCTTCTTCTTTTTTTTTTAAGTTATGGCTTTTGAAAAGTGGAGATGAAAATCTCAAAAAAAAAAAAAAGTGTCATCATGACTTAAAACTGTTTCACAACCACTCTATTCTTCCTGACTGCTGCAGCCAATCACTGTCTATAGCATTGACCTTCTACAGGCAGTGATTGGCTGCAGCAGTCACATGTCCTGTTAAGCAGCAACCAGGAAGGATAGAGTGATTGTGAGGCAATTTTAAGTCCTGGGAAAACCCCTTTAACTTCCGATCTAGGCCACTTTCTTAAGGGGTCAAAGTTACATATAACAGTAAAGTAATAGGATAAAGAAAACTAGATACCGAGAATACCTTTCCTCCAACGTGCTCTGCGACTCCTTTAACTTTGCTTTCAGATGTCGTATTGAGACTTCCTTCTGCTGAAGTGGGGTCAGGTATTGTTCAGGAGACGGGGGTTTGATGCCATGGTTATCGCCACACGAAGATGTGTATCTCATGGTACGTCTACAGAGAGAAAAAGCACACTGTGGCTTAGAACAGGATCTGTCTGTATTATGACAATTTTTAGTAAATTTACAGCTTAAAGCGATTCTTTTATCAGATTAATGCTGCCCAAACCATGTGCAGCATGAACCCGACAGAGATGCCTGCTGCCCCCGTGACTGTTTTATTCTCGAATACTATGGCGTTTCAGAATAAACACACTTTGAAGTTTGACTCGGAGCTGAGTTCTGGGTCATGGGGGCGGCCCGCTCCGGCCTCTCCCGCCCGCTGTGTGAAGACTGACAGCTCTTTCCCAGTTTGTGAATAGAGAGATAAGCTCTTTCCCAGTTTGTGAATAGGGAGATAAGCTATCAGTCTGCATACAGCAGGCGGGAGAGGCCGGAGCGGCCCGCCCCCATGACCCAGAACTCAGCTCCGAGTCAAACTTCAAAGCATCTCTGTGTTGGGTTCATGCTGTCCACGATTCAGGCAGCAAAAATCTGATAAGAAAATCCCTTTATGTGCGCAGAAGTAGTCAGCTATTCTTACAATACCCCATTATTTGTACACTAATGAACACCTTGGACCCCAGAACATATTGAACATCATGTCTATTTAGCATCCTTGTTGTGTAGGTTACTTAGCTCTCTTTTAAACTAATTGCATGCAAATTTCATAGAATCAGAAGCATACGTGGATTACTTTAGGTCTAGTAGAGATTGATCCTACAAATAAGTCACTAATGGCAGAAAGAACCAAAAATAGAAAAGCGCAGAATGGTGGTAAAAGACAGGTTTACCGTAGGGTAGGGCTGGTGTCGCTGCCTTTGTAGGATCCAGAATTACTGCTGCTTGGAGAGGAGACTCCATAGGCATCATGGACATTTACGGTGCTGGTTTGATTTCTACATAGCACTGAAAAGAGATCCTTCTCACGTGAGGCAGGGGGACTGTGCACAGGCTTTGTGGAAGAGCACATATGACTTCGTCCATGGGACAAACGACTACAGCAAAAAATAAAATAAAGTCTCAAAAAAGGAGCTTCAAATTTTAGATTGTGGCGGTCTTCCAAAACCAGTGCCACATCTGTTGTGTATGGTATTGCAGCTCTTCACCACTGCAGTGAATGGGTCTGATCTGCACATGAATATTAGTGGGGCTGTTTTTTCAAAGAAAGGATGGTGAAAACTTTAGACCAACAAGATTCATGGCAGTTGAAAATGAGGCATTAAGGTTATATTCACACCTGCATAGGGCGATTCCACACAGCAGGAAAGGGAAATCCTTTGGACGAATGGATCAATTTTATGATGGAACAAAAACGGCGCCGAACAGACACCACTCATTACGGGTGCCAATTGGGCATTTCATCGGGCGAGAAGGTTCACCATGCAAGAGTAGCCCTTCATGCTGGATCTACCATGAAACCTCACATCGGAGGCTCCGAATGCGGCTGTGAACATAACCCAAGATGGATGATGATCCATGCATGTATGACAAGTTTCTTGATTTGTCAATCTTTTAGGGATGGATCGGTTCAATCTTCAAACAGGCTTTGGCAGCCATATTGTAAGAGTTGCGGGAAGTTTAATTTTAATCAGCAAGTAAAAAGTTAAAGAAATTAGAAAAATGAAAGGACGAAAGTTCATCTGCAGACGAGACCGCAACAAAATGTTTTACGAAACAACTGGCAAAGCTAGAAGAGGCTTTGTGCAACAGATGTGTGATGAGGACTGAAACGTTACAGCGGTTTTCTATAGTCAGAGGACTTTGAGTGTAACAATATTACATGTCACCGATTACTTCAGAGGGGTCGGTGGTCCAGAGAGTTAGGCCTCATTCACACATATTTACGCTCAATCCCCATTGATTTGCATATTAACAGACTAAAATATAAATTCTTTATTAGGGGTATATTAAAAAACATAAATGGGCTAACACACAAACAAAAAATATATAAACCAAAAAAGTCAGTTATTTTTTGGTATATCACTGGCCTCCACTCAAAGACCGGATATGTGTGTGGGGCCAGATAGCAGATCAGTGCTACAGGTAAGTGATAGAAAGAACTTAGTCACTTCCAAAACTGGTAAAGATCATGCAGCATCAAGATTTGGAGGTAAGATGCTCCTCCAACTTGATATTGAGATGCTGCAGTGATCCACCAGAGTGACTGCTGTCTTAGACAGTATCCAACATAGGGACGTGTCAGTATCTCAAACTCTTTGGCATCAATCACGGGCAAAGAGAAAGAGTTTTCCCTATAATAAGGATTTTTATAGTCAGTGTCCGATTGTGAAAAATCCTTATTATAGGGAAAACTCTTTCTCTTTGCCCGTGATTGATGCCAAAGAGTTTGAGATACTGACACGTCCCTATGTTGGATACTGTCTAAGACAGCAATCACTCTGGTGGATCACTGCAGCATCTCAATATCAAGTTGGAGGAGCATCTTACCTCCAAATCTTGATGCTGCATGATCTTTACCAGTTTTGGAAGTGACTAAGTTCTTTCTATCACTTACCTGTAGCACTGATCTGCTATCTGGCCCCACACACATATCCGGTCTTTGAGTGGAGGCCAGTGATATACCAAAAAATAACTGACTTTTTTGGTTTATATATTTTTTTTGTTTGTGTGTTAGCCCATTTATGTTTTTTAATATACCCCTAATAAAGAATTTATATTTTAGTCTGTTACTGTGAAAAGGGCTTACCTGTAGTTATATAGACTTTTTCCGTCCCTGTGATTAGTACCATTGATTTGCATAGGATTATTTAGACATGCGTGAAATAACTTGCAGCATGTCCTACTTTGTCTTATAGATCGAATACTTTTAAATGGCTAACAAAAAGATGTTACAGCAAGCTTTCGAACCTACTTATGGAAACTTAGGCTTGAAAGCTTGCTGTATCATCATCTCTTTTTGTTAGCCATTGAAAAAGGTATCATATCTACAAGATTACTTTGCTTCTTCTACTGAGAACAATCACATTTTGCTCTATGGTACAAAACTTTTTTTCTATTTTTGTCTGTATTACAGACCGAAATGGCTCGTTGAAGTCAATAGTATTGCATAAATATGTGATGAATATGCAAGATACATGTGTATTCACTGCATAGTTATGCATAAAAATGAACGAGGAATTCCTGCCCTTTTTTTTGCACAAGAAGGTTGAAAATTCGCACTGAATATGCAGCATTTCAGTCCATAAAAACGCAGCATATTCACGGACTGAAACTAAATACATCCGAGTGAATGAGTTCGTATTCGGATTGCCAGATTTGTAGTCGGCAAGGATTTTTTTTTCCCCATAAAATGAGAAAAATTAACTTCTACTTCATGTTTTTTTTTTTTATTCATTGAACTGGGTAAAACGTATGTCTGTTTTCAGCCTTACATACGGTGTTGCTATGACTTTGGTGTGTTTTTTTAGTCCCTTTGTAAGTCTTGGTTACATACGAGTGTAGGGTTTTGCAACACAATAGGGCCTCAGCCTGGGGTTCATTATCTTTTGGAAGTTATAATGCTTACCCATTGGTGTTGGGGGAGAACGGGACGTGACATGGGTCCCGAATACGGCCGTGTGGTTGGGGCCTTAGGGAGCTGGAGTAGAGACCCAAGGGAAAAAGAAGTGCTGGATAAATGCCTTTTCATTGTATGTTACAGTAAATTGATAGCATTCATTCATTCCAATCCTACATGATCAGGCGAAGGGTTTTAAACTAAGCTCTGTTCACACCACATCTTCAAGAAATATCTATTTTTTATTGCACTGGATGCATTTTAAGGATTTATTTTGAAGGCTTCCATTTAAGGATTTGTTGGATAAAAATAAAAGTATTCCATATTGTTGGATCCATCTGTCCATTTTTTCTTTTGGCTGGAAGAGCCGAGTAGTGTAGTAGTCTACCAAACGAATACCAAAAAGACACTTCCAGCACTGTAAACCTTTGGCATACAAACCTAGGAGGGCTGATTGAAAAGAAATGCTTGTATTTTTCCCATGTGGCAAATCTGGGAACACCACACAAGTGTTTGTTAACGTCATGCATCAATGTGTCTGAACCCTTAGTTGGACCGCCATACTCTTCAGCATTCTGTCACAGTGAGTGAAAGCACTTCATAGGCTTGCCACCATGGCGGATGAAGAAGACATTCCTGTAAAAGCATGGCAGAGGTGTGCGATCGAATTTTGTCTTCAGCTTAGGAAGAATGATAATGAAACGCTCAAAACGTTATGACAAGCATATGCTGATAAAAATAGCCGTATTGCAGTATTTCGGTGGTGGAAGCACCTACTGGAAGGCAGCATTCCGGCAAGTCAGACTTTTTAACAAGACTTGTAACAATGACTGGGAATTGTGAGCCAAAGCCAAAATAACAATACACAGACAGCTGTTTGGAGGCGATTGCCCCTCATTAGTGCGCAGCAGATTTCTTGCTTGGCTAGTGAGAAGCCTATAGACATAGGTCAGGAAGGGTATGGTTTCTCCTTGGGGAAAGCACCTAGAATGTGTGAGGAGACTCTCACATGCTCCTCTGAGAAATCAACAAATGGAAAGATGGAACAATACCTCTACATTGCCACTTCTTTCGGAAAGCAGCATTCTAGGTGCTCTCCTTTTGGATAAACGATACCCTTCCTGACTCATGTCTATAGGCCTCTTATTAGCCAAGCTAGAAACCTGCTTCACACTAATTAGGAGCAATCGCCTTGAAACAGCTGTCTGTGCATGGTTATTCTCTCTTTGGCTCACAATTCCCAGTCATTGTTACAAGGCTTGTTAAAAAGTCTGACATTGACTTGCAGGAATACTGCGTTCCAATAGGTGGCGCTGTAGAGATATTTTTCCATCTTCCCATTTAGAATGCTGAAGAGTATGGCTGTCCAACTGCCGGTTCAGACATATTGCACAAGTGTTTGTGAATGTCACGTAAAGGTGTTGCCAGATCTTCCATCTGGAAAAACATAAAAGCAGTCTTGATACTTTTCAGTCAGCCCTTGCATTTATCAGATGTATATCCCAAGTAAGATGTGAATAGAGTTAGTTGTTAACACTGCATTTAGGAAGGGAAGACAAAAACCTCATAGTTTAGGTAATGCAATAGGTTTACCTGCAGTCCCATAAAACCACCGGTAATGCAACATATGGCGACATCAACATGTTAACGCTGCTTGGCTCCGCTCTCTGTACCAGCAATATACAATACATGCTACAACTGTATTTTGTCTGGCTAGCATTACTTTATCGTTAGATTACGTGAATACGCCAATGTATGATCACAAAGAAGACAATACTGATGGATAAAGTGAATTAGGGTAAATTCACACCTATGTTAGAGCTCAGTTCAGGGTTTCCGTCTCTCTGCTCCGTTTTTGGAACAGAGAAACAAAAAAAACGGAAGCCTAACAGAATGAAAGCAGATGGAAACCTTTCCTTTTTTGTTTGCTTTTAATTAAACCCCATTGAAAATCAACAGGAAAAAACCTAGATCCGTTTTTCTAAGTTTTATTCTAGTTTTAAGGCTCCAAAAATGGAGCAGAGCGATGGAGACCTTGAGCCGAGTCCTAACGCAGGTGTGAATTCACCCTTAGTATGACCGATTCACATCTATGGAAGAGTGCATCAAAACTTCACAGGGTTTACACTATGATGTACACTTATATAGCAGAGGTCCACATGCAGTCACCTCTCAGTGGTAATCCTGGAGACGCGTTTCTGAGGCTCGGTACGGTAAGGCAGCCTTCCACAGCAGGAGAGAGGAGAAATGGTTGCCATCAAGAATTCATACAGTATAGGAAATATATAACACTGCCCCTCTATGTAGAAACCTGGGGACCCAGCCTACGTTCACCATCGCTACATATATATCAGAGGTCACCCATGTTCTATCATTCTTCCCTCCAACAATTCTATCACCGGGGACCCTGTACTAGGCACATACACCCCTCAGTGTCCAAGATTGGAGGAAACCTCCATATAGGATCAGTAGTTTAGATTTCAAGCTATGTTGTGACCTACTGATTGGCATTTTCTGGAGAAACACAGTAGTGGAAAAACGCCGTAATCTAGAAGGGCCTGGCATAGCGACCAGTTCAGTTTTTAAAAAAATGCCTGAAATGCTTTAAGCCATTAATCGTAGTAACACTTACTACTAGAGATGAGCGAGTAGACTCACTAAGGCATATTACTCGAGCGAGTAGTGCCTTAGCCGAGTATCTCCCCGCTTGTCTCTAAAGATTCGGGGGCCGGCGCGGGTGACAGGTGAGTTGCGGCGGGGAGCGGGGGGGGGGTGGGGTGGGTTAGAGAGGGAGAGAGAGATCTCCCCTCCGTTCCTCCCCGCTCTCCCCCGCCGCTCCCCGTCCCCCCGCCGGCCCCTGAATCTTTAGAGACGAGCGGGGAGATACTCGGCTAAGGCACTACTCGCTCCAGTAATGTGCCTTAGCGAGTATACTCGCTAATCTCTACTTACTACGCAATTTGATACTTTCTGGGGTTCCCCGTTGGTTTCTGTACTTTCTGGTCCCTGTTGACACAAACACGTGACTGCTGCAGCCAATCATAGACCACAGTAGCAACCTACTACAGCCATTGATTGGCTGTAGGACCAGAATGGCTAGAAATTGGCTGCAGTAGTCATATGTCACAATCAGGAAGTACCAAGAAACTAGCAGGGGATGCCTGGAAGTGGGAGTAAGGAGACTGTTGAGCATTACATTTATTTTAAAACATTGAGCTTTTTTTTTCTATGATAACTTTAAGAGGCTTGGCAAACCCTTTAAAGGGGTCGTGCCAAGTTATAAAGTTATCTTCTATCCACAGGATAGGGGATAACGTTGTGATCGGTGCGCATCCATTTAAGGCTAAAGTTAGCCAGAAACTGGAGAAAATCAAGTCAATGTACGTGGCGCTTCCTTTGAGTGGCACAGTGTGGTAGTCTCCAATACATCCTCACTCTATGCCAGTGCTTGTAATAAACATCCACAAGGTCTAGAGAGTGGAGCGGGCACATCTGGTAACCTCACGTGCTCCCGCTTGTCTGCCCACTCCATCCTGTAGAATTTCAGGTAACACAGAATGATCTGGGCAGTCACTTTCAGATTTTTTTCATATACAAGTGAATCATTATAAGTGAATGAGCACAAAAAAAAAAAAACAAACAACCAACCATTTTAATAATTAATATATTTCCTGGATTAAGAACTCCTTGCTTTGTGTTTACGGCTACTATGCAGAACTATGTCTCCATGGTAACAGACTACAAACTGTAGTCATACTTTCATCTGTAACATACATTTGTTATGCTAGTAAGTAGGGAACAGATAAAGAAAGTATGACTGCAGGATACGACTACAGAAGTTTTGTTTGTAGTCTTCTCATATGGTGTGTTTAGATTTAACGGTTAAAAAAATCATTAAAGCAAGTGAAAGGGAATAATAATGATTTGGTTTAAGTTTGAGCCAATGACCAGATGAACAAGAATCGTGCACTCTTTGTTCGTTGTTCAGTTTCAGCAGGACTAACAATCATTGTTGGCTTGTTCACTTCGTGTTGCATTTAAACTCTCCCGCCTCAGTGTTTAACATAGGAATTTGCAAATAAGGAAGATAGAACAATACCTCTGCAGTGCCATCTATTGGAAGGCAGCATTCCTGCAAGTCAATGTTAGACTCTTTATACAAGCCTTGTAACAGTGACTGGGAAATGAAAAAAAGTCTCCCCACTCACCTTCTAGGTGCTCTCCTTAAGGGAAATGATACCCCCCCCCCCTCACCCATATCTATAAGCCTCTTACTAGCCAAGCCAGAAACCTACTGCATACTGATGAGGGGCAATCACTCTGAAACAGTTGTCTGTGCATGGACTCTGGCTTGGTTTTCAATTCCCAGTCATTGTTATATGGGTTGTATAAAGAATCTAACATTGACTTGCAGGAATGCTGCCTTCCAATAGGTGGTGCTGCAGAGCTAATGTTTCATCTTCCTTATTTGCATATTTCCCAGAGGAGCATGGATGGCTTTACAAGTCTCCTCACTCACCTTCTAGGTGCTCTCCTTAAGGAGAAATGATACCTTTCCCAACCCACACAGGAATTTGAAACACTGAACGAAAAGTGAACAATTCTCAACAATGATCTGTCTATCTAAACAGTTCGCAAGAGTTCAAGCGAGTTAGCGGTGTCGTCACTTGCTTGTTCAAACGAGAAACTCCTCGTCTAAAATAGGCAACAGAGACATGGATCAGCGTAGGAGCTATAGACACAAAAATAACAGAAATGTTTTAATGAAGACTATTAGTAAAGTAGCTTCATTTTAGGCTCATTGAAGCAATACAAGTGGCTTTGTGAAGGTGAGCTGGGTATACAGAATGCTGCTGCTATAGCTAATCATCCACTACATTAAAACTGTATTCCCTTATAAAGGCTCTCAGACTGGATTGGATTACGGTTCGTTTTGTCTGTGATAAAGCCCACACGTCCTACAAGATTCAATATATTCATTAATGAGGGTAAATAAACGTGGGGGTTTTATCTGTCATAAACTGGGATATAAATCCCACATATCAAAAAACGATAAGATTGGAAGACTATTATATGCACAATCCAAGGAGTCTGTCTGTAATATAAGCCCTGGACTGTGCTCCTTATCCTTAGAGGTGTGAGGACAGATAAGGCAGGGTGCGGTCTACTTAGGTTTCAGGAATCCAGATATAAGAATTTCTTGAGAATTCTTTATAATGAATGGCTGAGCTGCAATGCCAGATACAGCCAGTGCACAAAAATTGGCGGTGTTCCTAGAAATAAAGTACACCCTCTTATCATTCTGGACAACCTCTCTAAAGTGGTTTTCCAGGACTAAACTATTGATGACCTATCCTGAATAGTTGATCTGTGGGTGTCTGCTGCTCGGGATCCCTCGGGATCGGCTGATTAAAAAGGCCACAGAACTTGGACAAGCACTACGGCTTCTTCTCTAGCCAGTAATATCATGTTCACTCATTAATTGGCTTAAGAATTGTTCAGACCCATTAAAATTAATGTGATTGAGCTGCAATACCAGGTACAGCCACTTCACCATGTACAGCACTGTGTCTGTCATGGACTAAAGTGACAGCAGCTCTTACCCGAGCACCACTGTCACTTCAATCAGCTGCTCAGTGGGAACACCCCCGTCAATGAGGACCTATCTTGAGGAGAGAGCATCGATAATTTAGCCCTGAAAACCCCCTTTAATTTGGTGAGGTCTGCTAATTGTTGCTTACTTAAGTCTTATATGTTCATTTGTTACAGACAAGCAATATGACCATAGAGTATATAGCCTTATCCTACCATATGAAACAAAACACAAAGTTCCCAACATTTTAAGGTGTATTATTTGTCTTTGATTAGCTCAGAGTGGTAAAAGGGGCTAAAAACATTCTTTTACTTAAAAGAAGTTATTTAGGCATCACCCACTGGGATTTACTGGGGTAGGAGCAGAAGTGCTGCGCCGACCTTCATGTAGTGTCCGGCACTTGTAATTGCAAGCACTGCTCTCATTGAAATCAATGGAAGCTGTGCTTGTAACTGCAGATTGGGGTCCCATTGATTTCAAAGAGAGCTGCGCCTGCAATTACGGCGGCTGGCCACGACACAGAGGTTGGGGCAGCGGCTTCCACTCCGACTCAGGCAGGTGCTGCCTGGATAACCCTTTTAAGCAATCTGTAATAAAACACGGCCTTCTTAAACTGGAATGCATCTACACGCTTGCTTCTAGGACATATCCACATATCAAGGAAATAAAGTCTCATTTTGGGATGATGGACGAGTTTACGCATATCATTTCTGTTACCAGTGGCCAACTATGCATCTAAAAAAAAGGTACTTTTACATGGGGCAACTATTACCCGAATTATCCCTGGAAACTGCAAATTCAGGTGATAATCATCCCGTGTACACGCAGTCGCCGCTAGGGCACTAAGCGAGAAATCACTCACCGGCCAAGGTGACTTTGGGCAACTCCTATTTACTGTAAATAGAGGTGGGCGTCTGGAACAAGCCGCGGCCAGTCCGCCTCCATTCACTTAAATGACTGTTGTTTGGCGATAGTCCGTGGGACGGCAGCGCCAAACAGTCAAACTATGTAAAGGTATGTTAAAATTGCTGGTACATAACACAGCACATACCCTCTGTTTTCCAGTGTCCATCTGTGATCCCGCACTGGGAAAAGCCATGGCCCAAAGTTTTAGACCTCTGGATCCTTTCCCGTGTAATATGAAAATTATCAACTGGCTTATCATGTAAGGAGTTAAGGCCCATCTACACGAGCAGATAATCGCTCAAAGATCGCTCAAATGACAGTTTGAGGGACAGCTTTGAGCAACTGTTTTGCATAAAAAATAATTGGTATTCAAGTAGCTTCTCAGCTACTTTAATGCCAATTATGTATGTTAATTAAGCCTTTCTTGAACACAGCTAATAGCCAGAGGCTATTATCTGCGCTCAGATCCTTTGTTCTCCACGGGGAAAACAATGCTATCAGCACTCCCCCAAGAAGAACGACTGATAAAACTGATTGTTAAAAATCAAGTGAGCTTGATCAGCAAAAGGTGCCAAAATGCTGGTGCCCCGCACCCATTTACACGCATCGATTATCGCTAAAGCGATCGCCAATGAGCGAAATTTTAGCGATAATCGTTCAGTGTAAATGGGCCTTTACACAGGAATCTACTTCACTGTAAAGGCCCATTTACACACACAGATAATCTTTCAAAAGATTAAAAAGATCAGCGATCATTTTGCATAAAGTACTAATAGGCATTAATTGCTATTAGTACTTTATCAGCTTCATTTGCATGCAAATGAGCTTCTGGGAGCTCTTACAGAACTGAACAGGAGGTCTGAGCTCTGTAATTAGCTCCATTGTTCAGCCATAGGCTGCTTAAAGAAAATAATGTAATCTCTAGCTCCTCCTGGAGAATGCAGCATCATGGACAGCAGACACAGTGTGCAGTCCTACTTATAAGCTGTTCTGTCTGTGGGGCTGACAGTTGAGAACAGCTGATACAATGTGATCAGCTGTAACCAGCTTTCCCCAGGCAGAACCCAGCATGCGGTCCTGATTATCAGCTGTTCTGCCTATAGTTTTCAAGCAGAACTGAAAACCATTGTTCGGCAGAA
Organism: Eleutherodactylus coqui; assembly: GCF_035609145.1. Classification (NCBI taxonomy): domain Eukaryota; kingdom Metazoa; phylum Chordata; class Amphibia; order Anura; family Eleutherodactylidae; genus Eleutherodactylus; species Eleutherodactylus coqui. The sequence continues at coordinate 137,407,407 of NC_089845.1, read as the reverse complement.
AACTGAAAGATGGGCACATTTAGACACAACGATTATCACTCAAAAGATGGCTTTTGAGCAAATTTTGAGTGACAATCGTTGTGTCTAAATGGGCCTTAAGACTGTGAAGATTTGTAGAAGAGAATCTCCCTTTGCTGGACAGGAAGTTCTATGCAGTTGGCCCACCTGGTCAGACCTTCAAAGATATTTTAGAACCTCAGGTCAGTAAAAAAAAAACAAAAAAAAAAAACGTATATAATATACAATTTTTTGGATTCTTTTCGTATTTAGTCGGAAAAGCCAAAAATATGGAAAATAATTAAAAATGTTGCTGATATCCTCACTAATCCTGAGAATGGGGATCCAGTGTCTCCCTCTCTTTTCTTCACCACTTCTTCCACCTGCAGTGGCTTTACATTGAATAGAGCGTTAGTCGAGAATGCACGGTCAGCGCTCCATTCATTTCAGTGGGGCTGATGGAAATACTTGCCAAACAGCTATCTCTGCAGTCCCATTGAAAATGAATGGAGTAACAGAATACTTGCGCAACAGTCGCATTGTTCATTCTCCTCCTCACTGCAGAAGATGCAACAAGTGGATAGGGGGTAACAAAAGGATAGTGAGTATCTCAGAATTCTGTTACAACCCCTTTAAGTGAAGGCCATTAGAATTACCAGGAGGGTCTCAGATATCTTGTAATTTAAAAGGGTTATTGGGGCTCCTTGATATTTGTGTGTTTAGCACTGGGTATAAAAAACCCCCCAAAAATAAAGGGAATGTTTCACATTGAACATGCCGTTCTTTCTATGGGCAGCATCTTATTGAGCAGGAGCGCTGCAAAAATGAATATACTGTATATTGCAATTATTGAGTTTAGGAGGCCTCTTAATATTAGGACCGCCCACTGGACTCCTGAGCTCTGGACTAGTAGCAAATTTAAATAAATTACAAGAATATTTTCCCACAACATTCAATATCAAATTGCTCAGCTCTATCTGCTCTATAACATTCTGCTTACAGATAGGACATATCATTCAATGTAAGAGGTTCCCAGTTAGCAGAACACATCAAGAACTGTGTGACTAACAGTCTTACTTGCGTGAGAATGACGTCTTCTTGCCTCCTGGCACGGCATTTATATGAACCTCTGGAGCAGAAATGCTGCCGGTACTGCTGGATGAACTGAAGTCCGCTTCACTTCCTGCAACCAGACAAGAAAACAGAACAAAACCTGAGTGCTCTGCCAAATACCTGCAGGAGAGATCAAAACGCTTCATATCACCCAGGAGGTAAGCTGAAAGAAGGATTTTAGAGGGCAGGAGTAATATTGTCAGGAAGATCTTCACCATACAAGCGCAATTGAACCCAAGTGTTCGTGCGTTATACATCAGGGCTATTGGGTACATAACTTATCACAGTGGAGACACATTATCTGACATATTGTGCTTTAAGGAAATGGCCATCTTATCCTTTATCAATACGATCTGCACGTGGACACCTACATTTTAGATTATAGCCGTTAGCTGCATATTAACCACTTATTTTCCTTTTTCTTATAGCATTGGAGGGTGAGGGTAGATCCTAGAACTCTCCTGGCCAGTGAATCAGCAAGTTTTTTTTTGTCAAGACCAAAATGTAACATTCACAAAATAATAAATTTACACCTTCCATTTCAGAAAGTAGTATACTAGCCTACATTAACTTTGTCACCTAAACAACACTGCATGTATGTATGTATGTATGTATGTATGTATGTATGTATGTATGTACAAATGCTGTATATACTCTTTGTATACAGAGTAGTCAATGGAAGCCATCCAACCCACGGCCCATTTGCAGCCGCGGATTCTGCAGGAAAAGCAGGAGTTTAAAAAAAATCTGTACTGCGCATGTCTGACAACAATCCATGCAGACAAGCCCCAGTACAGATGAAGAATAAGAAAGACCGGTACACGCAGACATCGCAGCTGCCTGGGACAGATTTCGCATATGGTTGCCTAGCTGACCAGACTAGTTATATAGCTGCTGATATGTGCGGCTGAGCTAAATTGCCCCACAGAAAAGAGTGTCAGTATTGAAGACTGTGTGGAGTCAGGGGACTCTGGGGGCACACTATCCGCAATGAAGGTAACTCCAGAACTGTTGCCTGTGTAGTGGCCTAGAGTTAAAGTGTCTTTATGTGTGTACTGATGTCTGTGCTGTGTGTTTAGTCAGCCTATGTCAGTTGTGTGTACTGTCCCTTTAACTTGCGGAGTGTGTATGACATGGGGAGGGAGTCAGACTTGGAGAAGGAGTTGTGGTCGGGGAGTGAAGAAGAGAGGGTGTGTGTCGTGGAGGAGCAGAGGGAGTGCGTCTCAAGAGGAGAATGTGAAGGTGTCCAGGAGAAGGGAACCGTGTGTGGAAGAGGTAGAAACTCTAAAGTTTCCCTGAGCCGTGTCTCGGGTCCATCCCTGTGGCTGTGGGATGCCTCTCCCCCAAGGAGTGTGAGGATCAGATTCTGTTTTTCTGGAATGGCAGTGGCGAGTGCACAGAAGCACCTATCAATCTACCGCAATTGTGAGTACTAACAAGGACTGTGTAGAGAGAAGATTGGAAGTGATTGGAACGGAGAAAGAAAAAAGAATGTAACGGAGAAAATGAGAGTGGTTGTTGTATGTACCTAACAAGTAACAGAAGTACCCCCAAAACCATCTGACAGTTAACTGAGGCTGCAGATGCTCAAAAGGTTACATTTGGGAAGAGTGACTCTTGGATACAAACTTGTTGAAGGAAGAATTCTTAGACAAAGTATTTTTGCATTGTAATGCTTAAGACTGTTTAATTGGAACTGAAGTAAAGAAAGAAACAGTGTAACGTTAACTGTTGTGGACTCTGTTGTTTAATCTGATTACTACAAAGAGATACTGGCGTCACGAAGACAAAATGGGTAATAATAAAGTTTATCCAGCGCTGTTGCTGTTACTGGGTCCTGCGTGCAGTTGGGCTGCTTACACTTTGGATCTGTTGGGAGGAGATGGTACAGCTACTCGTGATGTATTTCTTGAGTTTACCCCACCATCTTTCTGGGACAAAAGGACTGACCCTGTCCGCTACACCTGCAGTTGTTGGAGTGGCGATTTCTTAAAAGAGTGAAATAAGGGCTGAAAATAATGTGAAAATCAAATGTGATAAAGTTAATGAGATGGCTGGTAAACCAAGGAGCGATGTAGCCAGTGTAGTTTCGGGTGAGACTGGTGTCCTAGCTAGTAGCAACCAAAGATATAATGCATTACAATGTGATGTAATAAAAAGGTAAGGGGTACTAAAAATGTACCGAAAATGTTAATTTTCTCTACATGAGCTGTGGTACATTAAATACAAGGGATAGCGAGTTAGTTAATAAAGGAAACCTTTTCTTGCAAGTACAGGGGGCAGATAGGAAATCAGAGAAAAGTTTCTAGATTCTGTGGAGGTGTAGATCCACAGTGGGATGGGAAAGAAGCTATTCATGCCAAGAGTGAGACAGTGGTAGCTAGGCTTCAGGAGAAGCTAGCTAAGGTTAGGGCACAACTAGACGGACGGTATAAAAGGGTAGTTCCAGCCTAGGAAAAGAATCATAGAAACATAGAGAGGTAGTTGAAGAAACTGTTTCCTACAAGTTCTGGGCTGACCAAGAAAATATATGGCTGAAGACAAAAGGTAAATAATGTTGAGAAGCAGCGCATGGTTTGAGGAGGAGTGTGCCCACCTCAAATGTGAAGTTGTCAAGGTACGCAGTGATGCAGAAGAGAAGTGTCGCTATGTGAAATAAGCGTATGACCAGAGGATACTGAAAGCAAGGTAAGAGTTCTCAAGCTGAGTGCTCACGCAGAAGGTAATGTTTGTTGGCAGAAAAGGAACCTGCCCAGTGTGCCATTGCTGATTAAGCTGAGAGGGAAAGTTACATGGCAGAGGAAGGGGCCACTAGACGGCTGAAGCAGAAAGGTTCCTGGAAGAAAAGTTGAAGGTTTAAGTCTCCCTAAAAGTAGAGAGTAGACGAGAAGGAGTACCTCAGAGGGTGAGGGTGAAGCTGACCTGAGACGGGCACTGAAAGAGCAAGAGGCTCATTGCACACAAGATTATGAAGAAAGAATCTTGTGGCGGAAACAAGCCACTAAAGAGGAGAGGAAATGCCAAAATGAGAGACTGAAAGCTTTCTGAAGACGACAGAGACTATTGGAAAGTGAAGTACTCCAAGTGAAGACCGAGATGAAGGAGGTCTTTGAAGAAAAGGCTGTGTTACAAGGTTTCTTCATGAAGTTGAGCACGAAGGTAAAACACTAGGCGCCAGTCGTGTTGCTGAAAAGGAGGTTCAGAGACTATTGAAGTCTCGGTCTTTGTTAAGGCAGCAAGTAAAAGTCATGAAGGCCCGGTTGAAGATGGTGAGATGTGTGACAGGGGAGATGATCCATGTTAAGAAAAAGAAACTTTCTGTGAAAAGGAAGGCGGAGCGTGGCGATGATCCCAAAATGCTGTCACTTGGAAGTCAAGACATTACAGCCTGTTATTGGCTCCTATGGATGCCTCAGCTACACTGGAAGAGAGTGAAATTTAAAAAAAGAAAAAAAGGAGAAGAACTCCTATATGATGCCATGGGGGACATTGATGTTAAAAAAAAAAAAAAAATGTTTTATAAAATTTTTTTTATACCCACCACCAACGCAAACGGTGGCCATATGTGCCCTGTAATCCGAGACTATGCACATTATATATCAGAACGTCCAAAAGAAAACGAGGAACCCATTCCTGTACTTTATTTTAGCACAAGTATACCAATTGTAAAAAGAAACTATAGATACATTGGTGAAAAAAACAATGGGGAAAAAGATATATATATAAAAAATAGCCCTATGCTTCACAGGAAAAAAAAAAAAAAAAAAAGAAGCTGCAAAAATAATTTGGGTAGATAAGGAAGAAAAAAAAATAAGGACGGTAAAACCACCACATGGGTAAAATCCCTAAAAAGGACCAAAACATCCTGATCCTTAAGAGGTTAATAGGTTGGAAATTGATGACAGGTTCCCTTTAAATAGCTCATCTGAACTGAAAGTAGATTCTTAGGTGGCTCTATAGTTGATTAAGTTGAATTTAGGTACTGTGGCCCCCCAAAATATAGTCATGTGAACACGTCCAAAGACGGAAGCAATAAAACGAGTAGACAAGCCAAGCCAAGACCACGTGATTGTTTGGCTGCTGTTCTACGTTACACAGATCGTCTGTAAGAGGCAGAACAATCTACTTGCATCTTTAATGGAAAGCTTGAAAACAAAAAGGACGCCCCCTGGGCGGCATGCAGCGGATACCAGATGTACCGTGTATCTGCTCTCCTGGAGGAGCACGCAATCCGTGCTGGTGTTGTCATGGTAACAGACTTTAATGCATCCTTGTGCATGCAGGTCAAGTAAGCAAATCGAGAAGGCTCCATGACAACAAAAAGGCAAAATGACAAACCCGAACCGCCAGCAGCTGCCGAGCCAAACAATTTATATCACCTCCAGCCTCCTGCAGAGCGGGTGAACCATAATGGGGACGATAATGAGAAGAAGAAGATTTCCAAAAACTACGACATAGTAAAACTAAATTTTTAAAAATCTTCCTCTAAGACTAGAAGGGGTTAATATATATATTTTTCTTTAAACACCCATTAGGACAGATTATTCACCCGATAATGTCAATATGGGGCGGGGTCACACTGCAGTTAGGTCAGCTTCACACGAGCGGATGCATATTTACAGAATGAACAATACTTTTTTGCGTGAGCATCGGCGTATATTTTGCTGTATTCTGCGTGCGCAGGGCATGCCCATTTGTGTGTGCAAAGAAAAAACACACCCATGCTCCCAGCCACTGAAATGGCTAATTAGTCCATTGAGTTCAAGAAGCGGATTGCAGTTGTGCATGCCTATTGACTTCTATGGGAATTTTTGGTGCACAGAAAAGCAGAGCATGCTGCATATTGTTTTTGGCACAATCAAAACGCGCAGGAAAAACATACCCATTTTATCAAATCCATTGAAAATCAATGGGTTCTATGTACTAAGTATTGTGCGCAAGTGGAGCTTATCTTCAGGTTATGTGATAATTGCCCGATAATCCTTTTGTTAAAGGCAGCTTCCCACGGATGTATTTGCCCATGCAAGATTTGTACGCACGATACGCTGAGAATAGAACTCACTGACTTCAATGGGTGCATCCTACATAGCCTTTTAAATCACATCATGGGTTTGTCCTGCACCCATGTGAAATGTTCTTGTTAGTGCAAAAAGAGTAAGATGCACAAAGAGCAGGCAAAATGCGATGCTCACGGCGCAAATATATCGAGCTAACGCGTGCAATTTTGCGCATACACCCATATGAAGCCAGCCTAAATAGTTGCTCATAGTTTACAAGCTCTCACTACTTGCTGTAATACATTTTAGCCAGCTCCCCTCTTGTACTACATCCATGACGAGCTTGTGCATACATACAGCAGCCAATCTGAACAGGAAGCATATTTGGTATTTCAGCCGCACTTCAGTAGCAGTGAACGATTCCAGCAACCTGATTGGTTGTTGGATACACACCCCCCTTTGGAGATCTGCACGAGTGGGTGGCCCGTTAAATGAGCAGCAGCACGGCCATAGGATGGTCAGTAACTAACCCCAACCCTAAACCCAAACCCTAACCCTAAACCCAACCCTAAACCCTAACCCTCTGCTGGTCTTGTGAAGTTGCACTCGTGCACATCTCCAAAGGGGGGTGTGTACCCAACAACCAATCAGGTCGCTGGAATTTCTCACCGCTACTGAAGTGCGGCTGAAATACCAAATATGCGAACAGGAAGAGCTGCAGCCTGATCAAACAGGAGGTGGGTTTCAGACTCCCAACAAACAATGCAGGTGAATTGGAAGCTGGCCACCAACATCTGTAGGCTTTTAGCTGCTGTATATGTGAATTCTTATGAAACAGCAGATCTGGTCAATGGATTCTTCTTGAAGACCTGTGAAGATCCATCAGTTGTAAACAAGGTTTAAGTAGAAGTTAAAGGGGTTTTCCAAGCAAGAACTATTGATGAACCTATCTGCAGGATAGGTCATCAACACCTGAGCCACGCCACTCAGTATCCCCAGCAATGAGCCGTTCGCCTGGCCCGTGCATCATGAGGGACAGGAGCACAAGTGCTCTAGAAGGCTTCACTACCATTGAAATCAACGGAAGCTGAGGAGTCGATTACACTTCCATGTCCGTCTCCAGTGTTGGAGGCGGAAGCTCCGGAAGTGTGATAGCCGGTTTCAGCTCCCATTGATTTCAATGGAAGGAAAACCAGCTAGGTCACCTATACTCCTGTCGGACACACTGCACTGTAGGGACAGGCAACATCTCTCTGCCAGGGATCCTGAGAGGCGGGTTCCCAGTGATTAAATACTGATGAACTATCCTGAGAGCTGCAATGCTCTTTTTCCCCTACTCACCACTGCTCTTCAGTATGGGCTCTCCTTAGCTTTGACTCCCAGTGCTTAGAATATGACAAGTGGGTGATCTCCACTGCTCACTGGCAGTCGATATTGTCCTTGACTGATTGTGAGCGGTAGGGACCACCCATTTCACACACTCAGAATGTTGGGAGCCAAAAACAAAGGGTGGCCCATATGGGAGAACAAGGGTGAAAAACAATATCATCAGTTGCCCACAGTTGCAAAGCTATACGACTGAACCCGCCGACAAAAATGTGCATCATAAAACTTCTGTATACTAATATGTTGGAAGACTGGCGATTGATCCAAGTTTGATAATTGTGCTGTTTTAGCTTATAGAGTTATTAGTACTTTATATTTTGGAGCGGCATTTTTGAAAAGCCAATTCAAAAAGGTGACAACCAACATGGTGGAATTTTTCAGTAATCATTTTTTCAAAAACAGCTGGTGCAACAAACAGAAGAATACCAATTACCAAGGTTTGGCTACGGTATTGGAGTTTTAGGGCCATATGTACTTTGAGAAGGTGGACTTAGGGTTTTGGATGCCATGAGCTGCACTGTTATCTCTCCTTGCATTATATTCGCATATGATATCCAGAGAGTAGACTTGTAGCTTGTTGCTCGGGGTTCTGCTTAAATACTTACCTCTCTGCTCTAGTTATATTTATTATCTTAATAGATTTCCTTCCCAAAATAGGAACATCTATTTTTATAGATGTAATACACCCATCCGTTACTTCTCACATGTCTATGCCAGCTATGGTAGGTGGATAATGAGCCTCGCCCTTTCCTTAAGGAACATGAAATAAATGAAGAAATATTCTAACACAGAGCAATTAAATTCCACAAAACTAAAGTGGTAATACAGTGGAGCCTGTGCTTGCATATTGAAAAGCAAAACCATATACAATCTACTATATACAGGTGATCACGATTAAACTAGAGATGGTTAGAGGTCTCCCGCAGGAAAACTATGTGGCAGAACCCAATAAAATTTGGTACGATACAATGGGCCCTCCTTGTACATGTCCCTATAGATACGGTACAGTGTGCCCTCCTTGTACATGCTCCTATAGGCACGGTACAGTGTGCGCTCCTTGTTCATGTTCCTATAGGCACGGTACAGTGTGCTCTCCTTGTACATGTTCCTATAGGCACGGTACAGTGTGCTCTCCTTGTACATGTTCCTATAGGCACGGTACAGTGTGCTCTCCTTGTACATGTTCCTATAGGCACGGTACAGTGTGCTCTCCTTGTACATGTTCCTATAGGCACGGTACAGTGTGCTCTCCTTGTACATGTTCCTATAGGCACGGTACAATGTGCTCTCCTTGTACATGTTCCTATAGGCACGGTACAATGTGCTCTCCTTGTACATGTTCCTATAGGCACGCTACAATGCGCTCTCCTTGTACATGTTCCTATAGGCACGCTACAATGCGCTCTCCTTGTACATGTTCCTATAGGCACGCTACAATGCGCTCTCCTTGTACATGTTCCTATAGGCACGCTACAATGCGCTCTCCTTGTACATGTTCCTATAGGCACGCTACAATGCGCTCTCCTTGTACATGTTCCTATAGGCACGCTACAATGCGCTCTCCTTGTACATGTTCCTATAGGCACGCTACAATGCGCTCTCCTTGTACATGTTCCTACAGGCACGGTACAATGTGCTCTCCTTGTACATGTCCCTATAGGTACGGTACAATGTGCTCTTCTTGTACATGTCCCTTTAGGCACGGTACAATGTGCTCTCCTTGTACATGTCCCTATAGACACGGTACAATGTGCTCTCCTTGTACATGTCCCTATAGACACGGTACAATGTGCTCTCCTTGTACATGTCCCTATAGACACGGTACAATGTGCTCTCCTTGTACATGTTCCTATAGACACGGTGCAATGTTCCTATAGATATGATACAATGTGCTCTCCTTGTACATGTTACTATAGATATGGTACAATGTGATCCCCTTGTACATGTTCCTATAGACACGGTACAATGTGCTCTCCTTGTACATGTTACTATAGATATGGTACAATGTGATCCCCTTCTACATGTTCCTATAGATACGGTACAATGCGCTCTCCTTGTACATGTTCCTATAGACACGGTACAATGCGCTCTCCTTGTACATGTTCCTATAGACACGGTACAATGCGCTCTCCTTGTACATGTTCCTATAGACACGGTACAATGCGCTCTCCTTGTACATGTTCCTATAGACACGGTACAATGCGCTCTCCTTGTACATGTTCCTATAGACACGGTACAATGCGCTCTCCTTGTACATGTTCCTATAGACACGGTACAATGCTCTCTCCTTGTACATGTTCCTATAGACACGGTACAATGCTCTCTCCTTGTACATGTTCCTATAGACACGCTACAATGCGCTCTCCTTGTACATGTTCCTATAGGCACGCTACAATGCGCTCTCCTTGTACATGTTCCTATAGGCACGCTACAATGCGCTCTCCTTGTACATGTTCCTATAGGCACGCTACAATGCGCTCTCCTTGTACATGTTCCTATAGGCACGCTACAATGCGCTCTCCTTGTACATGTTCCTATAGGCACGCTACAATGCGCTCTCCTTGTACATGTTCCTACAGGCACGGTACAATGTGCTCTCCTTGTACATGTCCCTATAGGTACGGTACAATGTGCTCTTCTTGTACATGTCCCTTTAGGCACGGTACAATGTGCTCTCCTTGTACATGTCCCTATAGACACGGTACAATGTGCTCTCCTTGTACATGTCCCTATAGACACGGTACAATGTGCTCTCCTTGTACATGTCCCTATAGACACGGTACAATGTGCTCTCCTTGTACATGTTCCTATAGACACGGTGCAATGTTCCTATAGATATGATACAATGTGCTCTCCTTGTACATGTTACTATAGATATGGTACAATGTGATCCCCTTGTACATGTTCCTATAGACACGGTACAATGTGCTCTCCTTGTACATGTTACTATAGATATGGTACAATGTGATCCCCTTCTACATGTTCCTATAGATACGGTACAATGCGCTCTCCTTGTACATGTTCCTATAGACACGGTACAATGCGCTCTCCTTGTACATGTTCCTATAGACACGGTACAATGCGCTCTCCTTGTACATGTTCCTATAGACACGGTACAATGCGCTCTCCTTGTACATGTTCCTATAGACACGGTACAATGCGCTCTCCTTGTACATGTTCCTATAGACACGGTACAATGCGCTCTCCTTGTACATGTTCCTATAGACACGGTACAATGCTCTCTCCTTGTACATGTTCCTATAGACACGGTACAATGCTCTCTCCTTGTACATGTTCCTATAGACACGGTACAATGCTCTCTCCTTGTACATGTTCCTATAGACACGGTACAATGCTCTCTCCTTGTACATGTTCCTATAGACACGGTACAATGCGCTCTCCTTGTACATGTTCCTATAGACACGGTACAATGCGCTCTCCTTGTACATGTTCCTATAGACACGGTACAATGTGCTCTCCTTGTACATGTTCCTATAGATATGGTACAATGCGCTCTCCTTGTACATGTTCCTATAGATATGGTACAATGCGCTCTCCTTGTACATGTTCCTATAGACACGGTACAATGCGCTCTCCTTGTACATGTTCCTATAGACACGGTACAATGCGCTCTCCTTGTACATGTTCCTATAGACACGGTACAATGCGCTCTCCTTGTACATGTTCCTATAGACACGGTACAATGCGCTCTCCTTGTACATGTTCCTATAGACACGGTACAATGCGCTCTCCTTGTACATGTTCCTATAGACACGGTACAATGCGCTCTCCTTGTACATGTTCCTATAGACACGGTACAATGTGCTCTCCCTGTACATATTCTTATAGATATGATACAATGTGCTCCTTGTACATGTACCTGTAGATATGACACAATGTTTTCTCCTTGTACATGTTCCTATAGATATGGTACAATGTTTTCTCCTTGTACATGTTCCTATAGACACGGTACAATGCGCTCTCCTTGTACATGTTCCTATAGATATGGTACAATGCGCTCTCCTTGTACATGTTCCTATAGAACACGGTACAATGCGCTCTCCTTGTACATGTTCCTATAGACACGGTACAATGCGCTCTCCTTGTACATGTTCCTATAGGCACGGTACAGTGTGCTCTCCTTGTACATGTTCCTATAGACACGGTACAATGCGCTCTCCTTGTACATGTTCCTATAGACACGGTACAATGTGCTCTCCTCCTACATGTTCCTATAGATATGGTACAATGTGTTCCCCTTGTACATGTTCCTATAGATATGGTACAATGTGTTCCCCTTGTACATGTTCCTATAGATATGGTACAATGTGTTCTCCTGGTACATGTTCCTATAGATATGGTACAATGTGCTCCTCTTGTACATGTTCCTATAGATATGGTACAATGTGTTCCCCTTGTACATGTTCCTATAGACACGGTACAATGCGCTCTCCTTGTACATGTTCCTATAGATATGGTACAATGCGCTCTCCTTGCACATGTTCCTATAGACACGGTACAATGCGCTCTCCTTGTACATGTTCCTATAGAACACGGTACAATGCGCTCTCCTTGTACATGTTCCTATAGACACGGTACAGTGTGCTCTCCTTGTACATGTTCCTATAGATATGGTACAATGCGCTCTCCTTGTACATGTTCCTATAGACACGGTACAATGCGCTCTCCTTGTACATGTTCCTATAGATATGGTACAATGCGCTCTCCTTGCACATGTTCCTATAGACACGGTACAATGTGCTCTCCTCCTACATGTTCCTATAGACACGGTACAATGTTTTCTCCTTGTACATGTTCCTATAGACACGGTACAATGCGCTCTCCCTGTACATGTTCCTATAGACACGGTACAATGCGCTCTCCTTCTACATGTTCCGATAGACATGGTACAAGGTAGTAACCAGTAGCGCGTGATCAGGCAATGTGAGAGTTCTAGCGCTGCAGTTATACTGTACCAATCTGAATACCTCCAGTATTATACTTCCACGGGATAAAAAAACTGTCCTGGTCATGTGATGTATGTACTGTACTTGGCCCATTACATGACACAGCTCTAACAACTGTATTTGTAATGAGGAGTACACCCGTGTGTGCATCACATGACCACATGGGGCAGATTTGCTGTGGAGAATCTGCAGTACATCCACAGCACTAAATTCACATCAGAATTTGGTATGGATTTCATCCCTTCCTTTGACGAGATGGAATCCGCACAGCAAAACCGCTGCCATTACCGACATGCTACGGATTAATTTTCCACACTGATTTAGGATACACGCACACTGGCTTCTGTTGCCATCCGATTTTCGGATCAATAGTCAGAGTAAAAATTTTTAAAAATTGCGGCACGACCTATTCTTGTCCGATTTTCAGACATGTCAATGTGTCATGTTCAGCGCAACGGTCAGCACAAGGATGGAACGTGCAAGTTGCCCCGGAAAATATTGGACACAACTTTTAAAAACGCTCATGTGCATAATGCGGATTTTTCGTGCATACTGTACAGTCCACACCAGAAATTTGCGGTAAATCCACTCGGTGTGAACATAGCCCAATGGTGGCCATGTTTGTTTTTAGAGATAAGAAGCAGTGAAATATATCTGTTAAACCTGTTATCAGTAGGGTCAACGTTGAGTGGTATGTGATAAATGTCCGACACCAATAAGGAGAGGGTTGGTGGACCCAGTTACACCAGGCAAAGTGGCTCAATTAAAAGGGGTTGTCCCACAGCTAGCTGTTTTTAGACAGCTCTGTACATTGTGCAGTGGCTCAGGTTGGTACTGCAGGCTGAATCCCGTTCACTTCAATAGGATTGAGCCTGCAGTACCAAGCTAGGCCACTGCACAATGTAGAGAGCATCTGAAAACAATGTAGAGATGAGCGAGCGTACTCGGAAAAGCACTACTCGCTCGAGTAATTTGCTTTATCCGAGTATCGCTGTGCTCGGGTCTGAAGATTCGGGTGCCGGCACGGAGGTAAGCTCTTTCTCTCCCTCTCTCCCGCCCGCTCTCCCCTGCTCCCCGCTGCGACTCACCTGTCAGCCGCAGCGGCACCCGAATCTTCAGATCCGAGCACAGCGATACTCGGATAAAGCACATTACTCGAGCGAGTAGTGCTTTTCCGAGTACGCTCGCTCATCTCTAAAACAATGGGACAACCTCCTTTAACCTTTCCATTAGTCCCATAGACTTAAATGAACATACCTGTGCAGATAGAGTATGAAGGCTAGTGTGAAAGTACAGGACAAGGTCTTTGTGGCCCAAGCTGATCAGGCAAATTGCCTTGCAGAATATTCTAGCCAATATATTGGTATACATCGATACACCGAACCTTAAAAGGGGTTGTTTGTGAAATGCACACATCCCCTCTTATAATACTTCCATTAGCGATAGAAGAGCATATTGTTCAGTGAAACAGCCAATGAGGACTTCCATCCATTTGTTAGCACTCATTGGTGAAGCCCCCTTCACAAAGGACGTCTCTAAGGCGCTAAAGCATGCAACGGCCTTTCCAGTGAGGATTGCTCAATGAATAGTAGTGGAGCGGATCGGGGATCATTTCGGCCCACCCACCTCCATTCACAGTAAACAGGCAGTTGACCATAGATGAAAGACTGCCTGTTTAGACCCAACGATGCAGAGTAAGACTAATAATTTCTTGGGTCTGCATGAAAACCCAAACAGCAATTTATCGCTGATTATTCTTTCACTACATGTGTGCACACCTAATGGTTATCGTGCAAACTGCTCAATCTAATGAGTGGTTTGTATAATAGTCACCATCGGGCGGACCAATCACGCTCCCTGCAGTGCAGTGACAGACTGGTTGTGAGCAATCACAACTGCAGTCTCTTAGTGGGAGGGAGGGCCATGGGCCTGGGGGAGTCTGCAGCTTGTAATTGGCTGCTGGCTCCCCAGGTAACAGTCCTTTACCTGCGGGCCACGACGGTGAAACGGCATGTGGTGTGGGCCTGTGGCCCCTGTTTGCTAAGGGGCCGGGTCGCAATCATTGCGATACACTAGTGGTTATGCCCCTGCCTCAAGGCATTCTTCACTTCAAATTAAGTTGCGCCTCCTACAAGGTGTCATCCTAGATGATCAATACCTTGTCTTGGCTCTGACACTTCCAGTCTGCAGCCTAATATGGCCACCTGACTTGATGGAATAGAGGTCTGGTGTCCTCTGTTCTCATGATGATAAGTGATGGTCCCAAAAGGTTCTCAACTCACGACAAGACACAACTCGGGTAGCTGTACCGTGACAAGCTGTGCAGCTCTGTGACCACCACATGTCCTGGACAGAGATCTAAAACTTTGAACTATACAAACATTTATGTATCTTGTAAAATTGGAATACCCCTTTAATACCCCTTTTTTAATTTAAAAAAAGGGGGAATACTTTTCAAAGTTGAAAGTTCCATAAATGTTTCCTGCATTGTTACCTGCTGTTATAGACACAAGTCACACGCGTATGACTGTGACCATTTAACCTGTGCTGTTCTGGCATCAGCTATAGGAGAGTTGAAAAAGCTGACATTGAAAACACCAGGAATTTGCAGACAAGAGGGAATGACAATCGGACTCGCAGCGAGGGTGAATGGAGAATACTGTTACAGCGCTGCACCATCCATCTCCCTGTGACTTGTCTAAACAAGAGACTGTTACTAAAACAGAATATTTCCACAGCCACGACAAACTAAACTAAAAGCACATTACAGCTACGAGCCAGCAACACATCAAAACAATACAAAGATGATCCTTCGACAAGATCCTCATAAAATTTATATTTATATATATATTTATTATGCACAGTCTGCGGTGACCGGGCCACTCCACCTGACCATTGTGGGGCATGTTAAGGTAGTCATCACGGTTGGCTCTGCAATCTCTCCCCCGGCAATGTCGGCAAAGCCAGGAATGACCCAGTCATGGTGACGCCAGTACCATGGGGGGTGGACTCCGGGTGATGATGAAATAACAAGGACAAGTCCACGTAGCTTCGTAGTAAACCGCAGGTACACAGTTTACCGAGCAGCATTCAATAAACAGTTTACCAGAGTACAGTTCACAGTGATGCAGTCTTACTCGGCCCTTAAATTCACATTACTCTGGTTACACAATTTTCCACACAAAGCTTTGCTTTCACACTCTCTCTCTCTCTCTCTCTCTCTCTCTCTCTCTCTCTCTGGTTACAGCTTCTCCCAAACAACTCCCATCAGTCTCAGTTATCTGAGGGTTGTCTTCTCGGGGATTACGTTAGTGGATGATGGAGTAAAGCCCCCTGTCCACGGGCGTGATTTCGCTGGCAGGAAACCGCCGGCAAATCACGCAGTCTGAAGCTTTCCATAGATTTGCTATGGAAAGCTCCGGCCCCGTGTCCATGAGTGGAGAATCATTGCGATTCTTTTCCCCTTCTTCTCTCAAGCCTAACAAAACATAACCTAACAATAACAGAAGTGGTACCAGGTTGTCTTCAGCGTTGAACCCACGTTTAGTTTGGCCATGGATGACAGCCGTGTTCATGTCTAGAGACCTTGGGGTGAGCGCCACAATCCTGTCTTTGCTGTGGAGTGGCACACTGCCCTCTGCTTTTGTGATGGTCAAGGGGGCCATCACATACGACAGTTGGTCACCTCTAGTAGTGGTAGGAGGGACAACGACAGCTCAGTGATATGTTCAGGATATCCTGCAGCCACGCATTCCTCTCTTGGCGGCAGCAGGATAATAGTCAGCTGCACACACAAGGGAGGGGGTCACATGAATGCCTGCACAACATTGCCACACTTCTATGGCTTGCTCGATCGCCAGGTTTATCGCCAAAAGAACACGTATGGGACCATCTGGACACCAACTTAGATAGCCTATGAGTTTGCAAGATCTAGAGCTCAGTTACAGCAAATGTAGACCAATATGCAACCGGATGCCATACAGAACCTGTATGCCTCCATGCCCTCCCATATCACATCTTGTATCAAGGCTAGATGCAACAATAGCAAAACGCGTTGGTTATTTTCTTCTTATTTTAAAAACTTAAATAAAAAGAGGGGAAAATACGTAAAAACGTTTTATTGTTTTTACTATTTTGTTACGTGTTATTTTTTACAATTTTTTTTCTTTCACATTTTGCTGTCCCTGTAGGGGACTTGAACCTGCAGTAATATGATCGCACTGATAATACATTGCAGCTTCCCAGCCAGGAAGGAGATAAGAGGAGAGCTAAATTAATCAACAGCAATGGTACAGGTGCGAGACTGATCCATATGCAAATTAGATTCCCTTAATCAAATCTGTGCTGCAGTTACCATAGCAACACTGAATTCTACCAAAGTAACACATGCTCCTATTAATTAGGATTCACAGACACCTCACGAAGTCTGGATTTGTGCAGGTTTTAGGCTTGAGCGACTAGATGAAATGGGTCTTCTTACACCTCACAGGAATGTATGAAGGCCGACAACCACTGCAAAATTATTTTTTTTTAAACGACAGATCCAAAGAGCCATGTGGCAGTCGGTGTTAGGGTAGCGCATTCCGCTAGCAGAGGGCACATAGCGGACATGGAGAATGTTGGAAGGGGAAAGCTTGCTGTGACTACTTGAGGGGAAGGAAACTTGATAAGACTTCTCAGGAGGACATAGCTGTGTCTACTTGGGGGTAGGACTGTACTCCTGAGTAGTCAGAATAGTTTCAAGGGAGCAAAACCTCAAGCATTGTTTAAGGTGAGCCCTGCATGTCCATAGTTGCCGTACTTTTTGTTTTTAAAGTGCATATTTACGCCTCAGTAAGGTTGTGTGAGCCTAGTTGTACAAAAAGTCATCGCTGGCTGCTAAATTTTGCAGTGTGCATTTGTAATATACCGCCTTGGTTCATAGAGCATAGTGGATTGCCTATACGTACCTATAATATTAGCGACAGCCATAAAAAAAAAAAATATTAGTCATGACCCGGGTATGCTAGAGTCACATCCACTGTGACTAGAGCATACTCGCTAAGGACAATTACTCGCTCGAGCATTGTCCTTAGCGAGTACCTGCCGTCTTGGAAGAAAAAGGTTCGGCTGCCGATGCGGGCGACAGGTGAGTTGTGGCAGTGAGCAGGGGGGTGCGGGGGGGGAGAGAGGGAGAGAGAGAGATCTCCCCTCCGTTCCTCCCTGCTCTCCCCCGCCGCTCCCCGCCCGCTGCCGGCAGCCGAACCTTTTCTTCCGAGTGGGCAGGTACTCGCTAAGGGCAATGCTCGATCAAGTAATTGCCCTTAGCGAGTATGCTCGCTCATCTCTAACTGTGACCCAACCCCCTATTACCTTATACCTCCCAATAACACACAGAGACCATAGTAATTCTTTGGATATTTTGGCCAGAGCAGCAATTTTATTTAACAAACAATACAAATGAACCCTTTTAAAAATGGACAGGAGGTTCTTGGAGACATAAAGGTCTGGGTCTTCAGCACATAAAACCGAACCTTGCCTCCAACCGTACACCCGGCTTGGAGATACCACTAGCCCCCCACCAATAGGAGACTAGAATATCAAAAACTGATCCAGGCCACATGGGATCTCTTCCCTGGCCTTACCCAAAGCACCAGACCCAACTACTATGAACCAAAAGGGAGAGGAGTCTTAAAGGTGAGGCCAAACTCCCTCCACCCAATATAAAAAAAACCCGCCTCCAAGGACCCCTGACAGGAAAAAACAAACAAAAAGGAACAAAAAAAATTCACTCCTTAGATACTCGTATCCCTTGAATTCCCTATAGCGCGAGTAATATTGCTTCATCGACTCTCTAAGGAGGGTGGGCGGGACTTTTCTCACTTTCCTGCACCCTAAAATGGCGTTCCTGCCCAAAATCCCCCCCCCCCCGCTTATATAATTTCTTTAAACTAATTAACATAACCCTATCTCCACCAATACATAGCTTCCCCTCTTTCATTTCCCACTCCCCCTTACTCTCCTTTAACCCTTTCACCTCTTTCTGCTTCCTAGCTCCCCTGTCATGTAGGGCCTACCCTTAGGGCCCCCGATCTGGCCCTGTACTTTTTCTTTAAGCTGTACGCTCGGCAGGTCCTTACCGTGGTGATGGTAAATCATGATGTTCTCTACATAGCCTAGGGTTATTGAGACCTAAGAGCACTTGCAAGTCTTGAGTGACCACTGCAACCTTCTGTCGATACATGTTAAAGTAACAGAAGTCCCTACTGTCTAAGGCTTCGGATCATGCCCATAGCTGGCTTCATAGAACACAGTTCCGATTATGGTACTTTCTTTCAAAAGCAAAGGATATTCAAGTCACAATGATGCAATATTTCTGCTTCTTGTGGAATATGTACACATATAACAACAAATATACAGATATATGAAATTACCTGTCTTCAGAAGACTACTCTTCAGTTCCTTCTTGTATCGGGCCGGCTGAATGTTACCATCGGCAAAAGTCCCAACACTGACTCGCTTATGACTGTAGTCATCCTCACTTCCGGTGCAGAATCCCATGGGGCTCATACCAGCATCAGAGGGTGTTTTAACTGGGGACACAGACTGACTGCTGGGGCACCCAGTATCATCTGGACAAAGAAAGAAGGAAGACCGCAAAATAAATATCATGTATTCTCATCGTACTACCCTTACTTGACTATTATATCTGCAACTTAAGTCTCATGTCTCAAATGATCTTGGAGAAAATTTGGTCACAGTTCATCTTATACATTACACTGGAAATATTAAATATTGACCAGCTGACAGACAAAAATATCAAATTTTTCTCAAAGAGATGCTTTGAACAACATGAGGCCCCATTTCTTGGTTCATCTGTGGAGAAGTTTCTCCAGATCTAATAAAAGCCAGATCTGACTATGGCCGCCCTTAGCCATGTGTGTCTTCACTAGCTTGCGGAGGAGGCAACAGGTGGAAGTAGGCTAAGGGCAATCTCCCCCGCCTAGGCCCGCCAGGCTAGATGATCTTCCTCCATGTGGAATTGTCCTCTCCATGGCTCGGTCTCCACCCATCTGAAGTTCCAAGCCCCTGCTGTTAGCCCATAGGCAACACCACAACACAAATCCCTTAGCTGTGCTACAATACATTTACGTTATGACCATGGGTCTGGTTTTGTATCAATGGACTGAAGTTGGGTTGTGCTGTATTTAGGTTATCAGCTTTGTTCTGGTACCACAGATATTCACTGAAGTTTGGATATGATGCCATCTGATGATTGGGCGGTGGGTGACCAAAAAAAAAAAAAATTTGCAGACAGGGTGCCATCTAACCTGAAACCAACACTGAATCTGACAGGCAGAACTTTTACTTAGGATCTACTTCCTTCTCTAAGGAGCAATGCTGGCAGCCATATTTCCTTGGAAAATGCAAACATACAGTTTGTAACACCAGCACTTCTGTAGATCAGACGGTGACTCCGCTGGTCTCAGCAGGAGCATAGCAATGCAGAATGGTCACCCCTCAGTTTACTAAAGTAATGAAGGCATGGTCTAGAGTGATCAGCTCTTGCAGAGACTTAGGAGTCCTTAATAAATTCTCACTACAGTCTCCCCTTTATATTGTCAGCCTCCTGGGAGTCACACATGTACTATGGCCACAAAAGCCACTAATATGAACTGCAACGACAAATCATCCTGACAAGTTCCAAAACACATGGGTCGGCTACATCACAAGACAAAAAGATTTTCTGGGCAAATATTTGTCAGAAAAACCATTGGCGACCAACCCTGGTGACCCGTGGTCCCTATGACATACACTCCTGCCTACTTCCAGTTGGGACACTTTGTCACAGCCTGTGCTTGATGCCTAATGGTTTAGCTTGAAAAAAAAAAAAGAGACACTGACCCGAAACGTTGCATAGTAAAAAGAAAAAAATTATATTTTTTGCATTTCAATTTGTAGGTGGTTGATTTTACATCTTCTTCAACCATTCAGCTTGATGGGCCTCATGTTTGAGAACAAATGTATGACCAGACAAAATGTTCCTTGGGAGGCAGACCGTAGCAATCCACTGATACCAGAGGCTTTAAATGAATAGAAGGGAGATTCCTAAGTGACTATTTAAGGGTAGCTTTACAATGGACGACCATCATCCAAATAAAAGCCATCAACAGGGTGACGACCAATAATGCATTCACTAGTCGTTTTGCTTCAGCTGACAAAAAGTGGTAAAAAAATTAAAAATAAATATAAAACCAGTCACTAGTTAATCAAAATTCATCTGGTGTAAAGTCACAGTTCATATTTTGCACAACTTGCAAGCGAATTTGCATGGAGGCCCCCCTACGAATGATATGTCAGCAAATTAATGAATAAGCACTCTGTGTAAAAGAAAATAAATGACTCGTTCATATACTTCAGTGACTATGTGAACCTAGTTGCTCAATGAAAAGGTGCCTCTATGACTGTCACAAAGTCCAACAGGGCTTTCCTGGACTTTACAAATAAAGGTTCTTTGAATAATTAAAAGTAATACAACTTTCTAATATTCAATCTTTGTTTAAAAAATCCCACCCCTGGAAGTTGTCGTGATTTTGCTGAAAAACTCAGGCAGATATACAAGTGATGAGAGTTGTGGCGTGATTAGATGAACGGTCTTGCCAACTGAGGCCCTAGACGTGGTCCCCCCCCCCCCCCCCATGGCCTATAAAAGGCTCTCAGAGGCTCCTTGTATGTAGTGACCTCTTCTTCCGCTTGTGTATCACTAGTTGACCACTAGATACCTCTACGATGCAGAGAAGAGATTTCAACCTGTTACCAGAGTCTGAGAAGGGCGCATTATTGGGATGTGAGAAGCTGGATGGTCATATTGATGAATTGTCACCCACCTGGGCCATTCTGCCCAGACTGTTAGGAGGTGCTGGGACCAGTGAATGTGTGGGGGCACAGAAGGTGACCGGGCTCAGGACACCCTCAACAGACCACCAGTAGAGAGGATCGTCTGATCGCCTAACAAGTAGGATCAATTTCAGCTATTTCGTTGTCTACCATCCAGAGACAGGGGTCACCATTGTTACAGTTCCTGCTGTCTTTTAGAAATCCTGTAGCCACATGTGTCCCTCTCATGGCGGCTTCCAAGAGGCATTTTCTAGCAGGATAATGCTCATCCACACATACAAGGAAGTCACATGAATGTCTCCACGTTTATCACCAATAGAACATGTATGGAAACATCTGGAAACAGGTTTGCATGATCTAGAGGCTCAGTTATAGCGAGTGTGGACAGATATGACAGAATATGCCATACAGAACCTGTATGCCTCCATGCCTGCCAGTATCTTCTGTCCAAACTAGAGGCGGCCCAACAGGGTACTAGAGCCTTCATGCCTGAATCACATCTTGTATCCAAGCTAGAGGTGGTACAACAGGGTACTAAAGCCTCCATGCCTGCCCATATCACATCTTTTATCCAAGCTAGAGGTGCTACAACAAGTTACTAGAGCCTCCATGCCCACTGTATCACATCTTGTATCCAAGCTAGAGGCAGGCCAACAGAGTACTAGAGCCTCCATGCCCTCCTGTATTACATCTTGTATCCAAGCTAGAGATGCTACAACGGGGTACTACAACCTCCATGCCCCTTGTATCATATCTTGTATGCAAGCTAGAGGTGCTACAACAAGGTACTAGAGCCTCCATGCCCTCCCATATCACATCTTGTATCCAAGCTAGAGGCGGTACAACAGGGTACTAATGCCTCCATGCCTGCCCGTATCACATCTTGTATCCAAGCTAGAGGTGCTACAACAAGGTACTAGAACCTCCATGCCCTCCGTATCACATCTTGTATCCAAGCTAGAGGTGGTAAAACAGGGTACTACAGCCTCCAAGCCCTCCGTATCCATCTTGTATCCAAGCTAGAGGCGGTACAACAGGGTACAAGAGCCTCCATGCCCTCCGTATCCATCTTGTATCCAAGCTAGAGGCGGTACAACAGGGTACAAGAGCCTCCATGCCCTCCGTATCCATCTTGTATCCAAGCTAGAGGCGGTACAACAGGGTACTAGAGCTTCCATGCCCTCCGTATCACATCTTGTATCCAAGCTAGAGGCGGTACAACAGGGGTGCTAGAGCCTCCCTTCACGGGGTCAGTTTTCCCCAAATAAATGATGCTTTTGCTCTGATATTGCAGTCAGTTACTTCTTGGAGGGGAGGGATTGTTTTGACAAGGAGTGTAAATTCTGAATCAATTCCTTGTTTCTTACAAGCACTCTGCTAGCAGTCATTTAATAAGAGCCTTCATTGCTTGTTAATACCAGTGAATAATCATCTTTCTTGATGAGCACACAGGTGTAAACAACTCCGATACACAAACTCTACACCTGTGTGCCCATCACATGACCAGGACAAGCAAGCAGTATAGTTTCCTATTGAATGACTGAAAGAAGAATCCTTGAAAGCCATGATAAAATGATACAGAACTTATTAAAAAGTTATAGAACTTTTCATTCCACATTTGCTAAAACCAAATCTCAAATGTGTATAAACCTTCCCAAACTTTACAGGCATGTAATCCACTACTGTCTATGGGTTAGGGTGTAATAGCTGCATACTGCCTGTAGGCAAGAGTGGCAGTGTTTTCTGTGTTAACCACCATGTAACTTACAGGTGTTGCCTGCGATTAAAGGAGTTGTACAAAAACAGATTTATCCACAGGAAAAGGGATACGTTTGATCGGCTTCAGTTTCACCTCCGATCCTCAGAATGGTTGTCACATGACCCTCCCTCTTCATTGCGGACTTACTGCACCCACCCACAGCGGCATGAAGGTTGAATGTAGTGGAGGTCGCACATTCGCAGGGCTACTCCAGTCATTTCAATGGAGCAAACAGAAAGAGCCGAGTACCAGCCCTCAGCTATCTCCGGCATTACCATTGAAAACGAATGGAGAAGCACCGCACATGATCAACCGCCACACCATTCAGTCTCCGCCTCACTGTGGGCGGGTGCAGTGTCCCCAGAGTTAGGAAGATGGGGGACATGGGACCCCTGTTCTTGATAGTGAGACCCCCAGTGATCAGACCTATCACCCATCCTATGGATACATGATAATCGTTGATTGGTGGTAGTGTTAAAGGGGTTGTTCAACAATCAAGGACCTATGTACTATAGAGCAGGTGCCTAGCTAAAGGCTCAGGTATAAAAGTCCACCCCACATACCTGTACCCGTACCCATACCTAAACCGTGTTGCGTACAGCTGCAAAAATAATTTACATGCATGAGCTAGCACCTTGGCATAAGCTGTCTAAACATGGCTCATTTCCTGGATTACATGAAAATTAGTTTGTAGTCCTGTAAAACGCTGTGAAGCCGATGGTGAGCCGGCCTATCACCGCGTATGACAGCGAATCTCACGTATGCGGTCATGCGCAGTCTTACTGGTTTCTGCATTTGTTTAAAAGTTATCGCTCTGTGGCTTTGCAATGGTGTGTATAAACGCCGCACGTACACAATGTAATAACGTATGTACAGCGTTGATTATGCACCCATAGAGAACATTGGGATCTATTGCGCGTAATACGCGGTAAAATGGAACATGCTGCATTCTTTTTTACGTGCGTATTCTATGCAATGAATATACACAAGTGTGAATGGATCACTGAAAAAAAGCACTTTCATTGACTCCATTCACCGCATTTTATGAGCGCGTATATTGTGTATGTAGTACGCAATAAAATTACGCTTGTGTTAGCCCGGCCTTTGCTATATTTTTGAACTACAATTAAAAAACACATAAAAAAAAAAAAACTGTATACACCATTAATAACCACATGCGGATATAAATAACACATGCAATTTTTTTAAAAACCAAATGCAGGTTTTCGATGTGCTTTTAATTGTGTGTAAAGTGTGTAATTATATAAGGAGATGCCCAGGTTATACCAGCCTGGTCCATAACACTATATACAGGATATTTATAACTTATGCCAGCTGTACATATATAATTATATACAGGAGATGTATAGCTTATACCAGCAGTACAAATACATATAATTATATACAGGAGATGCCCAGGTTATACCAGCCTGGTCCATATCACTATATACAGGATATTTATAACTTATGCCAGCTGTACATATATAATTATATACAGGAGATTTATACCCTTTTACCAGTAGTACAAATACATATAATTATATACAACAGATACCCAGGTTATACCAGCCTGGTCCATAACACTATATACAGGAGATGTATAATGTATATCAGCTGTACATATATAATTATATACAAAACATACCTAGGTTATACCAGCCTGGTCCCTTCCCCTCTTCCATCAGACGCTGCCAGCTTGACCAGTCACACGGCTGACAGTGCACCGACAGAGTGCATTTGTGGTGAATCACACCTACAGTCTCTTAGTGGTAGGGAGGACCGCATGTCATGGGAGCATGCAACATGGAATTGGCTACCCCAAGTAACGGTCCTTTTCCTCCCTGAGTCGGACCACAGTGGTTAAACATTATATGGTGGGAGCATGTGTGCCCCCTAGCTATGGGACTAGGTCGCAATTGCAACCCCTAGCAGTAGACTAGTGCCATAAAGGCAGGCCATGCAACGTTTACGGGGCCTTGGATCAAGGGGACCCTACAGCTCTGAATACCCCGTCCCTTTTGCTACTGGGTAGCGAGAAAATATGCAGGATCTTCCTTCATAGCATTAGAAAATTGGCCCAAGGGTCATTTTAAATATATGGAATGAGAAACAAGCACTAGGCCCTCCTCTCCTGGATGGCAAACAACATAAGTGGGAATCCCACTTACGGTTTTCTTACGGGGCCCCCATCTTTTCTACGTACATCAGTGCTAATAAAATACTACCTGCAACACCACAGCGCATACAAACATGACAATCCACAGGCAAAACCTGCAGTAATAAAACATGCACTGCCCCGATATATGTTCCAACAACAACCCACAATACACAAGTATTTCCTGACCAGCTATAAGAATCAGTCTAATCGGGACTATTTCTCTTCCAGTTTGGCATGCCGCTCTTCACTTAATGTTATGAGTCTATGGAAACGCTCATCATAACACCGCAGAAGAGAGCCTCCAACGTGCTAAAGAAAAAGTTAACAATTTCAAAAGTTTAGTAAGAAAAAGGTTAGTGAACGTTCAAAGTAGTGAGGCTTTTTTCCCTTTCCTTTGCTGGCTCTTCGGAAGCTGCAGCCAATTTTTCTTCCCGAAGCCATAATGAATAAAATGTATCTTGGGAGTTTCCAGCAGGAGCCATGTATTTAGCTGCTGACTGTACAGCCAGATGCGGCTGGCAGAATGTTTTCCATATCCTGACATCTGAGCCCGGTGGCCTACATCCAAGCACGACGATGGAGGGAAGGAGGTGGTTCTGGTGTCATGTGGTAAACACTGTCTCCCATGTTACTAGCTGGAACATACACGCTGGCAGTGTAGATTACCAGGGGTGTGCTAGAGCCATGCAAAGTACAACCGCTAGCGTTCAGGAGGGAGTTCACTCCTAATATTTGCCTTTCTCAAAGAACATAACAGATGGATCGGCTCACACAGATCTTGTGTAACTTTCCCTGATAGAACATTTGTTCTCCCAAAACTTTGTCCTTTGGCCACCTCAGATATTCATCTTAGCGGTCATGGGGTTAAACTCAAGCTTCAACCCGTTTTCCTTTATGCACTCAAGTTAGAGGATAAAGGTCTATTTGCACTGGCAGATTATGTACCTGAAATGAGCGCCAATTGACAGATGGAACAAGTCGAATCGGTGCTTGTTTAGCTACATTGAATTGGCGCCATCATCAGCACTATATGTGACTGAGGGATCCTTAGTGCGATCATTCAAATGGGAAGAGGAAGCCGTGCCTCTACAGCGCCACCTTCTCCAAAAGGAAATGATAATCATGTACACACAGACCGTTTCGGGGTTTTGCCCCTCACCAGGGTGCAGTAGGTTGCTGGCTGGTTGGCTGGCTGGCCGGAAGACTCCGGCTTTCTCCTATATTCCCAGTCATTGCAGGATAAAAATGTCTGCCATTGACTTGCAGAAATGCTGTCTTCTAATCATAGATGGCGCTGTAGAGGTACTGTTCCATCATCTCATTTGCATAGATTTCCCAGAGGAGCATGCATAACCTTATAAGTCTCCCCACACCTACTAGTTGCTCTCCCTAAGGAGAAACTTGATCCCTCCTGACCTGCATCAGGACTTTCAGAAGTAAGCACGGAGTCTAAAATTAAACCGGACTTCTCTTTTATTAACCCCTTAACACTCCATGAAGTATAGATGCATCATGGAGATTTGGGGTTTGTAGTTTGTATAAAGAGGGATCGGGAGCCATTCCTAACTCGATGCAATGCAGGTGCAGGCTGTTTCCTACAGCTGACATCCACTGGCAACAACTGCGATCAGCACTCCCACTGATTGCAGCTGTTAACCCTTTAAATGCTGCAGTCAATGCTGACAGTTGAATTTGAATGCCCTGATCAGAGTTTGGAAGTCTCCAATAGCCCCCCATGATGAGATTGCGGGTTGCTGTTCGGTTGCAATGGCACCCAGTGGCCTTCTGAAAGCCCCCAGGGCTGCCATTGCAGATTGTCCATCAAGCCATGTCTGTGGCGTGCCTTAATAAACTGCCTGTCAGGTCGCAGTATGATGTAATGCCATAGTATTACATCATACCGCAGGACCGACCAAACCATCGCAAGTTCTTGTCCCCTATGGGCACTAAATAGGGCTGCCAATAGAGGTTTTAATGTTCACATAAAAGAGGTCAAATGACAGATGAGTGTTTGGACAGTTTACATATGGAGATATTGATACTTTTTGCAATCATTCTTCTGCTGTTCATTACATAAATCTGGATCGATCCATCTTTAAGCACAGCTACATATGAACTTTTTACCCAGATTTTATGGGTATGGGTATACCCAGAATGAAAGAAACAGCAACACACCCGCTCGGCCACTGTACCATTCAATTCGGTGAGAACAAATCAACTTTCAAGAGCGTTAATTTTGCCATTTTTGGAGCTCCCATAGAAATAAATGGAGCGTTGGCCGAGCTGGTGTGCTGCCATTTCATTCATTTTGCTAGTCTTAGGGAACACGAGACTCCCGTTTTGACGATCGGTGGGGGTCCAAGAGGTCACATACCCACCAATCAGCTAGTTCAGGGATAACTTAAGGTCAACAGAATACCGCTTTATTAAAGTTAAGCCAGTATAGTTCAAAAGCATCCAAAAACATATATAAGCTAGGTACATCCCAGATAAATATCTCCTCGCACCCCCCAAAAATATATATAATATAATAGCAACTCTAATATAACTATATTATCCACAAAAAGACTGGAGCCATATAGTACTTCAATTAGCGTTAGGGGTTGTGAATTAAGTTCTGTATTTGGCATTCACTACTGACAACCTTTTTTTGATGAATGGTAATTTTGGTGTATACTTTTGTGCTGCTTTTGGACAACGCCTGCATCTCTTAGAGATTTGAAAGTCTTTATGATAAGATGACTTGTATTCTGTAATGAAGATTAACATTTTTTGAAGCAGTATACGGCTCAGTTCTTCTTGTGGATAATACAATTTTTAAAAAGTTGAAAGATTTTTTGAGTCCTGGATGTTATTTCCATGTTGGACATCACAGCATGTCTCCAGGGTGAAGGCGTGAAAGGTCTGTAGGTGCGGCGAGTTGAAGTTTTTCTTTTATCTCTGAAGTCCCTGATGGTTCAAGGGAGTGAAGGTTTATATATTCTGCTGCCTGGATGCTCTTGTACAGGAGTTCATTCTTTGAGTCCTCCTAGACAACATGGGCCCTGGCAATGACCCAATTGGCCAACCTCTAAAATCTGCCTTGATCATGTGCCAGATTAAAGCATTTCCATGATCAGTGCCAGTCTTCAACTGGATGGCAACCTCTGCAAATTTATTTTTTTTTGGCGCCCCCTTTACTAGGTTATAAGAAAGAAAGAAAAACAATATGTTGCACCGATAGGCAGCTTGTCTGTGTTTTGTTGGTGCTTAAAGCAGCATATCATCCTACCAGAACAGCTCAGTGAATAAATACAGCACCAGAACCAAGCTCAATAGCTACAATGACAGAACTAAAGGTGTGTTTAGACGGAACGATTATTTTTCCAAATCTCGTTCAAACACATGAAAGTGAACGCTAATCATTCAGTTTGAACGCGAGCCGACGAAAGAGAATCATGCACTTCTCATTCAGTTGCAGACGGCATAAAAATCATTGTTGGCTTCTCGTTGCGTTCAAACACGTTGCGTTCCGAGTTTCACATGGGAATGTGAAACACTGAATGAGAAGTTCGCTTCCCAACAATGCTTTACCTGTCTAAACAGGCTACACAAGTGCAAACGAGCTTGTGATGATGTCACTACTTTGATCGCTCAGGCAAATGAGATTCGTGAGGTTCTTGTTTGGTGTAAAAGGCCCAAAAGTTATTGAGTTGCGGGGGCACCGATGACCTGACAGCCGTGTCTCGGAACATCAGAAGGAAGGAGACACACAAGAGGAGGAGGATTCATGTAGTTCCACAAAACGCTACCACAAGGACGAAGATCATCTGGCCAGCTAGACCAAAGGTGAGGGTGGGCCACTTGATGACCCCTTGCAAGCTGGTGGCCAGTGCAACCCCATGGGTTGCACATATCAGAGGCTGGCCATGTCCATGATGCGTCACCTCTTGTGGTTGCTCATGGTTATCTGCTTGTGTAGACCCAAGGAAGTACTTTACTATTAATGCAAGCAGTATCAAAGATAACAATCAGGGTGACCGTTACTTACCTGAGCAGAAGCTGTTGCTACTTATGGTCCTTGCAGATCGACTTGAGGTCAAGTTGAAGTCTTTACTCTCTTCTTCCGAGAAAGGAGATTCAGAAGACGGGGAAACTTTTTGCTTTGGCAAGTAAGGCCGCAGGACCAGTCGGGGGATGCGGCTACGGGCAATCTCTTTGTCTTGCATTTTCTGTTTACAAAGACCAAAATTATAACATTTATGTGTTGTCTGCACCGCACACCGAATGAAAGAGGGAAATCTTATCGTAGACAACATAATGGAGGCATTTTCATATATTGCTGGTGTTTCCATGACAACGGGTTCTAAAGCCGCAGGAACGGCAAAGCACTTACCAATGAGCATCACAGATTGTAATAGAAGCCTTTCATTAACATAAACAACTTAAAAATAAACAGAAAAAAAGTCATAATAATGGTACGCCTGTATGTTACAAAGCTCAGGTGGGCACCCATGCTGGCAGAGAGGGTATGGATGCCACCTTGCTCACAAAAAAAAAAAAAGGGTGTGGCTACCCACACAGTGGATTGCATTCTGCACGAGTCCATAGCCCCCTGTAGCGCTATCCTATACAAGAGCGTACTTAGGTAATGTCACAAACTCTACAGCATCTACTCCATATACACTGCAGCGTTTTTACTGGCACTGACCTCCCAACAAAAATACCGTCAGACAGGTAATTTACCGTCCGGGTGCCGGTACACAGAGGAGAGGGTGCTCCATGGCAAAAGATCCAAGTGGGACCCATTTCCTAATTTACATAGCAGCCCCAGAAGAAAAAGGTCCTGCAACTATTTGCCCCCCCCCCCCTTTCTCTCTAGGCTCATACCTATTATGGGGAGGTGGCAATGGCTGCTTCTATAGTCCCTTTATTGGCAGTTTCATGGCTCTCACTTATTAACATACCTACGTTCCAAATGGAACAGTATAGTATCTGGTTCTCATGAGAGTGAACAGTATATAGCTACTGGTCTGTTGTGGAGGGTGCAGCCCGTAGGAGAATATATGTCCATATCTTACCAGACGGGCTGAGGTTTTAAGGTGCCCAATGCAGAACATTCAACTAATGCCCCCTATTGGATTATCATATAGTGTACAAATAAGGGTTTGTTCACATGTATCCGGCGATCAGCATAGTTTTCCTGATTGAGAATTTGTTTGATCCGGCTAGTTGCCAGTGTGATGATACATCCCTCCCCACCATTGTCTCAAATACATAAACCCAGACTTTGCAGCATGGGGTACTGATACGGTTATTAATCAAAGGGGAAATTAATAGCTGGGATTTTGAATAAGTAAGAATTTTAGCCAGACAGCAGGTATATCTTCTGGACTGGGAGCATTTTCAGAATAGAATGCATTTACTCCTCATGCTGTGCGTTTCAGAGAACTCATGGAATCGCAACCTGCCAAACTAATAACCCTGCACGTATCATGATTGGTATCCACTTAGAAGTAAATTTCATAAGACATATGGCGACCATAGCTTCTCTATTGGAGAGCCCCCTAGGGAAATATGGCCAGAACATTAAGTTGGATTTCCATCCGGAAGATTTGTGCAACAACTTAGCCAGCCTTGGGTGATGTCCAGGGGCGTAAGTAAAGGCTCAGGGGCCCTGATGCAAAAGGTGAGCTGCCCCCCCCCCCCTCTATCTGTACCCGTACCCATACCTAAACCATGCTGCACAGAGACATAACTTGAAGCTTCTGGGCCCCAATGCAAAACCTGTAAAAGGGCCCCTAACTATAATGCTTTATTCATAGTACTGTACTGGGCTCCCTATATGGAGAAGAGAGGCCTTATGGGCCCCCTAAGGCTCCTGGGCCCGGGTGCAACAGCATCCCCTGCATCCCCTCTATAGTTACACCCCTGGTGATGTCACAAGGAGGATGGCGGAGGTGGGAGCCAGATGGATTTTAAAACTAAAGGGGGAATCTTACCCCATTGTCAGACCCAGGCGTTGCATCTAAATACAGGACTGTCCACCTTTCCGCGTGCTCCTCGCCCCAGGACTATTTGAAACAAGTTCGTAGACTGGTATTTTCTATTGTTTCATTCCTTTTCGTTTTCCTTCCCCTTTTCTAAATATCTCCTGCCCCTGGGTGCTGTACCTCACACCTTGGTGACTGTTGGACCAGTAAACCTAGTTATCATGGTGCACAGATCTGGCACAATTCCCCAGTTGAGCCTATGGAGCGCCAAAGGGAATGCCAGGTGCAACACATCCAGCTTCTGGCATTCCCATTTGGGGTGGCTCTGGATCACTAGACATCTGTGAACCTACAATAGGTGCTCAGACCTTCCTCTACTGAGGTGGAAGAGGGCTACTGTGTGAACTAGGAGATGGTGCTCCAGAAGTTTAACATCCACATGCTGTCAACCAGTACAACTGACAGAAATCGGGGCGGGTAAAGTGATGTCGTTGTTTTCAGCAGATCGTAGGTCTATGTTAAAGGGAAAAATAAAATTGTAGTATATCCTATGTTGGTGCGCTTTCACACAGCAGAATCACCCATTAAAGTCAATGGGTGTTAAAAAAAAAAAAAAAAATACACAGAATGCAATCGCATGACATGCATGTGTGCTCCGTTTTTTCTCCCACACCCCCACTGATTTCAATGGATTGTGACTTCAGTGACATCATTTGGGTCACCTCTATTTTTTGATGCGTTGTAAAAAAACTATTTACACTCAGAAGACACTCGCATGTTAAAAACAGCCTTATTCATGCAGGTGAGTGCAATTATGCTCAGTGGAAACTGACCAATTTCATTGCGAGTGTATGTGCTTCGTAAGGGCTCATTCACAGAGGCGTAAATACGTCGTGCATTCTGCGCAGTTTTCTGTGCGTAATACGCATTACTTTTATGTGGTTAATCACATGGGCATATTTTTCACACATATTTCGGTCATGTGAAAAAAAGAACACAGCATGGGCCATTAAAGTCAATGGGATTGTGTACATGCACACGATACAGGCTATTCCCACATTAAACTCATTGGGCAGGACTTGTAGTTTGTATTGATGCGAGCCGAGAGGTTGCTTCAGGCTGAGCTTCAGACATTGGCCCTTATTGATGAAGAATGGTGTATACTGCGCCAATTCTTTCTAGAACTCAACAGTCTTAAGTTATGCCAAATTTACAAATGTGCACAGACTTGTAAATCTGGTGCAATTAACGCTGCGCCAAAAATAGGAAAGATGCCTTAATTCCTTCTGGCCACCAAAATTGCGCAATTTGTAGTCTGGAATGTTTTTGCACCAAAAATTCTGCTTTAAGTACGAATATGAAAAAAAATAATAATCAGCAATCTAATTACTGATATTGACACACAGAATGGGGCAAAAAACCCACCGTATTCATGTAGTTTGTTTTTCACGAATTTCCGCATAACACTATTATGCTGTGCCAAAATTGCGTCAGTTTGTATTTGGAAATACGTTTCTCTCTAAAAATGTCATTCTGCATCATCTACTCAAAAAAAGTCAACAGTCAAAATAATGATGATAAGGCAAATAATGAGGACAAAACTCAAGCAAAAAAAAAAAACTACGTAGTTGGATTTGTGCATAAAAACGTGTCCAAATAAGCGTACATCAAACACTTGCGCCAAATGCCTCTTTGTTAGGTTTTATTAGTGCCAGTTTTTACTAACACTTTTTTGTAGTAACGCTTTCTAATCTTTGCGTATGACCTGGGGCAAAGATTGAATCCTCATTCACAAGGACGTATTTGCCCTCAGTATTACGTAGGTAAAACAGAAAGCCGAAACACCATTGATTTGGATTGGGGTATTCAGACATACGTTATTTATGTGCATGAAATAAAACAAAATATTGCAGCATGTCCTATTTTGGTCCGTATTTGGGCTTATATCGGTCGGGTTTTCACACCCGGCTGATATACGCTGCCCCTCTCTACAAGGGCAGGAGGAGGGATGGGCCAGGAGCTAGTGCACTGAGCCCCTCCCCCTCCTCTCCGCCCCTTCGCCTCTGTTTGCAATGAGAGGGGCGGGACAGGTGAAGCGAGGTCCCTCCCCCTCCTATTGCAAACAGTGGTGAGGGGTGGAGAGGGGGCAGGAGCTCAGTGCACTAGCTCCTCGCCAGGCCCGCCTCCTCCCCTTGCAGAGAGGGGCAGCGTATATCGGCCAGGCATGAAAACCTGACCAATATACGCCGGTCTGAAAAAGTCCTTAGGGATTGAAATTGCCCATTAAATTCAATGGGATTGTGTAAATACACAGTTAATACGTATTTACTGCATATGTATATATGAAATCAGCAGGGACTTCTTGCAATTTTCTTTGGGCACACGAAAAAGGCAATGAAAAAAAAAAGTGCACAAAAAAACAAAAAAAAAAAATCACGCAGGGAATAGGAATAGCTTTGGTCTGTGAATGAGCCCTTAGCGCCCTGCAGTGACGACCTTTTCACAATAACCTCCATTCCAGGGAATCCTTTGCAGCTTGCATGAATTTCTTTAAAGGGTGCTTTGAGATGGAACGATATCATTCAAAAGAGCGCAAGTGAACGAAAATCGCAAGCCAACGACTGAATGCCAAACGCGAATAGTTCGTTTATCCTTAATTTTATGTATCGTTGACTCGTTCCCTTATCGTTCGGTTTAAGGGCTTATTTAGACGACCGTATATCGGCTCGGTTTTCACGCTGAGCCGATATATGGTGTCCTTGTCTGCAGGTGGGGTGGCGGTGGGGGTGGGGGAGGGGGAGGATGGAAGAGCCAGGAGCAGGAACTGAGCTCCGGCCCCTTCCCCGCCCCTCGCCACTATTTGCAATGGGAGGGGTGGGACAGGGGTGGAGCTAAGCGCTGGTACTTAGCTCCGCCCCGTCTCACCCCCTCCTATAGTGGCAAGGGGTGGAGAGGAGGCGGGAGCTCAGTTCCTGCTCCTGGCTCTTTCATCACCCCCCCCCCCCCATGCAGACAAGGACACCGTATATCTGCTCGGCGTGAAAACCAAGTCGATATACGGTGGTCTAAATAAGCCCTAAATATGAATCGTTCAGTCCCTCTCATTTGCTTGTACAGGGACTAAACGATCCTCATTTAAAGGAGCCAACAATGATGTCTAAACAGGCTGCATGAGAACGAACGAGTTAGTGGTGACATTTTCTCGTTCAAACACGAATCGGCATGTCTAAAAAAAAGGACCTTAAGGCTGCGTGTGTGTTTACACAGATGACATTTCCTACATCTATACAGATAAGGGCTTATTTAGACAACCGTATATCGGCTTGGTTTTCACGCTGAGCCGTTATACCGTGTCCTTGTCTGCAGGGGGAGGAGGATGGAAGAACCAGGAGCAGGAACTGAGCTCCTGCCCCTCGCCACTATTTGCAGTGGAAGGGGTTGGACGGGGCGGAGCTAAGCGCCAGTACTTAGCTCCGCCCTGTCTCGCCCCCTCCTATTGCAATTAGTGGAGAGGGAGTGGAAGCTCAGTTCCTGCTCCTGGCTCTTCCATCCTCCTCCCCCTGCAGACAAGGACACCGTATAACGGCTCGGCGTGAAAACCGAGCCGATATTCGGTCGTCTGAAATAGCCCTGAAGGGTGTACGAATTGGTTTTGGGGAGAAAAAAAAAACAAACAAACAATAATAATCGATGTGTATGTCCATGTTGCATGTGTCATCTGTTTTTTTTTGGCATGCAATAAAAGGAAAAAAAAAAAAATCAGGTCGCTCTATATATATGAGCGACCTGATTTTTCTTTTCTCCAGTACTGATTAGCAACGATCAGTCAAAACCAGAGTGCACATGGCTGTCATCCAGGGTGTGGTTCGAACACAGAGACTCAGTCCATGTACAAAACACGACTATATAGCCCCAATGAATAACAGGTCGGTGTGCTGCCTGTGGGCAGCCAGTTGCAAACACAGACAGCTCATGGACAGAAAAATCACCCGAGTAATCCCTTATACAGAGCAAATGTCTAATCTTCTATTAGAGAGTGTGGCTAAGAAGAAGTCACTTAATATCACATGGAATGATAAAAGATAAATATAGCACAATACATAATAAATATTATCAGTATTAATAAACACTACAAACAAAACCCTACAGTGTTGAGAAGGATGCTTATAAATAATAATGTATCAGGTTTGTACTAACACAAGGGAACATCATCCCCTGTAGAAGAGGACATGAATGCTTTATAACATGATCTCTAATGCAATGAACAGGATCTGAAACAGACTGCTACATGTCATATGATACAGCCTCCCTTATAATATGATGCAATACCCTGAGTGCAGCATTAGGAAGCTCAGGCTGCTCCTTACCTTGCGGTCTTGCAGAGGTCCCATGGTCCACCACCCTCCAGATCAGTGGAGCTTGTACTCACCCCCTGTGGATTCATAAGAGACAATGAGAAGCAGACCCTGCAATAATACAATGTATCACTGATCCTACATTGCTCAGACACTTGTTGATTCAGAACCTTCACGGTTAGTTCACCTTATCTCCTTCCATGTCTCATATATCCCCCTTAACAAATAATAGCATGAAAAGCTCTCCGCCAAACACCCAGCCACCCCTTCCCCTAAATAAATTGTATCAACTGACCCATCTTGATTAATTATGCCAATTAGAAATACAAGAGTCTGCAGGCTCCATACAATGCCATCAGCCCCCACTAGTAGAATATGACATTGCAGCAGGATGTCCCCATAGTGGCATTTACCTGATGGTGTCCCATCCCTCTTACCTGGGCTGCTGGCTGCTCTCCAGACAGTGGTGCACTGCAGCTGACACAATGCTGTCTGTAGTCCTCCTCCTCCTTCCTCCAGCAGCAGCACACACCTCACTGGCTGCAGATCTGCTGTCTTCCCAGAGACAGGGCTGAGCAAGCTGCAGAACTGCCTCCCTCTGGCTGTAGAACAGGTCATCACACTCCTGCTGCTGCTCAGCACATGATGCTCTGTGTCACTGGGGAGTGACACAGCAGAGCTGGATGGGTTCATCAGTGCAAAGCAGTAATTACAGGCTGATGGCAGAGTGGTAATATTTAAATATGTGCCAGATATTAAAAATAGCAATAGGGATATTTGGGTCGTCTCTGATTCACCCAAGTCATAAAAATCCAAGGTGACTCCTTATATATATGTGTGTATATATATGTAGTGATAGTGGGCACTATCAATCAGCCACCTTTTTAGAAATATACATGGCTATTTCTGAGCAGTGACCTCAGGGAAATGCAGGAATGTGGAGTGATAAGCGGCGCCTTATAGCACCAGTGAAGTGATAAGCAGCACCATACTACAGTTTTAATGTAATGTATGGCCCACCATTTTTTTCTCTGTTCCAAGTTACCCCAATCTAATACCTTTTGGGTATGTACACACATTACGAGAAAATCCGCCTAAAAATCTGTAACAGTATTTTTAAAACATAACCCACCTTGTACGCCTTGCTCTAAATTATCCCAAACTAAGGCTACCTTCACATAGGCAAGTGCAGTATCCAGCGATTTTCATGGCAATGCGTTTTTGATTAAAAATTGCATCACTTCTGTAAAATTGCGATCTTCACGCATGTATTTCACCTGCGCGAAAGAATCATGAGTGTTTTCCATAGACTTCAATGGGAAAAGTCGCATCACACTTTCATGTGGTGGCCGTGCAATTTTTTTCCCCAAGGTCCAATTAGAAACGGGCGATTGTTGTTTCTCGTTCATGTGAATACGCTCTAATACATTTAAAGGGATTTTCCAAGGAAGTACTGTTGATGACTTGTCCTCAGGATAGGTCATCAATAGTTAATCAGCTGGGGTCCGTTGCTTTGGACGCCTGCCAACTGATCAGGTGCCCACTGTCAACTCCGCTGCACACTGGGGTACTGCTGAATTGACCTCAGTGTACGGGCTGGTGCTTGTAACTGCAGGTGCAGCTGTCATTGATTGCAATGGGAAAGCACACTTTTGGTTTATTCGCAGATCATGGTCCTTGCAAACATTGTGGAATATCTTAGTGTGATACATTGTGTTATCACTAGAGATGAGCGAGCATACTCGTCCGAGCTTGATACTCGTTCGAGTATTAGCGTGTTCGAGATGCTCGTTACTCGTGACGAGTACCACGTGATGTTCGGGTTACTTTCACTTTCTTCCCTGAGAAATTTGCGCGCTTTTCTGGCCAATAGAAAGACAGGGAAGGCATTACAACTTCCCCCTGCGACGTTCAAGCCCTATACCACCCCCCTGCAGTGAGTGGCTGGCGAGATTAGGTGTCACCCGAGTATATAAATCGGCCCCTCCCACGGCTTGCCACAGATGCATTCTGACAGAGATCAGGGAAAGTGCTGCTGGTGCCGGAGCTGCTATAGGAAGAGCGTTAGGAGTATTTTAGGCTTCAAGAACCCCAACGGTCCTTCTTAAGGCCATAGAAATCGCAGATCGCACCTATGTGCGATCTGCGATTTCTGTTCTCTTCTCTATATGCGCTCAATGGGGCTGGCGGCAGCAGCGCCGACCCCATTGAGAACATATAGAAGACAAATCATTCTTCTCTGCCATAGCTGTAACAGCTGTGGCAGAGAAGAACGATGTTTGCCCATTGAATTCAATGGAGCCAGCAATACAGCCGCCTCCATTGAAAGCAATGGGCTGCCGGCGATCGCAGGATGAATTGTCGGGAAGGGCTTAAATATATAAGCCCTTCCCTGCAATTCATCCAGAAATGTGTTACAATAAAAATATATACCGTATATACCGGCGTATAAGGCGACGGGGCGTATAAGACAACCCCCCAACTGTCACCTTATACGCCGGGAATACAGTGGAGCAAAGAATAAAAATCATTACTCACTTCTTCTGGCGTTCTGCGGTGCTGCTGCAGGCTGTCGCTCCCTCCTGGTCCACGGCAGAGCATTGCTTTCTCTACGAAGGGCTTTAAATCCCCACCTCCAGAAACACACGTGCCTTCAGCCAATCACAGCCAATGACAATGATGTCATTGAATGACTGTGATTGGCTGAAGGCACGTGTGTTTCTGGAGGCGGGGATTTCAAGCCCTGCGTCCAGAAAGCAATGCTCTGCCGTGGACCAGGAGGGAGCGACATCCTGCAGCAGCGCCGCAGAACGCCAGGAGAAGTGAGTAATGATTTTTATTCTTTGCTCCGCTGTATTCCCGGCGTATAAGGTGTCGTCTTATACGCCCCGTCGCCTTATACGCCGGTATATACGGTATATATTTTTATTGTAACACATTTCTGGATGAATTGCAGGAAAGGGCTTAAATATTTAAGCCCTTCCCGACAATTCATCCTGCGATCGCCGGCAGCCCATTGCTTTCAGTGGAACCTGCTGTATTGCTGGCTCCATTGAATTCAATGGGCAAACATCGTTCTTCTCTGCCACAGCTGTTACAGCTATGGCAGAGGAGAACGATCTTTACGCTGACAGTGCGGGGGGGGGGGGGGGGGGTCACTCTTGCCGCTATTGTGGCTTAATAGTGGGACCTGGGAACTTGAGATGCAGCCCAACATGTAGCCCCTCACCTGCCCTATCTGTTGCTGTGTCGTTCCCATCACTTTCTTGAATTGCCCAGATTTTCACAAAGGAAAACCTTAGCGAGCATCGGCGATATACAAAAATGCTCGGGTCGCCCATTGACTTCAATGGAGTTCGTTACTCGAAACGAACCCTCGAGCATTGCGAAAAGTTCGTCCCGAGTAACGAGCACCCGAGCATTTTGGTGCTCGCTCATCTCTAGTTATCACTGCTAATATTAACCTATGACATCTAGTTCACATGGCTGGGCTACCTACTGGCTCGGACACATAGTGCGAATCATGGCAGACAGGCCCGGGTGGGCTCAGTCTGACTGGCTGCCGTGCTGCTTTTAACAACAGGTCACATTGGGGGATGATGGGGGCTGGCTGGGGGACATTCAAGCATGATGGGGGTTGGTTGGGAAATGTTGGAGGCAAGGGCGTATGTGCCATAGAGGCAGACCATGTGACTGCTACAGGGCCCTTAGATGTAGGGGTTCTCAGCTCTGATTACACCATCGCTTTTATTGGGTACAAGAACATTTACAGGACCTTACTCTAAAGAGAAGTTACATTTTTAGCAAACAAGGAGGTGGGCAATTGGCCCAGGAGTCATTTTTAATGGCATAGACTGAGGAACATACACCAGGCTCTCCTGTCAAGGTTGGCAAAACCAGATAGCATACTGGGGGACCATTTAAGTTTTTGCTATGCGGTCCCATCTCCTTTATGTACACCGTTGCTTGGAGAATAATGGGAGTTGGTTGGGGGCATTGGAGGATGATGAAGTTGGTTAGGGAGAATTAGAGGATGATGGGATTATTTGGAGGATATTGAAGGATAATGAGGTTGGGTGGGGGACAATAGAGGATGATGGTGTTGGTTTTGGGACATTAAAGAATGATGGGGTTGGTTGGGGACATTGGAGGATTATGAGGTTGGGTGGGGGAAATTGGAGGATGATGGAGCTGAGTGAAGGACATTAGAGTATGATGGGGTTACTTTGGGGACATTAGAGGAGGATGGGGTTGGTTTGGGGGACATTAGAGGATGATGATGATGGGGTTGGTTTGGGGGACATTAGAAGATGATGGCATTGGTTTGTGGACATTAGAGGATGATAATGGGGTTGGTTGGGGGACACTAGAGTATGATGGGGTTGGTTTGGGGACATGAGATGATGATGGGGTTGGTTTGGGGGAGATGAGATGATGATGGGGTTGGTTTGGGGAGATGAGATGATGATGGGGTTGGTTTGGGGACATTAGAGGATGATGATGATGGGGTTGTTTGCGCCATCAGAGGATGATGGGGTTGCTTTGGGGTTCATTAGAGGATGATGGCGTTGGTTTGTGGTTATTAGAGGATGATAATGGGGTTGGTTGGGGGACACTAGAGTATGATAGGGTTGGTTTGGGGGCCATTAAAGGATGATGGGGTTGGTTTGGGGACATAAGATCATAATAGGGTTGGTTTGGGGACATTAG
The DNA here is from genome assembly GCF_035609145.1 of Eleutherodactylus coqui. Taxonomy (NCBI): domain Eukaryota; kingdom Metazoa; phylum Chordata; class Amphibia; order Anura; family Eleutherodactylidae; genus Eleutherodactylus; species Eleutherodactylus coqui. The sequence continues at coordinate 137,367,116 of NC_089845.1, read as the reverse complement.
AGGATGATGGGGTTGGTTGCGGGACATCAGAGGATGATGGGGTTGGTTGGAGGACATTGAAGGATAATGAGGTTGGGTGGGGGACAATAGAGGATGATGGGGTTGGTTTTGGGACATTGAAGAATGATGGGGTTGGTTTGGGGGCCATTAAAGGATGATGGGGTTGGTTTGGGGACATGAGATGATTATGGGGTTGGTTTGGGGAGATGAGATGATGATGGGGTTGGTTTCGGACATCAGAGGATGATGGGGTTGCTTTGGGGGACATTAGAGGATGATGGCGTTGGTTTGTGGTTATTAGAGGATGATAATGGGGTTGGTTGGCGGCACTAGCGTATGATAGGGTTGGATTGGGGGCCATTAATGGATGATGAGGTTGGTTTGGGGACATAAGATCATGATAGGGTTGGTTTGGGGACATTAGAGGATGATGGGGTTGGTTTGGGACATCAGAGGATGATGGGGTTGGTTGGGAGACATTGGAGAATGATGTGGCTTAGTGGGGGACATTAGAGGATAATGGGGTTGGTTGGGGACATTAGAGGATGATGATAGGGTTTGTTGGGGGACATTAGAGGATGATGGGGTTAGTTTGGAGACATTAGCGGATGATGGGGTTGGTTGGGGGATATTGAAGTATGATGGGGTTGGTTTGGGGACATTAGAGGATGATGATGGGCTTGGTTTGGGGACATTAGAGGATGATGATGATGGGGTTGGTTTGGGGGACATTAGAGATGATGGGGTTGGTTGGGGGACATTGGAGGATGATGGGGTTGGTTGGGGGACATTGGAGGATGATGGGGTTAAGTGGAGGACATTAGAGGATGATCATGATGGGGTTGGTTTGGGGGACATTGGAGGATAATATGGGTTTGAGTGGAGGACATTAGAGGATGATGCAGTTAGTTGGGGGACATTAGAGGATGATATATTTGATGTATCCTGGGGAGGGCCCAGTGTAGGTTTAGCTCTGTGGCCCATAGACTCTAGTTAAGCCACTGGACCAACATCAGCATCTATAATGCCCCAAACCATACTTTTTTCCTGCACTTGCATACATTTTTTTATAGCTGCTTTACAAAACTGACATTATTTGTGTGATTTCAGAAACTAGGGTGAAAGACGGTGACAAAACCATAAAAGAAGGAGAACAGATGAATATATTCTGACCAACATTTGAAAATAACATCTCTCCCCACCCTTCATCTGCTGGAAAAGAAGTAATTGGCATTTTTTTCATGTAAATTAGCATAAACCGCACCCCTTTTCTGGCTGGTTTATTGGACAATTTTGTGATAATCGAGACCGTTGGCAACGAGCCGTAATAATTGTGTAAAATCCTGGAGAAAGGAGAATTTTAGAAAGCTGAATTTTTGATGCGACTCTCGGAGGTCATTGCTTAGCAACAGTCGTCACAGAGAGCAGGTGACGCGGCCCGATGGAGATCCGGCTGGGTTGTCTGCATTAGTAATGAAAATGGAGGTACGACTAAAAGCTATCGCACCCTAATGCAAAATCCGTAACAGCGCCCCCATCTGCCGTGCCATGTGTCGTTTATAATAGTGGCATCTCTCAATATGGCTGAGGGGCTTTGATCTCCCCCTCCTGGTACCAGCGTTCGGGTGTGACCGTTCCTTCTGAGGCTCTACAGCTCTAACGAGGGGTAAACCAGGAGACCAGGGAGAACATGGCAGAGAATTACTAATACCCATGTCAGATGCTGCAGAACCTCTTTGGAAAGGAGATGTTTTGTTTTAGTAAATGAGATGGCAATGCACCATATTCTTAGACAATCAGTGCAGCTGCTGCAAAACCTCATGCTAAAGAGGACCTACAGCAGCAGAAGGAATACACCTAACCTTATATATAATACATTTCCCAGCTGCTGCAGAACCTCATGCCAAAGAGGTGCTGCACCAGCAGAAGCAATGCATCTTACCTTATATATAATAAACTCCCCAGCAGCAGAAGAAATACACCAAACCTTATATATAATACACTTCCCAACTGCTGCAGAAAGTCATGCCAAAGAGGTTCTACAGCAGCAGGACAAATATACCTCACCTTATATATAATACAATCCCCAGCTTCTGCAGAACCTCATGCCAAAGAGGTGCTACAGCAGCAGAAGGAATATATCTAACCTTATATATAATACACTCCCCAGTTGCTGCAGAACCTCATGCCAAAGAGGTTCTACAGCAGCAGAAGAAATACACTAAACCTTATATATATAATACACTTCCCAGCTGCTGCAGAACCTCATGCCAAAGAGGTGCTACAGCAGCAGAAGGAATATACCTAACCTTACATATAATACACTCCCCTGCTGCTCCAGAACCTTATGCCAAAGAGGTTCTACGGCAGCAGAGGGAATATACCTAACTTAATATATTATATACTCCCCAGCTGCTGCAGAACTTCATGCCAAAGAGGTTCTACAGCAGCAGAGGGAATATACCTAACTTTATATATAATATACTCCCTAGCTGCTGCAGATCTTCATTCCAAAGAGGTTCTACAGCAGCAGAATGAATATATCGAACCTTATAAATAGTACACTCCCCAGCTGCTGCAGAACCTCATGCCAAAGAGGTTCTACAGCAGCAGAGGGAATACACCTAACCTTATATATAATACACTCCCCAGCTGCTGCAGAACCTCATACCGAATAGGTTTCTACAGCAGCAGAAGGAATATATCTAACTTTATATATAATACTCTCCCCAGTTGCTCCAGAACCTCATACCAAAGAGATTCTACAGCAGCAGAAGGATTATATCTAACCTTATATATAATACACTTCTCAGCTGCTGCAGAACCTCATACTGAAGAGGTTCTACAGCAGCAGAAGGAATATATCTAACTTTATATATAATACATTCCCAAGCTGCCGCAGAACCTCATGCCAAAGAGGTTCAACAGCAGCAGAAGGAATATTCCTAATCATATATATAATACACTCCCCAGCTGCTGCAGAACCTCATGTCAAAGAGGTTCTACAGCAGCAGAAGGAATATGTCTAACCTTACATTTAATACACTTCCCAGCTGCTGCAGAACTTCTTTCACATGCAGCTTCAGTTTATAAATCTCAAAGAGGTGCTGTAGCAGCTGAGGTGTGTGTATGTTGATTGCTTTTCTGTGTCCACTGCTGCAGAACCTCTTTAAGAAAATGGATGATGATTTTCATAGCAAATGCCTACCATGAACGACCATGACTGTATTTTCTAATGACTCAGTCAGTTGCTGCAGCAAGTATGATGAACACGGTTTTGGACATGACTTATTTGTCTTTTAACAGCAAAGCATGCTGGGGGGTTACAATTACGCTTCTTAGCAGAACACGTCAGGCTGTATATAAGGATGATGTAATCCATAGCAACCGGCAGATAGGAATCATCCTGTGCTGATTGGATGCAGAATTCTACATTTTTTCTGTAGCCATGAATGATGCTGTGGTGCATGCTGGGAACGCGCTGTACTCTCCGTTGCGTCAGCTATGTGTTTGCTCTTTCAGTTCTCATTTTATATTCCAGGGGGAAGAATATAAAAGTCGCTGATCCTCTATTGATCACCTATTCTGAGGATATGTTATCAATAGCTACAGGTAGGGCAGTCCCTTTAGCCGGCCTCACATGGACGTAAATTGCGCATGTATTTGTGCATGCAATACGCAGAGAATAGAACCCATTGATTGTCATGGATACGTTCACATTTCCATATTTTTGCACACGCATTTCAGTCGCAAACCAAAAATAGTACATATTCAATATTTCTGCGTATTCACACACAAATGCATTCGCAATACGCTAGGAGATGCGTGAAGCGCTGCAGAATTCTGCTGGAAAAAGAAAACGTATAGTAAAATACATCAACATACATGCAAAAAGCCTCATTTACAGCCCCAAGAAGTTGCAATAAGGGCTTAAACACGTGAGCGTGAACTTCTCCCCGTATACAGTCGTGATAATCACGCCCGTATAACAGGACAAAATGATATTAATGGGAGTTCAGTGGTTTTGTTTTCACTGCCGGGATTTCTTAGCTGTGAATACTACTGCCGAGAAAATATAGGAGCTGCCCTATTTACCCGGCATGTAGTGAACACCTGGTGCCGGAAAGATCGGGCAGCCGCTATCTTGCCTCGGCTTTTTTCAAACTCTTGCGATCTGGCGCAGCACAGTTGTGCCCACGGCAGTGTGTTTTCGCCCTAAGGCGTATGCAATTGTGTATGCACCCCAGTGAAGCCAGCTTTAGCATGGTACAGGTGTAACAAGGACTATTTCATTAGAATTCTGCGATTAAGGGGTTGTACCACTTTAGACCTTCATTATTAACCTATCTATCGATTGTTAAGAGTCGCACTCCAGAGAACCCCACTGATCCCAGGAATGGGAGGTCCTGTGTTCCTATTTTCTTCTTACTTAGGGTGCCCACCCACTAGCGTTTTTTTTACTGCGAAATTCGCAGCGTTTTTTTTTTTCTGCAGGGGTCTTTGGGCTATGGGACATGCAAAGCTAAAATCGCGATCGCGCAAAATCGCGATATCGCGGTAAATCGCGATTTTGCGCGATCGCGATTTTTACATTACAAGTCCCATAGACCCCCTGCAGAAAAAAAAAACCTGCGAATTTCGCAGTGAAAAAAAACGCTAGTGGGTGGGCACCCTAGGGGCGCCCACCCACTGGCGTTTGCGATTTCCGTGCGTGAAAAACGCAGCGTTTTCGGCGCGTTTTCCACGCGTTTTTCGCGGCGTTTTCGCGGCATTTTCACGGCTTTTTCGCGCCATTTCCATTGACATTCATGGGTGCATTACGAGAAAAATAAGGACACATATGCAACTGACAGTTCCTATGTTAAAAAACGCAACGGACCGAAAAAAAAAACGCCAGTGGACAGGAACACATTCAAAACTAATTGCTCTTGAGAAAAAACGCAAAACGCAAAGGAAAAAAAAACGCCAGTGGGTGGGCGCCCTTAGACAGGCATTGCGGCTCTAGTACCCTGTTGCACCACCTCTAGCTTGGATACAAGATGTGATACGGGCAGGCATTGCGGCTCTAGTACCCTGTTGTACCGCCTCTAGCTTGGATACAAGATGGAATACAGACGGGCATGGAAGCTCCAGTATCCTGTTGGGCTGCCACAGCTTGGATACAAGATGTGATACTGGTGGGCATGGAGGCTCTAATACCCTGTTGGGCCACCTTTAGCTTGGATACAAGATGTGATGCTGGTGGGCATGGAGGCTCTAGTACCCTGTTGTATTGCCTTTTGCTTGAAAACAGGTTGTGATACAGACGGGCATGGAGGCTCTAGTACCCTGTTGTACCACCTCCAGATTGGATACAAGATGTGATACAGGCGGGCATGGAGGTTTTCAGGTTCTGTATGGTATCCTGCAACATATTGCTCCAAATTAGCTGTAACTGAGCCCCTAGATCGTGAAAACGTATAGGCTGTTGATGTTGCTGTTCCAGATGGCCCCATACATCTACTATTGATGATAAATTTGGCGACTGGGCAGCCATGGAAGTGTGACAATTTTGTTGAGACATTCCAGTGACCCCATTGTGTGTGCGGCCGAGCATTATCCTACTGGATGCCTCTTGGAAGCCGCCATGAGAGGCACATATGTGGCTGTAGGACGTCCTGAACATATCGCTGAGCTGTCATTGTCCCTTGTACCGCTACTAGGGATGACCAACTGTCATATGTGATAGCCCCCCAAAGACCATTGCACCAGTAGGGGGTAGTGTGCCGCTCCACAGCCAAGGCAGGATTGAGGCGCTCATCCCTAGGTCTCCAGACATGAATATGGCCGTCGCCTCTTCTCTACATTGTAGAGGCGTCTAGCGGTCAAAAAGCTTTACACATGCGGAAAAAGTGAACACAAGTAGCCTCTGAGAGCCTTTTTATAGGCCCAGGATGGAACCGTTCATCTAATCACACCACAACTCTAATCGTTTGCATATCCGCCTGAGATGTCACTGCATGCTGAGTTTTACAGCAAAACGACAACTTCTTCTAAACTTTTTTTGCAATGTTTTCATCCCAGTGCTCCGCTGGATTATATAGGGAATGGTTTGTAAATTCCAGCATCATATTTGGGAACACGTCAATGATGTTGAAAATAAATCAATCAATCACTACTGTAGTGCATTATGTATGCGAAAGTCACAATGGGAACATCAAAGTCCTGAGGTTTACAGCTTTGGAGGTCGTACATCCCTCCCATCGCGGAGGAGACTTTGATAAGAGGCTACTGCAGAAAGTAGAATGGATCTATAGATTTAGATCTATGAAACCTAAAGGTCTTAATGACAAATTATATTTTACCAGATTTTTAGAACTTTATTTCTTTGAGAATATCTCTGCAAAATTGATAGTTATGGTCCTGATATTGATTCAACATTTGGCTGTTTTATTAGCATCTGATGATGCCAATGACTCGAAATGTGGTCTGTGAATATGTCTGATGTCTGGTAATAAAGCATGGGATTTTCTCCAACTCTTGATTGGTTAATCCACTGATTCCCTATTTTTTTTTTTGGCCAATGAGTTAATTATCAGGATGTTTTCTTCATATAGGTGGATTTCACATCTGAGCCCCTCCTTTATCATTGGGATAAATTAGCCTATCCCCATTTATTTGCATACTTGCCAATGAACATCCTTATTGTTATCCTCCCTACTGTTTTTGTAGTTTTTTTTAACATATATAAGGATCCCCACAAGCATGTCTCTTTGTATGTACACAAATAGAACTGAAACATCTTCTCTCCATCCAAATCAGTGTCATTAAAGGGGTTGTCCCGCGCCGAAACGGGTTTTTTTTTTTTCAATAGCTCCCCCGTTCGGCGCGAGACAAACCCGATGCATGTGTTGAAAAAAAAACCCGGATAGTACTTACCCGAATCCCCGCGCTCCGGTGACTTCTTACCTACCTTGCGAAGATGGCCGCCGGGATCTTCACCCTCGGTGGACCGCAGGTCTTCTGTGCGGTCCATTGCCGATTCCAGCCTCCTGATTGGCTGGAATCGGCACACGTGACGGGGCGGAGCTACGAGGAGCAGCTCTCCAGCACGAGCGGCCCCATTCAACACGGAGAAGACCGGACTGCGCAAGCGCGTCTAATCGGGCGATTAGACGCTGAAAATTAGACGGCACCATGGAGACGGGGACGCCAGCAACGGAGCAGGTAAGTGAATAACTTCTGTATGGCTCATAATTAATGCACAATGTACATTACAAAGTGCATTAATATGGCCATACAGAAGTGTATACCCCAACTTTGTTTCGCGGGACAACCCCTTTAAGCCTGAGGAAGGGTCCATAGAAGACCCAAAGGCTTGCTATAGATGTATTTTTGTTAGCCATTAAAAGGTATCACATCGACAAGATTATCTATCTATCTAGCGATCTGTGAATGCAGACGGCCGGGTCGGATTCCGACTGCGAGATTCTCTCAGCGGGATGCGATCCTGTGCCCCTGCAGCGACCCATGGCTTACCCGTCCGGCGCCTTCACTCTGCACTGTGGATCTGAGGCTCACACTGAAATAGGACATGCCGGGATTTTGTTACCACGCAAGTTTTCTACAATCAAAATTGCGACTGTCTGCATAGGATTGCATAAACCAATGCAAACCTATGGCAGTGTGCAACGGCGGAAATTCTGCGTGAAATTTCGTCGCGGAATTTCTGTCCATGTGCATTCTGCCTGTATGAGATTAAGGCCGCCTGCACACGGGCGGAAATCCCGCTGCGGGATTTCCCGCGGGATTTCCGCCACTGAAAGTTTGCATAGGAGTGCATTACAATACGCACTCCTATGCAGACGGCCGCGGTTTGGCCGCGCGAAATCTCGCGCGGCAAACAAACCGCGGCATGTCCTATTTTTGTGCGGGGCACGCACTCACCCGGCCGCCGGCTCCGGTCTGCGCATGCGCCGGCTGCGCGGCAGCCGGCACACGAAAGAGCCGGGGCCGCCAGGCGCGGGTGAGTACGCGCTCGTCTCTGCAGGCTCTCGGGTCGGGTCCCGCGGCGAGAATTCTCGCTGCCGGATCCGACCCGCTCGTGTGCAGGCGGCTTAACTCAGAGATGTTTTGATATAATGGAAAAAATGTTTGCAAGACTAAAATTCTGTTATTGAAAATTTCCAGTAATAATACATCTGTAAGTGATACAATGTATCAATATAACTCACTGCTGCCATCTGCTGGCCTGCTAGTGAATAAGCTTTAGGACAATACTGCCTTTGCCCTGTCTCCAAATATCCAGGGCATGGCTTATGGTTAGCGCTCCATTAATGGATTAAGTCAAGGGCATGTGCGCCACCATGCAATGATCAGATCAGCTTTTCGGAGGAGCTTTAGAGGCCCTTCTTTATGTCTTTTTTGATGGGTCTCCACAGCTACAGTAGGAAACCACCGCCTATAAAGACAGCCGCCATTCCTACCAGGCGCGTTCACCCAATCAGCTCCAACTCAACTTAGCGAGGTAGATGGATATTCTATGTCCTTGACGATGTCCCTCATCTGGGGTATTTCTTTGCACCAAGGTTTTGCTTTGGCGGAAACGTCTTTTTTATATAACAGGTTCTGTCGTTCCATTGCAGTTAGTTATTTGCCATATAAAGGTCTTGTAGAGCGCGGCATAGTGAGCAGGGTTAGCTCTATATCTGCTCACACTCACAGCTATAAAAGTTCCTATTTTTATTGTTGTGTGCGCTATGTAGTTATTATAGCATGCCTACGCAATTTGCATATTCCAGCAGTCAATAAAAGGCAATGGGTTATGTCAAGGCAAAGATCATTCAACATGTTAAACAAGTAGCGCACCAAATGTTGGTTTGGTGTTTGCTACATCTGTAGTTCTTTGGAAACTAATTCACTTATCTACAGGCCATAAAACATGAATATTGCTGATTCTCGAGAAACAATAGAAGCAGAAGTTCAAATTTCCTGGTTCCACGTCTATAACCAGAATCACCTGCACAGGGTCAAAGACTGGCAATGCTTCCTAATAGTGGAATAAATGTACCAAGGATCAATATGTCAGTTCACATTAGGCAGCGAAGTCAACTGGATAGTTCAGATCACATATAAACCCCGAGGTCAAAGCACTGATAGAGCGGAAAGCAGATATCGGCATCTCATCTCTGCATGATGCCAACGGGAAAAAAGCCACAAAGTCACGAGAAGTCTGTAAACTACAGGAACTAAACAGGAACATAAAGGAGAGTGCAAAAAAGTCTAAATTTACAGCAGTTCAGTATTGGTCGCCGTATACGTTGATAGACCTGAGCTGTGATGGTTATTATGGGGGTCGCTATACAAGGTCTGAGCATTATATCTGGGTGTAGGGATTCCAATGGTAGTGGTTCACAAATAGGGGTAAAACCAGGAAGTTTGTGTGGACTTAGGCTCTATTGTAATGATGTCACAATGGTGTGTGTATTTTAGGCTGTGTTCTGCTTCGATGCGGCAACCTTTACATGGGACGACTATTGACTAGTAATCGATTGATAGAGCAAATTCAAACAATAGTTGTTTAGTGTAAACATGACCACCGACGTGGTGACCAGAAATAAGTCACTAGCTGTTTCATTTAAGTTTACCAAAAAAGTAGTTGTTGGTTGATCAAAAGTCTTCTGGTGTAGTCACAATCATTCTTCATGGAAAACCTCTATGTATTATGTCTTGGCGAACAACTAATGAACCTTCATTGGTCTATGTAAAAGCAAGCAAACGACTGTCGCTCATACGCCTCAACAACTATTTTGAGCAACTCTCTTTTTTATGTTCTTACTAGAGATGAGCAAGTACCAAAATGCTCGGGTGCTCGTTACTCAGGACGAAAGTTTCGCAATGCTCGAGGGTTCGTTTCGAGTAACGAACCCCATTGAAGTCAATGGGCGACCCGAGCATTTTTGTATATCGCCGATGCTCGCTAAGGTTTCCATTTGTGAAAATCTGGGCAATTCAAGAAAGTGATGGGAACGACACAGCAACGGATAGGGCAGGCGAGGGGCTACATGTTGGGCTGCATCTCAAGTTCCCAGGTCCCACTATTAAGCCACAATAGCGGCAAGAGTGGGCCCCCCCCTCCCAACAACTTTTACTTCTGAAAAGCCCTCATTAGCAATGCATACCTTAGCTAAGCACCACACTACCTCCAACAAAGCACAATCACTGCCTGCATGACACTCCGCTGCCACTTCTCCTGGGTTACATGCTGCCCAACCCCCCCCCCCCCCTGCACGACCCAGTGTCCACAGCGCACACCAAATTGTCCCTGCGCAGCCTTCAGCTGCCCTCATGCCACGCCACCCTCATGTCTATTTATAAGTGCGTCTGCCATGAGGAGGAACCGCAGGCACACACTGCAGAGGGTTGGCACGGCTAGGCAGCGACCCTCTTTAAAAGGGGCGGGGCGATAGCCCACAATGCTGTACAGAAGCAATGAGAAATATAATCCTGTGCCACCGCCATCAGGAGCTGCACACGTGGGCATAGCAATGGGGAACCTATGTGCCACACACTATTCATTCTGTCAAGGTGTCTGCATGCCCCAGTCAGACCGCGGTTTTTTATAAATAGTCACAGGCAGGTACAACTCCGCAATGGGAATTCCGTGTGCACCCACAGCATGGGTGGCTCCCTGGAACCCACCGGCTGTACATAAATGTATCCCATTGCAGTGCCCATCACAGCTGAGCTAACGTCCGATTAAATGCAGGTGGGCTTCGGCCCACACTGCATGCCCCAGTCAGACTGGGGTTCTTTAGAAGTGGACACATGCAGTTACAACTCCGTGTGGACCGACAGCATGGGTGGGTGCCAGGAAGCCACCGGCGGTACATAAATATATCCCATTGCATTGCCCATCACAGCTGAGGTAATGTCATGTTTAATGCAGGTGGGCTTCGGCCCACACTGCATGCCCCAGTCAGACTGGGGATCTTTAGAAGTGGACACATGCAGTTACAACTCCGTGTGGACCGACAGCATGGGTGGCTCCCTGGAACGCACAGGCGGTACATAAATGTATCCCATTGCAGTGCCCAGCACAGCTGATGTAACGTCAGCTTTAATGCAGGTAGGCAAAAAATTAATTGGATTACACTGTAGGCGAGGGCCCCCAAAAAATTGGTGTACCAACAGTACTAATGTACGTCAGACAAATTGCCCATGCCCAACCAAGAGGGCAGGTGAAACCCATTAATGGCTTTGGTTAATGTGGCTTAATTTGTAACTAGGCCTGGAGGCAGCCCAGTTAAAATAAAAATTGGTTCAGGTGCAAGTTTCAACGCTTTAATGAGCATTGAAACGTATAAAAATTGTTTACAAAAATTATATGACTGAGCCTTGTGGGCCTAAGAAAAATTGCCCGTTCGGAATGATTACGTCAGGTTTCAGGAGGAGGAGGATGAATATTATACACAGATTGATGAAGCTAAAAGGTCCACGTTTTTGATGGTGATAGAGAACGATTCTTCCATCTGCGGGTGCAGCCTACGTATTGTTTAGGTATCGCTGCTGTCCGCTGGTGGAGAAGAGAAGTCTGGGGAAATCCAGGCTTTGTTCATCTTGATGAGTGTAAGCCTGTCGGCACTGTTGGTTGACAGGTGGGTACGCTTATCCGTGATGATTCCCCCAGCCGCACTAAACACCCTCTCTGACAAGACGCTAGCCGCAGGACAAGCAAGCATCTCCAGGGCATACAGCGCGAATTCAGGCCACGTGTCCAGCTTCGACACCCAGTAGTTGTAGGGGGCAGAGGCGTCACGGAGGATGGTCGTGCGATCGGCTACGTACTCCCTCACCATCCTTTTACAGTGCTGCCGCCGACTCAGCCTTGACTGGGGAGCGGTGACACAGTCTTGCTGGGGAGCCAGAAAGCTGTCAAAGGCCTTAGAGAGTGTTCCCCTGCCTGTGCTGTACATGCTGCCTGATCTCTGCGCCTCCCTTGCTACCTGGCCCTCGGAACTGCGCCTTCAGCCACTAGCGCTGCCGGATGGGAATTTTACCATCAGTATGTCCGCCAGGGTCCTGTGGTATAGCATCACTCTCGAACCCCTTTCCTCTTCGGGTATGAGAGTGGAAAGGTTCTCCTTATACCGTGGGTCGAGCAGTGTGTAAACCCAGCAATCCGTAGTGGCCAGAATGCGTGTAACGCGAGGGTCACGAGAAAGGCATCCTAACATGAAGTCAGCCATGTGTGCCAGGGTACCTGTACGCAACACATGGCTGTCCTCACTAGGAAGATCACTTTCAGGATCCTCCTCCTCCTCCTCTTCCTCAGGCCATACACGCTGAAAGGATGACAGGCAAGCAGCATGGGTACCCTCAGCAGTGGGCCAAGCTGTCTCTTCCCCCTCCTCCTCATCCTCCTCCCCCTCCTCCTCCTCCTCCTCAGCGCGCTGAGATATAGACAGGAGGGTGCTCTGACTATCCAGCGACATACTGTCTTCCCCCGCCTCTGTTTCTGAGCGCAAAGCGTCTGCCTTTATGCTTTGCAGGGAACTTCTCAAGAGGCATAGCAGAGGAATGGTGACGCTAATGATTGCAGCATCGCCGCTCTCCATCTGGGTAGACTCCGCAAAGTTTCCAAGGACCTGGCAGATGTCTGCCAACCAGGCCCACTCTTCTGTAAAGAATTGAGGAGGCTGACTCCCACTGCGCCGCCCATGTTGGAGTTGGTATTCCACTATAGCTCTACGCTGCTCATAGAGCCTGGCCAACATGTGGAGCGTAGAGTTCCACCGTGTGGGCACGTCGCACAGCAGTCGGTGCACTGGCAGATTAAACCGATGTTGCAGGATGCGCAGGGTGGCAGCGTCCGTGTGGGACTTGCGGAAATGTGCGCAGAGCCGGCGCACCTTTCCGAGCAGGTCTGACAAGCGTGGGTAGCTTTTCAGAAAGCGCTGAACCACCAAATTAAAGACGTGGGCCAGGTATGGCACGTGCGTGAGGCTGCCGAGCTGCCGAGCCGCTACCAGGTTACGGCCGTTGTCAAACACGACCATGCCCGGTTGGAGGCTCAGTGGCGCAAGCCAGCGGTCGGTCTGCTCTGTCAGACCCTGCAGCAGTTCGTGGGCCGTGTGCCTCTTCTCTCCTAAGCTGAGTAGTTTCAGCACGGCCTGCTGACGCTTGCCCACCGCTGTGCTGCCGTGCCGTGCGACACCGACTGCTGGCGACGTGCTGCTGCTGACACATCTTGATTGCGAGACAGAGGTTGCGTAGGAGGAGGAGGAGGAGGAGGAGGGTGGTTTAGTGGAGGAAGCATACACCGCCGCAGATACCACCACTGAGCTGGGGCCCACAATTCTGGGGGTGGGTAGGACGTGAGGGGTCCCAGGCTCTGACTCTGTCCCAGCCTCCACTAAATTCACCCAATGTGCCGTCAGGGAGATATAGTGGCCCTGCCCGCCTGTGCTTGTCCACGTGTCCGTTGTTAAGTGGACCTTGCCAGTAACCGCGTTGGTGAGGGCGCGTACAATGTTGCGGGAGACGTGGTCGTGCAGGGCTGGGATGGCACATCGGGAAAAGTAGTGGCGACTGGGAACTGAGTAGCGCGGGGCCGCGGCCGCCATCATACCTTTGAAAGCCTCCGTTTCCACAACCCTATACGGCAGCATCTCCAGGCTGATAAATTTGGCTATGTGCACGTTTAATGCTTGAGCGTGCGGGTGCGTGGCGGCGTACTTGCGCTCCAACACTTGCGCTAGCGATGGCTGGACGGTGCGCTGAGAGACATTGGTGGATGGGGCCGAGCACAGCGGAGGTGAGGGTGTGGGTGCAGGCCAGGAGACGGTAGTGCCTGTGTCCTGAGAGGGGGGTTGGATCTCAGTGGCAGGTTGGGGCACAGGGGGAGAGGCAGCGGTGCAAACCGGAGGCGGTGAACGGCCTTCGTCCCACCTTGTGGGGTGCTTGGCCATCATATGTCTGCGCATGCTGGTGGTGGTAAGGCTGGTGGTGGTGGCTGCCCGGCTGATCTTGGCGTGACAAAGGTTGCACACCACTGTTCGTCGGTCGTCTGCACTCTCAGTGAAAAACTGCCAGACCTTTGAGCACCTCGGCCTCTGCAGGGTGGCATGGCGCGAGGGGGCGCTTTGGGAAACAGTTGGTGGATTATTCGGTCTGGCCCTGCCTCTACCCCTGGCCACCGCACTGCCTCTTCCAACCTGCCCTGCTGCTGCACTTGCCTCCCCCTCTGAAGACCTGTCCTCAGAAGGCGTAGCAAACCAGGTGGGGTCAGTCACCTCATCGTCCTGCTGCTCTTCCTCCGAATCCTCTGTGCGCTCCTCCCTCGGACTTACTCCAATTACTACTACCTGAGTGATAGACAACTGTGTCTCATCGTCATCGTCCTCCTCACCCACTGAAAGCTCTTGAGACAGTTGCCGGAAGTCCCCAGCCTCATCACCCGGACCTCGGGAACTTTCCAAAGGTTGGGCATCGGTCACGACAAACTCCTCCAGTGGGAGAGGATTCGGAACCATTGCTGCCCATTCTGGGCAGGGGCCCGAGAACAGTTCCTGGGAGTCTGCCTGCTCCTCAGAATGTGTCATTGTAATGGAGTGAGGAGGCTGGGAGGAAGGAGGAGCAGCAGCCAGAGGACTCAGAGTTGCAGCAGTGGACGGCGCAGAATTCTGGGTGGTCGATAGATTGCTGGATGCACTTTCTGCCATCCAGGACAGGACCTACTCACACTGCTCATTTTCTAATAAAGGTCTACCGCGTGGACCCATTAATTGTGAGATGAATGTGGGGACGCCAGAAACGTGCCTCTCTCCTAATCCCGCAGCAGTCGGCTGCGATACACCTGGATCAGGAGCTCGGCCTGTGCCCACACCCTGACTTAGGCCTCCGCGTCCTCGCCCGCTTCCACGTCCTCTAGGCCTACCCCTACCCCTCAGCATGCTGTATTACCAGTAGTGCAGAAACAGAACGCTGTAATTAAATGTGCCGCTTATTGGCCTGTGGTTGGAGGCTGACTTCCCTTACAGAACGCACAGCAGATCCAGGAAACAATTTTGCGCAAGCCTGCTGTAACGCTTAGCTGCGTATTAATTAGGACTACTACCCCCAGCAGACAGATACTGTAGGCGCTGATGTAACAGAGACAGCAGATCCAGGAAACAATTTTGGGCCAGCCTGCTGTAACGCTTAGCTGCGTATTAATTAGGACTACTACCTCCAGCAGATAGATACTGTAGGCAGCGCATAATATTATGTATACTGTTTCCCTCTGGCGGGATGACGGCGTTGATGTAAGAGTGACAGCAGATCCAGGAAACAATTTTGCGCAAGCCTGCTGTAACGCTTAGCTGCGTATTAATTAGGACTACTACCCCCAGCAGATAGATACTGTAGGCAGCGTATAATATTATGTATACTGTTTCCCTCTGGCGGGATGACGGCGCTGATGTAACAGAGACAGCAGATCCAGGAAACAATTTTGCGCCAGCCTGCTGTAACGCTTAGCTGCGTATTAATTAGGACTACTACCCCCAGCAGATAGATACTGTAGGCAGCGCATAATATTATGTATACTGTTTCCCTCTGGTGGGATGACGGCGCTGATGTAACAGAGACAGCAGATCCAGGAAACAATTTTGCGCAAGCCTGCTGTAACGCTTAGCTGCGTATTAATTAGGACTACTACCCCCAGCAGATACTGTAGGCAGCGTATAATATTCCGTATACTGTTTCCCTCTGGCGGGTTGACGGTGCTGATGTAACAGAGACGGCAGATCCAGGAAACAATTTTGCGCAAGCCTGCTGTAACGCTTAGCTGCGTATTAATTAGGACTACTACCCCCAGCAGATAGATACTGTAGGCAGCATATAATATTCTGTATATTGTTTCCCTCTGGCGGGTTGACGGCGCTGATGTAACAGAGACAGCAGATCCAGGAAACAATTTTGCGCAAGCCTGCTGTAACGCTTAGCTGCGTATTAATTAGGACTACTACCCCCAGCAGATAGATACTGTAGGCAGCGCATAATATTATGTATACTGTTTTCCTCTGGCGGGATGACGGCGCTGATGTAACAGAGACAGCAGATCCAGGAAACAATTTTGTGCAAGCCTGCTGTAATGCTTAGCTGTGTATTAATTAGGACTACTACCCCCAGCAGATAGATACTGTAGGCGCTGATGTAACAGAGACAGCAGATCCAGGAAACAATTTTGCGCCAGCCTGCTGTAACGCTTAGCTGCGTATTAATTAGGACTACTACCCGCAGCAGATAGATACTGTAGGCAGCGCATAATATTATGTATACTGTTTCCCTCTGGCGGGATGACGGCGCTGATGTAACAGAGACAGCAGATCCAGGAAACAATTTTGCGCAAGCCTGCTGTAACGCTTAGCTGCGTATTAATTAGGACTACTACCCCCAGCAGATAGATACTGTAGGCAGCGTATAATATTATGTATACTGTTTCCCTCTGGCGGGATGACGGCGCTGATGTAACAGAGACGGCAGATCCAGGAAACAATTTTGCGCAAGCCTGCTATAACGCTTAGCTGCGTATTAATTAGGACTACTACCCCCAGCAGATAGATACTGTAGGCAGCGTATAATATTATGTATACTGTTTCCCTCTGGCGGGATGACGGCGCTGATGTAACAGAGACGGCAGATCCAGGAAACAATTTTGCGCAAGCCTGCTGTAACGCTTAGCTGCGTATTAATTAGGACTACTACCCCCAGCAGATAGATACTGTAGGCAGCGTATAATATTATGTATACTGTTTCCCTCTGGCGGGATGACGGCGCTGATGTAACAGAGACAGCAGATCCAGGAAACAATTTTGTGCCAGCCTGCTGTAACGCTTAGCTGCGTATTAATTAGGACTACTACCCCCAGCAGACACGCAGTAAACTGAAGACGGTAGTATTTTTCCCCAATTTTTTGGAAAAAGCCCACTGCCTATATAGCCTGAATATCTCTTTCCCTGCCTCACCAGTACTGGCCCTATACTCTGTACAATGACTGCAGACTGAGTATGCAATGCTCTGCACGGCCGATATACAGAAAAAAAAAAAAAAAAGTGCAACACTGCAAAAAGCAGCCTCAACAGTACTGCACACGGTCAGATGTGGCCCTAAGAAGGACCGTTGGGGTTCTTGAAGCCTAAAATCACTCCTAACGCTCTCCCTATAGCAGCTGCGGCATCAGCAGCACTTTCCCTGATCTCTGTCAGAATGCATCTGTGGCGAGCCGCGGGAGGGGCCGATTTATATACTCGGGTGACACCTGATCTCGCCAGCCACTCACTGCAGGGGGGTGGTATAGGGCTTGAACGTCGCAGCGGGAAGTTGTAATGCCTTCCCTGTCTTTCTATTGGCCAGAAAAGCGTGCTAACGTCTCAGAGATGAAAGTGAAAGTAACTCGAACATCGCGTGGTGCTCGCCTCTAGTAACGAGCATCTCGAACACGCTAATACTCGAACGAGTATCAAGCTCGGACGAGTACGTTCGCTCATCTCTATTTCTTACCTTTAATCTCCCTTTAAAGGTTTCAATGTTTTTCGGTAATTTCTGCTCCATTACTGAAAATTCCGGATCTGCTGAGCAGATTTTGATGTCGCCAATGTCTTGCTCTAATTTAGTAGAAATATTCATCCAATATTGTCTCTCATAGGTCACTAAGTAGTCTATCATGAAAAATGAGTTTCGTGTCAGAAGTTCCTCCCAACTCTTTAAAAAACTTTGGTCATCCAAGGGTAAAGTTGGCGTCATACTAATACACCAATATATCTAGATAAGTGTCAAGGCTGGCCACTTCCCACCCTGCTTTAATGTACTGTTTCTACATTTTATGGAGGACTTTAAAGGCTGTGTATGTCAGAAGTAATGGTGGCAGTCTCGTTAGTAGAGAACACCTCTATGGCCTCTGTTCTAAGATCAAATGATATGCCTTGTGATAAGAAACGGGCCATGCCTACTTAGATAATTCCAGGATGGACACCAAGGGGTAGGAAAAAAGGACATTGAACATGTGCTAGCCCTGAGAAAGTGGAGACTAAGGCCCATACTATTAGATATAATCACTACTCAAAAATAGTGAGCTCAAGACCCACTTGGGTTAAACTTTAACCAGTATGATACCATATGCCAGAGGCAATATACCCTAAAGTGGGACCTTAAAATATAACTTTCATTATTATATACTAAAAAAAATCACACTATATAAATTTTAAAATTCCATATTAACCACTGTTGACAGTACGGACGGGGTGCGACAAACATTTGCCTGCATGTGTGCACAGATTAATAAGGACAAGTGTAAAAAGCCAAAACTGCCCTCCCTATCGAGTACAAGCATAGGCAAGTATTTTCCATTGTTTTCAATGGGAAACCTCACATTGCATTGCACTCATGTGCACTTCGCACGCTGTGCAATATTTGCGCCGTCCCCATTGAAATAAAGGGGTGAGGCGTTTCGAGGAAACGCCCAAACATAGGACACGCCGCAATTTTGTTTTCCTGCAGCGCGATGCAATGTGGAAAAAAAAATCGGTCATATATATGACCCTATTCAAAAGAATGGGGTTCATGTTTGTGTGAGATTTATACATCTCCAACGCACAAATCTCACGTCATTTTCTCATCTGTGTAACAGTGGCATAAAGCAAATTTGAATTTCATGTTAATTAGAAACTAGACATTTCCACTGCAGATATTCCACTAAAACTTTTATCTGTCAAGAGCCAGACATGTGGTGGAGAATGCTTTTGGCATTATGGCCAACCAATTCGGCATTTTTCACTTCACAATCAATCTCCTTCCAGAACCAATAGACAAGGTAGTGCTGGCTGGCTGAGTCTTGCACAAGTTCTTACGCTGCCGCAATATACTTTCATACTCCCCATCTTCAATGCCCGATAGTTGAAAATGTGGACATCTTGCAAATTATCTATGGAGAGTGGCGTTCAGAAGCACAAGGGATCGTACCTCTCCAGAACCTTCAGGTTCGCCGTGCCTGTGATGATGCCGTTCGCTCTCGTGAGCAATTTAGAGCACATTTCAGCAGCGTTGGTGCAGTGTCATGGCAGGCTGCAATGATATAATGTCTCTTCATTCTCCATTATGAACACCTCTATGAAGCAATGTGCCGCTAGTGCTTGTGCAGTGTCTGAGGAGCGGGCCCACAGCTGAGGAGTTAGTGGGGTAGATAAGGCCTTGTCATGGGGCTCCACCATCTCCTCCCCTGGGGGTAGCATGGGACCAGACCAAGTTACTGCTGGGGGAGTTTTCATAAGTTTGCGGTTTACCTTAATCCCTTTGTCACTCGTGACGCCACCGTTCCATCCTCTGTGGTGAATCCAGTAGTTGACAATAAAGTAATCCACATACAGGGATAACTTTATGCGCAAAACTGTGAATGGTCAGTAGAGCTCGTTTATTTGTAGAAACAGTTACAGTCCAAAACTATACTTACACCAGCAGCGTACCAGTGCAAACACAATAGTGGTGTGACAGGGAGGATTCACAGGATGACAGATGAGTTCACAGTCTCAGTTATCTGTGGGGTTCTGTTCCCACACACTCTCTCACTCCAGTTCTCTACTGGTCAACACTCACACTCTGCAGTAGCACCCAGGGCTGCATGGTAGTTCCTCTCACTCTCTCAGTCCTCCATAATAATAGCAGGGAGACCTGGGTGAATAGGGCACAGGGCACACATCAGTCTGTCGCTCAGCCTCTTCCATCCTGGGGGATCCTCGTAGGACAAAGCACAGTTTCTATAAAAGTCACTAAAAGACTCTTGCTTCTCCAGACTCCAACCAAGAAGCTCCAGAAGTAGGCTCTCTCTCTTGCAAGACTTAGGCTCAGGCTTAGGCTCCAACTTAGATTAACTTACATTGCACATTGCATATACATATATAAAACATGATTATGTGACATACAAGATATATTTTCCAGACATAACCCCATTCAGTGCAGCAGACGTGCAATACACAGCACAGATGCACACACACAGAAGAAACTGACAACACAAATGCACAAGACAGACACTTTTATACTTATGGAGAGGCCCCGTTAACTCTGGGCCACTACAATCTCCCTTACTTAGAACAAGCCGACCCCAGCGCCTCTTCAAAACAGAGTATAGGTCCAGAGTTGGTCAGTCTCAGTTCTCTCTCTCAGTTCTTCTCTTTTCAATTGGTGCATCTTTGTGTGGCATGGGAACAAAAAGTACAGTAAAATACGCAGATGCGTACGCAAAACATCATTGTTCATTCCGCAAATAAGCTACTCTCGTGTGAGAGGCGCCTAAAAGTGATTATCCGGGTTTTAGAAATATATTAATCAATTCTGCAGTTATAAGCCTGATGGGCAGAGGAACGAGCACTTCCTTCTCAGACGCGGCATCAGACTTGTTACCTTGTATCTATAGGTGTTACGGGTAGCTGAAGGTATGGTTTGATTTAGATATCTGGAAAGAAGCATCTGAGTTATGGATCAGCACAAGGCGTCTTCAAGAACATTGGAAAGAAATAAAAACATAAAGCAAGTGAAGATGAGGAAGAAAATATTGTAGACCCATCTGCAGAATCCTCAAGACAACCACAAGACTCCGAGCCGCAGCAGCCGCCCCAAAGAGCCTCACGGACATAGAACAAGTCCAACAGGGTGAGATATAAAGGAGCCACCAAATATGCTGCCACTGCAAGTCTATAATGATTATATAAAGCCAAGAAGGAACGGTTAAAGGATCTGGGAATGTTTAGCTTGCAAAACAGAAGGCTGAGCGGAGACTTTATAGCTGTCTACAAATATATGAAGGGCTGTCACACTGCAGAGGGATCAGCCCTATTCTCATCAGTACAAGGAAAGACTAGAAACAATTAGATGAAACTGAAAGGGAGGAGACACATATGTTACAATCGTGTGGGCAAACTAAGCAGAGGGCCCACACGATTGTGACCAGTAGAGTGGAGGATACACATGGGTTTCAGGCAAACTGGCCCTGTACTACTGGGGATGATGACATGGCCCTACCTAAGCAGGGACATCGCCCCCATACGGGCGGCCCAGCGGTCTTTGGATCTGGGCCCTAGCTGCTCCTAGGAACCACGCACCAGAACAGGATACATATAATGCCACATGACAGGGACAAGAATAGCAGGACACACAGAGCCAGAACACATAGCATACAGCAGCCAAAATGCAACCACTAGTAACACATGATAAGCTGAATATAAATACCAGGTATTAGTTGACATTTTGTAAAAAACATGGAAGCTAGCGGGCCACTTCACGGCTCCTGGCTATACCGCTAGTCCCTACACTAACCAGGAGTCCAGCGGCACCGGACACACATCACACAGCAAGCTGCAGCAGGACAGGAACAGAACACAGGTCACACAGATCACACAGCAAGCTGCAACAGGACAGGAACAGAGAACAGATCACAGATCACACAGCAAGCTGCAACAGTACAGGGACAGAGCACAGATCACACAGCAAGCTGCAACAGGACAGGGACAGAGCACAGATCACAGATCACACAGCAAGCTGCAACACAGAGGTGTAACTTGAAGCTCCTGGGCCCCGATGCAAGACCTGTAACAGGGCCCCCCAACTATAATACTTTATCATAGTACTGGGTTCCCTATAATAAGAGAGGAAAGGTCTTATGGGCCCCCTAAGGCTCTTGGGCCCGGGTGCAACCGCATCCCCTGCATCCTCTATAGTTACGCCCCTGCTGCAACAGGACAGGGACAGAGCACAGATCACAAATCACACAGCAAGCTGCAACAGGACAGGGACAGAGCACAGATCACAAATCACACAGCAAGCTGCAACAGGACAGGAACAGAGCACAGATCACACAGCAAGCTGCAACAGGACAGGAACAGAGCACAGATCACACAGCAAGCTGCAACAGGACAGGAACAGAGCACAGATCACACAGCAAGCTGCAACAGGACAGAACAGAGCACAGATTACAGTTGAAACTCCACAGCAAGTCTATGTATCCTCATACAGGGGGGATAGACAGTCAGCCACCGAGCTGACATAGGAAACTGTGTCAGTGATCCACCAACTGACATGCAGAGAGAGGCATAAGACGTTTGGAGGCAGCACCTGTAAAGGGGAAGGGAAAAGGGGCACTGTATGTGCTACAGACAAGGACTACAGGTGTCCAAACTGTCTTGGGGAAGCAGAGAGACACAACAGACCAACATGCCAAAACAGATTTGAGTGGGAACAAGTTGCACAGAACAGATAACAAGCTACACAGCACAGAACAGACAGCAAGTTGCACAGAACAGAAGTAACATGACTGCTCACCCTGGAACCCAGCCAGACACTTCCAGGAGCTGGGTTTATATGTGGGCTCAGACCCAGGGGATTGGCTAGCAGGAGATCACCACACCCAGCTAGCTCAATCATTCACACCTGTGGGGCTGTTCTGCTAGAAGCACATAGTACAACAGATCCCAGCAGCACATCCTAACAACAAATTAGATATTAGACAGTGAAGGTGATCAATGAGTAGAACACATTACCACGGGAGGTGGTGAGTTCTCCTTCAATGGAAGTGTTCAAACAAAGGCTGGACAAATATCTGTCTGGGATGATTTAGTGAATCCTGCACTGAGCAGGAGGTTGGACCCGATGACCCTGGAGGTCCCTTCCAACTCTACCATTCTATGATTCTAAGTCAGTAAATGTACAGAATTGCCAGAAAATGGTACTGGTGTACCTTGACGCAACTGGAAGCTAGTGGTTTGACAGGAGTTGCATGGAGGAATGCCCCTGTCACGCCCCTAGCTCCCGATTGGCTGAAATTTTTATGGCAAATGGCTGAAATCTTTATAAATTTTTACCTGGGCAGGGGGGTTAGTAAGTAAGTATATGTAAGCCTAACAGGAAAAGTAAGCCTAACCGTAACCCTCCAGCCCAGGCAAAAATCCATACTGATGCTGCTGCTATGACCTGGGGCTCTCCTGCTGCCGCTGCTTGCGCGGAGTCTCTTGGTCTGCTGCTGCCACCGGTTCTCTTGTTGCCGGGTCTCCTGCTGCTGCCTCTGTGCTGCCAACGCTGCCTTTTTCCTGGTGCTGCCTATTCTCCAGGCATCACCTCTGCCACCACGTCTCCTCCTCCCGCTGCCTATTCTCCTGCCGGCAGCTCTCGTCCATTCGCCGCAGCTACCGTTGCCTCTCCTCCTGGCCCCACCGCTACTGCCGCCGCCTCTACTCATGGTCGACAGCATCTCTCCTCCTGCAGCCGCCGCTCCCACTCTTGCCGCTGTACTCCCTGATGGAGAGCAACACTTGGGGAATGAAACACGCCCCCAGCCAATCACAAGCTGGGGGCATTACGCCATGTCAAAATTGCTGTAATATGTCGCCACCCCTAACCTCTAGTGGCAACATAATACACCAGTACCCCAGAAAACATCCACCATCATCAGTAACTCTGCTGCATCAGTCTGTAATCATAATCCTGGAAATAGTTGACAAATTAAAGCATGGAGAAAGAAAGATGGCCGCACCAGCTTCTCGGACTGCCTGATGTACACGGTGTATGAGTCTAAGGTACTACATCTGCTTTGATTAACCAGTGCTGTCCACATGATTATTGCCACCCAATCAGAGACACGTAGTGTCTTAGACTACCAATACATACTATGTATAATGTACATCGGGTAGCCATTGAAGCAAAATGGCAATTTTGTTTCTCCAGGCCTAGATGGTCGCTTTAAGGCCAAAGCAAACCAATATAGTAAAAGTCATGTTACTAAGCGCGACTTCAGACGAGCATATGAGGAAAAGCTATTTAGCCATTTAAAAGGCTATTTAGCTTAATGGGGTCCAGATGTGTCCTTTTCTCAGCAGTTTTGCACATTTTCTTGTGTATTTTGTGCACATTTGCACACTATCCATAGACTTCTATGGGGCCCCTAGGTTCAAAACTATGCAGGAAAATAGAGTTGGTCCTATTTTTTTGTCTATGTGAGAAATGTGCGTGAAAAAAAAATGAGAACAAACCAATTAAAATCAATGGGTTACATTCTCTGCGTTTTGAGCATGCAATTGTTATGTATGCAAAAGCTTGTTTGTAGGAGCCCCGAGGCTAGTAATTCTGCACCATAAGGGTGTGTTCACACAGGGCGGATTTGCTGTGGAATGTCCGCAGTGCATATTCTGCAACAGATCCGCAGGTGAAAGTCTGCATTAAAACCTGCACCATTTCATGTAGATTATGATGCATTTTTTGTTATCACAGATTTTGGTGTGGAATTCTTCCCTCATTGTGAAGACGTGGATTCTGCAGCATAAATGGCGATACTTTTGATTTGATTTATCCTTTTACTGTGATTTCTTCATATTCCAAGATGTGTAATGCGAGACACCTGCTCTAAAAGTAAACACAATCTCACGGAAAGCGATCAGTGTTCTCCCTGTAAATATTTGCAATACAGCTTTCTAAACAGCAGGTGGCAGAGTGACGATGAAAGTGGTTTTCCTACTTTATCTGCCCATTTTCCATGCTTTTTAGACCAAGAACATTTCCTTATGTACATCAGACTGGCGTATATCATAGTTCTGTGCCTCTACCTCCCATACAGCAGTTCCATGGATTAAATGTGTTAGGGCACATGTGCGTTGAAAAAGTTGCGCCTGAGATCCTCGGATGCAACCCGAATCGGACAGAGGTCATGAATACTTAAAGGGTATTCTGGGATTTTGTTAAAGAGTAACTACACTCTCAGCTAACTTTTGACGTGTCATAGAGACACGCCAAAAGTATTGATCAATGGGCATCCGCTGCTGAGACCCCGCCGACCGCTAGAACGAAGGAGCTGCAGTGCTCACACGATATGTCAAAAGTTGGCTGAAAGTACAGCTACTCTTAATTTTTTCTATTGACGACCGACAGGTTAGCAATAGATAATCGCAGAGGACCAGCGCTTGGATCCCAGCCAATTAGCAGAGTCCCAGGTCTGATGTCACTGTGGACCGTGCAGGAAGTAGAATGTTTTGACCGTATAGCGCAGCAGCCCAGATTGGTAATCCAGAAAATAGTTCCCATTGAATTCAATGCAATACCAACCCAGACGGCTGCAATGTGTTTGAAGCTGTCAGCTTCTGGCTGTCCTCACTGACACTGGGCCTGATAACAATGATTGCTAGGGGTCCTGAGCAGTGGAACCCCATCGATCAACTATTCATGAGCAATCCTGAGGACAGGTCATCAATCCTGCGAGGTGCCCAAAATACCCTTTTAAATTGTTCACATGGCTGCAATATAGAAGACACGCGGTCATGTACTGATGAAGAAGAACCCAATAATGCTGTTAGGGGTTAGTGCACGTATAGATATGCACTATATATGGGGGCATTTATGTTTAGACCATTTTTTTGACACTGAACTCGATCTTATTTTTTTAAATGCCGTTTTGTAATAGGAAATACTATTTAGTGTCATATTACTATGTGGCGGCACAAAATAAAACTATTCTGCTATATACCATCACTTTGTGACACAGAAGTTACTTTTCTACTTTTACGTATATTGTGTTTACTAAATTCAGTTCTGTTATACACTTTTAGGCCCGTTGCACACGGTATAAAATATCCTCAGTAAAATTCTACACCAGAATCTGCAATGAGATCCACGCAATCCAATTTGGATTTAGCCGCAGATGTCACTCATACTGAAATGTATGAAATGCACTGTGAATTTTCCACATAAATAGAGAACGCTGTGGATTTGAAAATCCGGAACATGACTCAAATCCGCAGGGTATGTTTCCTGCTATCAGTGATTAGGGTTTGCTAATCCTCCATTCACTAACATTGTGCTGCACTCAGCTACGAAATCTTGGGGTTGATTACGCAACCAAAATTCTGCAACTAGTATGCAGGGTGTGAAACAAGCCATACAAACGACACCCCATAGCATTGTCTGACGGCTGCCATAGTTTACAGCCTGTGAACCTACAAACAAACCCTGAGGGCCCGAGTGCAGGAAGGAGCTTTTATAAGGCCACCAGTCCGCACTCCTTTTATACTAGCGGATACAAAACCGGATCAGTAAGAACGACGAACACAGAATTTATAGCTGAACTTTATAAACTGGGTTTATTACAACATTAAACCCCCAAGAGGGCAAAATCATGTAATGATAATAGCTGATAGAGCATGTCATCGCCGGGCAACGGTCTACGGGACAATGATGACTTTATTATTGCAGCTCCGAGAGCTCAGAGGATCCCTGTACAAGAGAGTGTTCCATTTCTTTCTCCTGCTGTCATTTTTGTTGCTGCTCTCATTTCGGGTTCATCATCAGTTATCTTATTAAACAATCGAGTATTACTGATTTTAATCAGGTTAGAAAAAAAGTCAGTAGGAGCATTGAGACTCCGGAGAGGAACACGGCCCAATCACCCTGCTGATTACTGAGGTTGCCGGAGCTTGTATAAAACCCCAAATACATAAGGAGCAACTACAGGTTCATACAGGCAGTCAAGGATAGCTAGGAATCGGGAATTGTTGTGTTGGCCGTCCTTTGATGGGCGAATCGAGAAATAATAGACTAGAGACAAACTGGAGCAAGTCCAGAGTAGAGTTACCAAGATGGTGAGTGGTCTGCAAATCACATCCTATGAGGAATGGTTAAAGGGTCTGGGAATGTTTAGCTTGCAAAAAAGAAGGCTGAGAGGAGACTTAATAGCTGTCTATAAATATCTGAAGGTCTGTCACAGTGCAGAGGGGTCAGCCCTACTCTCATTTGCGCAATGAAAGACTAGAAACAATGGGATGAAACTGAAAGGGAGGAGGCACAACTAGATATTAGATAGTGATGATGATCAATGAGTGGAACAGGTTACCATGGGAGGTGGTGAGTTCTCCTTCAATGGAAGTGTTCAAACAAAGGCTGGACAGACATCTGTCTGGGATGATTTAGGGATCCTGCATTGAGCAGGAGGTTGGACCCGATGACCCTGGAAATCCATTCCAACTGTATCATTGTATGATTCTTAAGTGAAAAAGTGTATTCTACTTGCAGAAAGTCAAACCCGGAAAAGTTGAAAACTTGCAGTAACTTGGGTAGGCAAAAGTAGCACCTGGCTCACTTGGGTTCGCAGAAGCAGCACGGGGCACACTTGGGTTGGCGGGAGCAGCACCCAGCATACTTGGGTCAGTAGAAGCAGCACAGGGCTCTTAGGTTGGTGGAAGCAGCACCTGGATCACATGAGTTGGCAGAAACAGCACTGGGTTCACTTGGGTTGGTGCAAGCAGCACCTGGCTCACTTGGGTCGGGAAAAGCAGCACCCAGTGCATTTAAGTTAGCAGAAGCAGCATGCGGCAAACTCTGGCCGATGGAGGCAGCACTGGGCTCACAGGTTGGTGGGAGCAGCACCCAGATTACTTGGGTTGGTGGAGACAGCACTAGACTCACTTAGGTCGGCGGAAGCAGCACTAGGTTGATTTGGGTTGGAGGAATTAGCACCTGAATCACTTGGATTGAAAACACTTGACTCAGACAGTTCCACTTCAGGGATGTCACTTGGTCTATGATGTACGATGGATTTGCTCTCTTCAACTGCTCTTCTCAGACTATGGGGCGCACTACATGTCTTAGCATGTACAGATGGAGATGAATTCTGGGATGAGTTGTTCAGATGTTACTTCTAGCCTCTACAGCAAATCCTTCATGGAAAGCAGTGTGCGTGACTGATGGGGCAATCTGGTTTTGTTTGCAGCTATGGTGCAATGCAGGTTGGTGAAATACATAAGAGCATGGCAGCACTGTGACCTGCTCCCTGCTCTCATAGTCCATGATGCAGATGGCACACGCTAGTTGTTCATTGTCTGCAATTATCCTAGATGGGAGAGCTTCAATCACCTGACACCCGCTGTATCTACCAACAGCTCTTGTTGTTGCAGAGCATTTTGTTGGTTCCGGTTGTTGTGGAGACTGGTGTATCTCTGCTCTATCCCGCTGCTGTGGTTAAGAGACCTGCGTTGTTCTGTTCTTACTTGCTACTCCTGACGCTGTGATGGAAGCCACCGGATCCTGTCCAATCTATTCTGTGAAGCCCTACGCCTTGAGACAGTTTGGCACTGTAGTGGTGCCTGGCTTCTCCCTGATGGCTCTTGCCTGTGCTGAAGCGGTCTTCGGCTTCTTACTGATGGCTCTTGCATGCGCCTTCTCCTTCCATCCGCAGTTGCTGTAACAATAGATAAAATATGAGAATGAATTCTGCACACAACACATGACGACTACAGCCAGGCCAAAAGTATTTGGACAGTGACGCAATATTCAGCGGTTTACTATGATTGATGTGGAAATAAGCCATCAATATGTGATAGAACTGGAGACTCATAGCTTTAGTTCAAGTGGTTTCACCATTTAGGACTTCCAGCTATGTATTCTGTAGGCCTCCGTAAACAAAATACAGCCTTAACTTCTGGCATAAACCAAAATCCTGCTTATCCAGCACCTATTATACAGAGTTCTTCACTGTCCTTACATACGGCTTGCTGCAGCCGCACAAAAAACACACACAATGTCCAGCTTTTCTTGGGTCAGGGATAGAGCGTCCCTTGGGACCAGCAGCTTCCAGCATTCCTAGCTGTACCCGGCCACCTCCCTGTCTGCATAGCTGCAGACTTTATGGACTGGGTTTATTACCCAGCCTCTACACCTGGGGAGCTTGCCTCCCCCCAATAAGACCTGGAGTGGAGGGGGTGGAATGGACAGCCCCACTACCAAGCCTGCCATCCTTTCAAAAAAAAAAAACAGGCCCAAACACATTTTTACAAAACACCTCATTACATTTAATTTCCTGGCTTTTTCCCCGTGTCTCACATAGTGGGACATGAACTGCCTTCATACCCACTGGGCGTAACATCTGACCCGAGGTGGAACTTACCGACCATTCATTATTATCCCCTTCAGTGTCTCACACCCCTTGTAGGTTATTTTCTTATAACTGGCCCGCATTCTCTGTCACCCCTGAAGGATGAAATGCATTGGTTGGATAAGGAGAAAGCAAGGTGTAATAGAGCCATCTTCTTCAGAGTGATCATCCCCCAGAAAGGTCTAATAGGGAAAGCTTTTAGGGAAAGTAATACCCAGGTGGTCACCAACAGCAGAGGGCGACATGCCCTCAGGACCTCAGTGAGACTGCTTCACCACACGATTGCCTGGAGCTATTTTACCCTATTGCATTGATACTGGTGGACTGTTTATTACAGCTCTGAAGAACAATCTCACCAATTCTTTGTAGAACAAATACTTCAGAACCCAACTCTATCTAAATTGAGGTGTGACTTACCTCTCCTTCCAGTACTTTCTGTATTTCGGAGATACAGGGAACTATACTGCTTCTCCGGGAACCAAGAACAGTTTTGACAAAAGTCTCCTCTAAAGAAATGACATACAGATTATATGTAAAATTCACCTGTATAAAGATTATATGCACAATGTACCCCTATACAGATTATACATATATGTGGAAAACTGACCCCTTGAAGGGAGACGCTAGTACCCTGCTGTACCGTCTCTAGCTTGGATAGAATATGTGATACAAGGAAGGGGGAGGGCATAGAGACTCTAGTACCCTTTTGTACCGCCTCTTGCTTGGATACAAGATGTGATATGGGAGGGTATGGAGGCTCTAGTACCCTGTTGTACCCCCTCTAGCTTGGATACAAGATGTGATACAGGAGAGCATGGAGGCTCTAGTACCCTGTTGTTCCGCCTCTAGCTTGGATACAAGATGTGATACGGGAGGGCATGGAGGCTCTAGAACCCTGTTGGGCCATCTCTAGCTTGGATGGGAAATGTGATATAGGCGGACATGAGACATATAGTTTCTATATAGTATCCTGCAGCATATTAGTCTGGCACACATTTACTGTAACTGAGCCTCTAGATCGTGCAAACTTGTAGGTTGTCGAAGTTGGCATCCAAAATGGTCCCATATATTGCCCATGAATATGGCAACCCTGAGTGCGATGAGACCCAATGTCCTCCAGCCAAGTGCCCGGAAATGCTTCTGAGAGACACAGGGGCCTGTAATAATGGTTCCACCTGTTTCCGGATGGTGGACAATTAAAGATTTTGAACTGCTTGTACGTGCTGGATGGACAGACGTTCCTCTCTACTTGTGGTCCGTTGAGGCCGTCCTGAACCTGATCATCTTGTATGCCCTAACACATTCACTGGTCCCAACACCTCCTAACAGTCTTGTCAAAACGGCCCAGGTGGTGGGCAATTCGTCGATACAACCATCCAGTTTCTTACATTGCAGTAATGTGCCCCCTCTCAAACTGTGTTAACTGAGCAAAATCTCTTTGATTGCTTTGTAAAGGCATCTATCGGGACCGGCGGTTCGCGGGTCCCTCATGCCCTCACCGCTGGTCCTGTCACACGAGCTGCTGCCGTGTGGCGCAGGGGAGCCCCGGTCCTCGTCACCTCCCCTGGCCGCCAGGCTCCTCCTCGCAGCCAGGTTGCTAGGGACGCGGTGGGTGTTGCCCCGCGCTGCGTCCTTGGTACCATGGCTACCCGGCATGCGTCTCCTTCCATGCCTCCTGCAGGGCCGGGGGCGGGTTCCCCAGAGATGCTGGGTGCACTCAGCTGCTGTCAGACTCCCCGCCCCAATCAGCTGCTGGGGCGGGAGCTCTGACAGCATTTAAACCTGCTTGTGTCTGCAGACCAGTGCCAGTGTTAGTTTGATCTTCCTGTTACACCAGCGTACTTCTTGTTGTGACTCCTGACTTTTGACTCCCTGTTTTTGGACCCAATGTTGCCTTTGCCTGACCCTCTTGTACCGCGTACCCTCTCGTTGCCGACCCGGATAGTCTGACTCTCCTTGCTGTTGTTTGTTCCAGTGTCTTTGTGTTTGTTAGTCCCGGGATTCCCCTTCCCTAGTAAGTGTGGGGACCGTCACCCAGTTGTCACCCTGGGGCTTAGCCTAGGGGGGCAAGTAGGTAGGGACAGGGGTTGTGGGTATTTTCAGGGACCTCCAGTTTCCCGGACCCTGAGTCCTGACAGCATCTAGTGCAACGGTCCATGGAATGTACCGTATTCTGGTTAGCAGGAAGGCCTCTACTTGTCACGTGACACCAACACTCCAGCTGAATATCACGGCAGTGAAATAACTAAACCGAGTCCAGCAATATTTGAGAAATCTGGGAGAGTGCAGATTTACTTAGTTTTCTGATAAACATGTATACAGATACAATACTTTGTAATTGGTACACGGTGCTGTGTACCAGGCAAACAACTGAACAGGTGAAAGTACAACAGTGTTAGATTTGTTCAGGGCTGACTTCAATGCTTTCTCCTTACTTTACTCTGGACTGAATTCTAGAGACAATTTCTACTGCAGCTGTGCTGACTCAAGGGCTGGTTTGGATTTTGTGAAGTGTAGTTGAAGTAACGTAGGCAGGGACTGTGAGACTAATCCTGGCTTTGATTTCACTGGATTGTTATGACTCACTGTTTGTAGAAGGGTGACCTCAGAAAGATCCACTCCTTCTCCAGTGGAATAAATGGGGAACGGGTTTGCACCTCTTTCGCCCTGTAGATTTGTTTCTGCGTGTGTACACCTCCTTTCCGACATGGCTGACTGCAGTTACTCTTCTTTGATGTCTGGCTGAGTCTGCCTAATTACTCACTGACTCCTCTTTTTATCTCCTTTGTTCAGTTCCCGCACTTTATGGTCTTCGCCCACTCTTGCATGGGGACTAGTGTGTTTGTGTCCCCACCCTTGGAACTCTACACCAGTGAAATTAAACCTGACTTTCAGCCAATAGGGATGCAGCTGACATCAGGCTAAGGAGAGAAGGGGAGAAACAGGGTCTCTCCTACAGATGGCACCTTCTATGCCCATGGATGGCACAAAGACAGGTGAGACAGGACAAATGTGTATGTGAACGTTCTGTAGGACCCTCTGGGCTACTACACTAGGGGGCAACAAGTTCTACACAAGCAGAAGAGGAGGTCACTACACACAAGGGGCCTCCAAGAGACTTTTTATAGGCCAAGGATGGAACCACTTTTAGGGCCTCAGGTGACAAAGCTGTTCATCTAATCACACCACAACTGTAATTATATTTGCATATCTGTCTGAGATGGAGCTGCATGCCAAGTTTTTTTTTTTTACTAACAATGTATTTTTGCACATCTATAGCTCTAAATACTTCCTTAAAAAAAACCAAAACATCTGCTGCCTCAATCTCTGGTCTGAATAAATATTTCAGCTGAATGTTAATTACTGTAACTATTTCCACTGTGGCTGATTTCAGTAAGCAGGGTGCAAAAATTTACATAGTGACTTTGTGATGATAACATGGGAGGGCAGGTTGTTTATAACCCAGGGCTGTATTGACCTTGTTATGTCAGCTTCATCTATAAACTCAGGGCTTATAATAGAGGAGGAAGAACATACAATTGTCACTGCTGGAAAGTCAAAGTCAAATGGAGTAGAGCATCACGAATTAGTCATGATATTAGAGCAAATTGCCATAAAAATACATAAATCTGCAGATCATGATATTTACATTAATGACCTGAAATAGCAAATGTGGAATTTATGACGTGAAGATTCTGGCAATACATTAATGTTTTATTAATAGCTTCTCTAGAGGTTTAGACTCATTTGGCTTTGCTCTACTGGTGGTCAACCAGATATATAGCGGGGCCTCAAATGCTGCCTGTGACTCAAATCAATGGGTTGTACTTCACAAAAATCCAGTGATCTGAGTGACTTCCAATGAGGCCTGGTCAACGGTGCTAGACCAGGAGAGGATGTCACTACCAACCACGTGGGGTTTTCTTGTGTAACAGTGACGAGAATATACCAAGAATGGAGTGATTGAGGGAAAACATCCAGCGACAGGGCATCCTGTGGACGGCAACAACTCGTCGATGAGAGGGGTTAGAGGAGGATGTCAAGAATTACTCTGATGAACAGGCACTGCACAGTCAGTTCGTGATTTCGAGCCTTCTGTTTGCATAGGCCAATATTTTTGCACAATGATTGTAATAACTAGTGCAGTGGAGGTGAACCTATGGCATGTGTGCCAGAAGGGACACTCAGAGCGCTCTCTGGGCACACATGCCATCGCCCCAGCACAGACGACAGACACATGGAGGATGGTGCTCTACCCCCCCACCCATCTCCATTCACTTTAAATAGACAGTCTTTCAGAAGTGTTTACACTGAACGGCGCATCGTTCAGTTTTCTGCATGCATTTACATGAGACGACTATTGTTCAGATTTCTGTGGGAACGCAAGAATTTGAACAATTCAGAACAATAATCGTCCTGTGTAAATTACCCTTTCGCCGCTGGATCGTGGACTTCTCACTCAACGCTTCACCTTCTGTGTGAAGCCTGCAATCCAGCAAAGGTTTTTATGCTGACTGAGGGCTTAAACATGATGGGCGTAAATTTGTCCCGTCATGCACTCATGATAATCACGGCGGCATAACGAGACGAAACAGAACCATTGATGCCTTGGTAGGTCGTACACTGTCTCCTCCAATGTTTCAGACCCTTTGTGGTCACAGTTACAGCATTCTTCAGCTTCCTCTGCTGTCTCTGATTCCCTGACTTTCACATCAGTCCTACCCCTGTTCCTCATCTGTTCCTGGGGAGGGGGTTACTGCTTACTCTGAGCACCGTTAATTTACTGTGATCTTGGTGGTAAACCTATGCTGAGGGAGTCCCCTCTCCTTCTGCACATGGTGGTGCAGCTTCCGAGGAGCAGGCCCTGTGCCGAGGAGACAGCAGAGTAGAGAGATAACCTTGTCACGGGGCTTTACCAACTCCTCCCTAAGGGTGGCTAGAAACCCAAACTCGTTACCACTGGGGGTGCTCATAAATGAGTAACCGTAGTTACCTGAAGTCCTGTTTGTCATTCGTGACGCCAACGTTACATCCTCTGCGGTGAAGTTTTGAATTGAAATAAAGTAGTCCACGCACACAGAGTGTCATTTCTGGACAAGAACCTGTTGTACTGCCTGTAGCTTGGATACAAGATGTGATACGGGTGGGCATGGAGGCGCCAGTACCCTGTTGAACCTCCTCCAGCTTGGGTACAAGATGTAATATGAGCAGGCGAGGAGGCTCTAGTACCCTGTTGTATTGCCTCTAGCTTGGGTACAAGATGTGATACAGGTTTGCATGGAGGCTCTAGTACCCTGTTGAACCGCCTCCAGCTTGGGTACAAGATGTGATATGGACAAGCATGGATGCTCTAGTATCCTGTGGCACCGCCTCTAGCTTGGGTATAAGATGTGATATGGGTGGGCATGGAGGCTCTAGTACCCTGTTGTACTGCCTGTAGCTTGGGTGCAAGATGTGATATGGGCAGGCATGGAGGCTCTAGTACCCTATTGAACCACCTCTAGCTTGAATACAAAATGTGATATGCGCAGGCATAGAGGCATACAGGTTCCGTATATTATCCTGACAGACAGAGGATGTTACGGCTATGAGTACAGGGGACATTATGGCTATTTATTACTACAGGGCGACATTAGTGCTATTTATTACTGCAGTGGACATTACAGCTATGACTACAGGGGATAGTTTGGCTATTTATTACTACAGGGGGTCATTACAGCTGTTTATTACTACAGGGGGCATTATGGCTATTTATTACCACAGGGCGACATTACTGCTATTTATTACTACAGTGGACTTTACGGCTATGACTACAGGGGATAGTTTGGCTATTTATTACTACAGGGGGATATTACAGCTATTTATTACTACAGGGGGCATTATGGCTATTTATTACCACAGGGGGACAGAATGGCTATTTATTACAACAGGGTGACATTACTGCTGTTTATTACTACAGCAGACATTATGGCTATGACTACTAGGGACCTTATGGCTGTTTATTACTACAGGGGAACAATACAGCTATATTTTACTACAGTTGACATTATGGCTATGACTTCAGGGGACATAATGGCTATTTATTACTACAGGGGGCATTATGGCTATTTATTATTAAAAGGGACAGTATAGCTCCTTGTTTACTACAAGGGGATAGTGTTGCTTGTTATTCACTACTTAGGGGAGGCTGTGCACTGTTATACAGTATTTAGAGGAAACCATGTGTGGCACTATTAAAATCTTATCTTCATACAGGGATTATGGATATGAAAAAAAAACAAAGTGCCAAAGGCATCTGTGTGATAACCACTGAGGACACACATTTTGTCCAGGATAAGTTATGTTGGACTGGATGGAGTAGAATACGACAATGCTAATTAGAGATTACGTTGTGTGAGTCACAATGTCATTGTTATTCTGCCACTGGCTGCCTCTGATCAGTCCTGTAGTCACTGCACAGAGTGATGATGATTCTTGTTTGTGAACTGTTCTGGGTGCAGAGTGCTACCCTCTGTCCTTGCAACTTTGTCTGATTGTGTATATATTTGTAGTAGTGCAGTACACAGAAGGGCCTGTAGAGGGCCAGAGACAGTACTTCTGGTGCGAGGGTTAACCAAGTGGTGGAGCAGGAACCAGATAAAAGCCAGTTCCTGCCAAAGAAGGGGGAAAGAGAGGGCCAGCGCAGCATAGGGAGGTGCTGCAGGCTGGTGGCCTAAAAAGGCAAGAGTCCTACAGGGATGACGCTCCTGGACTCACCCAAGCAGAGCGGAGGCTGGTGGCCTGGAAAGGCAAGAGTCCGACAGGGATGACGCCCCTGGACTCCCACCCAAGTTGGGGTGCTTATGGACATTGATGTGATTTGTTGTGCTATAACGTGCTGTGAAATAAACGCTGGCAGGAGCCAGACAAAGACATACGCTATTCCTGAACCATGTTTACTCGTGTGGTGTGCCATTTCTGGTATGACAGGTCAGCGATCCCGAGGCAAGAGTACCCCCCTTGCTACAATATATGTATATATCTCATTTTTTTAAGCGTTATCAGTGAGGTAGTGCTCTTTTTAGGTGGTGGGAGGGTGCTCCAGGGTCACTCACCTATGGCAAGGGCACTAAAGTATGCACCCTGGCCTGGGCATGCACTAAAAGGGCACATTTATGGCAGATGGACTTTTGGGGAGATCTATGCTGACTGCACTGTTATAGGTAGCTCTGTGGTCTATTTTCAGGTTCAAATCTTAATAATACAATCCATACTAATATTATAAATGTGAAAGTAACTGTCTGTCTGTTATCTTTTCATGGCTAAACTGCCGAAGTGATTTTGATGAAATTTGGCAAGGAGATAGCTTGCATCTTGAGGAAGGACATAGGCTATGTTTTATCCTGAAAATGTATAGAGCTCTCTAGGGAGCGCAACAAGACAGATTTATTTGGTGATGTGCAAGCGCACCAATGCTCTGGTGCCGCATCGTGCTGCGAGGTTTAGGGGAAGGAGATGCACATAATAAGCTAGGCCTCCCCAAATGGGCAGACACATGAGGGCAGACATCGTTGACGCATGTATGCGATTATTAAGCTAGAAGGGATACGTGGTGTTGACCGGGATTAAAACTTGAACCAAAGACACAATAACATAGATTGAGATTTTAACCCCTTCATGACGCGGCCATTTTTTCCCCCATTTTTGTTCCCCCCCCCTTTAAAAAAATCATAACTCCTTTATTGATCCATCGACGTCGCTGTATGAAGGCTTGTTTTTTTGCGGGACGAGTTGTATTTTTCAATGGTGTTATTTAATGTACCATATAATGTACTGAAAAACTTTTAAAAAATTCCAAGTGGCGTAAAATGAAAAAAAAAACTACATTCCGCCATCTTTCAGTGCGTCTTGTTTCTACGGCGCACAAACTGCAACAAAAATGACATGATAACTTTATTCTATGGGTCAGTACGATTGCTACGATATCAAACTTGTATATATATATATTTTTTTACTATACTGCTTTTTTTTTCATTTTTTTTTTTCAAAGACATTTCATTTTTTTCAATTATTTTCTGCCGTCATCTTCTGCACGCAAATAACTTTTTAATTTTTCCGTCGATGTAGTTTAGCGATGGCTCATTTTTTGCGGGATGTCCTGTAGTTTCCGTTAGTACTAATTTGGAATGCGTATGACTTTTTGATCGCTTTTTATTGCGTTTTTTTCTGGGAGTGCATTTCTGCCGTGTTTTTTTTTTTTTTTGGACGATGTTCACCGTGCAGGGTAAATAATGCACTAGTTTAGTAGATCGGACTTTTACGGACGCGGTGATACCAAATATGTATTTTTATTTTATTATTTAGACTTTTTAATTATAGATATGGCAAAAGGGGGGTTATTTAAACTTTTATAACTTTTTTTTTTTTACAATTAAAAAAACATTATTGCTCTTCTTTTACTTTACTTTTAAGTCCCCCTGGGGGACTACAATATGTGATACTTTGATCGCTCCAGCAGTATGACGTAATGCTATAGCATTACGTCATACTGCATTCTGACAGGCAGCCTATCAAGCCACCCCATGGGGGTGGCTTGATAGGCAGTCTCTCAAGGCAGCCCTGGGGCCTCAGCAGCCATGACACCTGCATGGCTCTGCCCACCTCTCCACAGGGGGAGGGGGCGTGCGGGACCCCCAAACATCGTTTGGGGGCTTTAAATGCTGCTGTCAAAATTGACAGCGGCATTTAAAGGGTTAATAGCTGCAATCAGCCAAATGGTCGATCATGGCTATTGCCCGCGGGTGTCAGCTGTAGCAAACAGCGGACGCCTGTACAGTATGCAGAGAGGTCGCCCCGCGACCTCTCTTCATACATACCCGGACGCTCCAGGACATAAATGTACGTCCTGGAACGGGAACGGGAAAGGGTTAAAGAAAATCTGTGTTATCCATAGAAACCAATTACAGCGCAGCTTTTATTTTACCTTAGCAGTATAGGAAAATCCAACCAATCACAGCGCTGCTTTTATTTTACCTGAGTTATGTAAGAAATAGTTTCCTTTTGATAATTGTATTTCCTATCCAGTTTTTTTTAAAATATGCTGTGCAGGTCAGATTTAGCGCATAGATCTAGCAGAGCTGGAGCTGCGGAAATTACTAGAACCCAAGAATCTGATGACCACACTGAGGCAAGAAGCCATCAAAAAGCTGAAAGACAAGTTGCTCTTAGAGCAGTAGAGACCCTGGAGCAGTCTCAGGCCCGTCGGACCTTAGATTTTGAGTGTTACGCATCTCTTAGAGCTACAGAGACACTGGAGTAATCTCAGGTCTGCCGAACCCAAGATACTGCAATCCACACGGGTTTAACTCGCAGCACACCTCAGGGTTCTTCAAACCAAACAGAAAAGGGGACTAATAAGTCCAACGGGTGCACGCCAGCAATATGGGGGTCAGAGCCTCAAAAGACCCCCCAGAGTATATCACAGTGTCTCACAAAAAAAGGTTCGTGGCAGCATCCAGGGCGTAATGTAAAAATAAATACTTTATTCCTCCAAGAACATGCTACGTTTCGACCCTCATGGGGTCTTTCTCAAGCATGCTTGAGAAAGACCCCATGAGGGTCGAAACGTAGCATGTTCTTGGAGGAATAAAGTATTTATCTGAACCCAAGATACTGACCATCACGCGTCTCTCAGAGCTAGAGATACATTGGAGCAATGTCAGGTGCGCAAAACTTTAGATGCTGACCGTCACGCGTCTTTTAGAGCTACACAGACATTGGAGCAATCTGAGGCCCGTCGGACCGTAGATGCAGAGCGTCACGCCGAGACCCTAGAGCAGACTCGGGCCCATCAGATTTTAGATGCTGAGTGTCACGTGTCTGACAGCTGTAGAGACGCTTGAAGACTCGCAAAAACGGCGCGTTTTATTTGCTGGACGAAAGGAAAGGACACTTGCGTTTGTACGCAGCACATGGGAGCATTTTAATGATGTCGCATTTCATTAAGACCCATTGATCGACTATGTTAATCATCAATTAATAATCATACAGTTTGCAACCCGTGATATCGTTTTACATGCCGTGATGACAGATTAACCGGGGTGCCTGATACACAGAAATATTATGACGCATTACAATATCCGCTCGTTTTTAGCAAAGGGCAGGAAAGGAATCACTTTGAAATACCGCAAATCAACCTTGCAACCAGCCTTTCCCTAACAAACAAGCATAAAAGTGATTACTGGAAACTTTGCTGCACACAACGGGGTGTATGTATTTTCAATTTTCCTATCTTGTAGAGTAAGATGCACTAAGAAGTTGAAATGTTATGGTTACAGTTGATTAAAAAGCTAATGATTACTATAATTTGTGAGATATATGGGTTGGTACTTTATAGAATCCAACTGTGTTTTACCTGCACTGCAGTAGCCTGTCTGTTACTGCCATCTATTGACAACATCTTGTACTGCAGTACTAAAATAGTGCAAACTACAACGTGGGTGTGCTGCCTGTCCATCATCCTGGTGCTATCAGTATCCAATTAGGCAATGCTATTACATTGATTTTATGATGCGACGTTTTTACGTGCCGCAAATTCACCCGTGTGAACGAATGCATTGGAATCCAATGCCCAATATGGTCGTGTATACTGGCCAGGCTTGACAACGCAGCTTTATAGCCATGTATATACGCTCGTATGTATAAGCCTTTAGGCCTCTTTCACAGGAGTGCAAAATTGCAGGAACAAAGAAAAGCTTTGACCAAGTGGCGGCTATTCTCTGCGAGTGCACACGGCTGGCTGCGGCATCTTGCAGTGCACTGACGTCGCAAACCAGAAATCCCTCGGCTGCCAGAACAATGAAAAGCATCCCCGCGGTGGGGGACTCCCTTGATCTCCCTTTGCCAGCCGACTCACATAGTCTCCCATAGGAGTTTATGGAGACGCTGGTATTGTGCCGCCAAAAGCTAGGACAAGCCCTATCTTTTGATGGAGAGAAATCTTGGCATCAAAAAGTTGCGCCTATTGTGCTATCTTTTGATGCGCAATTTTTTTAGGTCCATCAAAAAATTGTTCATCTGAAAGAACCCATAGGATACTATAGGTAATTTTAGATGCAATTTTTTTCACTCATGTGAAAGAGCCTTTATGGTCCTTTTACATGGGATGACAGTCGGCTAAACCACTGCGCTGACATCACCGCTGAGGTCGTTAGCTCTCAGCCAGAGCATTTAGACAGGCAGACTTCGGAGCTGGTTCACAGGCTTCTCTGTGCGACACCAGGACCCACTGGACTAATAATAATGGTTTTAATCATTGGTAAATGCATACTAGGACATATGGTCTTCATAGTTTCCCCAGGGGAGCGATTCCTGGGGAACTATGGCTGAAATATTAAAGTGGGTTTCTGTAGTGACGCAGTACATCATCCTGGCCCCCTCCATAAATGTCAAACATGTTTGTCTTATGTAGATGCACTGCACAAACCTTGTCTTGTCATTTC
This sequence comes from Eleutherodactylus coqui, assembly GCF_035609145.1. Classification (NCBI taxonomy): domain Eukaryota; kingdom Metazoa; phylum Chordata; class Amphibia; order Anura; family Eleutherodactylidae; genus Eleutherodactylus; species Eleutherodactylus coqui. The sequence continues at coordinate 137,326,721 of NC_089845.1, read as the reverse complement.
CAGTGTGTGTGCTGCTCAGCTGCGGCGCTTAAGAGGTTAACTTTAATAAATCCAAGACTGCCTGTAAGGCCTCATGTCCACGGGGAAAATCAGGCCCGTTACAGATTCTCCATGGAGAATCCGTAGCGGGTCCCTCCTGCCCCGCGGACATGAAGGCTGAAAATCAGAATAAACTCACCTGCTGCGGACCCTGCGTGTCTTCCTTCCTTCGCGGCCGGATCTTCTTTCTTTGGCCTGGCGGATGTGCTCGGCACGCCGGCTGCGTGCCGCGCGCATGCGCCGGGCTCAGCCGCCGGGCCAAAGAAAGAAGTTTCCGGCGGTGAAGGAAGGAAGACCTGCATCGCCCGGAGCAGGTGGGTTTAATTCTGGTACGGGTCTCCCGTGGATCCGGACGGCTTCCATAGGCTTCAATGGAAGCCTGCGGGAGACCCGCACCTAAATGGAGCATGTCCGGATTTTTTCCTGCACGCGGGACCCGCGCCTGCAGAGAAAAATGACATCCGCAGGTATTTAACTACCTGCGGGTATCTAATGCATCCCTATGGGTCGCGGATCCGCGTGCAAGAAAAACGCTACGGATTTAAATTGTTAATTTGCACGTGGGCATGAGGCCTAAATGTATCAGTCTGTCTTGTCATGTGGTATGAGAGAGGCTATAAATAGGAGTCAATGGAAGCCGTCCATCCCGCGATACTCTGCACTGTGGGCACAGCGGAAGTATCACGAGAATCCGCATCATACCCCAGCGCCGACGCATCATGCGCTGCGCATGTGCACTGGCTCGCCTGCTGACACTCTCGTAGCGGATCTGGACAGGTGAGTATTGGGTCTCTGGGATTCGCCGGGTCTGATTCCGCTGTGAGATTTCGCAGGCAGAATCCGACCTGGTCGTGGTTATAACGTCTTAACCCCGAAGGTGTGATAATAGTGTTTTGGCTGGTGGACACCATTAGGCCATATTCACACAATGAGCAGAACCAAGGTGTCTGACCCATCTATCAGAAATGGTCAGTGGTGGCAGCCAAGTGTTTTGAGGCATGCTAGGCTATGTTGGGTGTAAAAGGGGCTCCATCTTGCATGAGTGTAGGATTGGTTGAGCAGGGAATAAGTCGAACCTGTGCTCTGTCCCTGAGTGCCATACATCACAGGTTGGTGGCCACCGGTGCCCTTATAACCCACTACCATGACACCGGGTTACTCCGGGAAGAATCGCGTGACTTGACAGCTCTGCTATTAAATAGCGTAAATATGCCTAATTATATTCAGTGCGATTCAATATCATCACATAATAAAATGTGGAACAGTCCAAGGATGTGAGTTCGTTTTATTCTAAGCCCTATATATGCTCTGTAATTTTGCGGGGTCGAGTGTTATCTGTGTTATATTTTAGAGTCCTTGTGTTTTTTGGCTGGTCAGAATACAACACCACAAAGTAATAAACATTGATGACACTGCTGTTATACGGTTTATAGAAATTCTCTGATGTTAAAATTCCTTTTCCTGCTCGGGAGAGAGCCGGTGAACCTGTGTCAAAGCAATAACAACCCTGGAGGCTGATAACCTGAGTGACTCAGAAGTCGGAAGCGCTATTAAACTTTGAGGTTGAACAGAAATGTCGGCAAAACAAACTGGAAAAATATATGTTCCTGTAGAGAAATTCAGCTAGAGAAGCACAAAACCCATTTTATTATGATAGTATCCGCTCACACAGAAATAGAACATTCGTCATTACGACCTCACTGGTGTACAAGAAGTCTACTGTTATTCCTGTCGATTCCTCTTAGTGTATTCTACATGGAGTAAGAAATGACTTCCCATTTAGGTGACCACCATATCAGGACATGTAGTTGTGTATACTAAAGTGGTCACAGTATGCTGTACAATAGACATTCTTCTGCAGAGCTGCCATGACGGGTTGCCTATTACATGTCCATGGCACGTCCTAATAGAATGCAAGTCGGAGTACAGCACATATTAAACACAAGGCCTGCCACCCGAATCCAGCCCACCATCCAATCTTATGTGGCCCATGGGCTGTGCATCAAACTAACGGGCATTCCACTCACCCAGCCTGCAGTTACGGTCTGGCGGCAGTGACTGCTGACCTCCTCCCCCCCAGGGTCTGCGTGCGCTGTCCTGTATGCAGAGCAGACACTGAGGGGAGAGGTCAGCTGTTAGAGACTCAGCAGTGGCAGCCACTGCCAGACTGGAAATGTAGGCTAGGTGAGTGGAATGTCTGTAGGGATGCTGACCAACCAGCGGCCAATAGGGGGATTGCTATTACTACTGGGACTACTATTGGGGTCACCATGGAGGGCATTTTTACTACTGTGGCCACCAATATAAGGAACACTTACTTCTGGAGTCACTATTACTACTGAGGCCATTGTGAAGGATACAATTACTAGTGGGTCACTAGGGGGGTTACTTATTACTACTGGGGCCAATGTAGTGAACACTATTACTACTGGGTGACTAGGGGGGACCCTTTTACTACTGGGGACACTATGGGAGTCACTATTATTGCCAGAGCCACTATGAGGGTCACTTTTACTGCTGGGACTAGAGATGAGCGAGTACCAAAATGCTCGGGTGCTCGTTATTCGAGGCGAGCTTTTTATAATATTCGAGAGCTCTATTCGAGTAACGAACCCCAAGTCAATTGGAGACTCGAGCTTTTTGTATTGGACCCGCCGGGTGCCGAGTTTGTTTTCTCTCTCTCTCAGCCAGCCACATACTGCTGTGGACGTGCGCATGCTGGTACATCACAGCAGGAAGTGGTAAAACGAGGAGGGGTTGAACACGGCGTGGTACTCGCTTGAGTAACAAGCACCATCCAGTATGCTAATACTCGAACGAGCATCAAGCTGGGATGAGCATGTTCGCTCAACTCTAGCTGGGACCACTATGGCGCCGCTATTATTACTGGGATCACTATTACTAATGGGTCACTATGAGGGACCCTATTACTACTGGAGGCACTGCAAGGGCAATATCACTACTGGGGCCACTATTACTATACAGTCTTATAGTGACAATCGGCCCATTGAAGGCAACCATTAGTCTGATGTAGCCCTCAGAGAAAATGAGTTTGACACCCCTGCAGAGGCGTAGCTGAAGTTCAAGGGCCTAGGTGCAAAAGTTAATCTCGGCTTCCCTACCCCCACCTGTACCTGTACCCTTACCCATACTTAAACTATGCTGCATAGTCATGATTTACATACATGATCTTGGCATGAGCTTTCCAAACATGGCTCATTTCCCGGACTACGTAAAAATTTGTTAGTCTGTTATCGTGTTTTTTTGCAGTTTTGAACCCCAATTAAAATCACATAAAAAACTACTTACACTATTAAAAACTGCACGTGGATTTAAACAATTCAAGCAGATTTTAGATGTGTTTTTTAATGGTATGTAATCAGTATGTAAAAAGTATGCAATCATATACAGTAAAATACCCTGGTTAGCACACTCGCCCGCGAAAAATTAGCATAAAAAACTGTAAATTTGATATCACTGAAATTGCACTGACCTACAGCATAAAGATAAAACGTCATTTTTATAGCACCATGACATCGTAAAAGGAAAACCCTGTAAAAATGGTGCAAGTATGGGGTTTCATTTGTCATTTTCTCATACTTTTATAAGTTTTTCCAATATATTATATAGTATGTTAAATGGTACAACTGTAAAATACAACTTGCCCCATGAAAAAAGCCCTCATGTAACTATGTCCCTGGAGAAATAAAAAAAGTTATTTATTCTGTAGGCAGAAAAAGGAAAATGGCAAAAACAAAAAGGGCTGCAGGAAGGGGTTAATGATGTGAATATCCATCTAACTGCAGTCACAATCTGTATGTATAACCACATCTACTATGTGCAGCTCAGACAGAATAAGAAAGTAGCATAAATATATAAATATGTATGACTGGCATATTTACTCTGATTTTTGGAAAATCCAGACATTTTTATAAGTAGCTGGCGCCGGATTCCACTTATTTGATGCCCCAACTGAAAGAGTCTTGAGATTGGAATAAAAGTCTCCGGGCGGGTGAAGAAAGAATGATAAGATTTATAAATTTTCTATCTCCTGAATTCCCGATGAAGACGATGCACGAGGGTCTGATCTGTTTAACCAGAGCGTCACACTGCAAACAGGATTGTCAGTTACTTCTGTGCCTTCACTTCAGGGATCAAAGGCCCTTCGCACTTCTGCTTGATTGTATATATATATTTCTTGTTATGCTTATGGTATATACATATATATATATATATATATATATATATATACACACACACCATAAGCATAACAAATATATATATATATATATATATATATATATATATATATATATATATACATATGTACAGTATGTTAGCCCTTTGAGAGAACGGCAGGAGGCGGTCCATCCACTGCATTCTAGAGGGAAGATGGGCACCGGGAGTAGGCGAATATGCATTGTAAAACTTTTTTTCCTACATTTTTAATGCTGCGGATTGCTAGGTAGAAAAGGATAAGAACAAAGTCCCCCTACTGGAGGGTTTCTTTAAACTAAACTTTAGTTGAATAAACCCCCATGTCCGAAGGCTGGTCGGATTTCGCACGCGGGAGCCCACAGCGGAATCCGACCCTGTCCGCTGACCCTGCGTACCTGTCTCTTTTTTCTGTACTGCTCATGTGTGTGAAAGTGCAAGCCAGCGCACCGGTGCCCATGCGCAGTACATTATTTATTCAAACTTCTTCTTTCCTGTGGAATCCGAGGCCCGTCCGCAGTGTGAACTGTACTAAATTGGAGCATGCTGGGATTTGTTTTCCGTATGCAAAATCTAGAAAAAAAATCCTCATGTGTAAATTGGAGTGCGGACGCCCATGTTCCCTATGGGCGGCTTGAACTACGGGTCTTCTGCAATTCAAACCCGCCTATGGACATTGGGCCTAACTCCTTACCAAATAAGGGTTCTTTTCCTTGGAGGAGTGATGGCAGTCACCCTTCTGGGGTTGGTGCAGAGAGATAATGAGAAAAATACATACAAGAAATAATCTGGCCATATAGGGAAAGTCTATAGGCCTCTCCACTCTAAGGTGGAATGCACACAGGTGGATTTGAACTGCGGAATCCGGAGCTGGCAACCGCTTCCGGATTTCGCAGCAAATACGCCCTTACCATGTCATGTAAAAGTGATTCTTCATGCACACGAGCGTAAACCAATTGCGGTTTCGCAGCATGGTCCATTTTCCACACTGATGTCTTCCATTGAAGTCAATGGAAGCTGTCTGACCCGTGGATAGTCCTCAATTGACATTGCAGACGGGCCACAGATTCTGTGGGAAAAGCAGGAGTTTAAGAGAAAAAAAAATCTGTACTGTGAATGTCCGGCGGCAGTACAGATGAAGATCAAGAAAAGCAGGTATGCGCGGACACCACTTCTGCCAGGTATACGCTTCATTCACACAAGCGAATATCAGCCCCATTTTGACGGCCAGCTGATACATGCCACCCATCTAATGCATTGGTTTCCAATGCATCAGTTCAGATTGGCGTATTCCCGATGCATAAAAACGACCCGCTGGCAAAGATAGCGCATATGGTGCACATTCTGGTCGATCTTTTTTACATCGGCCAGAAAAGATAGTTCTGGAACTATCTTTGGCCGGAATACGGCGGTCACTCCCACAGACTCCTATGGGAGACTATGACAGTTGCTGGAGGATGGAGGCGAGAGGGAGTTTAGCAGCGTGACTGATAAACTCTCTCCCCCTCTCCACCCCTTGCTGGCTGTCTGCAATGGGAGGGGGCGGGACGGTGCGGCGGCTAGTGTGCTTAGCTCCAGCCCCTCCCATTGTGAACAGTTGACAAGGGGCAGAGGTTTAGCACACATACTGTTAACTTTTTAGTACCTCAGGGCCTGGGAAAACGGTCAGGGCCTGGAAAAACTTTACCTTAGGTAACTGGAACACTTCACAAGGTACAATGATACACCAATGTAGGCAATACAGAGAAAGACGGTCTGGGAGGAACTCAGGATGATGCTGATCCTACAATCCTTAGGATTTGTACGGAACCACTTGTGGAAGGGGTATACTCAGGATGACAGCAGCCTGATAGTCCTAGTTATCTGTCCGGGACCGCTCCTAGAAAAAGGGAAGGGGCAGACTCTCCACAGATATTCTTTGGACACAGTACCTCTGCACGGTGGTCTGGGCTCGCCTTTGTACTCTCTGTCTCTCACACTCTCTCCTCGCTCGCTACTGGCTCTTCACATTGATGTCCTGAAAATACCTTTCTTCCGCTTCCATTCTCTTCACCACATGAGGGTTGAAGGTACCCCATGTGGCTGGCACTGAGAAGCACTCCTGATGACCGAACTGTGAAGAAGAACTTCTTATCAAACCCAATAACTCATATTTATAGACTCCAAACATAATGCATGACATGAGACGGATACATTCACAGACATTAACTCTTCATCCACTGCAGCTGTGCAATACACATAACAAATGACAAAACAGTTTCTGCACAGTGCATCTACACAAGACATTACATGTATGACATTTATGGAGGAGTCAGGAATCGACTCTCTGGGCCACTGCAATCTTTTAAATGTTGCTGTCAATTCTGACAGCGGCATTTAAATCCCCCCGAACAACGTTCGGGAGTCCTGTACGGCCTCCCACAATGAGATCGCAGGGAGCCGTGCGGGTGTCATGGCACCAGAGGGCCTTCTGAAAGGAACCAGGGCTGTCATGGCAGATTGCCTATCAAGCCATGCCCGTGGGGTGGCTTGATAGAATGTCTGCCCTATTGCTATTACATTACACTGCAGGAGTGATCAAAGCATCTCAAGTTATTGTTCCCTCTGGGGACTAGAAAAAAAAGTAAGGAAAAAACTAATAAAGTTTTACTAATTATTTTTAAAAAAGTAATAAAAGTAAAAAAACTGAACGCTTTTACCATATTTATAATAAAAGAATCTAAAGCAAAAATACATATTTGGTATCGCTGCCTCCGTAAAAGTCTGATCTATCAAAGTAATGCATTATTTACCCCGCACGGTGAACGTGGTCAGAAAAAAAATAAAGAACGCCAGAAATGTGCCTTTTTGGTGACCGTATCTCCAAGAAAAAATGTAATAAATCAATCAAAAAATTTTATTTATTCCAAAATTGTACCAATGGAAACTGCAGCACATCCCGCAAAAAATTAGTCCTTGCACAACTATGTCAATGGAAAATTAAAAAAGCTATTGCGCACAGAAAATGGCAGAAAATAATTTAAAAAAATTAAATATCTTCAAAAAATACAAGTAGTACAGCAAAAAAAAAACCTATCTAAGGGCTTATTCAGACGAGCGTATATCGCCTCCTCTCCACCCCCTGTCCGCCCCTCGGCACTATTTGCAATGAGAGGGGGCGGGGCGGGGGCGGGAGCTCAGTGCACTGCTCCCGACTCTTCCAGCCTCCTCCCCCTGCAGAGAGGGACACTGTATATTGGCCGGGCATCAATACCTTGCCGATATACAGTCGTCTGAATAAGCCCTAAGTTTGGTATTGTAGCAATTGTACTGGCCCATACAATAAAGTTAACATGCCATTTTTGTTGTAGTTCTTGCGCAGTAGAAATAAGATCTAACGAAAGATGGTGGAATTTCTTTTTTTTCCATTTCTCTCCACTTATAATTTTTTAAAAGTTTCTCAGTACATTATATGGTGCATTAAATATTTCCATTGAAAAATACAACTCTTCCCACAAAAACAAGTCCTCATACAGCGACGTCAGTTTATAAATAAAGGGGGAGGAAAAAACGAAAATGGAAAAACGAAAAAAAAAAGCTTGGTCACTAAGGGGTTAAAAGCTTGTATTGTGGATTGGTGAGTGACGCTAGTTTGATGACTATTAAATCCAGGTGCCTTCAGACAATTATAGTTAAACTGCATGTGATTAGTGTGCATCAACCACAGCATGTATGTGTATCAGTTGTTTGCTTTTGTGTCACCACCAGGGGATGCAGAGAATGCGGTTGCACCCGGGCCCATGAGCTTTAGGGGGTTCATAAGGCCTCTCTTCTCCATATAGGGAAACCAGTGCTATGAACATAGAACTACAGTTGGGGGCCATGTTACAGATTTTGCATTGGGGTCCAGGAGCTTCAACTTATGCCTCTGGTCACCACTGTCTTCAACCAATAGCCCAAAGCCTGTCTACAGTCCTAATGTTCCTCAGCCTCTCACATTGTCTCAGGCCCTCTAGCAGTTACAAAGTAAGGGCTCTTTCACATGAGCGCAGGCGATTTCCAGTCGGCCATGTCACGGCCACAGCGCGACCAAAAATCGTGTGAATGAGAGGCAGCTGTGACCCAGTCACGGCTGCATCTCCCGTTTGTGCGCCTGTTCAGATGGCCCAAGATACCATTGGTCGGACGGAGACAATTTAGCTCTGCTAAACTGCCCCCCCCCTTCTACTCCCTCATTGGCTCTTGGCAAGGGGAGGGGGCGGGACGGGGCGGGAGCTAGTGTGCTAGGCTCTTGCCCCCTCTCTGCCCCTTGTCAGCTTCCAGCAATGGGAGGGGGCGGGATGGGGCAGGAGTTAAGCAACTAGCTCCCGCCCCCTCCCATTTCAAACAACCAGCAAGGGGCGGAGAGAAGGAGGGAAGGGGGTTGGAGTTTAGCAGACATGCTGCAAACTCCCTCCCACCTCCCTTTTCTGGCAGCTCCCATAGGAGTCAATGGGAGCCGCTGCCATATTCTGGATGGAAGATAGTTCCTAAACTATCTTTCCTGGCCAGCGTAAAAGCCGGCGTGGCATTGCTTTGCCCTTGCGCTCTCACATAAGAACTCCACAGTGTGGCATAGGCTAACAAATAGAGATGAGCGAACGCGTTCGTCCGAGCTTGATATTCGTGCGAATATTAGGGTGTTCGGGATGTTCGTTATTCGTAACGAACACCATGCGGTGTTCTGGTTACTTTCACTTACTTCCCTGAGACGTTTGCGCGCTTTTCTGGCCAATTGAAAGACAGGGAAGGCATTACAACTTCCCCCTGTGACGTTCAAGCCCTATACCACCCCCCTGCTGTGAGTGGCTGGGAAGATCAGGTGTCACCCGAACATAAAAGTCGGCCCCTCCCGCGGCTCGCCTCAGATGCCTGGTGAGTTAGATGAGGGACAGTGCTGTTTGTACCGGAGCTGCTGTAGGGAAAGAATTGGTAGTTAGTGTAGGCTTCAAGACCCCCCAAAGGTCCTTATTAGGGCCACTGATAGCTGTGTGTTGGCTGCTGTTAGCAGTGGCAAATTTTTTTTTTCTCAAAATCGGCAGTGCAGAGCATTGCACCCGGCATTAGGGACAGAAGTGCTGCATAGGCAGGGAGAGTGTTAGGAGTGAGTGTAGCCTTCGAGAACCTCAACGGTCCTTTCTAGGGCCATATTTAACCGTGTGCAGTACTGTCCAGGCTGCTGTTAGCTGTGCTGCATTTTTTTTTGCTTCTCAAAATCGCCTCTGCAGAGCATTGCACCCTCCATTGATACTGCAGGGAAAGAATTGTATAGGCAGGGCCACAACACAGTTGTTATTCATTGAATATACGCAGTGCTGCCTTTTGGTGCCAAAAAACGGAAAATAATTAAATTTGTCCTGCCTCTGTCCGTCCTAACGCCGGTGGACACGTGTGAGCTGCGTCTGCAACCTGTAAAAATCAGACGCACCCAGCTACGCTTTACTGCTGGCTTCGCCATTTGCTTTCCTTAATTGGGAAAAAAATACCTGCTCTGCCAGAGTTATAATAACTCTGCTACCCTCACGTTCTGTGACACATAAGCAGGGACACAGCACAGTTATTAAACTTCTCATGTTCATTGAATATACGCAGTGCTGCCTTTTGGTGGAAAAAAACTGAAAACAAATCTATTTGTCCAGCCTCTGTCCGTCCTAAGGGCTGTGGACACGTGTGAGCTGCGTGAACAACATTGCTAAATCAGACGCACCCAGCTACGCTTTACTGCTGGCTTCGCCATTTGCTTTCCTTAATTGGGAAAAAAATACCTGCTCTGCCAGAGTTATAATAACTCTGCTACCCTCACGTTCTGTGACACATAAGCAGGGACACAGCACAGTTATTAAACTTAGATTATTCATTCACTAGAGGCAGTGGGGCCTTTCGTTTTCCAAAAAGGGCAAAAATTATATTTGGCCTGCAGTCTTGCGCCAATTTATTTCCTGCCTGTGAAATCAAATCACTGGTAATACAGCATGCTGAGGGGTAGGGGTAGGCCTAGAGGACGTGGACGCGGCCGAGGACGCGGAGGGCCAAGTCAGGGTGTGGGCACAGGCCGAGCTCCTGATCCCGGTGTGTCGCAGCCGACTGCTGCGCGATTAGGAGAGAGGCACGTTTCTGGCGTCCCCACATTCATCGCCCAATTAATGGGTCCACGAGGGAGACGGTTATTAGAAAATGAGCAGTGTGAGCAGGTCCTGTCCTGGATGGCAGAAAGTGCTTCGAGCAACCTATCGTCAACACGCAGTTCTGCGCCGTCCACTGCTGCAAATCCGAATCCTCTGTCTGCTGCTCCTCCTTCCTCCCAGCCTCCTCACTCCACTACAATGACACCTGCTCAGGAGCGAGAAGACTCCCAGGAACTGTTCTCGGGCCCCTGCTCAGATTGGGCAGCAGCGGTTCCTCTCCCACCAGAGGAGTTTATAGTCACTGATGCCCAACCATTCGAAAGTTCCCGGGGTCCGGGGGATGAGGCTGGGGACTTCCGCCAACTGTCTCAAGAACTTTCTGTGGGTGAGGAGGACGATGACGATCAGACACAGTTGTCTTGCAGTGAGGTAGTAGTAAGGGCAGTAAGTCCGAGGGAGCAGCGCACAGAGGATTCGGAGGAAGAGCAGCAGGACGATGAGGTGACTGACCCCACCTGGTGTGCAACGCTTACTCAGGAGGACAGGTCTTCAGAGGGGGAGTCAAGGGCATCAGCAGGGCAGGTTGCAAGAGGCAGTGCGGTGGCCAGGGGTAGAGGCAGGGCCAGACCGAATAATCCACCAAGTGTTTCCCAAAGCGCCCCCTCGCGCCATGCCACCCTGCAGAGGCCGAGGTGCTCTAAGGTCTGGCAGTTTTTCACAGAGACGCCTGACGACCGACGAACAGTGGTGTGCAACCTTTGTTGCGCAAAGCTCAGCCGGGGAGCCAACACCAACAGCCTCACCACCACCACCATGCGCAGGCATATGATGGCCAAGCACCCCACAAGGTGGGACGAAGGCCGTTCAGCGCCTCCGGTTTGCACCCCTGCCTCTCCCCCTGTGCCCCAACCTGCCACTGAGATGCAACCCCCCTCTCAGGACACAGGCACTACCGCCTCATGGCCTGCACCCACACCCTCATCTCCGCTGTCCTCGGCCCCATCCAGCAGTGTAGTTCAGCGCACCGTCCAGCCGTCGCTTGCGCAAGTGTTCGAGCGCAAGCGCAAGTACGCCGCCACGCACCCGCACGCTCAAACGTTAACCGTCCGCATCGCAAAATTCATCAGCCTTGAGATGCTGCCGTATAGGGTTGTGGAAACGGAGTCCTTCAAAAGTATCATGGAGGCGGCGGCCCCGCGCTACTCAGTTCCCAGTCGCCACTACTTTTCCCGATGTGCCGTCCCAGCCCTGCACGACCACGTCTCCCGCAACATTGTACGTGCCCTCACCAACGCGGTTACTGCCACGGTCCACTTAACTACGGACACGTGGACAAGCACAGACGGGCAGGGCCACTACATCTCCCTGACGGCACATTGGGTGAATTTAGTGGAGGCTGGGACAGAGTCAGAGCCTGGGACCGCTCACGTCCTACCCACCCCCAGAATTGCGGGCCCCAGCTCGGTGCTGGTATCTGCGGAGGTGTATGCTTCCTCCACTAAAGCACCCTCCTCCTCCTCCTCCTCCTCTGTCTCGCAATCAAGATGTGTTAGCAGCAGCATGTCGCCAGCAGTCGGTGTCGCGCGGTGTGGCAGCACAGCGGTGGGCAAGCGTCAGCAGGCCGTGCTGAAACTACTCAGCTTAGGCGATAAGAGGCACACGGCCCACGAACTGCTGCAGGGTCTGACACAGCAGACCGACCGCTGGCTTGCGCCGCTGAGCCTCCAACCGGGCATGGTCGTGTGTGACAACGGCCGTAACCTGGTGGCGGCTCTGCAGCTCGGCAGCCTCACGCACGTGCCATGCCTGGCCCACGTCTTTAATTTGGTGGTTCAGCGCTTTCTGAAAAGCTACCCACGCTTGTCAGACCTGCTCGTAAAGGCGCGCCGGCTCTGCGCACATTTCCGCAAGTCCCACACGGACGCTGCCACCCTGCGCACCCTGCAACATCACTTTAAGCTGCCAGTGCACCGACTGCTGTGCGACGTGCCCACACGGTGGAACTCTACGCTCCACATGTTGGCCAGGCTCTATGAACAACGGAGAGCTATAGTCGAATACCAACTCCAACATGGGCGGCGCAGTGGGAGTCAGCCTCCTCAATTCCTTTCAGAAGAGTGGGCCTGGTTGGCAGACATCTGCCATGTCCTTGGTAATTTTGAGGAGTCTACCCAGGTGGTGAGCGGCGATGCTACAATCATTAGCGTCACCATTCCTCTGCTATGCATCTTGAGAAATTCCCTGCAAACCATAAAGGCAGCTGCTTTGCGCTCGGAAACGGGGGCGGGGGAAGACAGTATGCCGCTGGATAGTCAGGGCACCCTCCTGTCTATTTCTCAGCGCGTACAGGAGGAGGAGGAGGAGCATGAGGAGGATGAGGAGGAGGGGGAAGAGACAGCTTGGGCCGCTGCTGACGGTACACCGGCTGATTGCCTGTCATCCTTTCAGCGTGTATGGCCTGAGGAGGAGGAGGAGGAGGAGGAGGATCCTGAAAGTGATCTTCCTAGTGAGGACAGCCATGTGTTGCGTACTGGTACCCTGGCACACATGGCTGACTTCATGTTAGGATGCCTATCTCGTGACCCTCGCGTTGCACGCATTCTGGCCACGACGGATTACTGGGTGTACACACTGCTCGATCCACGGTATAAGGAGAACCTGCCCACTCTGATTCCCGAAGAGGAAAGGGGTTCGAGAGTGTTGCTATACCACAGGACCCTTGCGGACAAGCTGATGGTAAAATTCCCAGCCGACAGCGCTAGTGGCAGAAGGCGCAGTACCGAGGGCAAGGTAGCAGGGGATGTGCGTAGATCGAGCAGCATGTACATCCCAGGCAGTGCAACAGTCTTTAAGGGCCTGGCCAGCTTTATGGCTCCCCACCAAGACTGTGTCACCGCTCCCCAGTCACGGCTGAGTCGGCGGGAGCACTGTAAAAGGATGGTGAGGGAGTACGTAGCGGATCGCACGACCATCCTTGGTGACGCCTCTGCCCCCTACAACTACTGGGTGTCGAAGCTGGACACGTGGCCTGAACTAGCGCTGTATGCCCTTGAGGTGCTTGCTTGTCCTGCGGCTAGCGTCTTGTCGGAAAGGGTGTTTAGTGCGGCTGGGGGAATCATCACAGATAAGCGTAGCCGCTTGTCAACCGACAGTGCCGACAGGCTAACACTCATCAAGATGAACAAAGGCTGGATTTCCCCAGACTTCTGTTCTCCACCAGCGGACAGCAGCGATACGTAAGCAATACGTAGGCTGCACCCGCGGATGGAAGCTACGTTCTCTCTCACCATCCAAAACGGGGACATTTCTGCTTCATTAATCTGTGTCTAATATTCCTCCTCCTCCTGCTCCTCCTCCTGAAACCTCACGTAATCACGCTGAACGGGCAATTTTTCTTAGGGCCACAAGGCTCACTCAAATAATTTTTCTGAACAATTTTTATAAGTTTCAATGCGCTTAAAAGCGTTGGAACTTTAACTTGAACCAATTTTTCCTTACACTGGGCTGCCTCCAGGCCTAGTTAGTTACCACTTAAGCCACATTAACCAAAGCGATTAATGGGTTTCACCTGCCCTCTTGGCTGGCCATGGCCAATTTTTGGGATGTACATTAGTACTGTTGATACAGCAATTTTTGTGGGCCCTCGCCTACAGTGTAATCAAATTAATTTTTAGCCCACCTGCATTACAGCTGACGTTACCTCAGCTGTGTTGGGCAATGCAATGGGATATTTTTGTGTACCGCCGGTGGGTTCCAGGGAGCCACCCATGCTGTAGGTGCACACGGAGTTTTTAATACATCTGTACACTTCTAAAGAACCCCAGTCTGACTGGGGCATGCAGTGTGGGCCGAAGCCCACCTGTATTACGCACAACATTACTACCTCAGCTGTGTTGGGCAATGCAATGGGATATTTCTATGTACCGCCGGTGGCTTCCTGGCACCCACCCAGGCAGTGGGTCCACAGGGAGTGTAACCTACATGTGTCCACTTGTAAAGAACCCCAGTCTGACTGGGGCATGCAGTGTGGGCCGAAGCCCACCTGTATTACGCACAACATTACTACCTCAGCTGTGTTGGGCAATGCAATGGGATATTTCTATGTACCGCCGGTGGGTTCCAGGGAGCCACCCATGCTGTAGGTGCACACGGAGTTTTTAATACATCTGTACACTTCTAAAGAACCCCAGTCTGACTGGGGCATGCAGTGTGGGCCGAAGCCCACCTGTATTACGCACAACATTACTACCTCAGCTGTGTTGGGCAATGCAATGGGATATTTCTATGTACCGCCGGTGGGTTCCAGGGAGCCACCCATGCTGTAGGTGCACACGGAGTTTTTAATACATCTGTACACTTCTAAAGAACCCCAGTCTGACTGGGGCATGCAGTGTGGGCCGAAGCCCACCTGTATTACGCACAACATTACTACCTCAGCTGTGTTGGGCAATGCAATGGGATATTTCTATGTACCGCCGGTGGCTTCCTGGCACCCACCCAGGCAGTGGGTCCACAGGGAGTGTAACCTACATGTGTCCACTTGTAAAGAACCCCAGTCAGACTGGGGCATGCAGTGTGGGCCGAAGCCCACCTGTATTACGCACGACATTACTACCTCAGCTGTGTTGGGCAATGCAATGGGATATTTCTATGTACCGCCGGTGGCTTCCTGGCACCCACCCAGGCAGTGGGTCCACAGGGAGTGTAACCTACATGTGTCCACTTGTAAAGAACCCCAGTCAGACTGGGGCATGCAGTGTGGGCCGAAGCCCACCTGTATTACGCACGACATTACTACCTCAGCTGTGTTGGGCAATGCAATGGGATATTTCTATGTACCGCCGGTGGGTTCCAGGGAGCCACCCATGCTGTAGGTGCACACGGAGTTTTTAATACATCTGTACACTTCTAAAGAACCCCAGTCTGACTGGGGCATGCAGTGTGGGCCGAAGCCCACCTGTATTACGCACGACATTACTACCTCAGCTGTGTTGGGCAATGCAATGGGATATTTTTATGTACCGCCGGTGGGTTCCAGGGAGCCACCCATGCTGTCGGTCCACAGGGACTTCACAATAGGGAGTTGTACCTGCCTGTGTCTATGAATTAAAAAACGCGGTCTGACTGGGGCATGCAGACACCTTGACAGAATGAATAGTGTGTGGCACATAGGTTCCCCATTGCTATGCCTACGTGTGCAGCTCCTGATGGCGGTGGCACAGGATTCTATTTCTCATTGCTTCTGTACAGCATTGTGGGCTATCGCCCCGCCCCTTTTAAAGAGGGTCGCTGCCTAGCCGTGCCAACCCTCTGCAGTGTGTGCCTGCGGTACCTCGTCATGGCAGACGCACTTATAAATAGACATGAGGGTGGTGTGGCATGAGGGCAGCTGAAGGCTGCGCAGGGACACTTTGGTGTGCGCTGTGGGGGGGGGTTGGTCAGCATGTAACCCAGGAGAAGTGGCAGCGGAGTGTCATGCAGGCAGTGATTGTGCTTTGTTGTAGCTAGTGTGGTGCTTAGCAAAGGTATGCCATGCTAATGAGGGCTTTTCAGAAGTAAAAGTTGTTGGGAGGGGGGGGGGCCCACTCTTGCCGGTATTGTGGCTTAATAGTGGGACCTGTGAACTTGAGATGCAGCCCAACATGTAGCCCCTCGCCTGCCCTATCCGTTTCTGTGTCATTCCCATCACTTTCTTGAATTGCCCAGATTTTCACACATGAAAACCTTAGCGAGCATCGGCGAAATACAAAAATGCTCTGGTCGCCCATTGACTTCAATGGGGTTCGTTGTTCGAAACGAACCCTCGAACATCGCGGGAAGTTCATTCCGAATAACGAACACCCGAACATTTTGGTGTTCGCTCATCTCTACTAACAAATATGGTGACTGATGCTGTATTAGTTATGGCATGGCAAACCCTGAGATCCACTGCATCAGAAGCGTAGTTAATGGCTCATAGTCCCTGGGGCAAAAGATCAACTTCTCCAACTTCTCTTTAGGCTTCCGGCCCGACTTGTCCACAACTTTCAGCTGCATTGCTGGGAGTTTTAAGTGACCTATCCATGCAGCACTTCGAGATGGAAGCATTGATGCAGTCTGGAAGAACAGGGGAACAAGCCTCAAGACATATGTTACCCTCTCCCCCAAATAAAAAAAAAATATACAGTATATATATCAGAGACAGCATAAAAAAACTTTTATAGCATGGTGGCTCAAAACCAGCAGCTCAGCATTTGTATATCTCTAATAATGTTGTCATCATAAAAAGTAATAGCAATTACAGTACAGTTACCTCCAGTGATAGTGATTACAGTGCAGTTATCTCTAATGATCACAGGTTACGTCTCCTCTAATAACATCAATTTTGTTTTTCTTCTCTTCTAAGCCCTGATCATGGGAAGAATTCTTCCAGAAATGACTTGTCTCTGCACACTCTCCCCATCCTTCTACTACCCCCAATGTGCCTCACAGTGCCTACTGCACCATACTAGTGCCCCATTTTGTGCCCAGTACACTAATAATTTCTCAGTTGCATGACCCTTTTTTATGCTACTGCACAGTAATAATCCTCCTTTGTGCCCTCTACAAAGTAATAGTTTCCTCCTTTATGTCCCTTAATGCCCCACATGGTAATCATGCTCTCTTTGTGCCTCCTTTAAGGTAATAGTGCCCCAGTTGTGTTCCAACAAAGTGTCCTCTTTGTGTCCACCACATAAAGTGAGTTTCCCCTTCGTGCCTACTACAAAGTATTAATTCTTCCACAAATTATTTTTATTCTTGTCATGCAATCATCAGTGCATGCAGTGAGAGCCTGTGAGGCAAAAGATGCCTGTGCACACCCCCATCCCCTTCCCAGCTTAAGGGCCTGGTTACAAGTGCAACTTCCATGATCCCTATAGCTGCGCCACAGCTCTACACTGCAAATATTAAGAACTGGTCATCATCGTACCAATAATATATATGTATATATATTTTTCTCTTATTATAGTTATATGGCATTAGTCTCTTGTAAAGTCTTGCTTGACTATTCAGCAGTGCTCCCGATATGGATCAATCTATGTACTTCCCTGGATCTGTTGCTCCAGGAAACTATAATTAGAGAAAAAAATATATATTTTTTTTCTAATTATATGGCATTAGTCTTTTGTAAAGTCTTGCTTGGCTATTCAACAGTGTTCCCAATATCAGTCAATCTTTGTACTTCCCTGGATCTGTTACTTCTTACACCAGGTGCCCTTGTACTGTCAGACGCAAGCAGATTAACATTGCTGAAATCTCTGGAATAAGGTGAGTTCTCTTTGCTTCGCTGTAGTCTCCACCTCTGTGTCACAACTCACAGAATTATGACGTGGGTTGAAAAGGGGGCAGGGTGTATACTAATTTTCTCAAAAAGAGTGTTCGAAGTGTTTCTGGACAGAACGGGGATATCCCGCAACTGGCGGGTATGTGGGATCTGATGGCCGTTCTTATTTCACTATGGAGCTCAAATACTCATGTTTATAGCCAGAGGCGTAACTTGAAGCTTCTGGGCCCTGATGCAAAATCTGTAACAAGGCCCCCAACTATAATGCTTTATTCATAGTATCGGGCTCCCTATATGAAAAAGAGAGGCCTTATGGGCTCATTAAGGCTCGTGGGCCTGGGTGCAACCTCATCTTCTGCATCTCCTATAGTTACGACTTCAGCCATAGGTCTATGCCAAAAGCAAACACGTTTTATACATAAGCCTTTGGGAACTTTATTCAGTTTGAGCTTATCTCAACTTTTTAAGAACATTTTGAATCTACAAGCCGGGCTCCTTTATCTTTAAACTCCAGTATAGTACAGTAAATGACTTGTTTTACAAGTTCACATTATTTTATCTGCAGAAAGAATAATCTATTTTGCTGTAAGTTCTTTACAGAAGCGGATAATACTGAGCTGAATGCACTGAACAGAACGTCCTTTACACTGTCACAATACAGTGAATGCAATAAGAATGTCATCCATCCTCCCGTACCATTGTCATCATCATGACCTATATAAATTACACCACCATGGCCTCTGTGGCTTGACACTCTCTTTATATCTACAGAGAAGCCTTGAGAGATTTCAAGCGTGTTCAAGTTCATTCCTACGCAAGCTATAGTGCCATTGTATTAGCTAGTACTGTACCCGTACATAATTGGAGCATTCTGTTCTGCCTGAGGTAAGCAAGGACATGTTGTGAAAGAACAGAAGTAGAATGGTAATATTGTCTTTTATATTGTCGAGGGAGAAACTTCATAATGATCATTATTAATCATTATAAAAGTTTTGAAAACGGAGAAAAATAAGTTGCATAACTATACACCGGTGTATACAGCGTTATGAGTTAAAGCTCTTGGGCGCAAATGCAAACTCTGTTGCAAGGCCCCAACCATGGGCATAACTATAGGAGATGTAGAGGATGCACCTAGGCCCAGAAGCTTTAGGGGGCCCATAAGGTCTCTCTTCTTCATATAGGGGGCCTAGCGCTATGAATAAAGCATTATAGTTGGGGGCCCTGTTCCATTGGGGCCCAAAAGCTTCAAGTTACGCCTCTGGCCTCAACTATCATGTACTATTTTTAATACTGGTGTCTTCTTACGTGGTAGAGGTGCCTTTAGCCCCTTGGCACTAGGGCCAGGGGTCAACTGCTTCTTCTGCAATCCCTATATCTATATCCTTCATGTATAAAAACCAAGGGGTTATAAAATAAAGCCTACCTCTACCTTTACTTAAACAGGGGTGGCCAGAATAATGGTTAGTAGTACAAGAACCCTTGCCGTATGTCACTTACCTACATTATTTCTCATCTGACTATTCTCCTCTGTATATTTGCTACTTTTTCTCCCACTTAGCTACTGTCCGCTGTTGATCCAATAGTTATTTAATTCCAAAAGCCAAGAGGTTTAAAAGAGGATTTTCTATGAAAATATGGGGTTCCACCTCACTTGGGGTTTTAGTAATCTAAGCACTTGTGTATGGTCTCGGTGGAAGTTTGTGACTCAGGCAAAGTCACCAACAGCACCAATGGCTCGGAATCAGAAGTCAGCAACTGAAACATGACAACAAGGGAGAAGTGTCGAAAAGATGTTTACCAGGAATGGAGCCAGGAAAATCCATGAATAGAATATATATCAGTCCTAGAGCCAGGCAGTAGGCATATAGACATTCTGGCATTGAGTGTCAGGAGATGCCGTGAGTGATGCCATCAATGAGCACAGATTGCTTTGGCAACACAATATTGTGTTGATGGTTGATGCACTGGAGCTATTTAAAAGGTTAGAACAGCAACCATAGTTTGTGTAACTAGGGCTAGTGTAGACGTGGACCTACTGGAATACTAACAGAGCTAAACTAGATATCAGAATGTAAGATAATAGGGGTTGTCCAGGATTGGATACAATTGTGGCAATGGTGGGGGATGATTTAAAATAGCAATATATGTGTTACTTTCCAGTCGACACTCCGCTGCTCCCCCCGGTCCTTGTTTATAGGGCTGTAGCAGTGACCACTGCAGCCAACCACTGGGCTTGACAATGTTTCACTGAGGCTAGTGATTGACTGCAGTACTCACATGTCATGGACATGTTGTCACTGTTGAGCCCCATAAAGTCTGTAAGGGAACAGTTGAGAGATGGTGATGGGGAGGTGAAGGATTCAGCTGGTAAGTAACTGATAAGACAAGGTTTAGGTCAAGGTAGGCGGAGCTCATTTGTAAATGAGAGACAGGCAGAGATCAGGACTGGCAGTAGACAAACAGATGGGGTCAAATATATAAGCTAAGTTGATACTAAACTAGACAAAAATATCACACTTTTGCTGATAGCAGGAACTAAATGGACCTAATGCTCAGGCACTGGTTGATGGGGAAGGGCTGCGTATTGGCTCAAAAAAATGATTTAGCACATGATGAGCCTTTAAGAAGCTGGGAGCTTGTGCCATATGAGAGGAGCTAGCAGTGACCCACAACAGGAGATTCTGTAGATGTGTTGATTCTCACTCTCGGATACTTTTTTGCCTTCCTTGGAATCCTATATGGTTCAACTTTCATCCTTGTGACCTTCAGTCCACGTTTGGCTCTTTGCAGTTGCACTCTCTGCACTTGCTCAGAGAATATTTGTTTGACCCATGGGACTTTGATGCCTGTTGATGATTCTCTATAATGGAGTTTCTACATAAATTTCCAACATGCTTTGGAGTGGATCTGGATCCCAATTCATCGTAGAATTTATAATTTATAGAACTTGTACCGCTTGTATCAGCTATAGACTCCTTACAAACATATATCCATATGTAAGTCGTTTTATCCTGGTGTCCCATATGCACAGTATCTTTATATGATAATTTCTTTTCTCCCCTTCTTTTCCACTAAGATATATATTGAGTGGAATTATTGGTCATCTGGATTACAGTACATGATGTTCTGGTTTGGTTGATACATATGAAATAGATAAACTTTGCCTATCATAGAGATAATTTGTTCTCTTAGATGTGTATATCATGTCAAGGATTACCCCAATTGTTACATTACAATGAACGATCATTGCATTAGGAACACCTACGCAGTAACAAGTTGGTTCACCTTTTTGGGCAATCACAGCTTTCAGACATCAGGGAACAGATTCCACAAGGTGGCAATCATCCTTCACACTCAACTCGACCCATGCTTGCTGCCCTTTTCAGCATATCCCAAACATGTTCAACGGGTGACAGTTCAGTGAGTTTGGGGGCTAAGGCAGTATGGAGCGTTTATTGTCATGTTCCTCCAACCACTCCCTAGTGAACCAAGCTCAATGAAACAGAGTGCTGTCTGGTTGAAAGATGGCACTGGGATTGGGAAAGACTTCCTGAAGATATGGGTGCTGATGGTCAGCTAACAGGTATCTGTATCATTTACTATTCAAGGATTGTGCTATGATGACCATAGATCATAGGCCATACCAAGAAAATGTTCTCCAGACGATGAAGCCACCACTACCAGCCTTTTAAGCCCCAACAGTACACGCATGGGATATGACTTCATGCTGTTTATGCCAGACACAAAACTGGCCATCCATATGGTTCAACAGGAATTGGGACTTGTCACTCCAGATGACCTCCTGCCATGTGTTCAAAGTCCATTGAAGTCTTTTCTGAGCCCATACGAGGCATTGTTGGTGATGACATGGAGTCGTTAGGGGCACCCTTCTTGGTCTTCGGTTAT
This sequence comes from Eleutherodactylus coqui, assembly GCF_035609145.1. Taxonomy (NCBI): domain Eukaryota; kingdom Metazoa; phylum Chordata; class Amphibia; order Anura; family Eleutherodactylidae; genus Eleutherodactylus; species Eleutherodactylus coqui. The sequence goes on along the minus strand of NC_089845.1, from coordinate 137,305,115 downwards.
TGAAACCCAGTCAATACACAAGGTACTCTGCATGGTCATTGAGGAAATTTGTTTACTTCACCCACTGTTCTACTACTGGGTCAGTTAGTCCACTGTATCATGTCATTGCTGAGATACCTGACATGCCACCCGATGCGCGCTTTTAGGATCAACTACAGAAGACGTGTGTTATCTCTGTTGGATGTCTGAACATAGCTCAACCAGTCTTGATACATTCTTGATGCCATGATTTGTGAAAGCCAACAAGAGCAACTGTTTCAGAAATACTGGTACCAAACTTCTGGCCCCAATTATCTGCCCACGGTCAAAGTTACTCATCACCAAGTATATACATAACTGCCATAGGTTGTCTTCTGCTGCACAGTGGAACAGTCAGTAATGTGATATCATGTGATGGGCGAGTCACAGTCTACTTTCAGATAATGTGAGAGCAAACTATAGCACGCCCATCACGTGATACCGCTTTACTGATCACAAGATGCCACGCACAAGCTGTTCCTAATGCGCATTGTTAAGGGTATATGGAATGCTTGTAATTTTCTCTTTTGAGGCATTTATTATGGCCAACATGAATAGAAATTATATTTGCCTCTATCTGACCTTTGTGCTTTAATTCTTAATTTATATGATCCTGGATAAGGTTTACTACTGCATATAAGAGCATCTGTTTTAATTTCCTTTACATAATCTTACTATATTAGCGCATGTGTCTGGCATTTATTTTTTCACTTATGGACTATTAGGTACTGTATGTGTGCATTGTTTTTGGTGCATGCGCATTTGTGACGTGTGTTTAGACTGAGAAGCCGCTATAATACACGGATAAGACTGACACACGTGCTTTACATTGACTTCCAGGCTGACGCATGCATCCTAGCCTTGTATGAGGTTGATGGGTTACATACCTTTGAGGGAAACTTTCTGCACATGTGCTGTAATCTGGCTCATGCGCTTTTTTGTGATTAGACTACCAGAATGCATGGTTTCTCTTGGCAAGCAGGTGAGATGTGATTATAGATACACTATAAAACGTGTATACGTCATGTTGTAATAGATTCCTAATAAAGCAACCCATGGTATAGCAACACGCATAGAGCATTATCTTAGAACAATCCTTTGGAAGGGTATATTTTTATTTGATGTAACTTTATTCTATACATTTCTCCCTGGTGCACTTTTTAGTTTATTTTCCTGCATTCTGCATTGCTGGTTTAAGCTTTGTTGTCTTATCACACTTTTCCGCTTACATTGCAGGATTTCAACTATTGCCCATCTTAGGCTGGTTTCACATCTGCATCAGAACTTTTTCTTCTATCCAAAAGCTGGCCAGTTGGTTGGAAAACAGGCAGATCCCATTATAATCAACGGGGTCCTCACTGCGCTTTTTTGGTTTCATCCAGAGATGGAACCATTCAGCTGTGGGGATTCCTTCTTCCTGCTCCGAAAGCAGAACCCCGAGGACACGGATGTAAAACTGGCTTTATTCGTGTTTACTGTTAACATCCTATATGGATTTATTGTGGGTATTTCTATTGTATATCTTTTTTAAGGATCTAAACCCTTTTCTTACGTTTTGTGTCTTTCATGCATTTATAATAAAATTTTGTCTACCTTTTGCAATTCGGGTATGCCCCATTCTTCTTCGTGGGACTGCTTTTGCTCATGACTATTGTGACAATACTTAGACGCACTATGACGGCACCTTGTGATATAATTCTTGCGGTGCCTATCCTATTTTCACTTATCATAATCTGAGAGCGAGAACACGGACCGCTTCATCAAAGGGTGTGCTGGTGGAAAGTGACAATTTGCTATATATAAATGGTTAAAAGACAGCGCCTCAGAAAATGAATAACTGCATAGAATACACAAAGTGAACCAGAGAGGACTCACCTGGTATGGGAAACGTTACCTAAAAAGTAGGCCGTCGCACATGTGGTCCCCATAGCCTTAAACAAAATGGATGTGACACTCCATCAATGAGACATTCACAGAGGGAGAGCGCAACATGAACAGGCGCAAGGACTCCTAGAGGTCTCACTTCAGTGAATGTATAAATAGCAAGGGAAAGACAATGAATTCCTGCATCCAGAGGGTCCGTCTAAAGACGTGTCTGGACAAGGGTGAAATGAATCCAAGGAGTCCTTACTTGAGGAAAGGTGTGATGAAGACCCACCCCCCTCCCTGTGATCCAAGAGGTCAGTAAAATAGGTTCGTTGTTGGTATCCCAAGAACTACTGGATCAGGTCCATTTGATTGTGGAATTAAATAATTTATTAATGCAAAAAGGAATAAACAATCAAATAGGTCTAGTGCAACGCATTTCGCAGTATGGTTCTCCTTCCTCAAGCACAAGAATTAGTTTGCTAATTATGTTTTATTTCCTTTCATCAATATCACCATTTTTCTATTCAGTTGAAATGTGTTGCACTAGACCTGATCCAGTAGTTCTTGGGAGACCAACAAAGAGCCTATTTTATTGCCCTCTTGCTAAAGTGACAACAGAAGTAAAGCCATATTGGTTGCCACCTTTAAAGGGCTATTCGGGTTAAACGGCCATGATAGAACGTAGCAAAATGAACTAATACCGGTGTCCTGTGAGGCATCTGACTATTAGGTCGGCTTCACATGGACGCATGCACAATTGTGCATGCCTTAGGCCTCATGTCCACGGGGAAAATCAGGCCCGCCGTGGATTCTTTATGCAGAATCCCGCAGCGGGTCCCTCCTTTCCCGTGGACATGAGGCTAAAAAGTAAGCATTACTTACCTGTCCAGACGCTGCGGATCTGCCCTCCGTCGTAACCGGATCTTTTTTCTTCGGCCCGGCGCATGCGCCGTGCATGCCATTTTTTTTTTAACTCCTGCTCTCCCGCGCTGGAGAAAAGGAATTCAGCTGCGGGTGTGCCGCAGATCCGGACAGCTTCCATAGGCTTCAATAGAAGCATGCAGGAGCAGTCCCCACGGGAGACCCGCACTAAAATGAAGCATGCTGCGAGTGTTTTCCCGCACACGCAATCCGCACCTCAAGGGAAAATGACATCCTCAGGTATTTAATTACCTGCGGGTGTCCAATGCATCCCTATGGGGCGCAGATCACGCGTGTTGGTGACCCGCTGCGGATCTGTCCCCGTGGACATGAGGCCTTAGAGCAACATTTTTGTGCTATGATTGAGGATTATTTACGCGTGTGTGAATGTACTCTACCATACTTCTTCTGCCCGCAGGACATGTTGTTTTTGCGCACAAGACACACACAACAATTGAAATGGCTAATTCCTCTAATGAGTTCCATATGTGTTTTTTTTTACCAGCAGAATTACTAAGTATTTCATGCATGTCCCCGTGTATTATGTGCACATTTGCGCACCCTCACTGACTTCTATGGGGCTCTTTGGTGTGCCTTTTTTTTGCGCGATCAAAAGGCACACATCAAAATACAGTAATGTGAGCAAACCTATTGCCATCACTGGGTTCTATTCTCTGCATATTGCGCGCACAAGTACCTCTGTATGAAGCCAGTTTTAGACAAACTTATAAAGAAGGGTTTAATTATAGGCATTTTAAAGATGAGATAAATTCCCTTACCTCCTGTATGGTAAAGGGTAAACTATAATGAACTGCAAAAAGGTATTTAACATTTAAAGCTGTTTTATGTTTTTCTACAAAGACATATTAGGAAATAAAGTGGCGGAAATCCTTACATCTCCACAATTAATTGGCACGCACAGTATAAGCTCCGAGAGCCAGAGGTCATTGTGCACCTGATAGTTCCCTGTGTTAGAGTTGACATTTAATTAATTGTACACTTATCTTCCAGTGTATTCGATTAGGTCATTTTTATAGTTTAAGCGTAACAGATATTTAAAGGAGTTGTATGCACTAAAAGAACAAGCCTACTTTTTTGACCAAACAGTGCCATTACTGTCTTTGCGCTGTGTCTCGTATTGCAGCTCATATGTACCATCATTCAGCTGCATGTGGCAGAACTACAACACCAGTCAAAACCCCTGAACCAGAATGGCGCTGTTTCTGGAAATTCAAAAAGTAGACACTTTTTTTCTAAGGTGCTTTCCTAAATGGTGTACTGGGCTTCACAATGGAGCACCAAGATGGCTGCTCCATACTGAACTATGAATATGCTCCATTGGAAGTTGCTAGTGAGATGTCAACACTATAGAAGAGCTCTGCTAAACTGCCTCCGCCTCTCCACCCCTGGCCGGTTGCCAGCAATGGGAAGGGACGGGATGGGGAGGGAGCTAGTGTCCCCCCCCCTTGCTGTCAGCTGGCAAGAAGCAGAGAGGGGAGGGAAGGGGGAGGAAGTTTAGCAGAGCCGCTTGTAAACTCCCTCCTTCCTCCCTTTTTCCTGGCAGGTCTCATAGACTCCCACAGGAGTCTATGGGACCGGACGGCATATTTTGTCCAGAAGATAGTTCCACAACTAGCTTTTCTGGCTGGTGTAAAAACGGCTGACCAGAATGCTCACTGTATGCGCCATCTTTTCGGGCCAGCTGTTTTTATGCACCGGAAAATCAGCCATCTGAACTGATGTATTGGAATCCAATGCATCAGATAGTCACATATATTGGCTGGATGTGAAAATGGGGCCGATATACGCTCATGTGAATAAGCCCTAAGTGAGCAGAGTTGTTGCTGGGGAGCTGAGCTGCAGTAGGTGCAACAGGCTGCTGCAATTACAGTACTAGAGTTTGGTTATGTTGGGACTGTAGTTAGGGGCTGCAGCACTCCTATTACAGCACTTCTATTGGTTTTGGGTCCTGGGATGTAACTACCACCAATCACATTTATATTTAGGAAAAAAATAAAAGGATGACTTTGGGAATGACCAAGTATTCTAAGCTCCCTATCAGCACTCACCAACTGTACCCCTCACCATTACCCTCGTTGTCCTTCAATAAAGACAAATGCCCGGTGGCTTGGATGAAATGGTTGCAGCAACTTTTTATGATTAAACATGTAAAATACCAATATATAGCAATTAATAGAAATATATACAATGTTTACAAAAGTTATAGGCAGGTGAGGAAGAAATGCTAGAGAATAAGAAAACTTTCAAAAATTGAAGTGTTAATAGTTTATTTTTATCAATTAACAAAATGCAGAGAGAATGAACAAAAGAGAAATGTAAATCACATCAATATTCGGTGTGACCGTCCTTTGTCTTCACAACTGCATCAGTTCTTCTAGGTACACTTTAGCTTACAGTTAACTAAAATCCCCAAGTCCTTCTCCATGTCAGTGTTACCCAGTGGTTTCCCATTTAGTGTGTAATGGTGACATGTATTTCCTCCCCTCATGTGCCTAACCTTACATTTATCAGTGCTAAACCTCATGTGCCACATTTCTGCCCCCAACTTATCCAGGGTATTAGTGTATCTTGACGCCAACCGAAGCTAGGGGTTGACAGGAGGAACGCCCCTCTCACACCCCTATCTCCAGATTGGCAGAATATTTTAAGGTCCTACAAGGTAGAGCAGTGGATTCTTGTGAGGCGCCCCGCTGTACAGTTGCTTTCCAGCTCCACGGAGCCGTGCTCCCTCCTGTCAGCCGGCTCCCTGTCACACTACGTGCACTGTTGCCTCCCAGCTTGACGGAGCCGCGTTCCCTGTGCCAGTCCCCAGCCACTGTTTCCTCCCTTGTGTTGTAATGCAGTCAGCAGTCTGGCCCGCGGAACTCTGTGATCCCTCCTGGACTGTGTATTCGGCGGCTGTCAGTGTGTCTGACGGCCCCCCTTCCTTCCTCCCCCCGACGAGTGCTCTCCCTGACGACAGGTATTTAACAGTGAAAAAGGGTGGTTGCTGCTGTGTGAGGGCTGCTGTCCTCAGGGAGTGTGCGGCCGGCAGCTGTGACTGTCTCTCCCCCTGGTCCTCTGGCCACATATATCTATATTCCACAACACTTCTGCTCGATTCACAACCTGATTGGTTGCTTGGGTTGGCTGATTCACAGTGATTGGTTGTTTGGAATTGCTGATTCACAGTGATTGGTTATTTGGGTTGACTGATTCACATTGATTGGTTGTTTGGGTTGAATCGAGCAGAAATGTAGTGGAATATAAATATTTGCCCTCTGGACTCCCTGAAGCCGGACGTCATTTGACAGTGAGATGCAGGAAGGAGTGTGGGAGAGACGGGGGGGAGGGCCCAGGTGGACCGCCACCTTTTAAGCTGCATTTCCATCCCTGCTTTTAAGTCCCCACAGCACTGTAAAACTTATGGGAGTTCAGCTTTGTAGATGACCAGCAGGGCAGCCCCGCCTGCCTTTTCTGTTCATCCATAGTGCCCTTCCAGGACCTGGTGGCAAAGCAGCTATGGAACCAATCAGGTGCAGGGGACGTCAAGCCCATGTAAATCTTGACTCCACCAGTAATTCCTGGTGGCGTCAAGATACACTAATACCCTCTTGTATTAATTTCTTTACATAGTTTTGAATCATTTGCAAATATTGATATTTTAATGTACAATCCAGTCATTACCAGCAGTAGCCTTCTAACTTCCTTCTTCCAATTACTAACCCCACACCCACTACATCCCGAATAATGACATACACTTATTAATTTTATATAATGTGGCCACAACAGCCATTTTTTTTACAAACAATTTACATAAATTAACCGAATTTAACCATAAAACTCATTAATTAAATATTCACCATCCACCAAAAAAGGGGAGGTCCTTGCAGTCCGAAAATCTGTCACCTCACCATTAAAGGGAAATGTCCCAATTGCCTCCTCTTCTGCTTCTGGAGCTAACAATCGAAAATGCTCCCCACTAAAAGCCAGAGAGAATCTGCAATTGAGTTTTTTTAGTTTCAAAAGTTTTTGCTTGATTTTTATATTTTTACGCAATAAAAAGCTGAAGAATACCCCTCGCAGGGGTGACTTTAGTAAAAACAATCTTAAGACTGTGAATGCTAAACAACTAAACATGAAACATATCATCTAGGTTTCCACTCATTATTGTATCTGTAAGAAAAATGTTTCCATTTGTATATATGATGTTATTGGTTCTATTACCTGGTGTGTCTCCGAAGATTTACTCCTATAAAGTCAGTAGTTGCGACATATTTGGGATATTTAGATAGTCAGACCATGGTTGCTAAGTCTTAAGGAAGCCCTCCATACAATCATCCCTCATAGCAGACAGCTTTTCGCAGATCATTATTTTGGAGATTCTAGCTATGATGGGGTTCAGAATAAGGGATGGTTTCAACCACTGGGATGCTGTGTAGATCCTTGCCACAATACATATAAACTGGAAGAGTTGTGTTATCGATTATTATACCCGGTCGGTTTGTCCGCCAGCAGGCAAACCGAGGAGGTGCTGGGGAATGTCTTGCCCAAAACTCTCGAAACCAGACTGGCTACCTGCCTCCACCGGGGGTGATTTTAATACCTAGATAGGTGATATAGTGTGGAGGGAGACTGAAAACCAAAATTGAGTTTGAGTAATTTTTTGCATATTCGGGGCGGGGGGTGTTAATAAACATGGCTTCCGTTTTGTCTATATTTACTGAGAGACCAGATACTGCCTCAAAACTATCCAATGTAGCCTTTAGATTATTCATTAAGTAAAAATTCTTTCCTGCGCTCACAGAACCTTTTAGTTACACAATGTAAATATTCCTTCAAAAGAAGGAGACTTACTTTGGAGGAGGGGGTTATGATTTCCAATGTTCCCCCTCCTAATTCCCACAGGTCTTTGTGACTGCCAAAGATGAAATTTCCAGTCCAGAATTTTCTCCTTTAAAGCTTATTTAAAATACAGCCAGACAGTGGTGCAACAAGCCAACCCAATATTGGTATGACGAGTCCACCAAACGATTATATAACAACGCGTTTCGGTACACTCTGTACCCTTATCAAGTTATACAAACACTAAAACATAAGCGATTTATATAGAGAAGTTTTACCTTCCACATCTTGATGTTGATGATTCTAAATCCCCTTCAGGGGGGTGGAAGGTCATCCGCGCATTCTCATCGTCATGCGCTGCGATTCTAATGAGCCTGACGTGCGCCGTCATCCCGTCTGGATGTACGTCACTCCGTTGTGCAATTCCGGATAGCGTGGTCACGTGTGGCAAATGATGTCACGGCGTTCTACGTCCACACGTTCTCACATCCATCCCCACATCACGTGGTGCCCGGGATTCCGGGGGATTACACAGCGTCGCTACGTCATCACGTACCACGTGGTATAGACCAAACGAGTGCGTTTCACTCTGAGACGCAGCGTTGATGTCGTTGGAATGGATATTACAAACTGATCCCAAATTGATTATTACCTAACCATACTCATTCTTATGTGTATTCGTCCTTAAAAAAACCTTATTAAAATCAATACTTCTATGTTACTAAACAAACTATTCCCATTACATATTCCATATAACTTTATCAAAAAGGACAATACCCATTGTAAGGAACTGAAACTAATATTGATTCACTGATGGATATTTATTAGAGATGAGCGAACGTACTCGTCCGAGCTTGATGCTCGGGCGAATATTAGCGTGTTCGGGATGCTCGTTACTCTTAACGAGTACCACGTGATGTTCGGGTTACTTTCAGTTTCCTCTCTGAGACGTTAGCGCGCTTTTCTGGCCAATTGAAAGACAGGGAAGGCATTACAACTTCCCCCTGTGATGTTCCAGCCCTATACCACCCCCCTGCTGTGAGTGGCTGGGGATATCAGATGTCACCCGAATATAAAAGTCGGCCCCTCCCGCGGCTCGCCTCAGATGCCTTGTGAGATAGCTGAGGGACAGTGCTGCTGGTGCCGGAGCTGCTGTAGGGAGAGCGTTAGGAGTTAGTGTAGGCTTCAAGAACCCCAACGGTCCTTCTTAGGGCCACATCTAACAGTGTGCAGTACTGTGGAGGCTGCCTTTTTCAGTGGTGCACATTTTGTTTTTTCCAAATCGGCCATGCAGAGCATTGCGCCCTGCAGTAATTATACAGGGACAGAAGTGGTGGTTAGGCAGGGAGAGTGTTAGGAGTTAGTGTAGGCTTCAAAAACCCCAACGGTCCTTCTTAGGGCCACATCTAACAGTGTGCAGTAGTGTGGAGGCTGCAGTTAGGAGTGTTGCACATTTTTTTTTTTCCAAATCGGCCGTGCAGAGCATTGCGCCCTGCAGTAATACTACAGGGACAGAATTGTGTAGACAGGGCCAGAAGACATATTTTATTGATTGAATATACGCAGTGGGCCTTTCCTTGAAAAAAAAGGGAAAAAATTATATTTGGCCTGCCTCTGACAGTCCTCAGCGTTCTGGGTACGTGTGTGGTGGGTGGAGAACGTAAACAAAAATCATACGCAGCCAGCTAAGTTTAACAGCAGGCTTGCGCCAATTTATTTCCTGCCTGGGAAATCACCGCTCTGCTGTAGTTAATAACTCTGCAACCCTGCAGTTCTGTGACACATTTGCAGGGCCAGAAGACATATTTATTATTGATTGAATATACGCAGTGGGCCTTTCCTTTAAAAAAAAGGGAAAACATTCTATTTGACCTGCAGGCTTGCGCCAATTTATTTCCTGCCTGGGAAATCACCGCTCTGCTGTAGTTAATAACTCTGCAACCCTGCAGTTCTGTGACACATTTGCAGGGCCAGAAGACATATTTATTATTGATTGAATATACGCAGTGGGCCTTTCCTTTAAAAAAAAGGGAAAACATTCTATTTGGCCTGCCTCTGACAGTCCTCAGCGTTCTGGGTACGTGTGTGGTGGGTGGAGAACGTAAACAAAAATCATACGCAGCCAGCTAAGTTTAACAGCAGGCTTGCGCCAATTTATTTCCTGCCTGGGAAATCACCGCTCTGCTGTAGTTAATAACTCTGCAACCCTGCAGTTCTGTGACACATTTGCAGGGCCAGAAGACATATTTATTATTGATTGAATATACGCAGTGGGCCTTTCCTTGAAAAAAAAGGGAAAACATTCTATTTGGCCTGCAGGCTTGCGCCAATTTATTTCCTGCCTGGGAAATCACCGCTATGCTGTAGTTAATAACTCTGCAACCCTGCAGTTCTGTGACACATTTGCAGGGCCAGAAGACATATTTATTATTGATTGAATATACGCAGTGGGCCTTTCCTTTAAAAAAAAGGGAAAACATTCTATTTGGCCTGCCTCTGACAGTCCTCAGCGTTCTGGGTACGTGTGTGGTGGGTGGAGAACGTAAACAAAAATCATACGCAGCCAGTTAAGTTTAACAGCAGGCTTGCGCCAATTTATTTCCTGCCTGGGAAATCACCGCTCTGCTGTAGTTAATAACTCTGCAACCCTGCAGTTCTGTGACACATTTGCAAGGCCAGAAGACATATTTATTATTGATTGAATATACGCAGTGGGCCTTTCCTTTAAAAAAAAGGGAAAACATTCTATTTGGCCTGCCTCTGACAGTCCTCAGCGTTCTGGGTACGTGTGTGGTGGGTGGAGAACGTAAACAAAAATCATACGCAGCCAGCTAAGTTTAACAGCAGGCTTGCGCCAATTTATTTCCTGCCTGGGAAATCACCGCTCTGCTGTAGTTAATAACTCTGCAACCCTGCAGTTCTGTGACACATTTGCAGGGCCAGAAGACATATTTATTATTGATTGAATATACGCAGTGGGCCTTTCCTTTAAAAAAAAGGGAAAACATTCTATTTGGCCTGCAGGCTTGCGCCAATTTATTTCCTGCCTGGGAAATCACTGCTCTGCTGTAGTTAATAACTCTGCAACCCTGCAGTTCTGTGACACATTTGCAGGGCCAGAAGACATATTTATTATTGATTGAATATACGCAGTGGGCCTTTCCTTTAAAAAAAAGGGAAAACATTCTATTTGGCCTGCCTCTGACAGTCCTCAGCGTTCTGGGTACGTGTGTGGTGGGTGGAGAACGTAAACAAAAATCATACGCAGCAAGCTAAGTTTAACAGCAGGCTTGCGCCAATTTATTTCCTGCCTGGGAAATCACCGCTCTGCTGTAGTTAATAACTCTGCAACCCTGCAGTTCTGTGACACATTTGCAGGGCCAGAAGACATATTTATTATTGATTGAATATACGCAGTGGGCCTTTCCTTTAAAAAAAAGGGAAAACATTCTATTTGGCCTGCAGGCTTGCGCCAATTTATTTCCTGCCTGGGAAATCACTGCTCTGCTGTAGTTAATAACTCTGCAACCCTGCAGTTCTGTGACACATTTGCAGGGCCAGAAGACATATTTATTATTGATTGAATATATGCAGTGGGCCTTTCCTTTAAAAAAAAGGGAAAACATTCTATTTGGCCTGCCTCTGACAGTCCTCAGCGTTCTGGGTACGTGTGTGGTGGGTGGAGAACGTAAACAAAAATCATACGCAGCCAGCTAAGTGTAACAGCAGGCTTGCGCCAATTTATTTCCTGCCTGGGAAATCACCGCTCTGCTGTAGTTAATAACTCTGCAACCCTGCAGTTCTGTGACACATTTGCAGGGCCAGAAGGCATATTTAATAATAATCTTTATTTGTATAGCGCCAACTTATTCCGCAGCGCTTTCAGGCATGGATAAATGCAAAACAATACAACAATTACAATATAAGGTACATTGGTTTAGACACATGGGTTGAGGGTGGTACAGGAGGTGCAGGGGGTGGGGAAGACAGGCAATAGGAAATATTATGTACAGATCATTTATCAGAAGGCAAACAGGGTGGAGCACCATAGGGAGGGGCGAGGGACTAGGTCAGGAGATTTGGTATGCTTCCCTGAAGAGATGCGTTTTTAAGGCACGTCTGAAATTTCGTGCATTGGGGTAGAGCATTCCAGAGGATGGGTGCTGCTCTAGTGAAGTCCTGTAGGCGAGCATGAGAGGTTCGTATTACAGGGGTGTTTAGTCTGAGTGTGTTAGCCGATCGGAGTGAGCGGGCTGGGTGGTGTACTGACAGTAGGGAGGCGATGTATGGTGGCGCAGCGCCATGCAGAGCTTTGTGAGTGAGGAAGAGGAGTTTAAATTTAGTTCTGCAGTGGATGGGCAGCCAATGCAGCGACTGGCATAATGCAGAGGCGTCTGAATAACGACTGGATAGAAAAATGAGTCTAGCTGCTGCATTTAGTATGGATTGGAGCGGAGCGAGTCTAGTGCGGGGGAGGCCAATGAGTAGCGAGTTGCAGTAGTCAAGCCGGGAGTGGATGAGCGCAACCACGAGCGTCTTTAGCGTGTCCGTGGTTAGGAACGGACGTATTTTAGCAATATTTCTGAGGTGCATGTGGCATGTTTGGGCCAGAGATTGGATATGGGGGGCAAAGGAGAGGTCAGAGTCCAGTGTGACCCCAAGGCATCGGGCATGCCGTCGGGGGGTTATGATGGTGCCAGACACTGGGATGGAGATGTTGAGGGGAGGTCGGTTAGAAGGTGGAAAGACAAGGAGGTCAGTTTTAGAGAGGTTTAGTTTGAGAAAAAGGGAGGACATAGTGTTAGAGACAGCGGACTGACAGTCGGTGATATTTTGGAGGAATGGTCCAGAGATCTCACGAAAGGAGGTGTATAGTTGGGTGTCGTCAGCATAGAGATGGTATTGGAGGCCGAATCTGTGGATGGTTTGTCCAATTGGGGCAGTATAGATAGAGAAAAGAAGTGGACCAAGGACTGAGCCCTGGGGTACCCCGACAGCGAGAGGAAGTGGAGCAGAGATAGAACCATCAAAGGAAACACTGAAAGAGCGGTCAGAGAGGTAGGAGGAGAACCAGGAGAGAGCAGTATCCTTTAGACCAACAGAGTGGAGCATAGTGAGAAGGAGATTATGGTCGACAGTGTCAAATGCAGCAGACAGGTCAAGGAGGATTAGTAGAGAGTAATCACCTCTCGACTTTGCAGTCATCAGGTCATTTGTTACTTTTGTAAGGGCAGTTTCGGTCGAGTGTAGAGAGCGGAAACCAGACTGGAGGGGGTCGAGGAGTGAGTTGTCAGAGAGAAAGCGAGTAAGCCGGGAGTAGACCAGGCGTTCCAGTAATTTGGAGATAAAGGGGAGGTTTGAGACGGGTCGGTAGTTAGCAGCATTAGTCGGGTCCAGGGTTGGTTTTCTAAGCAGAGGGGATATAATGGAGTGTTTGAATGAGGAGGGAAAAGTGCCAGAGGTTAGGGAGAGGTTGCAGATTGTGGTAAGGTGAGTAATGAGAGCTGGGGAAAAGGAGCGGAGGAGGTGAGAGGGGAGAGGGTCGCTTGCGCAGGTGGTAGGGCGGGCAGTGGAAAGGAGCCTGGAGACTTCTTCCTCTGTCATTGGTTCTAGCGTAGATAGTGAGTAGGTGCTGGGTGCAGTGCTGATGAAGCTGGGATCAGGGCTGACCATGCAGCTTTCAGAGATTTCTTTTCGAATGTGGTCAATTTTTTCTTTGAAATAGGCAGCTAGTTCTCCAGCAGTCAGGTCTGTCGCAGGGGCCTGTTCCTTGGGGCTGAGGAGGGAGTGAAAGGTCTCAAAGAGTTGTTTGGGGTTGTGGGATAGTGAGGAGACAAGGGAGGTGAAATAAACTTGTTTGGCATAGTGAAGGGCTAGGTTATACATTTTAAGCATGAATTTGAAGTGGAGGAAGTCTGCTGGCAGCTTTGACTTTCTCCACAGCCGCTCGGCGCACCTAGAGCACCGCCGGATGAAGCGTGTTTGGGACGTGAGCCAGGGTTGCCGTGGTCTGCGTTTGACAGCTCGCGTCACGGGCGGTGCCACTTCATCCAGGGCATGGCCGAGGGTGGTGTGGTAGTATTCGGCTGCCAGGTTAGGGCAGGGGAGGCGAGAGATGGGCGATAGGGAGGACTGAATAGCTTCGGCAAACTGTTTAGTGCGGACAGACTGGAGGTTCCTAGAGGTGCGATAGATAGGAGGGTCAGGAGAGATGCTAGGTTGCCTGATGGAGAAAGAGAGAAGGTTGTGATCTGAGAGTGGAAGTAGGGAGTTAGTAAAGTGAGAAGCAGAGCAGAGACGGAGGAAAACTAAATCGAGAGTGTTACCATCTCTATGAGTGGGGGAGTCAGAGATTAGCGATAGGCCAAGGGAGGAGGTATATTTATTATTGATTGAATATACGCAGTGGGCCTTTCCTTTAAAAAAAAGGGAAAACATTCTATTTGGCCTGCAGGCTTGCACCAACTTATTTTCTGCCTGGGAAATTACTGCTCTGCTGTAGTTAATAACTCTGCAACCCTGCAGTTCTGTGACACATTTGCAGGGCCAGAAGACATATTTATTATTGATTGAATATACGCAGTGGGCCTTTCCTTTAAAAAAAAGGGAAAACATTCTATTTGGCCTGCCTCTGACAGTCCTCAGCGTTCTGGGTACGTGTGTGGTGGGTGGAGAACATAAACAAAAATCATACGCAGCCAGCTAAGTTTAACAGCAGGCTTGCGCCAATTTATTTCCTGCCTGGGAAATCACAGCTCTGCTGTAGTTAATAACTCTGCAACCCTGCAGCTCTGTGACACATTTGCAGGGCCAGAAGACATATTTATTATTGATTGAATATATGCAGTGGGCCTTTCCTTAAAAAAAAAGGGAAAACATTCTATTTGGCCTGCAGGCTTGCGCCAATTTATTTCCTGCCTGGGAAATCACTGCTCTGCTGTAGTTAATAACTCTGCAACCCTGCAGTTCTGTGACACATTTGCAGGGCCAGAAGACATATTTATTATTGATTGAATATACGCAGTGGGCCTTTCCTTTAAAAAAAAGGGAAAACATTCTATTTGGCCTGCCTCTGACAGTCCTCAGCATTCTGGGTACGTGTGTGCTGGTGGAGAACGTAAACAAAAATCATACGCAGCCAGCTAAGTTTAACAGCAGGCTTGCGCCAATTTATTTCCTGCCTGGGAAATCAAATCACTGGTAATACAGCATGCTGAGGGGTAAGGGTAGGCCTAGAGGACGTGGACGCGGCCAAGGACGCGGAGGGCCAAGTGAGGGTGTGGGCACAGGCCGAACTCCTGATCCAGGTGTATTGCAGCCGACTGCTGCGCGATTACGAAAGAGGCACGTTTCTGGCGTCCCCACATTCATCGCACAATTAATGGGTCCATGCGGGAGACCTTTATTAGAAAATGAGCAGTGTGAGCAGGTCCTGTCGTGGATGGCAGAAAGTGCTTCGAGCAACCTATCATCCACCCACAGTTCTGCGCCGTCCACTGCTGCAAATCCGAATCCTCTGTTTGCTGCTCCTCCTTCCTCCCAGCCTCCTCACTCCACTACAATGACACATGCTCAGGAGCGGGAAGACTCCCAGGAACTGTTCTCAGGCCCCTGCTCAGATTGGGCAGCAGTGGTTCCTCTCCCACCAGAGGAGTTTATCGTCACTGATGCCCAACCATTGGAAAGTTCCCGGGGTCCGGGGGATGAGGCTGGGGACTTCCGGCAACTGTCTCAAGACCTTTCAGTGGGTGAGGAGGACGATGACAATGAGACACAGTTGTCTATCGGTGAGGTAGTAGTAAGGGCAGTAAGTCCAAGGGAGGAGCGCACAGAGGATTCTGAGGAAGAGCAGCAGGACGATGAGGTGACTGACCCCACCTGGTTTGCAACGCCTACTCAGGACAGGTCTTCAGAGGGGGAGGCAAGGGCAGCAGCAGGGCAGGTTGCAAGAGGCAGTGCAGTGGCCAGGGATAGAGGCAGGGCCAGACCGAATAATCCACCAACTGTTTCCCAAAGCGCACCCTCGCGCCATGCCACCCTGCAGAGGCCAAGGTGCTCTAAGGTCTGGCAGTTTTTCACAGAGACGCCTGACGACCGACGAACAGTGGTGTGCAACCTTTGTCGCGCCAAGATCAGCCGGGGAGCCACCACCAACAGCCTCACCACCACCAGCATGCGCAGACATCTGATGGCCAAGCACCCCACAAGGTGGGACGAAGGCCGTTCACCGCCTCCGGTTTGCACCGCTGCCTCTCCCCCTGTGCCCCAACCTGCCACTGAGATCCAACCCCGCTCTGAGGACACAGGCACTACCGTCTCCTGGCCTGCACCCACACCCTCACCTCCGCTGTCCTCGGCCCAATCCAGCAATGTCTCGCACCGCACCGTCCAGCCGTCGCTAGCGCAAGTGTTTGAGTGCAAGCGCAAGTACGCCGCCACGCACCGGCACGCTCAAGCGTTAACCGTCCACATAGCCAAATTTATCAGCCTTGAGATGCTGCCGTATAGGGTTGTGGAAACGGAGTCCTTCAAAAGTATGATGGCGGCGGCGGCCCCGCGCTACTCAGTTCCCAGTCGCCACTACTTTTCCCGATGTGCCGTCCCAGCCCTGCACGACCACGTCTCCCGCAACATTGTACGCGCCCTCACCAACGCGGTTACTGCCAAGGTCCACTTAACAACGGACACGTGGACAAGCACAGGCGGGCAGGGCCACTACATCTCCCTGACGGCACATTGGGTGAATTTAGTGGAGGCTGGGACAGAGTCAGAGCCTGGGACCGCTCACGTCCTACCCACCCCCAGAATTGCGGGCCCCAGCTCGGTGGTAGTATCTGCGGCGGTGTATGCTTCCTCCACTAAAGCACCCTCCACCTCCTCCTCCTCCAACGCAACCTCTGTCTCGCAATCAAGATATGTCAGCAGCAGCAGCACGTCGCCAGCAGTCGGTGTCGCGCGTCGTGGCAGCACAGCGGTGGGCAAGCGTCAGCAGGCCGTGCTGAAACTACTCAGCTTAGGAGATAAGAGGCACACGGCCCACGAACTGCTGCAGGGTTTGACAGAGCAGACCGACCGCTGGCTTGCGCCGCTGAGCCTCCAACCGGGCATGGTCGTGTGTGACAACGGCCGTAACCTGGTGGCGGCTCTGCAGCCCGGCAGCCTCACGCACATGCCATGCCTGGCCCATGTCTTTAATTTGGTGGTTCAGCGCTTTCTGAAAAGCTACCCACGCTTGTCAGACCTGCTCGTAAAGGTGCGCCGGCTCTGCGCACATTTCCGCAAGTCCCACACGGACGCTGCCACCCTGCGGACCCTGCAACATCGGTTTAATCTGCCAGTGCACCGACTGCTGTGCGACGTGCTCACACGGTGGAACTCTACGCTCCACATGTTGGCCAGACTCTATGAGCAGCGTAGAGCTATAGTGGAATACCAACTCCAACATGGGCGGCGCAGTGGGAGTCAGCCTCCTCAATTATTTTCAGAAGAGTGGGCCTGGTTGGCAGACATCTGCCAGGTCCTTGGAAACTTTGAGCAGTCTACCCAGGTGGTGAGCGGTGATGCTGCAATCATTAGCGTCACCATTCCTCTGCTATGCATCTTGAGAAGTTCCCTGCAAAGCATAAAGGCAGACGCTTTGCACTCGGAAACAGAGCCGGGGGAAGACAGTATGTCGCTGGATAGTCAGAGCACCCTCCTGTCTATATCTCAGCGCGTTCAGGAGGAGGAGGAGGAGCATGAGGAGGATGAGGAGGAGGGGGAAGAGACAGCTTGGCCCACTGCTGACGGTACCCATGCTGCTTGCCTGTCATCCTTTCAGCGTGTATGGCCTGAGGAGCAGGAGGAGGAGGATCCTGAAAGTGATCTTCCTAGTGAAGACAGCTATGTGTTGCGTACAGGTATCCTGGCACACATGGCTGACTTCATGTTAGGATGCCTTTCTCGTGACCCTCGCGTTACACGCATTCTGGCCACTACGGATTACTGGGTGTACACACTGCTCGACCCACGGTATAAGGAGAACCTTTCCACTCTCATTCCCGAAGAGGAAAGGGGTTCAAGAGTGTTGCTATACCACAGGACCCTGGCGGACAAGCTGATGGTAAAATTCCCATCCGACAGCGCTAGTGGCAGAAGGCGCAGTTCCGAGGGCCAGGTAGCAGGGGAGGTGCGGAGATCGAGCAGCATGTACAGCACAGGCAGTGCAACAGTCTTTAAGGCCCTGGACAGCTTTATGGCTCCCCAGCAAGACTGTGTCACCGCTCCCCAGTCAAGGCTGAGTCGGCGGGAGCACTGTAAAAGGATGGTGAGGGAGTACGTAGCCGATCGCACGACCGTCCTCCCTGACGCCTCTGCCACCTACAACTACTGGGTGTCCAAGCTGGACACGTGGCCTGAACTCGCGCTGTATGCCCTGGAGGTGCTTGCTTGTCCTGCGGCTAGCGTCTTGTCAGAGAGGGTGTTTAGTGCGGCTGGGGGAATCATCACAGATAAGCGTACCCGCCTGTCAACCGACAGTGCCGACAGGCTTACACTCATCAAGATGAACAAAGCCTGGATTTCCCCAGACTTCTCTTCTCCACCAGCGGACAGCAGCGATACCTAAGCAATACGTAGGCTGCACCCGCGGATGGAAGCATCGTTCTCTCTCACCATCCAAAACGGGGACATTTCTGTTTCATCAATCTGTGTCTAATATTCCTCCTCCTCCTCCTCCTGCTCCTCCTCCTGAAACCTCACGTAATCACGCCGAACGGGCAATTTTTCTTAGGGCCACAAGGCTCACTCATATAATTTTTCTAAACAATTTTTATACGTTTCAATGCTCTTAAAAGCATTGAAACTTTAACTTGAACCAATTTTTCGTTAAACTGGGCTGCCTCCAGGCCTAGTTACCACTTAAGCCACATTAACCAAAGCGATTAATGGGTTTCACCTGCCATCTTGGTTGGGCATGGCCAACATTAGTACTGTTGGTGCACCAATTTTTTTGGGCCCTCACCTACAGTGTAATCATAGTAATTTCTATGTTCTTCGCCTGCACTCATGGTACAGAAAGGTGTGTGGGGTTGGCCTACACTTTAGCTACATAAATGTAACTGGGGCCTTGTCTATACTGCAGCTACTGAAATGGGAAAGAGACTGTTATCTCCCTAAACTGCTGCAATGGGAATGTTACTGGGGCCTGTCTTGAGTGCTACTATTACTGAAATGGAACTAAGACTGCGCTCCCCCTATACTGCTGCTAGTGATATGTTAGTGGGGCCTGTCCCTAATGCTACCGGTGAAATGTTAATAATTCTGGGCTCTGCCTATACCGCTGCTAATGGTATGTCACTGGGGTGTGGAAACAGTGGCTTCACAAAGACACGATGGCGGTGAGGCCATTTCCCACCAACGCTGTTACTGTTAAGGTGCATATAACCACGGACACGTGTAGAGGACACATAGTGCCTCCAAAACATCCCCCTCCTCCTCCAACAATGAAAACATTCTTGGCAAATACTTTTGCATTGGTTCGTCTGGTGGCAGTCCAAGAATTTCACCTTTAACGACACAACAAGAGAGCACCACCACCATCCCCCCGCCACGGCCCACTTAATCCTGGCCACATTCCGAAAACCAACTACATAAAACCGCGCTACCAGGTCCGCAGTCACCACCACATTACCACCAACGAGGTTACTGTTAAGGTACATATTACCAGTCAGACTGGGGCATGCAGTGTGGGCCGAAGCCCACCTGTATTAAGCACTACATTACCTCAGCTGTGATGGGCAATGCAATGGGATATTTTTAGGTACCGCCGCTGGCTTCCTGGCACCCACCCATGCTGTGGGTCCTCAGGGAATTATAAATGCATCTGTTTCCACTTCTAAAGAACCCCAGTCTGACTGGGGCATGCAGTGTGGGCCGAAGCCCACCTGCATTAAGCACGACATTACTACCTCAGCTGTGTTGGGCAATGCAATGGGATATTTTTATGTACCGCCGGTGGGTTCCAGGGAGCCACCCATGCTGTGGGTCCACAGGGAATTATAAATGCATCTGTTTCCACTTGTAAAGAACCCCAGTCTGACTGGGGCATGCAGTGTGGGCCGAAGCCTACCTGCATTAAGCACGACATTACTACCTCAGCTGTGTTGGGCAATGCAATGGGATATTTGTATGTACCGCCGGTGGCTTCCTGGCACCCACCCATGCTGTGGGTCCACAGGGAATTATAAATGCATCTGTTTCCACTTCTAAAGAACCCCAGTCTGACTGGGGCATGCAGTGTGGGCCGAAGCCCACCTGTATTAAGCATGACATTGCTACCTCAGCTGTGTTGGGCAATGCAATGGGATATTTTTATGTACCGCCGGTGGGTTCCAGGGAGCCACCCATGCTGTCGGTCCACAAGGACTTCACAATAGGGAGTTGTACCTGCCTGTGTCTATGAATTAAAAACCGCGGTCTGACTGGGGCATGCAGACACCTTGACAGAATGAATAGTGTGTGGCACATAGGTTCCCCATTGCTATGCCCACGTGTGCAGCTCCTGATGGCGGTGGCACAGGATTATATTTCTCATTGCTCCTGTACAGCATTGTGGGCTATCGCCCCGCCCCTTTTAAAGAGGGTCGCTGCCTAGCCGTGCCAACCCTCTGCAGTGTGTGCCTGCGGTTCCTCCTCATGGCAGACGCACTTATAAATAGACATGAGGGTGGTGTGGCATGAGGGCAGCTGAAGGCTGCGCGGGGACACTTTGGTGTGCGCTGTGGGGGGGGGGGGGGGGGGTTGGGCAGCATGTAACCCAGGAGAAGTGGCAGCGGAGTGTCATGCAGGCAGTGATTGTGCTTTGTTGGAGGTCGTGTGGTGCTTAGCTAAGGTATGCATTGCTAATGAGGGCTTTTCAGAAGTAAAAGTTGTTGGGAGGGGGGGGGGCCCACTCTTGCCGCTATTGTGGCTTAATAGTGGGACCTGTGAACTTAAGATGCAGCCCAACATGTAGCCCCTCGCCTGCCCCATCCGTTGCTGTGTCGATCCCATCACTTTCTTGAATTGCCCAGATTTTCACACATGAAAACCTTAGCAAGCATCGGCGAAATACAAAAATGCTCGGGTCGCCCATTGACTTCAATGGAGTTCGTTATTCGAAACGAACCCCCGAGCATCGCGATAATTTCGTCCCGAGTAACGAGCACCCGAGCATTTTGGTGCTCGCTCATCTCTAATATTTATAGCATAATGCACTCATCCTTGTATTTTTTATATATTTCATATTGCTATACTCTAATAGATACTAGAAATCATTATATCAATAAATAAATCAATTATATACAACAAACTCATTAGATATATTCCACATATTAAATTTTCTCTAAAACTTCATTTAATCCCCCCGGTTTAAGAGTTCCCAATCTAAATATCCAATACATCTCACGATTTTTTAAAACTGAAAAAAGCCCTGGTTGTATACTCTCCAACGGTGTGATTTTTAATAGCATAAAATCTTTATTGTGATAATTTAAAAAATGTTTCGATACGCTATGGGTTGTAAATCCATTTTTTATGTTAGTTCTATGTTTGTTTACCCTAGTCCTCAGTGCATTAATAGTGCGGCCCACATATCTAAGTCCGCAAGGACATTCTATGAGATAAATTACATAGGTCGTACTACAGTTCATATATTTCTTCAAGGAGTGTGGTGTTTTCCCCTTTCCCATATCTATTTCTTTTGTCCCATGGGTTATATTTCGACAACATTTACAATTCCCTATCCCACATCTGTAGGAACCATGAATGGGTCTTTTTGTCAGGAGATTCCCTCTGCTATTCTCTCCCACAGATCTTGCATTTTTAGAATGTGGGCGAAAGGGGGCCACAAAATCCTTGATGTTTTTATTTCTCCTAAAAGTAATGACTGGATTACATGATAGGGAGGTCTTCAGAAATGGGTCTTTGATAATATTCCAATGTTTTTTCATGATGTTTTTTATTTCTTTATGTTGGGAATTATATTTGGTTATAAATAGAGATGAGCGAGCACCAAAATGCTCGGGTGCTCGTTACTCGGGACGAAATTATCGCGATGCTCGAGGGTTCGTTTCGAGTAACGAACCCCATTGAAGTCAATGGGCGACCCGAGCATTTTTGTATATCGCCGATGCTCGCTAAGGTTTTCATTTGTGAAAATCTGGGCAATTCAAGAAAGTGATGGGAACGACACAGCAACGGATAGGGCAGGCGAGGGGCTACATGTTGGGCTGCATCTCAAGTTCCCAGGTCCCACTATTAAGCCACAATAGCGGCCAGAGTGCCCCCCCCTCCCAACAACTTTTACTTCTGAAAAGCCCTCATTAGCAATGCATACCTTAGCTAAGCACCACACTACCTCCAACAAAGCACAATCACTGCCTCCATGACACTCCGCTGCCACTTCTCCTGGGTTACATGCTGCCCAACCCCCCACACGACCCAGTGTCCACAGCGCACACCAAAGTGTCCCTGCGCAGCCTTCAGCTGCACTCATGCCACACCACCCTCATGTCTATTTATAAGTGAGTCTGCCATGAGGAGGAACCACAGGCACACACTGCAGAGGGTTGGCACGGCTAGGCAGCGACCCTCTTTAAAAGGGGTGGGGCGATAGCCCACAATGCTGTACAGAAGCAATGAGAAATATAATCCTGTGCCACCGCCATCAGGAGCTGCACACGTGGGCATAGCAATGGGGAACCTATGTGCCACACACTATTCATTCTGTCAAGGTGTCTGCATGCCCCAGTCAGACTGCGGTTTTTTATTAATAGTCACAGGCAGGTACAACTCCGCAATGGGAATTCCGTGTGCACCCACAGCATGGGTGGCTCCCTGGAACCCACCGGCTGTACATAAATGTATCCCATTGCAGTGCCCATCACAGTTGAGGTAACGTCCGATTAAATGCAGGTGGGCTTCGGCCCACACTGAATGCCCCAATCAGACTGGGGTTCTTTAGAAGTGGACACATGCAGTTACAACTCCCTGTGGACCCACAGCATGGGTGGGTGCCAGGAAGCCACCGGCGGTACATAAATATATCCCATTGCATTGCCCATCACAGCTGATGTAACGTCAGCTTTAATGCAGGTGGGCAAAAAATTAATTGGATTACACTGTAGGCGAGGGCCCCCAAAAATTGGTGTAGCAACAGTACTAATGTACCTCAGGAAAATTGCCCATGCCCAACCAAGAGGGCAGGTGAAACCCATTAATCGCTTTGGTTAATGTGGCTTAATTGGTAACTAGGCCTGGAGGCAGCCCAGTTAAAATAAAAATTGGTTCAGGTGAAAGTTTCAACGCTTTAACGAGCATTGAAACGTATAAAAATTGTTTACAAAAATTATATGACTGAGCCTCGTGGGCCTAAGAAAAATTGCCCGTTTGCCGTGATTACGTGAGGTTTCAGGAGGAGGAGCAGGAGGAGGAGGATGAATAGAATACACAGATTGATGAAGCAAAAAGGTCCCCGTTTTGGATGGTGATAGAGCCTACCTATTGCTTAGGTATCGCTGCTGTCCGCTGGTAGAGAAGAGAAGTCTGGGGAAATCCAGGCTTTGTTCATCTGGATGAGTGTAAGCCTGTCGGCACTGTCGGTTGACAGGCGGGTACGCTTATCTGTGATGATTCCCCCAGCCGCACTAAACACCCTCTCTGACAAGACGCTAGCCACAGGACAAGCAAGCACCTCCAGGGCATACAGCGAGTTCAGGCCACGTGTCCAGCTTCGACACCCAGTAGTTGTAGGGGGCAGAGGCGTCACGGAGGACGGTCGTGCGATCGGCTACGTACTCCCTCACCATCCTTTTACAGTGCTCCCGCCAACTCAGCCTTGACTGGGGAGCGGTGACACAGTCTTGCTTGGGAGCCATAAAGCTGTCAAAGGCCTTGGAGAATGTTCCCCTGCCTGCGCTGTACATGCTGCCTGATCTCTGCGCCTCCCCTGCTACCTGGCCCTCGGAACTGCACCTTCTGCCACTAGCGCTGTCGGATGGGAATGTTACCATCAGTTTGTCCGCCAGGGTCCTGTGGTATAGCATCACTCTCGAACCCCTTTCCTCTTCGGGTATGAGAGTGGAAAGGTTCTCCTTATACCGTGGGTCGAGCAGTGTGTACATCCAGTAATCCGTAGTGGCCAGAATGCGTGTAACGCGAGGGTCTCGAGAAAGGCATCCTAACATGAAGTCAGCCATGTGTGCCAGGGTACCTGTACGCAACACATGGCTGCCCTCACTAGGAAGATCACTTTCAGGATCCTCCTCCTCCCCCTCCTCTTCTGGCCATACATGCTGAAAGGATGACAGGCAAGCAGCATGGGTACCCTCGGCAGTGGCCCAAGCTGTCTCTTCCCCCTCCTCCTCATGCTCCTCCTCCTCTTCCTCAATGCGCTGAGATATAGACATGAGGGTGCTCTGACTATCCAGCGACATACTGTCTTCCCCCGCCTCCGTTTCCAAGCGCAAAGCATCTGCCTTTATGCTTTGCAGGGAACTTCTCAAGAGGCATAGCAGAGGAATGGTGACGCTAATGATTGCAGCATCCCCGCTCACCATCTGGGTAGACTCCTCAAAGTTTCCAAGGACCTGGCAGATGGCTGCCAACCAGGCCCACTCTTCTGTAAAGAATTGAGGAGGCTGACTCCCACTGCGCCGCCCATGTTGGAGTTGGTATTCCACTATAGCTCTACGCTGCTCATAGAGTCTGGCCAACATGTGGAGCGTAGAGTTCCACCGTGTGGGCACGTCGCACAGCAGTCGGTGCACTGGCAAATGAAACCGATGTTGCAGGGTCCGCAGGGTGGCAGCGTCCGTCTTGGAGTTGCGGAAATGTGCGCTGACCCGGCGCACCTTTCCGAGCAGGTATGACAAGTGTGGGTAGCTTTTCAGAAAGCGCTGAACTACGAAATTAAAGACATGGCCAGGCATGGCACGTGCGTGAGGCTGCCGAGCTGCAGAGCCGCCACCAGGTTACGGCCGCTGTCACACACGACCATGCCCGGTTGGAGGCTCAGCGGCGCAAGCCAGCGGTCGGTCTGCTCTGTCAGACCCTGCAGCAGTTCGTGGGCCATGTGCCTCTTCTCTCCTAAGCTGAGTAGTTTCAGCACGGCCTGCTGACTCTTGCCCACCGCTGTGCTGCCACGCCGCGCGACACCGACGCTGGCGACGTGCTGCTGCTGCTGCTGACACATCTTGATTGCGAGACAGAGGTTGCATTGGAGGAGGAGGAGGAGGAGGAGGAGGAGGAGGGTGGTTTAGTGGAGGAAGCATACACCGCCTCAAATACCAGCACCGAGCTGGGGCCCTTAATTCTGGGGGTGGGTAGGACGTGAGCGGTCCCAGGCTCTGACTCTGTCCCATCCTCCACTAAATTCACCCAATGTGCCGTCAGGGAGATATAGTGGCCCTGCCCGCCTGTGCTTGTCCACGTGTCCGTTGTTAAATGGACCTTGGCAGTAACCGCGTTGGTGAGGGCGCGTACAATGTTGCGGGAGACGTGGTCGTGCAGGGCTGGGACGGCACATCGGGAAAAGTAGTGGCGACTGGGAACCGAATAGCGTGGGGCCGCCGCCGCCATCATGCTTTTGACAGCCTCCGTTTCCACAAGCCTATACGGCAGCATCTCCAGGCTGATCAATTTGGCTATGTGCACGTTTAACGCTTGAGCGTGCGGGTGCGCGGCGGCGTACTTGCGCTTGCGCTCAAACAGTTGCGCTAGCGACGTCTGGACGCTGCGCTGAGAGACATTGCTGGATGGGGCCGAGGACAGCGGAGGTGAGGGTGTGGGTGCAGGCCGGTAGGCACTCGTGCCTGTGTCCTGAGAGGGGGGTTGGATCTCAGTGGCAGGTTGGGGCACAGGGGGAGAGGCAGTGGTGCAAACCGGAGGCGGTGAATGGCCTTCGTCCCACCTTGTGGGGTGCTTGGCCATCATATGCCTGCGCATGCTGGTGGTGGTGGCTCCCCAGCTGATCTTGGAGCGACAAAGGTTGCACACCACTGTTCGTCGGTCGTCAGGCGTCTCTGTGAAAAACTGCCACACCTTAGAGCACCTTGGCCTCTGCAGGGTGGCATGGCGCGAGGGGGCGCTTTGGGAAACAGTTGGTGGATTATTCGGTCTGGCCCTGCCTCTACCCCTGGCCACCGCACTGCCTCGGCCTGTGCCCACACCCTGACTTGGGCCTCCGCGTCCTCGCCTGCGTCCACGTCCTCTAGGCCTACCCCTACCCCTCAGCATGCTGTATTACCAGTAGTGCAGAAACAGAACGCTGTAATTAAATGTGCCGCTTATTGTCCTGTGGTTGGAGGCTGACTTCGCTTACGGAACGCACAGCAGAGGCAGGAAAGAATTTTGCGCAAGCCTGCTGTAACACTTAGCTGGCTGCGTATGAATTAGGACAACTACCCCCAGCAGAGACCCAGTACACTTGTGGACAGGAATACAGCGGTGATGTAAGAGGCAACACAGAGGCAGGAAAGAATTTTGCGCAAGCCTGCTGTAACACTTAGCTGGCTGCGTATGAATTAGGACAACTACCCCCAGCAGAGACCCAGTACACTTGTGGACAGGAATACAGCGGTGATGTAAGAGACCACCCAGAGGCAGGAAACAATTTTGCGCAATCCTGCTGTAACACTTAGCTGGCTGCGTATGAATTAGGACAACTACCCCCAGCAGAGACCCAGTACACTTGTGGACAGGAATACAGCGGTGATGTAAGAGGCAACACAGAGGCAGGAAAGAATTTTGCGCAATTCTGCTGTAACACTTAGCTGGCTGCGTATGAATTAGGACAACTACCCCCAGCAGAGACCCAGTACACTTGTGGACAGGAATACAGCGGTGATGTAAGAGGCAACACAGAGGCAGGAAAGAATTTTGCGCAAGCCTGCTGTAACACTTAGCTGGCTGCGTATGAATTAGGACAACTACCCCCAGCAGAGACCCAGTACACTGAGGACGGTCACAGGCAGCCCAAATAGATTTTTTTTCCCAAATGTTTTTGGAAAGGCCCACTGCCTATATACACTAAATATGTCTTCTGTCCCTGCCTCACCACTACTGGCCCTGGACAATGTAAAATTACTGCAGGACGCAATGCTCTGCATGGCCGATATACAAAAAAAAAAAAAAGTGCAACACTGCAAAAAGCAGCCTCCACACTACTGCACACGGTTAGATGTGGCCCTAAGAAGGACCGTTGGGGTTCTTGAAGCCTAAAATAACTCCTAACGCTCTCCCTATAGCAGCTCCGGCACCAGCAGCACTGTCCCTGAACTATGTCAGAATGCATCTGTGGCGAGCCGCGGGAGGGGCCGATTTATATACTCGGGTGACACCTGATCTTGCCAGCCACTCACTGCAGGGGGGTGGTATAAGGCTTGAACGTCGCAGGGGGAAGTTGTAATGCCTTCCCTGTCTTTCTATTGGCCAGAAAAGCGCGCTAACGTCTCAGAGATGAAAGTGAAAGTAACTCGTGCCTTCAGCCAATCACAGCCAATGACAATGATGTCATTGAATGGCTGTGATTGACTGTGGCTCTGGAGGCGGGGATTTCAAGCCTTTCGTAGAGAAAGCAATAGTCTGCCGGGAACCAGGAGGGAGCAAGAGCCTGCAAACACCAGGAGGGAGCGACAGCCTGCAGGAGCGCTGCAGATAGTCTGAAGAAGTAAGTAATGCTTTTTATTCTTTGCTCCACTGTATTGCGTATAAGGTGACAGTTGGGGGGTCGTCTTATACGCCCCGTCGCCTTATACGCCGGTATATATTTTTATTTTTACACATTTCTGGATGAATTGCAGGGAAGGGGTTATATATTTAACCCCTTCCCGACAATTCACCCCGCGCACGCCGGCAGCCCATTGCTTTCAATGGAGCGGCTGTATTGCCGCTCCATTGAATTCAATGGGCAAACATCGTTCTTCTCTGCTACAGCTGTTACAGCTATGGCAGAGGAGAACGATCTTTACGCTGACAGTGCGGGGGGGGGGGCACTCTTGCCACTATTGTGGCTTAATAGTGGGACCTGGGAACTTGAGATGCAGCCCACCATGTAGCCCCTCGCCTGCCCTATCCATCACTGTGTCGTTCCCATCACTTTGTAGAATTGCCCAGATTTTCACACATGAAAACCTTAGCGAGCATCGGCGAAATACAAAAATGCTCGGGTCGCCCATTGACTTCAATGGGGTTCGTTACTCGAAACGAACCCTCGAGCATCGCGGGAATTTCGTTCCGAGTAACGAGCACCCGAGCATTTTGGTGCTCGCTCATCTCTAATCCTTATGTATAAGATGTGGGAGTAAGGAACATAATTAATCGTTTGGCAAATATGCCTGTCAGGATTTTGTGATCTAGATTTAATAGTGAGTACAGATGAGCGAGCATACTCGGAAAAGCACTACTCGCTCGAGTAATTTGCTTTATCCGAGTATCGCTGTGCTTGTCCCTGAAGATTCGGGTGCCGGCACGGAGCGGGGATCTGCAGGGGAGAGCGGGGAGGAACGGAGGGGAGATCTTTCTCTCCCTCTCTCCCGCCCGCTCTCCCCTGCTCCCCGCTGCGACTCACCTGTCAGCCGCAGCGGCACCCGAATCTTTAGACCCGAGCACAGCGATACTCGGATAAAGCAAATTACTCGAGCGAGTAGTGCTTTTCCGAGTATGCTCGCTCATCTCTAATAGTGATATTGGGCGATAATTTTAGGTGAAGTAGGGTCTTTATTCGGTTTCGGTATTACGGTAATATGAGCTTCTAGGAATTCGCTGGGTACGTGTTTCCCACCTAGGATCTAATTGTATAGAAGCATAAGAGGGGTGGCAAGAAGAGTGACACATGTTTTGAAGCCATCAGGGCCAGGGGCTTTACCTAATTTTAGGTTCTTTATCGATTCTTTTAGCTCTTCCTTTGTGTCTGGATCATTTAATTGTTGATTGTAGGGAGAGTTGAGTTTTGGGAGAGACAGGTGTTTTAAGAATTCCCTAAGGGTAGAGGGTTGGGGTTGGGGTTATGGTTTATGTTTATATAAGGTGCTGTTAAATTCATGGAAAATCTGAGCTATTCGATTTGGGTCTGAGGTACAGGCCCCAGTTCGTGGTCTAAGGGAGTGAACCGAGGTAATCCTTTCCCTCGCTCTAAGCTTGGCCACTAGGAGTTTGCCAGGTTATCTGCAAATTTGTAATATAGTGCTTGGATCCATTGAAGGGCTTTTTCGGTGACAGAGGTGGATAGGAGATTTAGTTGAAATTTTACATCTCTTATTTCTTAAGCTAATGAGATACTTGGTCTCTGTTGGTTGGCTGTCTGAAGAAGAGATATCCGCCTCTCCAGGGTCACCATGGCCTGACATTTTTCCTTTTTTTTATTTGCCGCAATCTTGGCAATTTTGTTCCCTCATGAAGGCCTTATGGGCTAGCCAAACCTAGATTGGCTTTGAGTCAGAATTAACATTAGTGGACGGGTATAAGGCTAGTTAATGTGATATTTGTGTAAAAGTTGTTGGCTCATTCGGGAGGGTTTCGTTTAGCCTCCAACTCTTTGGACGTCGCAGGGCTTTTGTGGGTTAAAAAATGAGAGAAAACTATATCGTGATCAGACCAGGCACATGGAATGTGCCTAGCCTAGACTTGAAAATGGGTTTTTTACAACCGCACTTTTGTAACACCTCCTATCCCCTGCTACTCCCCTCTCTTCTTTACTGTTAACCCTGTCATGTCGGCCTCCACTTACAGCCCTGCAGGCCTCTGTTACAGTCCTTCTGAATAAATAGTGCAACAAGCCGGAAGCTGGTGGACCCCATTATAGTGAATATGCTCTATCTGGAGCCATTTGGTTTTTCACACCATTTTAGGCCTGTGCTTCTATTATAGGAAAAATAATGGTATGACAATTGTGTGGCTTACTGTTGACTATGAGCTACATATTTGTCTTTGGCCAGCACTCAGCTCCCAGAGAACAAGAGGAAAATCAAAGAAAGCCAAAGGTGGTCTGCAGAACACCATAGCCCATTTTTCTTGTGATTGTTGAAGGACCAGACCAGATCTTTTCACATATTTAAAGGGGTATTTGGGGCTTTAATTTTTTTTATTGAATCTCATTCAACTCAAGTGCTACACCTGCAATACCAGCGCTTTCTGCTTCCTATGATGACCTCTGTGATAGCGACCACGGGAATCAGCTGATCAGTTAAGATCCAAGTGGTGGATTTCCACCAGTCATTTATTGATGATCTATCAATAGAAACAGTAAGGGCGGCTGCACACGGGTGTAGGAGCATATATGCTCACAATCACATGATGTATATGCTCTATACAGGGCGCACGATCGCGTGCTATAGCGTCCGTATCAGCACTTTTTAGTGTACTTATTTGCATTGCCAGGACGGCTCACATCAGTGTGGTCCGGGCAGCACCATGCTTGAGAAGGCGGGCAGCCTACTTAGTAGATGGGGCAGTAGACTTAGTAGGCGCAGGTGTTATTGTTTAAACTCGTGAAATCGTTCAATGTGTGAATTTTAGCAGATGGAGAGCTTCAGGATGCAATTGCGCACCGAAATAGAGCATGTCGTGTGGTTTTCCACGTGCTCAAAAAGTGCATGGAAAAAACACGTGTAAAGTAACGGTTACGATTGTGTGGGCAAACGAAGCACGGGGCCCACACGATCGTGACCAAGAGACGGATACACAGAGGTTTCAGACAACTGACCCTGAACCACAGGGAGGATGACATGGCCCTACCTGTGCGGGGACATTGCCCTGATAAAGGGCAGCCCAGCGCTCTTCGGATCTGGGCCCTCGCTGCTCCTAGGAACCACGCCACCAGAACAGGACACATAAACATGCCACATAACAGGGACAGAACAACAGGACACACAGAGCCAGAAAACACAGCATACAGCAGCCAAAATGCAACCACTAGTAACAGATGATAAGCTATATATAAATACCAGATATTAGTTGACATTTTGATCAAAACGTGGAAGCTAGCGGGCCACTTCATGGCTCCTGGCTATACTGCTAGTCCCTACACTAACCAGGAGTCCAGCGGCACTGAACACAGGTCACACAGCAAGCTGCACAGGACAGACAACGGAACACAGGTCACACAGCAAGCTGCACAGGAAAGACAATGGAACACAGGTCACATAGCAAGCTGCACAGGACAGACAACGGAACACAGGTCAGTCACACAGCAAGCTGCACAGGACAGACAACGGAACACAGGTCACACAGCAAGCTGCACAGGACAGACAACGGAACACAGGTCACACAGCAAGCATCCCAGCAGCACACCCTAAGAGTAACCCATTAAAATCAATGGGTTCTATTTGCTGCACATTTGGCACGCAGATTTTGCAGGCCGCAAATGTGCCCGTGTGCATCCACCCTAAATATTCCTTTTACTTATGGGAAGGACACAAACCCCCAAGGTGTTAGAAAGGGAAAATTCAAAAAGCACAAGGACAGTTTTTGGATCATGGCTCATTCAGAAATAATTAGAAATTACTATAATTTTCACATTTAAAATTTTTCTCTAAAAATATGAATATGATTGTAGGAATAGCTTTTCATGTACTTTGTCTAATTTCAGAATCCCACTGACACTTTGTGCAGCTGGTTGACTCTTTCCACTCAGATAATTAAATGATATCATGTGCGAGGTTCAATGCTGACTTCAAGATTCCAATTACACGGCACAGAATAGCGACGTGGCGATGCCTTGGTTAAAATGCATTAGGCACACGGTATCTGATGAGCGCATTCATCTCAGCGGAATTGCTTAGCATATAAAATTGAATTTTCAGCTCTGTGTAATGTCAGTGCATTTTTTGGAGTTTATTATATAAAGTCTATGAAAAGAAGGTTTAATTAAATGGGTTCTCTGCTTTGGAGAATCCAGGAGTCCAGCGCAGTAGCATCCAGTTAGTAGCATCCATTGGTGCTAAGCAGATCACGATGTGTCCCCCTGCTGGGAAACCCTGTGATTAACTGTCATTTTTGGGGAAGCTTAACAGTTAGGGCTCCTGGATACAAAAGTAGGCGTAAATATGCTCGCGATAGCGTGACGTAATTGCGCTGTGAAGAGCGGGGTATCGTGCACGTATCTGCGCATTCTACTGTACTTTCCTGCACTGCCGGACCCATATGCATCAGTGTGGGACCCCCCCGCCGTTATTGAACAGGCTGTGCAGCCTAGTTAGTCAACGGTGTTAGAGATGTCCCCGCAAAATCATGCAGTTAAGTCCGCGATTACATGGGGATAAGGTGCACATTCGCACAGCCCCATAGACCCCTATGTTTTCTTAGGTGCACAAATGCACACAAAAATAGAGCATATAGCGTGCATATTTGCATGCGCGAAAATTGAGTGCATTTACGCAAATCAATGGCTTCTATTCTCTGTCTTATGCACAAACGATTTTGCACACAGAAAATTGCTTGTCTGCAGAAGCCCCGAGGCCTCTTTCACATGGCGACAGCGATATCACCGGTACTGAATAGTTGCGATTTTGCAGTGTCAGTGATACTTTTTCTTTTGAAAAATTGCGTCGTAGCTACTTGCGATTTTCTTGCTTGACAAAATTGTGCAATTCTATCACGGGAAAGTTAAAAATGTATTGCATGCACGAAAATCGCAAGTTTGTGTGTTGCAATGAAATCAACAAGGAAACATAAAGCTAAAAATCGCACATCGCAGAAACATGAGCATGCCACGATTTTTTTTCTTGCAACATCGCATCAGTAAAAACATTGCTAATGTGAATGAACCAATGAAAAGCATGGGCTTCACAAACATGCGTTTTGTAGCGCTGTCGCATCGCCATAAAAATTGTGTGATTTTGTAGCCCGTGTGAAAGCGGCTTTAGGGTTCACATGAGGGAAAGTGAGTTGCCCCTGACATTCTCGGGCGGTAGACTCTGTCTGTGTGCTATGTGATATATGGGATGCCTCATGTTCTATTCTTGTACGAGACTCGTATGAAAATAGAACATGCTGCAATTTTTCCATCTCACACCGATTGCAAATAATGTGCTGTATTTTCATGCAAAATTTTATACATCTCACAACACACAAAACTTGCATTATTTTCTCATGTGAATGCACCCGAAGGCCTCATGTCCACGGGGAAAATCAGGCCCGCTACGGATTCTCCATGTAGAATCCGTAGCGGGTCCCTCCTGCCCCGCGGACATGAGGGCTGAAAATAAGAATAAATAAGAATAAACTCACCTCCCATCCGCTCCGTTTCTTCTCTTCGCCGCGGCGTCATCTTCTCTCGTCGCGGCCGGATCTTTTTTCTTCGGCTCGGCGGATGTGCATGATGACGTCGGTGACGTGCCCCGCGCATGCGCCGTCCCGAAGAAAAAAGATCCAGCCGCGACGGAGAGAAGATGGCGCCGCCGCGAAGAGAAGAAACGGAGCGTGTGAGTAAATTCCGAATTTTGTCTCCCGCGGATCCGGACGGCTTCCATAGGCTTCAATAGAAGCCCGCGGGAGCCGTCCCCGCGGGAGACCCGCATGAAAATGGAGCATGGTCCAGATTTTTTCATGCTCCATTTTTTTTTAAATCCCTTCTATTGACGATCCGCGGGTATTTATCTACCCGCGGGTGGTCAATGCATCCCTATGGGGTGCGGATCCGCGGGGGCGGGAGAAGAGTTAAAATCCGCTGCGGATTTTAATTCTTATTTTGCCCGTGGACATGAGGCCTAAGGCCACTTTCACATGGGCTATAAGATCACGCAATTTTCCGGTGATTCATCAGTGCTACAAAAAGCATGTTTGCAGCACATGTAAAACCCACGTGGGTTCCTTCACATTAGCTATGTTTCCATTGATGCTATGCTGCTAGAAAAACAAATCACGGAATGCTCTATACCGCCATGATGTGCCTTTTTTGTAGCCCACGTTTCCCTATGGAGCTTCCTTGTTTATCACATCACATAGCATGAACTCGCGATTTTTATGCGATGTGATACATTTTGAACATTAGAAACTCCTATAAACTCTCTCATGATAAAATTGCATGACTTTATCATGCGAGAAAATCACGATTAGGAGCGACACGATGCAAGATTTTTCACAAGAAAAAGCATCACTGATGCTTCAAAATTCAGAGAATAAAGATTTGATATCGCAGCAATTTTGTAGCGGCGATATTGCTGATGCCCATGTGAAAGAGGCTAAGGCTACATTCACACAGGCGAGCGTGATATTGGGACAAAAAACTCAGGCCGATATTGCGCTTTCCTATGTGCGGTTTTCACGGTGATGCAAAGCGTTTTTTAATTTAAAAGCACACCGCATCATTTCTGTGAGATTGTAATCCTCATTCATGTATAGAATGGTAGAGTTGGAAGGGACCTCCAGGGTCATCGGGTCCAACCCCCTGCTCAGTGCAGCATTCACTAAATCATTCCAGACAGATGTCTGTCCAGCCTTTGTTTGAAGACTTCCATTGAAGGAGAACTCACCACCTCCTGTGGTAACCTGTTCCACTCATTGATCACCCTCACTGTCCGAAAGTTTTTTCTAATATCTTATCTGTGTCTCCTCCCTTTCAGTTTCATCCCATTGCTTCTAGTCTTTCCTTGTGCAGATGAGAATAGGGCTGATCCCTCTGCAGGGTGACAACCCTTCAGATAGTTGTAGACAGCTATTAAGTCTCCTCTCAGCTTTCTTTTTTGCAAGCTAAACATTTCCAGATCCTTTAACTGTTGCTCATAGGACATGATTTGCAGACCGCTCACCATCTTGGTAACGCTTCTCTGAACTTGGTTCAGTGTGTCTATGTCTTTATTTAAAGTGCGGTGCCCAGAACTGGACACAGTATTCCAGATGAGGTATGACTAAGGAAGAGTAGAGGGGGATAATTAGCACATGTGATCTAGACTCTATGCTTCTCTTAATACATCCCAGAATTGTGTTTGCCTTTTTGGCTGCTGCATCACATTGTTGACTCATGTTCAGTCTATGATCTATTAGTATACTCAAGTCTTTTTCACATGTGCTGCTGCTTAGCTCAATTCCTCCCACTCTGTATGTAAGTGCTTTCTTCATTTTCCTTGCCCAGATGTAAGACTTTGCATTTCTCCTTGTTAAATACCATTCTGTTAGTCGCTGTCCACTGTGCAATCTTTTCTAGATCTTTTTGAATACTCTCCCTCTCTTCCCTAGTGTTACCGTGTTTCCCCGAAAGTAAGACAGTGTCTTACTTTCTTTTTATCCCCAAAAGCCCCACTATGTCTTACTTTCGGGGTATGTCTTATATTGGACCTATACCGCGAAAGCAATTGTGTCTATACACTTCTGTATGGCCATATTAATGCACTTTGTAATGTACATTGTGCATTAATTATGAGCCATACAGAAGTTATAATAAGTTTTTCACTTACCTGCTCCGTTGCTAGCGTCCTCGTTTCCATGGAGCCGGCACAGTCCGGGTCTTCTGCTTTCTTCAATGGAGCCGCTCGCGCTGGATGCCGGCTCCGTGTAGCTCCGCCCCGTCACGTGCCGATTCCAGCCAATCAGGAGGCTGGAATCGGCAATGGACCGAGAGAGAAGATCCCGGCGGCCATCTTCAGCAGGTGAGTATGAAGACGCCGGACCGCCGGGATTCGGGTAAGTGACAAGTGCAGGGGATGGCGCGGTGACGTATGGAGAGGGGGGCGGCGCGGAAGTAGGCAGGAGGCGGCGCGCAGCTACGGTAGATGAGAGGGAGGCGGCAATACCCCCTGTGTTTCCCCGAAAGTAAGACATATGTCTTACTTTCGGGGTACGGCTTATATTAGCCGACCCCCCTGAAACCCCCGATACGTCTTACAATCGGGGGTGTCTTACTATCGGGGAAACACGGTAGCTATCCCTCCTAGCTTTGTGTTGTCGGCAAATTTGATCAGTTTTCCATTATTTTCCTCCTCCAGATCATTTATAAAAATGTTAAACAACATTGGGCCTAGGACAGTGCCTTGTGGTACCCCACTTGATACATTCTTCCACTTGGATGTGCAGCCATTTATGACCGCTTTTTGAGTACGATCACTCAGCCAGTTGTGAATCCACCTAACAGTTGCCTTGTCAATCCCATATTTGGTCATTTTTTCAATAAGTATGGTATGAGATACTTTGTCAAATGCTTTACTAAAGTCAAGATATATTATACCCACCGCATTTTCCTGATCAACCCAGTCGGTGATTCTGTCATAGGAGGAAATTAGATTAGTCTGGCATGACTTGTTTGTTACAAACCTATGCTGGCTCTGGTTAATTACTCCATTTTTATTCAAGTACTTGCATACATGCAGTTTAATAATTTGTTTAAAGATCTTTCCCGGTATAGAAGTCAGGCTCACAGGCCTATAGTTTCTTGGATCCACCTTCTTCCCTTTTTTGTAGACAGGGACAACATTTGCTCTTTTCCAATCTTCTGAGACTACTCCTGTTCTCCAGGATGTGAAGGGATCGCAAGTGTCTTCCATTGACTTCAATGGGAAACATCACACTCACATGCACATTACACAGCCTGCGGGTGCCATGCCAATCTTTCAAAGTCCCATTGAAAAGAAGTGATGAAGAAGGTTTTAGTACCCTTTTGGGTCACCTTTAGCCGGGATATATGATGAGCTACGGTCGGGCATGGAGCCATAAAGGCTTTGCATTTCTTCCTGCAGCACATTTGTAAAAAAACGTTGCAACTGAGCTTAGATCCTGCACACTCATAGGCTGCTGAAGCCAATGTTCCAGTGGTTCCCACAAATACTCAATCGGCGATAAATCTGCTGACCGGGCAGGCCAAGGAAGTGTGGCAACCTGGTGGAGGCATTCTTGGGAAACCCTTACTATGTTTTGGAGAGCATTATCTTTCTGAAACATGACTGTTGGAACTGGCGTAACTTGAAACTCCTGGGCCCAAATACAAAACCTATAACAGGGCTTAAAACTATAATGCTTTATTCATAGTACTTGGTTCTCTATATGGAGAAGTGAAGCCTTATGGACCCCATAAGGCTCCTGGGCCCAGGTGCAACCGCATCCCCTATAGTTACACCAGTGTTTGGAAGTCCTGCCATGATAGGCAACACATGTGGCTGCAGGATTTTATGTTCATATAGCTGAGCTGTTACTGTTTCTTGTATCACTTCTAGGAGTGACCAACTGTCGTATGCAATGGCTCCTCAGACCATCACATCCGCAGTTGGGACAGTGTGTCGTTCCACAAAAAAGGCAGGATTTAAATGCTCACCATGAAGCCTTCATGCTTGAATATGATTGTTGTCGGCTCCCAAATAGAACCTGAAGTTGTAGCTAAAGACAATACGACTCCAGTCCATAGCAGTCCAGGTTTATGGTTCACAACACCACTACAAATGAAGGCGACGGCATTGGGGTACTAATGGCAGGACATGTAACGGGTGCCATGACACTAAATTTCCTTGTGCTAAGCACCTGGAAATGGTCCAGGCAGAAACAGGATTTTGTAATGAACTACCTGAGTCTGGATCGTG
This sequence comes from Eleutherodactylus coqui, assembly GCF_035609145.1. NCBI lineage: Eukaryota > Metazoa > Chordata > Amphibia > Anura > Eleutherodactylidae > Eleutherodactylus > Eleutherodactylus coqui. The sequence goes on along the minus strand of NC_089845.1, from coordinate 137,267,943 downwards.
GGAAATGAAACTGTTGGATCTGCTTGGGCTTGTCGGCAGATCTTTACTGGTGGTCTGTCTGGGTCATCAAGAGCCTGTTTGATTTGTGTGCATGCCCTCATGTAACCACTGCTCCCAAATCCTCCTAACAGTTTGGTTTGAACAGCGTATATGGTTGGCAATTCATCGAAACGACCATCTAGAAAGATGTGCCCCCCCTCTCAAAGTCTGTTATCTGGGGAAAATGTCTTCAAGTGTGTTGTAGAGGCATTTTAGCAGTCTAAAATCTCTCAACAATAGGTACACTATCCGATAGTAGCCTCTGAGAGCCTTTTTATAGGGCAATAGTGAAGCGCTTTTACAGGCTCCTGTAGTAATATCCAGTATCTAATCAGTCCCCAACTGTCATCATTTACATATCTGAAATTACTGCAACCCAACATTTCTATCTGGGTGCATTATTTTTTTTCAATGAGTGTGAAAAGTGTAGAGATCCATTTTAGGAAAATGCACAATGCCTATTACAGGTTCTTAAACCTTGCACAATCCAGAGAGAATCATAGCATGCCCAAAGTTCTTGGTAGGAAATACAAATTTACATTCAAAAACACTGGTACATTACTATACTGTTAGACCCTATTATGAATATCTGCCAATACAGTCATTCAGCAGGGAGGCAGGAGATGAATGTAATGAATCCAATGAAAATACCTTGGCTGGCGTCTGCTTCATGCCATGTGCTGTACACCCTGTTTTATCTGTAGTTAAATGTTGTACACTCATTGTCAAAAGCCAATCCTTCCTCTTGAAGGAGTTGTGGGAATTGAATGAAACTTTCTCTGGGATTGTAACTTTGATATAAGTGATTACAATATAAGAGTGTAGTGTACATGAGTTGTACACTCCATGAATAGACTGTGGACTCTGAGTTGATGTGATAAATGGATATAAATGTCACTTTAGTCATGTAAAGTTATTGTTGGTCAACCACACTTTGCTCTTCAGTCTAAGATGGAAGTCTGAGTCAGGTTAGCCAGGAGATAGGCAGTCTGTGATAGGTGGATAGATCCTCTGTACGGGTTGGTTTAGAGGAGTAAGTATATAAAGGAGATGGGAGGAGTGTAGACAGATAGAAAAAAAAGAGTGAGTTCTAGAGGGAATAGCAAGAAGAAGGAGCGAGAGCTGAAAGACAGTGCAGTGGGAAGGAGGACAGCAAGTGTGAGTACCCAAAGTTATGTGATATCTACTGAGGAAGAGAAGGAAGAAAAGACAAATGTCAACAAGCTAGAGATTTGATACTTGAAAGAATAGAAAGGAAGCAGTAAGGACCTAAAGTAATTGTAATGCACTTAAAGAGAATCTTGGAACTGGAAGTCATAGAATTAATACTAAAGAAAGCGAAGCAGGAGGGCAAAGCATAGAGGACAGAAAGTATCCCGTGCTTAATCACTGTTGGAGAGCCCATTTGTATTCAGATGGAAAGTCTGTACTTCATGGCTGCATATAATCTAATGACACTATTGATCGTGTACGAAATAATCCACCTCAAAGTAAAGTAATACTGCATTGCACTAAGGAAAAGTTGAAGGCATCTTAGGCCGGCTGCACACAAATGGGTCGGATTATGCATGCGGGAGCCCGCAACGGAATCTGGCCCTGACTGCAGTAGGCGCCCACGCATACCTTTCTTTTCTCTTCTTTATCTGCACTGGGGCATAAGCTAAAAAAAAAACAAGCGCTCCAGTGAACACAGAGTTCCCCAGAGTAGATAGTGGAGAACTTAGTTTACAGGGGTGCCTCAGAAGAGTGCACCCCCAATCCAAGTCAGCATTGAGAATAAAGAGATGAGTGGATGGTGGAAGAACGGAGGTCCAGTCCCGGCCATGTCCTCATTTTGGATTTATTGGATAAAAATGTGCAACGCGTTTCGGCTATCCAGTAGCCTTTCTCCAGCATAAAAGCAAGTAAAACAACCGTATATATATATTTATATCCCCACAGAGTAGTTTTTACCCGCCCCTTGTCGGAGAGGAAAACAAGAACCCTCGTTCATACACAATTATGCTCCATAGTGGCGTAGATGCCGTCTGGTTTTGCCCTTAAATTCTTATGGCATTTTGCTAGGATGTGCTATACATATGATAGGTTGGGGTTCGCTTTTCCCCTGCATAGCGGTGCTTCTGGCCTCTGGTTAGACTGTGATGACTCCCTGAATGGGGCAATTTTGCAGCAAGTGGATAGGAATATTACGGTGCAGTGAAAAACTGTGAAATCTGCAATACTAATTAATCCCTCTTAGGGCAGCTTCACATGGGAGTATGAACAAATGCGCATGCTTCAGTGCCACGTATTTGTGCTACGAACAAGATTTATTTGCGCTCATGTCTCCACATTGTACTGTACTTTTTGAGTACTCAGGGCCTATTCATATGTGCATGCAACACCGCGCTGCCCTGAATTATCAAGTTATCTAACCTGATGAGGTCCAGATGTGTTCCATTAGTCACGGAGTTTGTGCATCTCCCATACACTTCTGTGGGGACCTTTGGTGTGCAAATGCGCACAAAAATAGAGCAGGTCCTGTTTTTTTGCGCTCACAAATACACACCCCAAAAAAGTAAATGAGAACAAGCCCATTGAACTTAATGGCTTCTATTCTCTGCATGCGCAAATACGTCCATGTGAGGCCGCCCTTATTCTGAGCATTGCTTGAGGTTCCCAACAGTTTGATCTGCACACAGAAGAAATGGCCGACGTCCATTTTAATGGTGGAAAATAGGTGTGGGTGGGACTTCCATTTAATACTCCGTTACAATAAACTTTCAGTAAACCTTGATCTTGTTTTTTCAGGATATCCAGTACTTGTTCTGTTGTGTCTCTGAATATATCTGTAAGGACCCTATTATCTATAAAAGCGCAATTACGGATGTAGATAAGATTAATTAGATTCAGAGTTGATGGTTAGTAAGTCGTGGAAAAACAGATAATATTAAATACAAAATAATACTGGAAAATTGCAGAATGATGAACATTTAAAGGGCTTTTCCGAGTTATTACTTTTACATACTTTTGGGCCCCCTGTGCCCAAAATGATATAAAAGTAATGCATTCACCTCAGTGCTGAACTGCCATTTCGGCTATCTTGCTTCATAATGTCTGACAGGTGATGTTACAAGCCAACAGGCCTGGTGACATCCCATGAGTCTGTCCCATGGACTACTAATGTGGAAGCCGGACTCCCATTGGCTGCAGGAGTCACAATGGGTAAACAATAGAGATGAGCGAACGTACTCGTCCGAGCTTGATACTCGTTCGAGTATTAGCATGTTCGGGATGCTCGTTACTCTTAACGAGTACCACGCGATGTTCGGGTTACTTTCACTTTCATCTCTGAGACGTTAGCGCGCTTTTCTGGCCAATAGAAAGACAGGGAAGGCATTACAACTTCCCCCTGCGACGTTCAAGCCCTATACCACCCCCCTGCAGTGAGTGGCTGGCGAGATCAGGTGTCACCCGAGTATAAAAATCGGCCCCTCCCGCGGCTCGCCTCAGATGCGTTGTGAGATAGCTGAGGGACAGTGCTGTTGGTGCCGGAGCTGCTATAGGGAGAGTGTTAGGAGTTAGTGTAGGCTTCAAGAACCCCAACGGTCCTTCTTAGGGCCACATCTAACCGTGTGCAGTACTGTGGAGGCTGCTTTTAGCAGTGTTGCACATTTTTTTTTTTTTGGTATATCGGCCGTGCAGAGCATTGCGCCCTGCAGTAATAGTCCAGGGACAGAAGTGTGGAGGCAGGGAGAGCGTTAGGAGTTAGTGTAGGCTTCAAGAACCCCAACGGTCCTTCTTAGGGCCACATCTAACCGTGTGCAGTAGTGTGGAGGCTGCTTTTAGCATTGTTGCACATTTTTTTTTTTTGGTATATCGTCCGTGCAGAGCATTGCGCCCTGCAGTAATACTCCAGGGACAGAATTGTGTAGGCAGGGCCAGAAGACATATATTATAGATTGAATACACGCAGTGGTCCTTTTCAAAAAAATCCTGAAAAAAAATCTATTTGGCCTGCCTGTCACTGTGCTCAGTGTTCTGGGTCCGTGTCTGCTGGGGGTAGTAGTTCTCCAAATAAATACGCAGCCAGCTAAGTGTTACAGCACGCTTGCGGCAAATTATTTCCTGGCTCTGAAATCACCGGTCTGTTGCAGTTAATAACAGTGCAACACTGCAGTTCCGTGACACAGTCCAGGGACAGAATTGTGTAGGCAGGGACAGAAGACATATACTATTGATTGAATATACGCAGTGGTCCTTTTGAAAAAAATCTTGAAAAAAAATCTATTTGGCCTGCCTGTCACTGTGCTCAGTGTTCTGGGTCCGTGTCTGCTGGGGGTAGTAGTTCTCCAAATAAATACGCAGCCAGCTAAGTGTTACAGCAGGCTTGCGGCAAATTATTTCCTGGGGTTCCGTAAACGAAGTCAGCCTCCAACCACAGGCCAATAAGCGGCACATTTAATTACAGCGTTCTGTTTCTGCACTACTGCTAATACACCATGCTGAGGGGTAGGGGTAGGCCTATAGGACGTGTACGCGGGCGAGGACGCGGAGGCCCAAGTCAGGGTGTGGGCACAGGCCGAGCCAGTGCGGTGGCCAGGGGTAGAGGCAGGGCCAGACCGAATAATCTACCAACTGGTTCCCAAAGCGCCCCCTCGCGCCATGCCACCCTGCAGAGGTCAAGGTGCTCTACGGTGTGGCAGTTTTTCACAGAGACGCCTGACGACCGACAAACAGTGGTGTGCAACCTTTGTCGCGCCAAGATCAGCTGGGGAGGCACCACCACCAGCATGCGCAGGCATATGATGGCCAAGCACCCCACAAGGTGGGACGAAGGCCGTTCACCACCTCCGGTTTGCACCACTGCCTCTCCCCCTGTGCCCCAACCTGCCACTGAGATCCAACCCCCCTCTGAGGACACAGGCACTACCGTCTCCTGGCCTGCACCCACACCCTCACCTCCGCTGTCCTCGGCCCCATCCAGCAATGTCTCTCAGCGTAGCGTCCAGACGTCGCTAGCGCCACAGTTTGAGCGCAAGCGCAAGTAGGACGCCACGCACCCGCACGCTCAAGCGTTAAACGTGCACATTGCAAAATTGATCAGCCTAGAGATGCTGCCGTATAGGCTTGTGGAAACGGAGGCTTTCAAAAGCATGATGGCGGCGGCGGCCCCGCGCTACTCGGATCCCAGTCGCCACTACTTTTCCCGATGTGCCGTCCCAGGCCTGCACGACCACGTCTCCCGCCACATTGTACGCGCCCTCACCAACGCGGTTACTGCCAAGGTCCACTTAACAACAGACACGTGGACAAGCACAGGCGGGCAGGGCCACTATATCTCCCTGACGGCACATTGGGTGAATTTAGTGGAGGCTGGGACAGAGTCAGAGCCTGGGACCGCTCACGTCCTACCCACCCCCCGAATTGCGTGCCCCAGCTCGGTGGTGGTATCTGCGGTGGTGTATGCTTCCTCCACTAAACCCTCCTCCTCCTCCTCCTACGCAACCTCTGTCTCGCAATCAAGATGTGTCAGCAGCAGCAGCACGTCGCCAGCAGTCGGTGTCACGCGGCGTGGCAGCACAGCGGTGGGCAAGCGTCAGCAGGCCGTGCTGAAACTACTCAGCTTAGGAGAGAAGAACCACACGGCCCACGAACTGCTGCAGGGTCTGACAGAGCAGACCGACCGCTGGCTTGCGCCGCTGAGCCTCCAATCGGGCATGGTCGTGTGTGACAACGGCCGTAACCTGGTGGCGGCTCTGCAGCTCGGCAACCTCACGCATGTGCCATGCCTGGCCCATGTCTTTAATTTGGTGGTTCAGTGCTTTCTGAAAAGCTACCCCCACTTGTCATACCTGCTCGGAAAGGTGCGCCAGCTCTGCGCACATTTCCGCAAATCCCACACGCACGCTGCCACCCTGCGCACCCTGCAACATCGGTTTAATCTGCCAGTGCACCGACTGCTGTGCGACGTGCCCACACAGTGGAACTCTACGCTCCACATGTTGGCCAGACTCTATGAGCAGCGTAGAGCTATAGTGGAATACCAACTCCAACTTGCGCGCCGCAGTGGGAGTCAGCCTCCTCGATTATTTACAGAAGAGTGGGCCTGGTTGGCAGCCATCTGCCAGGTCTTTAGAAAATTTGAGGAGTCTACCCAGATGGTGAGCGGGGATGCTGCAATCATTAGCGTCACCATTCCTCTGCTATGCCTCTTGAGAAGTTCCCTGCAAAGCATAAAGGCAGACACTTTGGAATCAGAAACGGAGGCGGGGGAAGACAGTATGTCGCTGGATAGTCAGAGCAACCTCATGTCTATATCTCAGCGCGTTGAGGAGGAGGGGGAGGAGCATGAGGAGGAGGGGGAAGAGACAGCTTGGCCCACTGCTGAGGGGACAGATGCTGCTTGCCTGTCATCCTTTCAGCGTGTATGGCCGGAGGAGGAGGAGGGGGAGGAGCATGAGGAGGAGGGGGAAGAGACAGCTTGGCCCAATGCTGAGGGTACAGATGCAGCTTGCCTGTCATCCTTTCAGCGTGTATGGCCAGAGGAGGAGGAGGAGGAGGAGGAGGAGGAGGATCCTGAAAGTGATCTTCCGAGTGAGGACAGCCATGTGTTGCGTACAGGTACCCTGGCACACATGGCTGACTTCATGTTAGGATGCCTTTCTCGTGACCCTCGCGTTACACGCATTCTGGCCACTACGGATTACTGGGTGTACACACTGCTCGATCCACGGTATAAGGAGAGCCTTTGCACTCTCATTCCCGAAGAGGAAAGGGGTTCGAGAATGATGCTATACCACAGGGCGCTGGTGGACAAACTGATGGTAAACTTCCCATCCGACAGCGCTAGTGGCCGAAGGCGCATTTCCGCGGCCCAGGTAGCAGGGGAGGCGCAGAGATCAGGCAGCATGTACAGTGCAGGCAGGGGAACACTCTCTAAGGCCTTTGACAGCTTTATGGCTCCCCAGCAAGACTGTGTCACCGTTCGCCAGTCAAGGCTGAGTTGGCGGGAGCACTGTAAAAGGATGGTGAGGGAGTACGTAGCCGATTGCAGCACCGTCCTCGGTGACGCCTCTGCCCCCTACAACTACTGGGTGTTGAAGCTGAACACGTGGCCTGAACTCGCGCTGTATGCCCTGGAGGTGCTTGCTTGTCCTGCGGCTAGCGTCTTGTCAGAGAGTGTGTTTAGTGTGGCTGGGGGAATCATCACGGATAAGCGTACCCACCTGTCAACCGACAGTGCCGACAGGCTTACACTTATCAAGATGAACAAAGCCTGGATTTCACCAGACTTCTCTTCTCCACCAGCGGACAGCAGCGATACGTAAGCAATACGTAGGCTGCACCCGCGGATGGAAGCATCGTTCTCTATCACCATCCAAAATGGGAACCTTTTTGCTTCATCAATCTGTGTATAATATTCATCCTCCTCCTCCTGCTCCTCCTCCTGAAACCTCACGTAATCACGCCGAACGTGCAATTTTTCTTAGGCCCACAAGGCTCAGTCATATAATTTTTCTAAACAATTTTTATACGTTTCAATGCTCATTAAAGCGTTGAAACTTTCACCTCAACCAATTTTTATTTTAACTGGGCTCCCTCCAGGCCTAGTTACCAATTAAGCCACATTAACCAAAGCCATTAATGGGTTTCACCTGCCCTCTCGGTTGGGCATGGGCAATTTTTCTCAGGTACATTAGTTCTGTTGGTACACCAATTTTTGTGGGCCCTCGCCTACAGTGTAATCCAATAAATTTTTGGCCCACCTGCATTACAGCTGACATAACATCAGCTGTGATGGGCAATGCAATGGGATATTTTTATGTACCGCCGGTGGGTTCCAGGGAGCCACCCATGCTGTGGGTCAACAGGGAGTTGTAACTACATGTGTCCACTTCTAAAGAACCCCAGTCTGACTGGGGCATGCAGTGTGGGCCGAAGCCCACCTGCATTAAACATGACATTACTACCTCAGCTCTGATGGGCAATGCAATGGGATATTGTTATGTACCGCCGGTGGCTTCCTGGCACCCACCCATGCTGTGGGTCCACAGGGAGTTGTAAATGCATCTATTTCCACTTCTAAAGAACCCCAGTCTGACTGGGGCATGCAGTGTGGGCCGAAGCCCACCTGCATTTCATCTGACGTTAGCTCTGCTGTCCAGGGCACTGCAATGGGATACATTTATGTACCGCCGGTGGGTTCCAGGGAGCCACCCATGCTGTGGGTGCACACGGAATTCCCATTGCGGAGTTGTACCTGCCTGTGACTATTTATAAAAAACCGCGGTCTGACTGGGGCATGCAGACACCTTGACAGAATGAATAGTGTGTGGCACATATGTTCCCCATTGCTATGCCCACGTGTGCAGCTCCAGATGGAGGTGGCACAGGATTGGATTTCTCATTGCTTCTGTACAGCATTGTGGACTATCGCCCCGCCCCTTTTAAAGAGGGTCGCTGCCTTGCCGTGCCAACTCTCTGCAGTGTTTGCCTGCGGTTCCTCTGGCAGACGCACATATAAATAGACATGAGTGTGGCGTGGCATGAGGGCAGCTGAAGGCTGCGCAGGGACACTTTGGTGTGCGCTGTGGACACTGGGTTGTGGGGGGGGGGGGTGTTGGGCAGCATGTAACCCAGGAGAAGTGGCAGCGGAGTGTCATGCAGGCAGCGATTGTGCTTTGTTGGAGGTAGTGTGGTGCTTAGCTAAGGTATCCATTGCTAATGAGGGCTTTTCAGAAGTAAAAGTTGTTGGGGGGAGGGGGCCCACTCTTGCCGCTATTGTGGCTTAATAGTGGGACCTGTGATCTTGAGATGCAGCCCAACATGTAGCCCCTCGCCTGCCCTATCCGTTGCTGTGTCATTTCCATCACTTTCTTGAATTGCCCAGATTTTCACAAATGAAAACCTTAGCGAGCATCGGCGATATACAAAAATGCTCGGGTCGCCCATTGACTTCAATGGGGTTCGTTATTCGAAACGAACCCTCGAGCATCGCGAAAAGTTCGTCTCGAGTGACGAGCACCCGAGCATTTTGGTGCTCGCTCATCTCTAGTAAACAACCCATGTCATAACTTCATGGGAATGTAAATAGAAAGCCAGAGAAGCAGTGAGCGGCGGGGAAGGTGAGTATGGTGTTTTTCTTAACCGCTTACGTGACCCCCTTCACTGCCACCAATGATGGGGACTCAGAAAACCATTTTAATGGTGAAGATAATTAAATTATTGCTACCTATTTTAACATAACAATAGATACTACTTATAATGCACAGACAGAATTTCCATGATGGTTCATACAATAGCAGTCATTTTTCCTGCTGTGAAAAGCTTCATCAATTATCCCATCAGTGCAAATAGTCAAAGATGACCCTAAACAAGTCTCATCATATAGGGGGATGGTTGCCGAGAGACCGCAACATAACGAAGACTCAAGGAAAACCAGACTAGGCTAGCAATGGATGGACTGAGTTTTTTCCTGCTATATCCAGTAAGGCAAGGCCTCTATGATGGCATATAAGAAGGGATATGTTACTTATGTGGTTACCGGAAACGTGCATCTTGTACTCCAAAAGCTGGTTACCAAGTGTGAATGTGAAATGTTTTGCACAAAAAGTTTTATAATGTCTGTTTCACTTTACGTATATTGCTCTAAATGACTGGTTCTTCAAAGGTTATGTGTGTTATATGCTGTTATGGCTTTACACAGGACAACTATTATCTGGACAGTCATTCAAAATACTGTGTTTCCCCGAAAATAAGACAATGTCTTATATTAATAGGCACAGTGTCCTATTTTCTGGGAGTGTCTTATAATACTTACCTAGTAGCTGGCGTTCGGGTCCCTCGCGCTGGTCTGCGTCGCTGCTGCAGGCTTCCCTGTCCTCCTGCACACCAACACAGCATGAGCTTGAATACCCCGCCTCCAGCAAGCTATTGCTCTGATTGGTTAATCGAGCGCCACATCAGCTAATGAGAGCTGACAATCAATTAACCAATCACAGCCATTTATTAAATGACATCATTGAATGGCTGTGATTGGTTAATCGAGCGCCGGCTTTCATTGACTGACTTGCAACTGAATAATACAGAACATTTTATCTTTATCAATCATATTTGAAATTTGTAAGAATAAAGTTCAGTTTTGTTTTCTTAGGTCAAAAAGGTACAAAATGCAACAGAAAAATATATAACTCCATTTAATTCAGATTTTTATCAATATAGTGAAAGATATTACCCCACTGCTATAGCAGCCAAATCTAACAAAATACTATTTTACCCAACTAAGACTCTTAGACTCAGTTCACATTTTCATTATGTAACTGAAGAATGAGAATAAAATGGCTGCTGGATCTGTCAAAAACGTCAGAAACCGTCGGCAGCTGGAAGAAGACATTCATTATAATAGATTCTATCCGGTTCCATCCAAGGGTTTTGTCAATTTACTTGAAATAATAGCACAGCCTACTGCGCTATGTAGTGAGCTGAAGTTAGCAGAAGTAACTCGAGTGGGTATTCTAATTCAGGCCTTGTCATGGTGGTGGCTACTCTGCATGGAACAATGACTCACGCAGTAGATGGATTTCACAAGGGTGATTGGTGACCGCAAATGGTACAAGTTCAATGTGACGCCAGTGCCTCTGAGCATGGTGCAACTGTGAAATAAAGAGTCCAGAACAAAGAACTTTAGTAAAACCAGAGGCGCACAGTTTTTACTGCAAAATAACAGGTTAGAATTCACTTGACAGTCCTAGCAGGCAGTAGAAACAGTTCTTCTCTCACACATGAAACAACAGATTAGGTTTCCTGAACTTTCTCTTTCTGTTGGAGGATAAGACTGCCAGACTAAGTTAGAAGGTTGATGCGCTGGGCGATTATTTGTGGAGAAATAGAGGGAAGAGTGCAGGCTCTCTCGTGGACATTCTGACTCAAGAGGGATGTGGTAAACTCACGGTTACTAGGCCTGATTTCTTTCCAGCTGCACGGGGTCTGCCCTGACTCAGATGCCTTTTGGTAGGGTGGAACAAGACTCTCCTGCGGCCAGCTTCACGGCTTGAATTCCCTAGGCACTGCTTGACTTGATCCAGCCTACATTAGGCTAGAACTGACTTGAGCTCAGACTTCGTCTACTCTCCTTCTTTCTCCCCCCCAGACTGCTCCCCACCCCACCCAAGCTCTGACCCTTTATACTATCCCCGCCAACCAATCCTGGGCTAAAGCAAGTTCCCAATACCCAATCCCAGGACTGGTTAAGGGTGATTGACGAGGGACAGAGTGGTTTGGGGCCAATTGTGCTCACTCATACCCAGGTTAGTCAGAGGAGACACCAGAAATTGACCTTTTTGTGACCTGTCTAGGTCAATACACATAAATCAAACCAACTGACAGTACACATACAAACATATACAGTAATGAGGGACAGCAGCACTCGCCATCTAAGCTGGAGGGAGGGCTGGGGATAGGGAGGAGAAGAGGCACATCTCCCATACCACGTGGCATGGAGGCAGATGGGAGAGTGCGGCAGCAGGCTGCTGAGGAGGGAGGCAATGAAGAAGGTGCTTCAGTCGCCAGGCAGTCATGGGGCTCATTGCACTTCCCCAGTTACAGGACAATCCATAAGTCCAGACCAGGGGTATAGCTAAAGGCTCATGGGCCAGGGTGCAAAAGTTTATCTTGGGGCCCCCCAACCTCTCTTAACCCCTTTCAAGTTATGCAAAGGCATAATTTGAAGCTCCTGGACCCCAATGCAAAATCTGTAACAGGGCCCCCAACTATAATGCTTTATTCATAGTACTGGAGAAGAGAGGCCTTATGGGCCCCTTAAGGCTCTAGGGCTTGGGTGCAATGCATCCCCTATAGTTACGCCAGTGGTCCAGAGAATACCCCATCACCCCCACTGTTATCTGGGTCAAGAGGGCCCCTAGGTGTGGAGCAGGGGGTTGATGTCTCCACACACAGCAAGGCAGCATTCACAGCCACAGCCATTCAAGATCCTTCCCAAGTCACAGTAGCTCTTGCTGAAATTAAAGCTCTGGGTGCTCACCTCCAAACGATACCTGCTAAAGCAGATAAGGAGGCTTATGTGACCAGGCTAGAAAATTCATATAAAATGCAGTTGGCCTTGTAGTGGCCCAGTATATCCATTTCTGGCCCCCTCCATACATGTCTTGTCTTTTGTAGTTGCGCTGTGCAAATTGTCTAGTCATTTGTTATGTATATTGCACAGCTGCAGCAAGTGAGGAGTTAAGTGTTTGCAAGAGACTGTATCAATTTGTCTTGTAGCGTGGTATGAGTGAGCTTATAAATATGAGTGTTTTAGATGTGTTGGAGGTCCATTGCTTCTGGGTTCTTGAGAGTGCCAGCCACATGGAGGTACCTTTAACTCCCATGTGATGAAGAAGGGAGGAGACATAGCGGTTCCTGATCTTTTATGTGCCAGTGACCGTGGAGAAGTGAGAGTCCCAAAAGAGAGAGAGAACATGAGCGTGTTGGTGGTGAGTCAAGGCCAATTCCCTGTTCAGAGGTAGTCCTCTACTGCTTTTCCTACACGGCCATCCTGTGCCTTGGGATCACTGTGTAGAGGTACTATCATATTGTTATCTGCCTGCACATTAATTTTGTGTAAATTGTGCCTTCCACCCAATGTTTATTGCAAGTAGTTTTGCCAAGCCCTGACCGTTACTAGGGACCTGAGGTACGTTATACAAGTCTGCAGCGCATTTACCGCCGAGGGACTTTCCGGTGGGTAACAGAACGGTGACGTCACCTGTGACAACCCCTATACCTGTTCTCAAGTTTATTGGGCATCCCTTTCCGAGGGGTGTTCGGAAGAGGCCCAGGATTGCCCTGGCTGAAGCTACGTGTGTCCCTCCGGAGGGAGCGTGGTAAGTGCCGCCGTGACAAACAACCATCTTACCCTCCCAGCTCCTCAACGTACGCCCTGTGTCCGGGGTCACCCTATGGGATGCTGTAGCCTCTGTCCTCACTGAATTATCACAAGTAGATTCAAGAGTCTCTTATAATGAAACGTTCCTTGCTGAATTGGTTAACTGTGTGAATGCACAAAAGCAATTGTCATCACATACTTATCAAATACAATACCTAGCAGAGTTTCTGGATGACTTGGTGAACTGGGGATGGAGAAATAATATCAGGGTGCGAGGGGTCCCTGAGGAAGTGGAACAACAAAATTTAGAGGAGGTACTTCCTCACATTTTTTACTCTGTGCTGGAGATTTCCCAGGACTTCCCCATGGAGTTGGATCACCGATCCCTGGGCCCAAAATTTGCAGACCCAGAGCAATTGTTTGCAGAGTCCACAGATATCAAATAAAGGAGGCAATTATGAGAAGGACTAAGGGGTGTATTTGTGTGCTGTTGACTACATCGTATACTATTTGCAGATGTTTAGGGCAAAATGCCTTTGCTGTCATTCTTGTCATGTGAATAAAGTTTCATTTAATTTCAATACTCCTTCTAAGTGCTTCATTTTTTGACAATGAGTATACGTATATGCATCTCCCCCCCCCCCCCCCCCACTTTTTCTTGGCAAAATAAATCATAAACCACTTGCATTTTTTCTGTTATCAGTCATCCAACAATGCTTGTTTCTTGAATCTCCTGATTGGTAGCCAGGATTGGACCTTAGGTTGCAGATGTGGAAAATGACACGATAGAGAGGCTTTACACCAGTTCAGTTGGATAAACAATTCTTTACTAAATATATAGGAAAAAGAATAATATGTCAATAATATACAACAGGATTATTTGGATTCAATGCAAACAGTTTGGTAACGTTCAATCAACACTATAACTTGGTCTGTACCTTTAAGAATAGGGTTTCCTTCATATTGCGCACGCTACATAGAATTATCACAATGGTTTCCCTTGGCCTGAGGTAAGTATCTCCACATATACTGGCTGAAAATAGGAGTCTCCTCTGAAATCACTTAGTGTTGCAGGAATATCAATTAACCAAATCACTAAATCTACCACCTGAAATCTGCAGCCACTGTCTCCTGAACAAATTATTAGCACAGGAACTTTGGGAAGGCTGTACAGGGATGAAGTGAAAATCATCTGTTTTACTGGTGAAGAGTCTGGGTGATAGTACCCATGATTACACACTACCAAAACTTGAATATCCAGATACTGACTCTCAGTCTATCAACTCTCATTGGTGGTCAGTCTCCTGGTGAGAGCTCAGCACTTGTGATCAGTACTGCTTTTCCAGGAATCAAAGTAGTAATCTCTCTGGTACACCCAGCTCTCCAGCAGCACTGGGGCAGTTCACTCCTCACAAGGCTCTCTGCAAAAGAGACACCAGAGCCGAGGAACAGGACCTTTTATACCTAACCCATCAGCCAATCAATGGACAGCTCACTCTGTTTTTTTTTAACTCTAACTTTGCTGCTGTGGATTAACAGTCACGTGACCTCTCTGAAGGCTCTACTAGAAACATATATAAAATCCAGCAATAATGTATATATATATATGTATTTAACCCCTTACATTTCTGGCTTGATCTTACTTTCTGATTCCAAATCCTGCTGCCCTGTAAATGCTACATCTCTCAAGTGCTCCAAGTGGTGGATTACAGTGGATGATGAAAGTTTGTGGTCTGCAAGAAATGGGTCACCCATGCAAGTGGTGACCGCCATCTGCCACAGTAAAGCACAGAGGCTTACTATAGCATTTTGTGACGCAATGGAAATGAAGCAAAACACAGTTTTCCATAGCGATAGGAATGTTTTAAAAATACCTATAAAGTGATTCCATATTGTGACAGTAGCTGACTGTGGATAGAATGACATTTTTCACAGTGATGCTTCTTTAACTTACAAAAACAAGATTTCTTATCAACAGTCTGTGAAACTTTAATGAGCTCTAACGTTACGAGACACCGCTCATTAACGCGTCTCTAAACGACTGAAAGAAGTTTCTTCCGGCATCAGCTAAATAATTTAAAAGGTTAAAATACATTTTCCTTTTTCCGTATGCTGGTTAACACTCAGAAAAGAAGCAACAAAACTTAAGATGCTTATGTGAGTATATAATGTATTCCTTGGCCGCCTTCCTATTTTAGTAGCCCATGTATCTGTAAGATGGAGTTATACTTATAGCTTGAATGTCGTGGGGCACAACTTCATTTATTATTCAAGTTTGTGCCCCCATGACCCAGAAACTCTTTCTTTTAATGTGAGTACTGGCTCCAATAAGGATGGCACAATTTTTTTGACCTTTCGGCACTGAGTCATTAGCAACCATCTTTCTCCTTCCAGATTTTCTAAAACAAGAACTTGCCATTAAAGGGGTTCTGTCAGTAAAATAAAAAATGCATACTCACCCACATCCTGCCCTTTATCCTTTAAGAGTTAAACCTGTAAAAAAAAAAAGACTGAAAAAAAAAAAGTAACTCACCTATTCCCATTGTTGTTCTCCCTCCGCTGTTTACCTGCCGCGTGCAGGGTCAGCTCCAGCGGCTCCGGCGCGCTCTCGCCGCCTGGCCGTGTTTCACCTCTGCTGTCCATGGAGAGTTCACGGCGAGTGCGCATGCGCGCCGGGAAGGGGAATGCATGCACACTCGCTGTTGACTGTCCGAGGACGGCAGAAGTTAGATGCGGCCAGGCCAATCAGTGGGCGACGTGTCACTTGTGACGCGCCGACCACTGACCTGGGTGACAGTACTTGCCACCTGGCATGGTTGGAGCAGGGGCGGAAGCTGGCACTTTGCCAGCTTCTGCCCTGCGATTGCAGAGCTGCCGGAGATAAAGAGGAGGAGCAGCAGCCTCCCGGGGACCGGCCCCGACGGCACAAGGGAGTGGTTTTTTTTTGTTTTTTTCCTGACAGAACCCCTTTAATGTACAGTCCAGAAGTATTTGGACGTTAAAATCCACCATAATGGTTTCAAGAAAGATGTGATGAAAGTCTAGATGTTCTTCTGTAATTCAAGGGATTTAGCATAATTATTGCATCAGTCACTTAGGAACCACAGCTATTTTACATGGGGCAAAAATAAGGGCTGAAAATAAGCCCAACTCTTGAAATATAAGCCATACCCCCAAAATAAGCCCTAGCTGCATTACTTAAAAAAAGGAATACATTAGCTAGCAGGCCCATTCCAGGTCCCTCTCGCTGCTCTCTGGAGCTCCAATGCACTTCTCGTAGTCCTCGACTGCCCACAGAAGATCACTTCCTAGTTACGGGATTTATAAATCCCACCTCCAGAAAGCGATGGCTCTGATTGGTTCTCAAGCGCTGCTCTACCAATCAATGCAGCGCTCGATAACCCAATGCGATGGTTGTGTTTGGTTCATCAAGCGCTGCATTGATTGGCTGAGCAGTGGTTGAAGAACCAATCACAGCCATCGTGTTGCAGAGGCAGGATTTATGGATTGGCCAATCAATGCTGTGGCTCGGCCAATTCATAATTCCTGCTTCCACAACGCTCCTCAGCTGATCAATGCAGCACTAGATGAACCAATCACAGCTATTGCATTGGTTTATTGGCTGAGCAGCACTCGAGAACCAATCAATCAGAGCCAACGCTTCCATGAAGTGATCTTTTGTGGGTGGTCAAGGACTGCAAAAAGCACGTCGGAGCTTCGGAGAGCAGCGGGAGAGACCTGGGCCGAGTCTGCTAGATAAGTATAATAAGACATCTCCCGAAAATAAGACCTAGCACCTCTTTGGGGGGGCAAAAATTAATATAAGACAGGGTCTTATTTTCGAAGGAAACACGGTAGCAAGTAGTGACTTGTCACCCTGCTTGTGGACATGTTTACATGGAACAACTTTTGCATTCATTCCCTCAATTAAGTGATTATCAGGACGCTAGTTGTTCCGTGTAAAGCCACCCAAACTGCCTGAAGTCTGGAATACATGGACATCACTAAATGCCGAGTTTCCTTCCTTTGCCAGGCCTTTGCTGGAACTGTCTTCAGTTGCTGCTGATTTGTGGCTTTTTCAGTTTTGTCAGGTTGAGGCCAACTAAATTAAAATTCACCATGAATTACTCTTTTGACAATATACAATTCCTTGATGTGATGGTCATTATGAGAGCAGGCAGACTCTGCACGAACCTCTTTGTCAAAGAAACAGACAGAAACAACATTCTTGTTCTACAGCAATCATCCCAGGAGGACGATTGAATCACTCCCCTGGAATCAGGTACTTCGTGTGCGAAGAATAACTGATGACACCTATATTGACATGCGGTTGGAACCATGGGCAATAAATTTGTGAGGAGAGGGTATCCTAAATGTCGAATTGAGAATACGGTCAAAGAGGTAAGAAATAAGTCCAGGATGGAGTTACAAGAACCTAATATGAAGAAGAGACAGGGAGAAGGTAGAATACCATTTGTGTCGACATACAAACCAGATAGTGGTAAAATTAATAACATCGTTAGGGGACAATGGCCAATGCTAAGGAAGGGTTGTAGTGTGAAAGAGCTTTATGCTCACCCTATTATGGCTTACGGGAGATGCACGAATTTACGTGATCGCCTAGTGAAGCCCTTCTTCCAAAAGAAGGAAAACTTTACACAACGTATACTCGCACCCCTTAAACAGGGCAACTTCCCATGCTTGAGCTGCACATGTTGTGGCAATATGGTAAAAGGGGAAGAACTTAGACACCCTCTTATGGGTGAGTTGTACAAGATTAGAGGGAGTTTTATTTGTGCCTCTACACACGTTATACACCTCATCAATTGCCCATGTGGCTTTGGCTATGTGGGATACACCAAAAGAGAAGTCCGGGAACATATAGGAAAGGATAAGAGCACTATTGGAACAAATGATATGGAACTTCCGGTACTGAGACATTTCATTGAGCAAAAACACAAGGTCTACCAACTACGTTTTAGAATAATTGACTGGGTGCCACCACTGGAAATAGGTTGTGATAGACTCCTTATGCTAAAAAAACATGAACTTTGGTGGATTTTTACATTGGACACACTGACACCTAAAGGCTAAATACGGAATATGATTTTATGCGACATTTATAGATAGACCTATCCGTTTGTCTGCCAGTTTAGAGAATTTACGGACAGTACGTTGGATCTTTGTACCAGTTTTCATTTGTTTTAAATATTGACATGTTGTTATTATTAGTTTTATTACAGGTGTGATCCGCACAGTGACACTGGAACATCTCAAGACAGTTGCGCTTGCCCTAATTCCATGCGGCTACACGTGTGCATAAAGATGATATGATGTTACAGATTATGGTTGTTGCATTCGGATTGATGAATAAATTATATATTGAGCAGTGAATGTGTTTCTACATTTTGAATTCCAAGGATATTAGTTATCTTGAAGATATACTCTGATATATGGTTGTACGATAAGAACATGAACAAGGATGGATATAGAAGGGCATATTTGTCCTTGCTCCGGGTCTCTCCCGTGGTTTACTTCTCTTTCCCTCTGGATCTTTTCCCCCCTCTTTTCCTCCCCTGTGTTGAGGTCTTTATAGGGGTTGGGTGGATAGTTTTCCTGAGAAGAACCTTCCTGGATATACGTAATCATGGAGAGAGAGTGTTTCGGTTAGTTATTGGGTAGAGGGAGATCTATTTGATGAATAGTGATTGTGATGAGTTGTGATAGATTGTGCTGATGCACAGAACCCTTTATAGATAAAGGATAACTTAGAGGTATAGAATGTGCATGCATATGGTGATAAGAAGTTTATAATAAACATCTTACTATGTATTATGGGCTGTGCGTATAGATAGAGGTAAATACTGTTTATTAGAATAAAAGACATTACAGCAAACTTTAAAGGGGTTGTCCCGCGCCGAAACGGTTTTTTTTTTTTCCAATAGCCCCCCCGTTCGGCGCGAGACAAACCCGATGCAGGCATAAAAAAAACAAACCGTCCAGTACTTACCCGAATCCCCGCGCTCCGGCGACTTCTGACTTACCTTGTGAAGATGGCCGCCGGGATCTTCACCCTCGGTGGACCGCAGGTCTTCTGTGCGGTCCATTGCCGATTCCAGCCTCCTGATTGGCTGGAATCGGCACACGTGACGGGGCGGAGCTACGAGGAGCCGCTCTCCGGCACGAGCGGCCCCATTCAGAAGGGAGAAGACCGGACTGCGCAAGCGCGTCTAATCGGGCGATTAGACGCTGAAGATTAGACGGCACCATGGAGACGGGGACGCCAGCAACGGAACAGGTAAGTGAATAACTTCTGTATGGCTCATAATTAATGCACAATGTACATTACAAAGTGCATTAATATGGCCATACAGAAGTGTATAGACCCACTTTGTTTCGTGGGACAACCCCTTTAATATAAGTCCATGGACCAAATATATGTGAAATAAATAGACATTATGTAACACCAGTAGAGGGACGGCTGTGTGTAGAGAATTCATGGCAGTATGATGAATGGGACCAGTAAACAACAGACAGGTGCCGTGTACTGAGATAATAGACTCCGGTGAACACTAGCAGCTTCGGTTAGCGTAGGTGCAATAAAGGAAGGCAGCTACGTCATAAACACCACGAGAGATGGTGAACTCTTGCGCATCCATTACACTCCCTGTATAAGTCCCGCACTGCATAGGCAGACTAAGTAAGGCGAGAGCAATCTAGCTCTGGCACTAGCGCTGAACTCATTATGTGACACCGGATGAGCTGTGGCCGCCTGACATCAGTAGTAAATGCTATATGCAATCTGTCTGGCATAGTAAGTGTTAATGAAGAGGTGTATCCTGTGAAGATTGATCACATCGGTGTCTTAATTGTGATCGGTGGGTTGAATGTTCATTTGTATTTTAAAAATGTCTGTTGGTCTGTACACTTGTAAAGCTTGATAAAGACCCATAAAGGTCGAAACGTCGCTTATATTGAGGAATAAAGAGAGAACTTTATTTGCACCTTATATGCTGTCACAGACGTTATATATATTGGAGGTTGAGGCCAACTGATGACTCAGCCATTGAAGAATATTTGATTTCTTTGCCTTAGGAAGTTCCTGGGTTACTATTGGGCTATGTTTTGGGTCATTATGCATCTATACTGTGAACTGCTGTCCTTTCACTTTTGCAGCATATACCTGACTTTGAGCAGAAGCAATCCTCGATTGGAAGACTTCAGAATTCATCCTACCTTATCTACCCGCAGTAACATCAGCAATAAACACCAGTAACCCTGTTCCATTGGCACCATACATGCCCATCTCATAATGCTGACAAATGTTGTGGTGCACCGGATCATGAGTCCTTCCTTTCCTTCTTCATACTGATTTCTTTCCATCATTCTAGTATAATAGTTTTCCTAACCTTTTTTTCGGCTTGCAGTACACCGTAGGCACAAGTCTTGGTTTCATCTGTCCACAGAATTTTGTTCCAGAGTTGGGCAGTTTTTTTAGATTTTTTTCTTCTAGTAAAGTTTTCTCTGACCTTCCAAACTCTCTGGTTTGGATTCCATGAAGATATTTTTTTAGACTCCATACAATATTTAAGAGTTTATTATGGAACAAGACGTCTGCTGGAAACCCTTCAAAGGGATAAACAATCTTGAGAGTTTGGCAGTTCCAAATGTTTGGATATATTTTTTGGTGCCTCATTTGCAGCAGTTGAAGGGGTGGTGAGAAAGAAACAGGGTGGGGAGGAATGGCAATTAGTTTCTAAAATTACAGATTATAGCCATCCTATGTGAGAGAAGGATGAAGGTATACTGGATGATGGATGAAAAGAGGAAAAAAGGGACTATATCCGAAAGTTATTTTATAATTAACTTATGAAATACATTTAAGCAGATTTTGCAACTAGATGGATTTACTATATACACCCATTCTGGAAAAACCCTAAATTGCCAGAGTTTTTTTTTTAATTGGAGGGATTTTCACCATGGAAGAAGAGAAGGGTAATCCTTTTGGAACAGGTACATTCTGTGGATTGTTTTTATAGTTTTGAGCAATTTAGAGAGCTTTATGATGTTCTCCATAGTTATTTTTCCAGTTCCTTCACTTATGACATGTGTTTGCTGCTTAGGCCCAGTCAGTATCTGTGTGTACGGTTCAACATTCTTTGGTGAGTTTTTTGGGGTGTTCTGGATCTACAAAGGGTCTAATATCTTATTTGTATAGACAGATGATTTCCTAGTATATACTGCAATTTCCAATAAAGGCAAAAGGAAAACGGGAAAAAGATACAGGCCATATTAGTGAAGATACATTAGCATAGTGCTGTGTATGATTCCAATGTTATCTCTATCTGGAAGTTAACGAGTATGGCAATTGTATTTAATACTTAGAGCTTATCATACTTCATTAAAGTTGGGTAGTAGATGAAACTCAGACTGAGTAAAATGTTATATAGATGGTGCAGATTTAATGTATATGGTCCAGGATTGTGTGAATTTCGAAAAAGGGTACTAGAGATAATTAATAAAATATATCATGTCAATATTGCTCTTAATCCCAGGGCTTGCATTTTGGGTATTATGGATGGGTACAGTCTTTTGGGAATTCAGAGAGCATTTCTATCGGGCACGAAAGTTGATTACTGCCCATTGGATGCAGCCTGCCCCTTGACAGTAGGAAATTTTGTTGCAAAGATAAGAGAGTTTATATCATTCGAAAGGGGATATACACACACATACAGTGGGGAAAAAAAGAATTTAGTCAGATACCAATTGTACAAGTTCTCTCACTTAAAAAGATGAGAGGCCTGTAATTGACATCATAGGTAGACCTCAACTATGAGAGACAACAAGAGAAAACACATCCAGAAAATCACATTGTCTTATTTTTAACAAATTTATTTGCAAATTATGGTGGAAAATAAGTATTTGGTCACCTACAAAAAAGCAAGATTTCTGGGTCTCACAGACCTGTAACTTCTTCTTTAAGAGGCTCCTCTGTCCTCCACTCAGTACCTGTAGTAATGGCACCTGTTTGAACTTGTTATCAGTATAAAAGACACCTGCCCACAACCTCAAGCAGTCACACCCCAAACTCCACTATGGTGAAGACCAAAGAGCTGTCGAAGGACATCAGGAACAAAATTGTAGCCCTGCACCAGACTGGGAAGACTGAATCTGCAATAGGCAAGCAGCTTGGTGTAAAGAAATCAACTGTGGGAGCAATAATTAGAGAATAGAAGAGATACAAAACCACTGATAATCTCCCTCGATCTGGGGTTCCACGCAAGATCTCACCCTGTGGGGTCAAAATGATCACGAGAATGGTGAGTAAAAATCCCAGAACCACACGGGAGAACCTAGTAAATGACCTGCAGAGAGCTGGGACCAACGTAACAAAGGCTACCTTCAGTAACACACTACGCCGCCAGGGACTCAGATCCTGCAGTGCCAGACATGTCCTTCTGCTTAAGCCAGTACATGTCTAGGGCTGACTGACGTTTGCTAGAAAGCATTTGGGTGATTCAGAAGAGTATTGGGAGAATGTTATATGGTCAGATGAAAGCAAAGTAGAACTGTTTGGCAGAAACACAACTCGTCGTGTTTGGAGGAGAAAGAATGCTGAGTTGCATCCAAAGAGCACCATACCTACTGGGAAGTATGGGGGTGGCACCATCATACTTTGGGGCTGTTTCTCTGCAAAGAGACCAGGACAACTGATCCGTATACATGAAAGAATGAATGGGGCCATGTGTCGTGAGATTTTGAGTGCAAACCTCCTTCCATCAGCAAGGGCACTGAAGATGAAACATGGCTGGGTCTTTCAGCATGACAATGATCGCAAGCACATCACCAGGGCAACGAAGGAGTGGTTTCGTAAGAAGCATTTCAAGGTCTTGGAGTGGCCTAGCCAGTCTCCAGATCTCAACCCTATAGAAAACCTTTGGAGGGAGTTCAAAGTCCGTGTTGCCCAGCGACAGCCCCAAAACATCACTGCATTTGAGATCTGCATGGAGGAATGGGCCAACATACCAGCAACAGTGTGTGTCAACCTTGTGAGGCACTGCAGAAAACATTTCACCTCTGTCATTGCCAAAAAACATATATAACAAAGTATTGAGATTAACTTTTGTTATTGACTAAATACTTATTTTTCACCATAATTTGCAAATAAATGTGTTAAAAATCAGACAATGTGATTTTCTGGATGTGTTTTCTCATGTTGTCTGTCATAGTTGAGGTCTACCTATGATGTCAATTACAGGCCTCTCATCTTTTTAAGTGGGAGAACTTGTACAATTGGTATCTGACTAAATACATTTTCCCCCACTGTATATATATATATATATATATGAGGTTGTTTTACTAAGTTTGAAGAAATTTAGGGAAGGGGGTCTGATAGATACTGTTAATATATTGGATAGTTTATATTGAGAGCTTGTTGCATTGAGATATTGTAGAAAAGTTGATGGGATTTGGAGGGAATAGTTATATTTCTGCATTTACCGTATTGACATCAGTTATATGCTTGTTGCGTAAGATCGCTTTAAATTACAGATGAACTAATCAGAGGAACATGTGGAGAGGAGAAGTGTGATTACATCTTACCAAGTGCTAAACACACCTGCCACTCCAGCAGCACTTATGTAATATCGGACACATCAACATATCTATCTTTATTACACTCCAAGAAATGCAGAACTTGTCATAAAGTGGCTGAAGTCATAAGATGGATGTAAAGTGATTAAAATTGTAAATTTTCCTTTGAGTTGAAGAAGAGTTCAGATTTTTTTTTTATGCCGTTGACTTAGGATATAAACAAAATGTTGTTTTCATAGAACGTTATGATCAGGATACCAAATTTGTATGTCTCATTATTCTTGCATACTAAGGATATTTATGTCATGGGTTTAAGAAACACTGAATAGCAGCTTGATTAGAGACACTGGCCCTTTTACAATTGTAGCTTCCTTGCATGGAAATTAGACCCATGACCCCGGAGAGCAGCATAAAATTAAATGACACGTTTTCTGTGGATCAGTTTCATTATGAATCCACAATGGGTGGGAAAATAAACCGAACTGAGCGACTTCCAATGAGGCCCGTTCAGCGAAAAACAACAAAGTCAGCACTTCCAACAAATAACTAAAACACACAAGTGCACATAACCTATGACTGCGACAATGCAGTAACAGCAGAAATGTATGGCAATAGCACTTATATGCATTTAATATCTAAATAAATTTGCATAACTGTTGTATATACTAACTGCAACAAAAAAAAAAAAAGAAATGCAAGGTTCTTAGTGCTTATTTTGATCAAAACATGTGGGCCCATCCGCCTCATCCAGGGAACCATTGCATTGGACAGGTCCTAACAATAACATACCTCATTTTGGATTCAGGGAAAGTAGGATACCAGGCTGTATAATGTAATTAAAGTAATTCTGCTATCTACTTTTTGCCTATTAAACTCAATATACATACGGTACTTTTTACTATATGTGATTTTAAGATACAATAAACAAAAAAGATTGCTTTTTACGGAGCCAATGCTTTCCTAAATTTAATAGACATCCAGTGTTGCCAATCTTTTTTCTGGAAACGTATCCAAAAATCACAGACGGCCAACATTTTTTACAGACACATTGGAAAACCATAATGAAAAATAACGATTATAAGGGTGCGTTCAGATGACCGTACGCGCTAATCCACGCGTACATGCGCGCGTTTGAACGTGCATGCAAAAATGCACGTGAACGAAGGTCCGTGCTTTACATATGCGTGTTAGCAAATGGGATTTTGGCTGCATGGAGCGCATGTAGATGCGCTTTATACCTTGAGCTGTATCAGCATCCCAGCCAATATACACGGCGCCAGTATTTTAAGTATTGATAGTTGTGAGCCACACGATTTCTTTGGCGCCCCGGCGGACTTTGGATTACTAAGTTTCTTTCTTTATATAACAGGCTGCACATCCTTTATTGGTGTTTACAATAAAACATATCCGGAACACAACATGGAGTGCTTTATGCAAAGGGAAAGACACAAACGCATTTAGCTTTAGCATAAAAATAATAATTTACATTGCTGTCTATTGGGTCGTTCACACGAGCGGACTCGCGTGCAGCGTGTCCCATAGGAGCCAATGTTAAGAGCAGCGCAGTACGGAGCAAACTGGTACGCATGTCCTTTCTTCATTGCTGCGCGCGTTCGCACACAGTAAAAACACGCCTATGTGAACACTTCATAGGAACTCCATGGTTTTAAATAGGCACGCAGTTTTGTGCGCGCGTATGTGCGCGCGAAAATACGCTCGTCTAAACGAGGCCTAAGTGGTGCATGTCTATAGGTCAAATACTGATATAAACGCATTACCAGCATTCACTCTGAGCTCTAAAATGATGATGACTGTAGTCATAATAACCTGCTGTAGTACCACCAGACTCAAAAAAATCTTGGACGCAACTATTTTTTTCACTGACACTGGAAAAAAGTGTGTTATTTTTGTGGATTATTTAAGAATTTCTGGACAGTTGGCAACCCTGCAGACAGCTTCAGTGAGGCCTGGTCATTGCTGTTAGCTAGGGTCGGGATTTCATACACTACCAACTTAGTGGGGTTTTCTCATGCAGAAGTGTGGAGATTAAAGAAATACATCCAGTAAAAGGGGATCCTGTGGACGTAGATAATTCATCTACAAAAGGGGTCAGAGGAGGATGTCAGGAATCATTCTGACGAACAAACAGTACACAGTCAAACAAATTGCAGCCAAATAAAATATTAGTGCTTCAAGTAATGTGTTCGAACACCAAACGCATTATTCCTTAGCTTAGATGGCCATTGTGCCTAAGAAAAACAGAAAGGTGAGACTACAGTCGACAAAAGAGCACAAAACATTATCACTGAGCAGTAAAAAAACATCTCCTAGTCAGATGGGTCCAGATTTCTGTTTTACCATGTTGATATGTCAACATGAATCAATGACCCTTTCCTGTCAGCTGATCAGAACATGTCAGTACCTCAATGTAATTTGTCGCAACTACAAAAAGTTCTCCTGTATTCTGGACCAATATTCTTGCAGAACTAGTTAAACAACTCTGAAGACCAAAGGAGATCCAGTGTGCTACTAGATGGGGGTCTCTAATGTAGTGGACATTCAGTGTAAATATAGTCTAGATGTGACTATTAAGTCCAATTTAGCTGTCTGAAAGCCATGTACATACTGCAGAAACAACCCTTTCTGCATGTACAGATATTAAGTTGCAGAAACACTTAAAGGGCTTTTTATTTTTTTCCATTCATTATGTAGCCACCCCCCAGTATATAAGTAGCTAGCATTACCTTGGTTATCTATTCCTTTCTATTTGAAACCATCAGCCCCTTTTTTCTCAGATGGTTATGTGATCTCACTTCTGACCAGCTCAGATCTACTTAGGTGCATGTATGTGTTCATTTTCTAGTCAGTTTTTCAGTCTGTGTGTTGTTGTTACATAGACCTACCACAGAAACTGCTTAGAGGAAGACAAAAACACTTCTTTCACAGTTACTGATGATGATCACACAGCTCCTGACACACAGGTATAATAGAGGAGATCACAGCTCATCCTCCTGACTGTATACTTTATGGTATGTAGTTTATTTAGGTGAATACAGAATGTAACATCCATATTTCACCTGCAGCAGGGATGGTACAGACTTTAGCTGCTCATGCAATGCTGTGCTGATGCATCATTGGATTGATGTGAAAGTGAAAGCAAAAATCTCAACACTATGATGGCACCTGATAAGTATCAGACAGGAGGTTGCACTTCATGGAAGTGTGAGGGGTTAATTCAGGTTTATGCCTTTAAATAGAGAATGATAAGTGTATTTCACAGAATACTTATGTGTTTATAATTTGCGTCTTCTTCTGCTAAAGGTTTAAGCTTATACGTGTAAGGGCTGACGCTTTAAAAATAGACTACAGAGACTCCATTTTGTCTCTTTGCTTGTCTGCTATAATACACATATATATTAGAGATGAGCGAGCACCAAAATGCTCGGGTGCTCGTTACTCGAGACGAACTTTTCGCGATGCTCGAGGGTTCATTTCGAGTAACGAACCCCATTGAAGTCAATGGGCGACCCGAGCATTTTTGTATATCGCCGATGCTCGCTAAGGTTTTCATTTGTGAAAATCTGGGCAATTCAAGAAAGTGATGGGAACGACACAGCAACGGATAGGGCAGGCGAGGGGCAACATGTTGGGCTGCATCTCAAGTTCACAGGTCCCACTATTAAGCCACAATAGCCGCAAGAGTGGCCCCCCCCAACAACTTTTACCTCTGAAAAGCCCTCATTAGCAATGCATACCTTAGCTAAGCACCACACTACCTCCAACAAAGCACAATCACTGCCTGCATGACACTCCGCTACCACTTCTCCTGGGTTACATGCTGACCAACCACCCCCCCCCCCACGACCCAGTGTCCACAGCGCACACCAAACTGTCCCTGCCCAGCCTTCAGCTGCCCTCATGCCATGCCACCCTCATGTCTATTTATAAGTGCGTCTGCCATGAGGAGGAACCGCAGGCACACACTGCAGAGGGTTGGCACGGCTAGGCAGCGACCCTCTTTAAAAGGGGCGGGGCGATAGCCCACAATGCTGTACAGAAGCAATGAGAAATCCAATCCTGTGCCACCTCCATCAGGAGCTGCACACGTGGGCATAGCAATGGGGAACCTATGTGCCACACACTATTCATTCTGTCAAGGTGTCTGCATGCCCCAGTCAGACCGCAGTTTTTTATAAATAGACACAGGCAGGTACAACTGGGAATCCCCAACTCCGCAATGGGAATTCCGTGTGCACCCACAGCATGGGTGGCTCCCTGGAACCCACCAGCTGTACATAAATGTATCCCATTGCAGTGCCCTGGACAGCAGAGCTAACGTCAGATGAAATGCAGGTGGGCTTCGGCCCACACTGCATGCCCCAGTCAGACTGGGGTTCTTTAGAAGTGGACACCGATGCATTTACAACTCCCTGTGGACCCACAGCATGGGTGGGTGCCAGGAAGCCACCGGCGGTACATAAATATATCCCATTGCATTGCCCATCACAGCTGAGGTAATAATGTCATGTTTAATGCAGGTGGGCTTCGGCCCACACTGCATGCCCCAGTCAGACTGGGGTTCTTTAGAAGTGGACACATGTAGTTACAACTCCGTGTGGACCCACAGCATGGGTGGCTCCCTGAAACCCACCGGCAGTACATAAATATATCCCATTGCATTGCCCATCACAGCTGAGGTAATAGTCATTTTTAATGCAGGTGGGCTTCGGCCCACACTGCATGCCCCAGTCAGACTGGGGTTCTTTAGAAGTGGACACAGATGCATTTACAACTCCCTGTGGACCCACAGCATGGGTGGCTCCCTGGAACCCACCGGCGGTACATAAATACATCCCATTGCAGTGCCTATCACAGCTGAGGTAATAATGTCATGTTTAATGCAGGTGGGCTTCGGCCCACACTGCATGCCCCAGTCAGACTGGGGTTCTTTAGAAGTGGACACAGATGCATTTACAACTCCCTGTGGACCCACAGCATGGGTGGGTGCCAGGAAGCCACCGGCGGTACATAAATATATCCCATTGCATTGCCCATCACAGCTGAGGTAATAATGTCATGTTTAATGCAGGTGGGCTTCGGCCCACACTGCATGCCCCAGTCAGACTGGGGTTCTTTAGAAGTGGACACAGATGCATTTACAACTCCCTGTGGACCCACAGCATGGGTGGCTCCCTGGAACCCACCGGCGGTACATAAATACATCCCATTGCAGTGCCCAACACAGCTGATGTAACGTCAGCTGTAATGCAGGTGGGCTAAAAATTAATTTGATTAGACTGTAGGCGATGGCCCCCAAAAATTGGTGTATCAACAGTACTACCTCTGAAAAATTGCCCATGCCCAACCAAGAGGGCAGGTGAAACCCATTAATCGCTTTGGTTAATGTGGCTAAATTGGTAACTAGGCCAGGAGGCAGCCCAGTTAAAATAAAAATTGGTTGAGGTGAAAGTTTCAACGCTTTAATGAGCATTGAAACGTATAAAAATTGTTTAGAAAAATTATATGACTGAGCCTTGTGGGCCTAAGAAAAATTGCCCGTTCGGTGTGATTATGTGAGGTTTCAGGAGGAGGAGCAGCAGGAGGAGGAATATTATACACAGATTGATGAAGCGAAAAGGTCCCCGTTTTTGATGGGGATACAGAACGATGCTTCCATCCGCGGGTGCAGCCTACGTATTGCTTAGGTATCGCTGCTGTCCGCTGGTGGAGAAGAGAAGTCTGGGGAAATCCAGGCTTTGTTCATCTTGATGAGTGTTAGCCTGTCGGCACTGTCGGTTGACAGGCGGGTACGCTTATCTGTGATGATTCCCCCAGCCGCACTAAACACCCTCTCTGACAAGACGCTAGCCGCAGGACAAGCAAGCACCTCCAGGGCATACAGCGTGTGTTCAGGCCACGTGTCCAGCTTCGACACCCAGTAGTTGTAGGGGGCAGAGGCGTCACGGAGGACGGTCGTGCGATCGGCTACGTACTCTCTTACCATCCTTTTACAGTGCTCCCGCCGACTCAGCCGTGACTGGGGAGCGGTGACACAGTCTTGCTGGGGAGCCATAAAGCTGTCAAGGGCCTTAAAGAGTGTTGCCCTGCCTGTGCTGTACATGCTGCCTGATCTCCGCGCCTCCCCTGCTACCTGGCCCTCGGAACTGCGCCTTAGGCCACTAGTGCTGTCGTATGGGAATTTTACCATCAGTTTGTCCGCCAGGGTCCTGTGGTATAGCAACACTCTCGAACCCCTTTCCTCTTCGGGTATGAGAGTGGAAAGGTTATCCTTATACCGTGGGTCGAGCAGTGTGTACACCCAGTAATCCGTAGTGGCCAGAATGCGTGTAACGCGAGGGTCACGAGAAAGGCATCCTAACATGAAGTCAGCCATGTGTGCCAGGGTACCTGTACGCAACACATGACTGTCCTCACTAGGAAGATCACTTTCAGGATCCTCCTCCTCCTCCTCCTCAGGCCATACACGCTGAAAGGATGACAGGCCAGCAGCATGTGTACCCTCAGGAGTGGGCCAAGCTGTCTCTTCCCCCTCCTCCTCATCTTCCTCCTCCTCCTCCTCACCGCGCTGAGATATAGACAGGAGGGTGCTCTGACTATCCAGCGACATACTGTCTTCCCCCGGCTCTGTTTCCGAGCGCAAAGCGTCTGCCTTTATGCTTTGCAGGGAACTTCTCAAGAGGCATAGCAGAGGAATGGTGACGCTAATGATTGCAGCATCGCCGCTCACCACCTGGGTAGACTCCTCAAACTTTCCAAGGACCTGGCAGATGTCTGCCAACCAGGCCCACTCTTCTGAAAATAATTGAGGAGGCTGACTCCCACTGCGCCGCCCATGTTGGAGTTGGTATTCCACTATAGCTCTACGCTGCTCATAGAGCCTGGCCAACATGTGTAGCGTAGAGTTTCACCGTGTGGGCACGTCGCACAGCAGTCGGTGCACTGGCAGATGAAACAGATGTTGCAGGGTGCGCAGGGTGGCAGCGTCCGTGTGGGACTTGCGGAAATGTGCGCAGAGCCGGCGCACCTTTACGAGCAGGTCTGACAAGCGTGGGTAGCTTTTCAGAAAGCGCTGAACTACCAAATTAAAGACGTGGGCCAGGCATGGCACGTGCGTGAGGCTGCCGAGCTGCAGAGCCGCTACCAGGTTATGGCCGTTGTCACACACGACCATGCCCGTTTGGAGGCTCAGCGGCGCAAGCCAGCGGTCAGTCTGCTCTGTCAGACCCTGCAGCAGTTCGTGGGCCGTGTGCCTCTTATCTCCTAAGCTGAGTAGTTTCAGCACGGCCTGCTGACGCTTGCCCACCGCTGTGCTGCCACGACGCGCGACACCGACTGCTGGCGACGTGCTGCTGCTGACACATCTTGATTGCGAGACAGAGGTTGCGTTGGAGGAGGAGGAGGGTGGTTTAGTGGAGGAAGCATACACCGCCGCAGATACCACCACCGAGCTGTGGCCCGCAATTCTGGGGGTGGGTAGGACGTGAGCGGTCCCAGGCTCTGACTCTGTCCCAGCCTCCACTAAATTCACCCAATGTGCCGTCAGGGAGATATAGTGGCCCTGCCCGCCTGTGCTTGTCCACGTGTCTGTTGTTAAGTGGACCTTGGCAGTAACCGCGTTGGTGATGGCGCGTACAATGTTGCGGGAGACGTGGTCGTGCAGGGCTGGGACGGCACATCGGGAAAAATAGTGGCGACTTGGGACTGAGTAGCACGGGGCCGCCGCCGCCATCATACTTTTGAAGGACTCCGTTTCCACAACCCTATACGGCAGCATCTCCAGGCTGATAAATTTGGCTACGTGCTCGTTTAACGCTTGAGCGTGCGGGTGCGTGGCGGCGTACTTGCGCTTGCGCTCAAACACTTGCGCTAGCGACGGCTGGACGGTGCGCTGAGAGACATTGGTGGATGGGGCCGAGGACAGCGGAGGTGAGGGTGTGGGTTCAGGTCAGGAGACAGTAGTGCCTGTGTCCTCAGAGCGGGGTTGGATCTCAGTGGCAGGTTGGGGCACAGGGGGAGAGGAAGCGGTGCAAACCGGAGGCGGTGAACGGCCTTCGTCCCACCTTGTGGGGTGCTTGGCCATCATATGTCTGCGCATGCTGGTGGTGGTGAGGCTGGTGGTGGTGGCTCCCCGGCTGATCTTGGCGCGACAAAGGTTGCACACCACTGTTCGTCGGTCGTCTGCACTCTCAGTTAAAAACTGCCAGACCTTTGAGCACCTCGGCCTCTGCAGGGTGGCATGGCGCGAGGGCGCGCTTTGGGAAACAGTTGGTGGATTATTCGGTCTGGCCCTGCCTCTACCCCTGGACACCGCACTGCCTTTTGCAACCTGCCCTGCTGCTGCCCTTGCCTCCCCCTCTGAAGACCTGTCCTCGGTAGGCCTAGCAAACCAGGTGGGGTCAGTCACCTCATTGTCCTGCTGCTCTTCCTCAGAATCCTCGGTGCGCTCTTCCCTCGGACTTAATGCCCTTACTACTACCTCACTGATAGACAACTGTGTCTCATCGTCATCGGCCTCCTCACCCACTGAAAGGTCTTGAGACAGTTGCCGGAAGTCCCCAGCCTCATCCCCCGGACCCCGGGAACTTTGCAATGGTTGGGCATCAGTCACGATAAACTCCTCTGGTGGGAGAGGAACCACTGCTGCCCAATCTGAGCAGGGGCCCGAGAACAGTTCCTGGGAGTCTGCCCGCTCCTCAGAATGTCTCATTTTCATGGAGTGAGGAGGCTGGGAGGAAGGAGGAGCAGCAGCCAGAGGATTCTGAGTTGCAGCAGTGGACGACGCAGAACTGTGGGTGGACGATAGATTGCTGGAAGCACTTTCTGCCATCCACGACAGGACCTGCTCACACTGCTCATTTTCTAGTAAAGGTCTACCGCGTGGACCCATTAAATGTGCGATGAATGTGGGGACGCCAGAAACGTGCCTCTCTCCTAATCCCGCAGCAGTTGGCTGCGATACACCTGGATCTGGAGCTCGGCCTGTGCCCACACCCGGACTAGGGCCTCCGCGTCCTCGGCCGCGCCCACGTCCTCTAGGCCTACCCCTACCCCTCAGCATGCTGTATTACCAGTAATGTAGAAACACAACGCTGTAATTAAATGTGCCGCTTATTGGCCTGTGGTTGGAGGCTGAGTTCGCTTACGGAACGCCAGGAAATAATTTGGCGCAAGCCTGCTGTAACACTTAGCTGGCTGCGTATGATTTTGTAGAACTACTACACCCAGCACACACAGACCCAGAACACTGAGCACAGTGACAGGCAGGCCAAATAAATTTTTTTCCAATATTTTTTAGAAAAGGCCCACTGCGTATATTCAATCAATAATATATGTCTTCTGTCCCTGGAGTGTGTCACAGAACTACAGAGTGTTGCACTGTTATTAACTGCAACAGAGCGGTGATTTCAGAGCCCAGACAGAGCCAGGAAATAATTTGGCGCAAGCCTGCTGTAACACTTAGCTGGCTGCGTATGATTTTGTAGAACTACTACACCCAGCACACACAGACCCAGAACACTGAGCACAGTGACAGGCAGGCCAAATAAATTTTTTTCCAATATTTTTTAGAAAAGGCCCACTGCGTATATTCAATCAATAATATATGTCTTCTGTCCCTGCCTACACACTTCTGTCCCTGGAGTATTACTGCAGGGCGCAATGCTCTGCACGGCCGATATACCAAAAAAAAAAAAAAGTGCAACACTGCAAAAAGCAGCCTCCACAGTACTGCACACGGTTAGATATGGCCCTAAGAAGGACCGTTGGGGTTCTTGAAGCCTACACTAACTCCTAACACTCTCCCTACAGCAGCTCAAACACGATAGCACTGTCCCTCAGCTATGTCGCAACGCATCTGAGGCGAGCCGCGGGAGGGACCGATTTTTATACTCGGGTGACACCTGATCTCGCCAGCCACTCACTGCAGGGGGGTGGTATAGGGCTTGAACGTCGCAGGGGGAAGTTGTAATGCCTTCCCTGTCTTTCAATTGGCCAGAAAAGCGCGCTAACGTCTCAGAGATGAAAGTGAAAGTAACCCGAACATCGCGTGGTGCTCGTTACGAGTAACGAGCATCTCGAACACGCTAATACTCGAACGAGTATCAAGCTCGGACGAGTACGTTCGCTCATCTCTAATATATATCTATATAGTTTTCAACTTTCACCTAGAAATATGTTAGATCTCAGTCTGAATAATCCACCTGGAAATATTAATTGGAATATCACAAGGTTTCTGTGCTGTTCTTATCTGTAAATAAGTTCTATTTGAAACTTACTAACAAGCTCACAGGAATGTACCTCCCGATTAACACCTACACAGAGGAGGACATACTGATAAGAGGCCGAGATGTTTTAAAACAATATATGTGCTTATTAATTTTAATTGTATCTGGCATAAAGCCACTCGCTTCGTAGAAATGTATAAAGATTGAATACATTGTACATTAAACAGGCATTTCTTTGCTTAGCACATACGGTGTGGTGTCCATTGATCTCCTCCGAGTATACTCGCATGTTCAACTGATTGGGAAGCAGACAGCATCAGCTGACGGGTCCCCTTGTGACCCCCCTAACAGAAGTCACTGCAGTATACATAGAAGACCTCTAGAATGTGACAGGCAATCGGGTGGGGGGGGGGGGGGGTCAGGGATGGAAAAACTTGTTTTCTCTGGAGTAGTTCTTTAACCCCTGTAGCACAGCGGGGGTTGAAGAGCACTCCAAACCGTCACTTTTCGTTTCTTTTAGTTTATTTACACAGTCTTTAACAGAAACATAAATAACTGGGTCTCCAGATGAATAGTAAATGATAGCAACACAAAAGTCTCTGTTCAGGTTTACCCTCCTCAGTCCGGAGGGACACAGGTCACTCCTCAGCTGAGGAAACCATACAAGTCCTTGGAGGTGCACAGACCTGTGGATGTCCAGAGCGCCGCTCGTCCTTATGCCTTCACTCTCTCAGGCTCTGGTCCAAGGGCAGGCGTATCCCCAGGGGTCCTGCTGCAACCAGGTAGCGCCTCGTCCACAGCGCCTGTCACAAAGTAACTGCAGCCTGTATCTCCCAGGCACACACACACCTCCTTCTACCTTCCACCTGTCTCCTTAAATGGCATGCTGGACAGGTGGTAAAGTCTGGCCTGGAGTGAAAGATGACCGGACTACCTCACAGAGGCTAATAACCTCTGTGACACATACCTTCCACTCCAGACCATTCCTCTTACCCTGTTACACCCCTTAACGCTACAGGATGTACAGTCACGTCCTGCAGCTTCGGGGTATGTATGGAGAGAGATCGTGGGGCGATCTCGCTCCATACATCGCATCTGCTGGCTGTTTCTTACAACTACGATAAGTCGCGTGCCTGAGCGGAATTGTTAAACCTTTAAATGCCGCCGTCAATTCTGAAAGTGATAATTAAATCCCCGACCAATGTTTGGGGGTCCCATACGGCCTCCTCCACTATGATAACTTAGCAGGCTGCCATGTGGGTGTCATGGGAGCTGGGGGCCTTCTAAAAGTTTCATAGCTGAATGCCTTTTAAGGTGTGCCTATGTCATGGCTTGATAGAGTGCCTGTCAGATTGCAGTATGATGTAATGCTGTGGGGACTGAAATTAAAAGTAAAATTAAGTTTAAAAAAGTTTTCTAATCCTGGAAAAAAAAAAAAAAGTAATAAAAGTTAACCCCCCCACACTATTTCCATATTTATAATAAAAGAATATAAAAATAAAACAAACATACATATTTGGTATCGCTGCGTCTGTAAAAGTCAGATCTATGAAAGTAATGCACCAGAATTGTGCTTTTTTGGTCACCCCATCTCCAAGAAAAAATGTAATAAAAAGTGATCAAAAAGTCGTATGTTCTCCAGAATAGTACCAACATCAACTACAAGACGTCCCGCACAAAATGAGCCCTAGTACAACTATGTCAATGGAAAAATGAAAAAACGTTATTGCAGTCAGAAAATAGCTATACAAAAAATGTTAAAAAATTAAATAGCTTTGAAAAAAATAATAGTACGGCAAAAACAACCTGATATAAGTTTGGCATCGTAGTAATCATACTGACCCATAAAATACATTTATCATGTCATTTTTGTTGCAGTGTGTATGCTGTAGAAACAAGACACAGTAAAGTTGGCGGAATTAGCTTTTTTTTCCATTTCACTGAATTTTTAAAAATGTTTTTCAGTACATTATATCGTACATTCAATAGTACCATTAAAAAATACAACTCATTTCACAAAAAACAAGCCCTCAGACAGTGATGGCGATGGATAAATAAAAGTTGTATATTTTTAACAGGGGGGAGGGAAAACCGAAAATGGAAAAAAAAAACGGGGCCATGTCCTTAAGGAATTAAAGGGGCTGTGCTAAGCTCTAACCCTTTAATGCCACAGGACATAAGTGTACATCCTGGTAGGATGGTAGTTAATGCAACAAGATAAAAAGCTATATCCTGAGAATGGCACAGGCTCAGACGTGAGCCCATGCCATCCTGCAGCGGGAGTCGGCTATGACTCAGAGCTGGCCTCCCGCTGCAACAGAAGAGAACACTGATCCCTGCTGTTAAGGGGTTCACAGAGGGAGAACGCTCCCTCTGTGATGTCCGCGGCCCTCCACTATATTATCGCAGCGAGCAAAAGGGTAGCTATGGCAAATGGATGCCAGACACTGGTGTCTGGGCCTACCATGGCCTGTGATTGTTATTATGAGTGATAATGCATTGCAGTACAGAAATACTGCAATGCATTATCATAGCAATCTGAGCTTTTCTCATTCAAATCCCCTAAAGGGACTTAAAAACATTGAAAAAAAAAACTTTTTTGTGCACTTCCTTTCTTTGTATAAAAAAGCATTAAAAAAAAAAAAAAAAAAACATATTTCATATAATTGTTTCCATAATGACCTGTACAATAAATTGAATACACTATTTATTTTGAATGGCAAAAAACATAAAAAAGAGCCCTAAAAAGATAGAGGCAAAATGTTTATTTTGTCCATTTTTCCTAAAAAAAAAACGCAACGAAAGGTATCAAAAAAGCCATATGTACCCCAAAATGGTACCAATGAAAACCACAGCTCCCCATGCAAAAAACAAGCTCTCAAAAAGCTCCAGCCATGAAAAAATGAAAAAGTTATGGGACTTTGAATGTAAAAAACATAATAATTTCCAAAAGCAAAGGGTTTTACTATGCAAAAGTGAAAAAAAACAAAACTAAACCCATCCCCCCCCAAAAAAATCTGCGGTGGGTATTCTCATAATCATACCGACCTGCAGAAAAAATGTATCATGTTATTTATGCAGTATGAGATGCCAGAATTGATGTGTTTTTCTCTCCCTGCCATCCAAAAAAAAATAAAAGTTTTACAATTAGAGATGAGCGAACTTACTCGGTTCGGGTGTTTTTGGGCCCGAGCACCGCTTTTTCCGAGTAACTGACTACTCGGACGAAAAGATTAGGGGGGGGGGGGCGGCGTGGTGGAGCGGGGGGTAGCAGTGGGGAACAGGGGGGAGCTCTCTCTCCCCCACTCCCCTCTGCAACCCCTCGCGCACCCCCCGCATCCCCCGAATCATTTCGTCTGAGTAGTCAGTTACTCGGAAAAAGCGGTGCTCGGGTCCAAAAACACCCGAACCGAGTAAGTTCGCTCATCTCTATTTACTATACATTATATGTAATCAAAAATGGGGCCTATAAAAACTACAGTTTGCCACGGAAAAAAACAAGCCCTTATAGGGCCATGTTGGTGCAAAAATTAAAAAGTTATGGCTTTTGAAAAGTGGAGATGAAAATCCCCCAAAACTCAATATGTCCTTATGGCCAAAAAAGGCCATTACCCTAAAGGGGTTCTGTCATTAAAAAAAATATTCTATACTGAGCTACTCCCCCCCAGGCAGTCTACCTAGCTCATCTTCTCCTCCCCAATCTTTTCCTTCCTGTGACATTACGTACATTCATAGGCAGTCTCCTTCCTGTCCTGCAATGTGCGCTACGTCACTAGTTCACAGCCTAGCAGGGATGCTGAGCTATTTCAGAGGCTGCTCATGCTGGTTGTCTCTGCAATAGATCAGCATTCCTCACAGTGACGTGACCTTCACTGATCTGGAGGAAGAAGAATGCGAAAAATGCACATTTCATAACAAGGAGAAGAGGATCTGGATGACTTGCGGTGAGGTGACCTGGGGAATTGGGGAAGATCAGCAAAGAGAAGATGCGGTAAGGAGTCTGCCTGGGGAGGAGGTTAACGCACTAAGTGTCTGAAAGGTGAGTGTCCAACTGTTGGGACCCCCACAAGTCCTGTGCTACCTTGTTTTGTATAGAGGGCCAATAGCGCATTTCTGCTGCAGCTCCATTCAACTCTATGGGGCCGCCGGAGATATCTGAGCACTGTACTCATTTATCTCTGCCAGTAATTGTTAATGAGTTTTACATTTTTTGCAGCTTTGACATTTTTTCACCTTGCAATGTTTACAAATCTTTCTACTGTACTTATTAAAGAAAAGAGGTCACCGTACCTTGGTTACCGTATATGTTTGGAATTCCATTACACACAAACATTAATATTAATATATGGCTTCTTATATCCTTTGTTACACTGTAAAACATGCATTGAAATTCTCCTCCTATGCTGATGGGAAAGCAGCGTTCCTCTTAAGCGGATTTGTATGCATGTGTTCAGACGCTGTCAACCAATTTTAAGGTAAATTATGTAAACTGTCAAAGAATATTTCATGTATCAATTACTCTCTGATAAAAGATTTTCACAGTAAAGTTATAGAAATTGTGATTAGAATTTCAATGAATTGCGGCAGAGATATCTAAGTCATCCTCCGATATGTGAAGAGAACAAAAATAGGTGATGAATCCAATCCTGAAGGTAATTTTTCAGCCCTTGATGGAGCATTCCAACAACATCTGTATTCTGAAGCATATAGGGAGAATAAGTAATATATCTATATTTTATACATGAGGATTGAGGATGCTTTTTTCTATTTTTGCCTTTGAAGTACATTGGTATTTGAAGAGGCTTGATTCATTAATGCACTATGAAAGAGCCAAGAAGCAATTACTGGAGTTGCCCGGAATATGTGGTAGGTAAATATGGTTATATAATGCTTCTTGTAAACTGCAATAAGCCAATGTGACACAAGTACTGGCACAGGGGCCCTGTTATTCAGTGCCGGACCCCAACCAGGTCACACCTATATGAGGATATGTGGTCTGATTAGTTGACAAGGAGGTGTTGTCCCCAGCCTGCCAATCATCCGCTGTTATAATATATATGTATTTCGGCCCCTCCTCTCAGAGGGCACCAGTTATTCTCTGTTAGGCCACCTGCACACGGGTGTATTTGCATTGCGGAATCCACGGCGAGTGTCCGCCCCTGGATTCCACAGCAAATACCGTCCATAGCATGCTATGGAAAAGTGACATAGTAACATGGTAACATAGTATGTAAGGCCGAATTAAGACAATGTCCATCTAGTCCAGCCTGTTATCCTCCTATGTTGTTGATCCAGAGGAAGGCAAAAAACCCTAAGAGGCAGGAGCCAATTAGCCCTTTTGGGGGAAAAATTCCTTCCCAATTACCTAATGGCAATCAGACTAATCCCTGGATCAACCCCTAATAGTTCCTACCTGCCTGTATACCCGGATTAACAATTAACCTAAGATTTATATCCTGCAATATCCTGCCCCTCCAGAAAGACATCAAATCCCCTTTTAAACACCTCTATCGATTTTGCCATCACCACATCTTCAGGCAAAGAGTTCCACAGTCTCACTGCTCTTACAGTAAAGAACCCTTTTCTGTGTTGGCGATGAAACCTGCTTTCTTCTAGACGTAGCGGATGCCCTCTTGTTACAGTTGCAGTCCTGGGTATAAACAGATCATGGGAGAAATCCTTGTATTGTCCCCTAATGAATTTATACATAGTTATTTGATCATCCCTTAGCCGTCTTTTTTCCATGGTAAATAATCCCAATTTGGATAGCCTCTCTGGGTATTCCAGTCCCTTCATTCCATGTATTAGTTTAGTTGCCCTTCTTTGAGCACCCTCCAGCACTGTAACATCTTTCCTGAGCACCGGTGACCAGAACTGTACACAGCATTCCATGTGGGGTCTGATGAGTGCCTTATATAGTGGAAGGATAATGTTCTCGTCCCTCGCCCCTATACCCCTTTTAATGCACCCCAAGACTTTATTAGCTTTTGCAACAGCTGACTGGCATTGGTTACTCCAGTTTAGTCTACGATCCACTAGTACCCCCGGGTCTTTTTCCATCTCACTTTTCCCTAGCAGTACCCCATTTAGTGTATATTGGTGACATGCGTTTCTCCTGCCCATGTGCATAACCTTACATTTTTCAACATTGAACCTCATTTGCCATTTTTATGCCCAAGCCCCTAGCTTATCTAGATCTGTTTGCAGCCGTACTTTGTCCTCCGTTGCATTGATTATATTGTATAATTTTGTGTCATCTGCAAATATTGATATTTTACTGTGCATTCCCTCTATCAGGTCGTTGATAAATATATTGAACAGAATGGGGCCCAATACTGAACCCTGTGGCACCCCACTAGTGACGGTGGCCCAATCAGAGTATGAACCATTTATTACCACCCTCTGCTTTCTTTCTCTGAGCCAATTTTTTACCCAGATACACAAGTTTTCGCCCAGTCCGAGCTGTCTCATTTTATATATCAGCGTATTATGCGGCATGGTGTCAAATGCTTTGGAGAAGTCCAGATATACGAGATCAATAGACTCCTAGGTCCAGCCTAGAGCTTACTTCATTGTAGAAGCTGATCAGATTGGTCTGACATGATCGACCCTTCATGAACCCATGCTGGTGAGGAGTTATTCCGTTGTTCTCCTTGAGGTATTCTTCAATGGCGTCTCTCAGAAACCCCTCGAATATTTTTCCAGTTACTGAAGTAAGACTTACCGGCCTGTAGTTACCAGGCTCTCTTTTGGACCCCTTTTTGTATATTGGAACTACATCGGCAATGCGCCAATCCAATGGTACCACCCCGGTCTTGATAGTATCCACAAATACTAGATATAGTGGCCTAGCTATCACATCACTTAGTTTCTTTAGTACCCTTGGGTGTATTCCATCTGGGCCTGGCAATTTATCGATTTTAATCTTCCTTAACCAGTTCCGCAACTCCTTCTGCGTTAGGTATGACATATTTTGTGAGGGGTTCATTTTATTCCCCTGCATCTCATGTGGCATTACCTTTTCGTTTGTGTATACGCTTGAAAAGAAAATATTTAATAGGTTTGCCTTCCCTCCATCATCTTCAATGATTTCTCCCACATTATTTGTTAAAGGGCCAGTGCTCTCAGTGCAAATCCTTTTGCTGTTGATATAGTTGAAAAATAGTTTTGGGTTGTTTTTGCTCTCTTTGGCGATCAGTCTTTCTGCCTCCTCCTTAGCCATTTTGATTTTATCTTTGCATATTTGTTTTTTCCCTGTACGATTTTAGTGCTTCTTAGAAGTGATTCTTCTCGCACACAAGCGGAAATCAATTGCGAATTTCGCTTGCAGAGGGAAAATCACTGCATGCTCAATTTTTCTTCTGATTCTGCGCAGATGGTTTCCATTTCGAATGGTCCTTTCGGAAATAACATTATGGAAAGGTTGCGTGCACCCGCATCATCACTTAGCAATAGCATGGGAAAATCTGTACACCGCCGTCTGGACCATCTGCAGTACAGAAAAAGGAGACAACTTACAGGTATGCAGAGTCTGATGCCACGGTCGGGGATGGATTCCGCTGTGGTATTCCGTATGCAAAATCCGGTTCTGCCATGTGCAAGCGGCCTTAGTAGAGTTCTGATTTACTCCACATCTTTCTGGAGTTATCCTTCATCTTGATAAGTTCCTAGCATTCATACAAATATTGTGGTGTTATATCTGCTTCCTATACTGTGGTGTCTATTGCCATTTTCATATGTCTTTTGTTATTCCCATATCCATCTAAGGCAGTTTAGGAAGCCCACTGGTCCAGACATGGGGCCACACTCATCAGGGAGATTCACCTGCTTTAAGCTAGGTTTACCCCATATTAGAACATGAGGATGAGATTTTCCTTTTCCTTCTCTGGTTTTGTATTGGTTGTTTTGTTCTCTGAGTTTTATAGCCATCCTTACTTGTTAATGAAGTTTAAAGGCTCATTTACACGCAAAGACAATATTTCAAACAATTGAAAGATTGACAGTTCTAGCGATCATTTTGCATAAAGTACTAATGGACATTAATGCCCATTAGCACTTTATCAGCTTCATTTGCATATAAATGAGCCTCAGCAGCGTTTTTAAATATCAGCATGTGGTCTGGACTTTGCACTCAGCTGCATTGTCTTCGCAATGGCTTACATGGTCTGTCAGCTGAATACAATGTAATCAGTTGCTCCAATGGAGAACATAGAGTACAGTCCCTGCTATCTCTCTCCAGCTGAACAATGGATTTTATGCTCACCTAAAAATCATCGTTCAGGCAAAGAGTGAAAGATGGAAGCGTTTATAGTCAACGATTATCACTCAAAAAACATCGTTTGAATGAATTTTAAACGATAATCGAAAGTTTTACACTACATGTAAAAAAATCAAACATCAATACTCACCTACCACCGGCGTTCCGGTCCTCATGCGGGTAAGGATCTTAACAGTCCCCAACCTGGTGAGAGAGAAATGTTCAGAGAGTACCATTCCAGACCTAGGCCTAGACAATGCGTCAGCTTGAATCAGTATTAAACTTGGTAATTGTTTGTTTAACCAGGTTTACCCTAGGGCTTTTTTCTTTCCTTAAAATAAAAAATACTTGTCCCATAAAAACAAGCCCTCATGTGGCTATGTCAACGAGTTATGGCTCTTGCAATGCGACAATGACAATCACTTGGACCTTAAAGCAGAAAATAGGCTTATCACTAAGGGGTTAAGCATGTTTGTACAGTATGATCCCTAGAAACAAATCCAGCCTGGGACTTGATCTAGAACATGACACATTACAGAGCTTTGTATTTTTCTTTCACATTTCTAAGAACAGAATAGAAGAATAGAGAGTCATCCTGAGAATAAAATGTTAGAAAACATTGGAGACAACTTTCATACAAACATAATGCATTTGCAGTCTGCCTTGATTCCTACAGTCCTTTATGTGATTTAATTCACCTTTGCTTCCATTTCATTTACTAGCAGTTGGCATTATATATTGGGAGATGCAGAATTGATAGAATGTTCTAGAAGCATCACGCTCACTGACGTCAATGCATAATCCTTGTAAAAAGCAATTTACGAACATTTCTAATGCAATCTACCTTGACATCTTGTTCAAAATCATTGTTGAACTAAGGACCTTGATAAGAAGAGCGTTAAATGTTGCTTTTAATGATAAATGTATCAGAAAAGTTCTTTATTAAAAATAGGCTATTCTGTGGCAGCTAATAACTTTTCCCTCGATTTTAACACTTCTATTTCTTGGACTCAAACTAATGGTTATGTTTAGGGGTCTTATCTGGGGGTGTTGCATTGCATTTCTAGTGCCTAATGGGGCTTTAAGACTATTACAAGGCCTAAAGACTGCTATAGCTTTTCCATTGGGGCCTTTAAGAGATGGCTGTGGGCCTTATATTACATTATCCTACCAAAGGTATTTGGGCAGTATCATCAGAAGCATGGATCATGTCTTATTAGCATACCACATGTCCTAAACCATGCTGAGTGATGAATCACGCTACTCCATCTTCAAATCCGATGGACATACC
Organism: Eleutherodactylus coqui; assembly: GCF_035609145.1. Lineage (NCBI taxonomy): Eukaryota > Metazoa > Chordata > Amphibia > Anura > Eleutherodactylidae > Eleutherodactylus > Eleutherodactylus coqui. The sequence goes on along the minus strand of NC_089845.1, from coordinate 137,224,654 downwards.
TGGGTGTGGAGATTACCTGGAGAATGCCTTTTGCTGGAGAGTGTTGTGCCAACAGTTAAGTTTGGAAGAGGTTCTGTTGTGGTCTGTTGATGTTTATATGGCATGGTCTAAGTCCGTTGATCGTCGTGGCAAGAACCATGAACACAAAGTTCCTTGTCATATTAAACAATAATGTGCTGACGACAATGTAGCAATACTCTGGGAATGGTCAGCAATACTTGAAAGAAAACAACGTGCCTTGTCACATATCCAACACCATTTGACGTTGGTTTGAGGTTACGTATGTTCCATGATTGGACTGGCCTACATAGAATCCCAACCTGAACCCTACTGAATATTTTTGGGATAAACTGGAATGTCAGATCAGGAAATATGAAGCATCCATCTTCTTTGAGAGAACTCATCTGACGTCTACAGGATGAATGGAGGGAAATACCAGCTGAAGTGTATCAGATGTTAGTAGAAAGTATCCAATGGAGAGCAGCCGATGTCATTTTTAAAGACCCTTTTTACACAGGCTGATAATTGCTTGGATTCCCCTGATTCAGCAAGAATCTGAATGATTATGATTCAGTGTAAGTGCCTGCCCCGACTTAACGATGAATGAGAATTGGTTCGCTTCTCTTTCAGTTTCTGATGGATCTGCCTCTGTTGACAGGCAGCTGTTCACTTATGAATGACTGCCTGTGTACTACGAATGGAGGCAAGTGGTCCGGAAGGATCCCTGGCCTGCTCCACCTCCATTTACTAGCGATAACGGCAAAAGAACGCTTATCGCTGACATGTAAACACCTATGTAATTGGCTCAGAATCAACATCACTTTAATCATATGATATGCTTATAAAAAGACCTCTTGTAACGCCAATAAACTCGAAGTAGATGAATTTGTACATGAGCAATGCATATGTACTGGTCTCTCTTCCTGCCGATCGGTATTACTTAAACAATGATGAGTACTCATTTCAATTTGGACGCCGGATGACATACTAACGGGAGTTTTTCCCTAACAACCTGTAAGGCATCTTGTGCTTGACCGGTCATACCGTGCAAAAGCACCCTAGCTCTTCCTCAGGTGTCCTATTACTTTTAGTATGATAATGTATGTACTAGCAATGCCCAAAAGGTAGCCTGTAGCCTTCATATGCCTAATATGCAGGGAAGATGAAGTCCTATGGAGCAGCTGATTTCCCCAAGATAATGATTGGTATGATCGCTTCTGTATCCTGAAAGCTCTGCTCTACCATACACAGAACAATTACTCTGTGTTCTCCTTTGTTATGGGGACACTGTGCTATGTTTTCCATTCCCAAAAGTTGTGTCTTGTGTATAACATCACCACAAATAAAGATATTTGAAAATGTCATATGTATGCCTTGACCTGATCTTGGATGAATCTGAAGTTGCACCTTCCTATAGAGTCACTTTAGATACCTGCAATATGTTGGGTTGCAGGTATCACACATGTCACACATCCTAAACCATGTTGCATAAGCTGCAGACCCTTGGAGTTGTTAGTTGTAGCTTGTGACGGGAACTGCATGCTATTAGAGATACAGGTTATGCCACTGTACACAAGTTGTCCACCATGAAGCACAATGCGTCTGACTGTCTACAGTGGTGGAAACAGCATCATCATTGGACAGTTGAGCAATGGAAGAATGTTCTATAGAGGGACAAAGCATGCTGTAACTGAGTGTGGAGGTACCCGGAAAACGGCTTTTGCCTGAGTGTGTTGTGCAAACAGTTAAGTACATCATATGTTCTGTTAGGGTCTGAGGATGTTTTACCTGGCATGCTCTTGGTCCGTTGTTTGCAGTGGTAAGAAACTTGAACATGGATGTGTACCTTGACATTCTAGACAATAATGTGCTGCCTACAATGTGACAATACTCTGGAAATAGTCAGCAATAGTCCCAAGAAGACAACACACTTGTCATAAATCCAACGCCAGTTTACATTGGTTTGAGGATATGGATGTTCCACAATTGGACTGGCCTGCACAGAGTCCCGACCTGAACCCTATTAAACATCTCTGGGATGAACTGCAATGTTGAGTCACGAAATATGAAGGGCGTCATGTTTGAGAGATCTCACAAGATATTTGCAGGATGAATTGAGGGAAATACCAGCTAAAGTGTATCAGACGTTAGTAGAAAGTTTGCCACAGAGAGTATCTGATGTCATTAGGGCCAAAGGAGGCCCCACTAAGTATTAATACACTAGATGGACAAAAGTATTTGGACACTGCATGTTTTTCAAAAAAATTGCTTTATTCTTCTATTTAGTAACGTGTGGGCCCTCCTTTTGCTTGTATTACAGCAGTAACACGTCGAGGCATACTTTCCACAAGGTCTCTGTAAGTCTGGGCAGGATTAGCTCGCCATTCCTCGTGCAAGGCTGTGAGAAGAGATTATTGTTAAGATGGGCATGGGTGGCAGTGTCGTACCTGTCGCTCCAGTTCGTCCCACAAGCGCTCGATCGGATGAATGAATAGTTATTACAAAATGAGCAGCTTTTTATTTTACCCATGCCCTTCCCAGCATACCGTTCGGCAAACTCAGGATTTGCATATTTGTTGATTTTCTGCAAAATTTAAATACTTTTGTCCATATTGTATATATGGAAATAAATTCTACTTTTGAGTCTTGCTCTGGTGTCTAACTACTTTTTGTAACATAGTGTATGATCCACCCTGACCTAGAAGTTTCAGCTTCAACCTATGATACTGGTCTTAATCTGGATTAAAAGTAATCTATTGATTTTAGCCTCCTGCAGACGGGCAGAAATTCTGTTGTGGGATTTCCTGCAGAATTTCCACCCATGCCCGCTGCCATAGAATTGCATTCGATAATGCAATCCTATGAACACAGCTGTGATTTGTCCGCATGAAAACACTCGCAAAAAAAAAAAATTGTGGCATGTCCTATTTCTGTGTGGGCCTCACAAAAGCCTGCATAGAAACATCACTAGTGACGCGCCGACTCCGCAGTGCGCATGCGCCGGATGGCCGGCAGCCGCCACATAGCAAAGATGGGAGACGCCAGCAGCGGGTGAGCCGCAGCGGTCACTGAAGGGGCACGGGCGAAAGGTCTTTCTGGCCAGCAGTCTCCTTAAAACAGATGGTAGAGGAACTTCAGATTGAGCATGTTGGATTCCAACATGGCAGATTTTTGTTACAATGGGAGATAAATCACTTTTACCACTTGGGAGATTATATGGCCAATTTAAACTATGGTGTTATTTCCAAAAACGATATTACCAGATTAGAGCTGGTATTGGCAATGAAAAGAGTTGTGACCAGCAATGGATCCTCTTCACATGTGTACAGCAAAATCGGATCCATCAGCTGAAAGTACTCAGCCGCTTCCTTTGCGATGTCCCGTGGTGTCCTGGCCTCCCGGGTCCCAACGGCGCCTTCTGCACATGCGCGCCAGACATAATACGTCAGGCATGTATACAGAAGGGCCCGCAGCCCAGGAAATTTAAAATCTCTTTGGCTCCCAGCTCCCATGTGTAGCAGAGAGCAAAGAGATGTCACTGGGAGCTGCTGTATGCGGTTCCCGGTCACATGATCACTGCTATCCAATGGATAACAGCCATCATGTAAAGTAAAAAAAAGTTTAAAAAAAGAAAAAAAAGTTTGCGTCATCTCCTCTCACGGATTATATGCGTGAGGGGAGAGGAAATTAAGTACCTAAGGCCCCCAGATTTATTCGTGGACCTCACTACAGCTTCTGCGCACGTGCCCGCCACCAAAATGGCGGACGCATTTGCAAAAGCTGCAGATTGCCAGAGTAATTTAAAATCTCCCTTCTCCTGGCTAGCAAATGTAGCCGAGAGCTTGGAGATTTCACTGGGGTCTGCAGTACGCGGTCCCTGGTCATGTGATCGCCGCTTTCCAGTAGAAAACGGCTATCACGTAAAAGTAAAAAAAGTTTCACCTCCAATCAAGGATCCGATCCGTGGGGGAGGTAAAATTACTTACCTAAGGCCTCCGGCGATGTCCTCCGATGGGATCTTTAACCGCGGACCTTTCCCCAACTTTGGTGCATGTGCCCATCAGCAAAATGGTGGACCCAAGCGCAGAAGCTGGAGAGGGCCCGGCAGATGTAAAGTCTCCTTGCTCCTGGCTACTAAAGGTAGCTGAGAGCCTGGAACACTGACTGAAAGCCGGGGGGATTGGTTCCCAGTCATGTGATCGTTGTTATCAAATGGATAATGGCGATTACGTCAAAATTAAAACACATTTGAAGTTTAATGCTCCTTTCAGTTTGAGCCCCGTTGCGCATACGGACATAATATTAGGGCTGCAACGGTTTATTTTATCTGAACACAGGACAAACAGAAATAGCCATTTTGGGGTGAAAGTCTTCAAGCAGTACACCCCTAGATGAATTCATTAAGCGGTCAAGTTTTCAAAATGGGGTCATTTGTGGGGGTTCTCTGTCGTTTTGCCGCTCAAGAGCTCTACAAGTGGGCAATGGCGCCTAAAACACCTTCAAGCAAAATGTCTGTTCTGAAAGCCACTTGGTGCTCCTTTCGATTTGGGCCCGTTGTGCATACAGACATAATATTAGGGCCACAATGGGTATGTTTCTGAATACAGGACAAACAGGGGTATCCATTTTGGGTGCAAATCCTCATTTTCAAAAAAATATAACATTTTATTTTTTCTCCTCTAAATTGCATTAATTCCTGAAAGAAAATGTGGGGTAAAATACTCATGACCCCCCTCAGTGAATACCTTAAGGGGTGTAATTTTTAAAATGGGGTCATTTGTGGGGGTATCTATCATTCTGATACCTTTGAGCCTTTGCAAGCTTGGCTTGGTGTAGGAAAACAAAAGGTTCCTCAGAATGTTAAAAATCAATGTTAAATTTGTACGTCTCCTAAATGGTTAAAAAACGTTTTTCCAATGTGCTTCCACAATAAAGTAAACAGATGGAAATATATATCTTATCAAAATTGTGTACAGTATGTTTGCACATATTTGAGATATTGCAGTTGAAAATGTGAAAAAATGACAATTTTAGCGCCTTTAATAAATATACACAAATTCTATCCACCTATGTGGCGAAAAAACAATGTCAGAATCACTTGGATATGCAAAACCTTTACGGAGTTATTCTATGTTAAAATGACACCTGTCAGATTTCCAAAATTTTGCCTAGTCATTAAGGCGCAAACAGGCTTGCTCAGTAAGGGTCTAATAAACATTGCCAATTGTACTTGAGGTATATTGATTATGTTTTCTTGATTTGGCCGGTTGCTATGCCTAATTTGGAGAGCTTCCACCAATCACTCAACATTGCTTTTCCTTCAATCCATTTTACTATGGCAGCCGACGCCTCTAAAGCATCTTTCATGGATGTCTTGGTTGAAGTAAACATAGGTTATTTATCTCTTGATTTACACAAAAAACCAACAGACAAGAACAGCCTCCTGCATTATTCTATTTTTTACATCCTTGGACTCATAATGTCCCTTCCGCTTTCAGAGTACACGTGGATCAAAAGAATTGTATCGAAACCAGCCATGAGTTAAGCATGGTTAGACGAGATACAAGAGAGATTTAAAGAAAGGGGGTTTCCTGATGTGATCCTCCAGCAACAGAGATGCACTTAATGGGATTCCACAGGAGAATTTGTTAAAAAAAGAACCAAAGTGAGATTCAAATTAGCGTATCCCCGATGCCTTCTACCTTCAGTTGGGACAGTAGGTCAGTACATTGAATTATTTACAATCATTGGACGATACTCAGTAAAGGACTCCCTGCTGCATTCCCCCATAACCCTCATGTTGTATTGTGGATGCTCCAACGTTCCGTAGTTTATTGCATCTTCCAATCTCAACTGTTACTGATGCAGAACAATTCAATGTAGCTTAAGCCCGTGGGGTAATTCCAACGTTTCCCACAGACACCCAGATGGATCCCCATAATTGGTGCAATATATTATTTTGAATGCCTTCCAGTCCAAGCTTACATTTCATTAGTAATGAAATTTATTATGAGTGACTCCTAAGCCTTACTAGTATGTACTATGCCCTCCTGTCACAGGGGCTCACTACCCTACACTGACTACATGAAAAGACTGTTAGGTCATTATGGGGATGCTATATTACAAAGCAAAAGCCTTTTCAATAAATATACAATTCATAAAAGTGACTGAATAGCGTTTCAAAAAGCTGATTTCAAATGAATGCTGAATAAGAAAATCCCTCATTTAGGTCCACAGGGTTCTTACTCCTAAGGCGGAAGATCCAGCACAGCTCCTCGCTTAGCAATTTTGTCCAGATCTCCCTTATGGGGACCCAGTTGTGTCTGACAAATGCCCCAGAATATTAGTTGAATACCATCACCTCCATGATATCCATTTACATAAATTGCAGTGGAGCTGTCCATTTTTATGTGTAAAGAGCTCAGATGTTTGGAGAAGCTGCTTTTAAGCTCCGGAATCATCTAACCACTATATATCCTAGGCCAGGGGCATGTTAAGGCCCATTCACACAATGATTATTGCTCGAAATTCGATCAAACGAGCGAAAGTGAGCAATATTAGTTATGTGTAAATGCCCGGGCATCGTGCACTATTCAGTCTCTTGTCGCTTATTGCTGAGTTTCAGCTTGCAGAAAATAGTCGTTAGGTAGTTTGATTTTCGTTCCATTTAAATGGCATTTGTTTAGTCTTTGAAAGAATTGAGGGGAGGGGTGATTGTTTGCCGTGCTAAAACACAATGATTACTTGTTTTCTCATGCCGGCAGAAGGCAATGGCTTTTCCTCACACTAATTGAAAACCTGTTGGCCAGAGTTTTCCTCGCATAAACACACGCCCACCTGAGCAAACAACATATACAGTATTTACTTAGCTAATGAGAGAAATGGAGAGGATTTCAGATGATTATCTGTACATTCAACTGTTCAGCATTTTATCCAAAAAAGTCATTAATGCGTTCAGTCATTCAAACGATAATCGTTGTGTGTAAAAGGGCCTTTACTACATATATAACACTTGTGCTGTGACATGTTTCCTGTTTTATTTGATACATTTTGCTTCCCACTGGATTGAGAAATGTAAAGGCATTCATGATAAGTAGACAGAAAGAGCATCTCCCAAAGGGATGAGAATTGGTATGTTTGAACTTGGAAAGTTGTCTATTTAGGGGAAGAGGATTGACAAACTGGCTTTGCACTTGATACTTGCATAAATTCTGATCTCTTGGGTAGTGGGTAATGGCCCCTTCTAGATTTGAATCTGGTGTTAAAATTGGCCAATATTTCTAGTATGCCTTAGGAGTTGCTCAATATAAATAGACGGATAGCTTATGAACCAGTAATAAAATGTACGCTTGGACTAGAAGGCAGCCACAATGATATATTATACGGTCCTAATTATAGGAACGATCTAGATATCCATTGGAAACATCAGAATGGGATTGAGCTACAATGAATTGTTCTGCATAAGTAACAGTTAAGATTGGAAGGTGGAATATACTACAGAATACTCTCAGAAATGCTACTTTAGGGTCTTTGCCACTCGCAGCGCCGTTGGTACATACTGACGTGATTTTTAGCCATAGGTATATGTTGGAATGTGCGCACTGACACTTGGAGGAAAAAATATATGTATTAGTGTAACAAGCCTTTAACTTAATATAAGAACTTAATCTTTGGATATAATGCCTGGAATATCCAATTGCCAATCGGTAACCCACGACACTCCTTAGATAGTGAACATTGCATAATCCCTTTTTACAGCACCGAGGCCACAAGAAAACATTTTTAAAGTGTGAACTTCTGCAAACTGGGCATGTTCTATATATCACAGTATCTTGCTGAATTGCAGCCCTGGGCAAATGAGCCTAAGGCCGCTCTCACACAGGCGCTTTTTTCCCCATTTAAAATACAGTGGTAAATGCGGTATAACGCTTCTATTGATTTCAATGGGAGCCTTGCAGACATGTGTTTGATCGTGCCACTTTCCAACTCTGTGATTTTTAAGCAGAGTCTATTCTATTTTTTGCGTTTAGCGCACCTCATCAATGATGAAGTGTGCTAAGCCCCACTGCCAGACGCAGGGAGCTACATCCGAAAACAAAGGTAAAATCTCAGTGCTTTGCCATGCTGCTGTATGAGAGTGGCCTACGTATAAGCTTTCATGTTCTGAGCAGATTACATCATCACTCATCGGGATTGGCTGTGTATGAGGGAGGCACTTTGTATGATTGACTTAAGGACCTGTCCTACATCGTTAGCTTTCTCTCCATTGGCTGTTCAGCATGCAGTGTCTCTCACTGATTAGTCATATGGGACAATCCCTCCCTCATGTTATATAATAGCTGTCATTTAGGTGGGTGTGCCTCTACTAACCCCAGACCCCTGAGGATGCCACTACGTTGGCAACACATGTAGGAGGAGAATTTTTTATGCTACTACCTACCCCAGACCCCTGAGGATGCCACTATGTAGGCAAAACATGCTGGGGGGTTTCTATCTTTCCTTTAGCTCAAACACGCAGACCTGGCAATGTTATTTAGGCAAAGTCATTCGTCTGAAGCAGGGACCATCATCTATGTCTTATGTAGCTACTGGCTACTTAGGAGAGCTCTATTAAGCCCAGTATACAAAGTACTGCCGCAGCATTGAATGATATATATTTCAGGTGGCTCAGCGTGCCAGGATTGTTAGGCAGGGGTTTGTATTTTTAATCCCTATGCCTCTTAGTATTTTAATTTAGTTCAATAGAAGTTGGATAGCAATAATAATTTGGTGCTATTTATTGTTGATAAGGCCAGTGTACACCTTGGGGCACTTTTTGTATGCTTTATGTTTTTTTGATCACCCGATCTCCAAGAAAAAATTTTATGAAAAGTCACCAAAAAGTCGTATGTACTCCAAAATAGTTCCAATGGAAACCACAGGTCACCCTGCAAAAAATGAGCCCTCGTACAACTGGACGATAAAATGATAATAAAAATAACTAAATAAATACATTTGGTATCATTGTAATCATAATGATCTATGGAATAAAGTGATGTCATTTTTAAACATCATAAAAGCAAGGACCCCACAATGATTACAGAGTTAGTTTTTTTTCCATTTTACTTCCCTAATAAATAATTAAAAAGTTTCAGTACAGTAAATGGTACAGAAAATAGTTCCATTGAAAAAAATATTTTTTTCTGCAAAATACAAACCTTCAGAAAGCTAGGTTGACGAAAAAATGTAAAGTTACAATTTTTTGAAAGTCGGGAGGAGAAGCTGAAAATCGAAAAGAAAAACAAAGAGCCGTATCATTAAGGGCTTAAAGCTACAGTATTGACCTTTTATTAAGGCACATGCATGTATTATAGATGACTTTGTCTTGTTACCTAGTGATCTCAGTATTAGATGCTGGGCAGATCAGTACTTGGTTACATGAAATGTCTATTGCTGGTGTCATATTCATGACTGGTTAGTCTGATGTCCTCATCTTGCTTTTATAGCAGTGGCATCAAAGCGATATATTATTCAAAAGCTGTTGTAGCAGGTTCCCCGGAGACGGCTGCACAGAAATGTCATTACTTCCTCAAATTCAGCATTTCAGAACAATGTTGTAAGCAATTGATCTTATATACTCAAACAGATATCCTTCCAAGTTACACCAAGCTGTGTACAGGAGGTCATTGTTGTGTCCATTTGTTTACTGCATTCCATGGATCTAATGACCTAAGCTAACATCATAGCTCCCTATTCGAGATGAGCGAGCACCCAAATGCTCGGGTCCGCGTTATTCGAGTCGAGCTTTTCGTAAAATTCGAGAGCTCTACTCGAGTAACGAACCCCATTGACTACAATGGGAGACTCAAGCATTTTTGTATGTGGGACGCCGGGTGCCGAGCTTTTTTTTTTTGTTTCCTAGGTCTCTCTCTCTCTCCCCCTGCCTGCCAGACAAAAAATTTGCCATTGACGCACGCTGCGTTGTGGTGGGGAGGGGCCAAAACAGGCATGTCACAGCGGGGAGGAGCCAAAAACAGGGGTGAACACGACTTGATGCTCGTTCGAGTAACGAGCACCATCGAGTATGCTAATACTCGAACGAGCATTAAGCTCGGCAGAGTATGTTCGCTCAACTCTACTCCCTATAGAATACTCGGAGTAACTCCATCGAAGGACCTTCACAATGTCAGAAATCATAAAAGATCCCTAAACATACTTTCACCAGTAATAATGCTCAACCTTATGTCCCATCAGTAATAATGCTCTTTCTTATTCCCAAATCAGTAACATTGCTCCTCATTATGCCTCATCAGTAATATTACTTTCCCTTATGTCCCAATAATTAACAATTCTCCCTCTCATGCTCACATCAATAATAATGCTCCCTTTTATTCCTCTATCAGTAATATTGCTCCTCATTATGCCTCCATAAGTAATAATGCTCCTTCTTATGCTTTCATCAATAACAATGCTCCCCTTTATGCCCCTACAAAGTAATAATGCTTTTTCTTATGCCCCATCAGTAATTTCGCTCCCCATTATGTTTCTACAAGAAATAATCCCCCTTCTTATGCCCCATCCTTAACAATTCTCCCTCTTTTGTACTATTAGTAACACTGTTTCCTGTTATGCCTCCATCATTAATAATGCTCTCCCTTATGCCCCTATTAGTAATACTGCTCTCTCTTATGCTTCAATTAGTGATAATGCCCCTCCTTATGCCCCCATCTGTAGAAATGTTACCCAGAGTTTGGAAGGACCCCTTATGCACCCCTCTAGATAGCAGATAACCTTTCATCCTCGTAGAACCCCTTTAACACATCCCTTTTCAGGATATCCCAGATGTCTCTTTTCAAAAGTAGACAAATATGCTTAGAATCCACAATTCTGTGCATTGAACACCATAAGTTTAGTCTTTAGATGACATTTTCATATTCAAGCCAATATTTTTTCTACAAGGTCGATCACCTCAGGATCTGAAATAACGTTTGCACTTCAAGAGAAGACAATCATCCTTATTGTGCATTATAGAGTCCTACACTGTTCAAGACTAGAGATGAGCGAACGTACTCGTCCGAGCTTGATATTCGTGCGAATATTAGGGTGTTCGGGATGCTCGTTACTCGTAACGAGTACCACGCGGTGTTCCGGTTACTTTCAGTTTCCTCTCTGAGACGTTAGCGCGCTTTTCTGGCCAATTGAAAGACAGGGAAGGCATTACAACTTCCCCCTGTGACGTTCAAGCCCTATACCACCCCCCTGCTGTGAGTGGCTGGGGCGATCAGATGTCACCCGAGTATAAAAGTCGGCCCCTCCCGCGGCTCGCCACACATGCCTTGTGACTTAGCTGAGGGAAAGTGCTGCTGCTGGTGCTGCTGTAGGGAGAGCGTTAGGAGTCAGTGTAGGCTTCAAGAACCCCAACGGCCCTTCTCAGGGCCACATCTACTAGTGTGCAGTACTGTGTTAGCACAGTATTTTTTATTTTTTTTGTCCAAAATTGGATCTGCAGAGCATTGCGCCCAGCAATAGGGACAGAAGTGGGGGTTAGGCAGGGAGAGTGTTAGGAGTTAGTGTAGGCTTCAAGAACCCCAACGGTCCTTTCTAGGGCCACTTCTATCCGTGTGCAGTACTGTCCAGGCTGCTGTTAGCAGTGTTGCATATTTTTTTTTTCTCTCAAAACCGGCTGTGCAGAGCATTGCACCCGGCATTAATACTACAGGGATAGAATTGTGTAGGCAGGGCCAGAAGACATTTATTATTCATTGAATACACGCAGTGGGGTCTTCCCTAAGCTAAAAAGGAAAAAAATTATATTTGGCTAGCCTGTGTCAGTCCTAAGGTCTGCGTGTACGTGTGTGCTGCGTGGACAACGTACAAAAATCAGACGCAACCAGCTACGCTTTACTGCAGGCTTGCGCCATTGTCTTTCCTGACTGGCAAATACCTGCTCTGCTAGAGTTAATAACTCTGCTACACTAAAGTTGTGTGTCACTTTTTCAGGGCCACACTACAGTTCTAAAAGTTATTGTTCATTGAATATACGCAGTGGGTCCTTCCCTTTGCCAAAAAGGAAAAGAAATTATATTTGGCCTGCCTGTGTCAGTCCTAAGGTCTGCGTGTACGTGTGTGCTGCGTGTACAACGTACAAAAATCAGATGCAACCAGCTACGCTTTACTGCAGCCTAGCGCCATTGTCTTTCCTGACTGGCAAATACCTGCTCTGCTAGAGTTAATAACTCTGCTATACTATACTTGTGTGACACTTTTTGAGGGCCACACCACAGATATTAAACTTCTTGTTCATTGAATATACGCAGTGGGTGCTTCCCTTTGCCAAAAAGGAAAAGAAATTATATTTGGCCTGCCTGTGTCAGTCCTAAGGTCTCCGTGTACGTGTGTGCTGCGTGTACAACGTACAAAAATCAGACGCAACCAGCTACGCTTTACTGCAGCCTAGCGCCATTGTCTTTCCTGACTGGCAAATACCTGCTCTGCTAGAGTTAATAACTCTGCTACACTATACTTGTGTGACACTTTTTGAGGGCCACACCACAGATATTAAACTTCTTGTTCATTGAATATACGCAGTGGGTGCTTCCCTAAGCTAAAAAGGAAAAGAAATTATATTTGGCCTGCCTGTGTCAATCCTAAGGTCTGCGTGTACGTGTGTGCTGCGTGTACAACGTACAAAAATCAGACGCAACCAGCTACGCTTTACTGCAGCCTAGCGCCATTGTCTTTCCTGACTGGCAAATACCTGCTCTGCTAGAGTTAATAACTCTGCTACACTATACTTGTGTGACACTTTTTGAGGGCCACACCACAGATATTAAACTTCTTGTTTTTCATTGAATACACGCAGTGGGGTCTTCCCTTTGCAAAAAAGCGAAAACATTATATTTGGCCTGCAGGCTTGCGCCAATTTATTTCCTGCCTGGGAAATCAAATCACTGGTAATACAGCATGCTGAGGGGTAGGGGTAAGCCTAGAGGACGTGGACGTGGCCGAGGACGCGGAGGGCCAAGTGAGGGTGTGGGCACAGGCCGAGCTCCTGATCCATGTGTGTCGCAGCCGACTGCTGCGCGATTAGGAGAGAGGCACGTTTCTGGCGTCCCCACATTCATCGCCCAATTAATGGGTCCACGCGGGAGACCTTTATTAGAAAATGAGCAGTGTGAGCAGGTCCTGTCCTGGATGGCAGAAAGTGCTTCGAGCAAGCTATCATCCACCCACAGTTCTGCGCCGTCCACTGCTGCAAATCCGAATCCTCTGTCTGCTGCTCCTCCTTCCTCCCAGCCTCCTCACTCCACTACAATGACACCTGCTCAGGAGCGGGAACACTCCCAGGAACTGTTCTCGGGCCCCTGCTTAGATTGGGCAGCAGCGGTTCCTCTCCCACCAGAGGAGTTTATCGTCACTGATGCCCAACCATTCGAAAGTTCCCGGGGTCCGTGGGAAGAGGCTGGGGACTTCCGCCAACTGTCTCAAGAACTTTCTGTGGGTGAGGAGGACGATGACGATGAGACACAGTTGTCTTGCAGTGAGGTAGTAGTAAGGGCAGTAAGTCCAAGGGAGCAGCGCACAGAGGATTCGGAGGAAGAGCAGCAGGGCGATGAGGTGACTGACCCCACCTGGTGTGCAATGCCTACTCAGGACAGGTCTTCAGAGGGGGAGGCAAGGGCATCAGCAGGGCAGGTTGCAAGAGGCAGTGCGGTGGCCAGGGGTAGAGGCAGGGCCAGACCGAATAATCCACCAAGTGTTTCCCAAAGCACACCCTCGCGCCATGCCACCCTGCAGAGGCCGAGGTGCTCTAAGGTCTAGCAGTTTTTCACAGAGACGCCTGACGACCGACGAACAGTGGTGTGCAACCTTTGTCGCGCCAAGATCAGCCGGGGAGCCACCACCAACAGCCTCACCACCACCAGCATGCGCAGACATATGATGGCCAAGCACCCCACAAGGTGGGACGAAGGCCGTTCACCGCCTCCGGTTTGCACCGCTGCCTCTCCCCCTGTGCCCCAACCTGCCACTGAGATACAACCTCCCTCTCAGGACACAGGCACAACCGTCTCATGTCCTGCACCCACACCCTCACCTCCGCTGTCCTCGGCCCCATCCACCAATGTCTCGCACCGCACAGTCCAGCCGTCGCTAGCGCAAGTGTTGGAGCGCAAGCGCAAGTACGCCACCACGCACCCGCACGCTCAATCGTTAACCGTCCACATAGCCAAATTTATCAGCCTTGAGATGCTGCCGTATAGGGTTGTGGAAACGGAGTCCTTCAAAGCTATGATGGCGGCGGCGGCCCCGCGCTACTCAGTTCCCAGTCGCCACTACTTTTTCCGATGTGCCGTCCCAGCCCTGCACGACCACGTCTCCCGCAACATTGTACGCGCCCTCACCAATGCGGTTAGTGGCAAGGTCCACTTAACTACGGACACGTGGACAAGCACAGGCGGGCAGGGCCACTACATCTCCCTGACGGCACATTGGGTGAATTTAGTGGAGGCTGGGACAGAGTCAGAGCCTGGGACCGCTCACGTCCTACCCACCCCCAGAATTGCGGGCCCCAGCTCGGTGGTGGTATCTGCGGCGGTGTATGCTTCTTCCACTAAAGCACCCTCCTCCTCCTTCTCCTCCTCAACCTCTGTCTCGCAATCTAGATGTGTCAGCAGCAGCAGGACGTCGCCAGCAGTCGGTGTCGCGCGGCGTGGCAGCACAGCGGTGGGCAAGCGTCAGCAGGCCGTGCTGAAACTACTCAGCTTAGGAGATAGGAGGCACACGGCCCACGAACTGCTGCAGAGTCTGACAGAGCAGACCGACCGTTGGCTTGCGCCGCTGAGACTCCAACCGGGCATGGTCGTGTGTGACAACGGCCGTAACCTGGTGGCGGCTCTGCAGCTCGGCAGCCTCACGCACGTGCCATGCCTGGCCTACGTCTTTAATTTGGTGGTTCAGCGCTTTCTGAAAAGCTACCCACGCTTGTCAGACCTGCTCGTAAAGGTGCGCCGCCTCTGCGCACATTTCCACAAGTCCCACACGGACGCTGCCACCCTGCGCACCCTGCAACATCGCTTTAATCTGCCAGTGCACCGACTGCTGTGCGACGTGCCCACACGGTGGAACTCTACGCTCCACATGTTGGCTAGGCTCTATGAGCAGCGTAGAGCTATAGTGGAATACCAACTCCAACATGGGCGGCGCAGTGGGAGTCAGCCTCCTCAATTCTTTTCAGAAGAGTGGGCCTGGTTGGCAGACATCTGCCAGGTCCTTCGAAACTTTGATCAGTCTACCCAGGTGGTGAGCGGCGATGCTGCAATCATTAGCGTCACCATTCCTCTGCTATGCATCTTGAGAAGTTCCCTGCAAACCATAAAGGCAGCCGCTTTGCGCTCGGAAACAGAGCCGGGGGAAGACAGTATGTCGCTGGATAGTCAGAGCACCCTCCTGTCTATATCTCAGCGCGTTCAGGAGGAGGAGGAGGAGGATGAGGAGGATGAGGAGGAGGGGGAAGATACAGCTTGGCCCACTGCTGACGGTACCCATGCTGGTTGCCTGTCATCATTTCAGCGTGTATGGCCGGAGGAGGAGGAGGAGGAGGAGGAGGAGGAGGAGGAGGATCCTGAAAGTGATCTTCCTAGTGCGGACAGCCATGTGTTGCGTACAGGTACCCTGGCACACATGGCTGACTTCATGTTAGGATGCCTTTCTCGTGACCCTCGCATTCAACGCATTCTGGCCACTACGGATTACTGGGTGTACACACTGCTCGACCCACGCTATAAGGAGAACCTTCCCAGTCTCATTCCCGAAGAGGAAAGGGGTTCGAGAGTGTTGCTATACCACAGGACCCTGGCGGACAAGCTGATGGTAAAATTCCCATCCGACAGCGCTAGTGGCAGAAGGCGCAGTTCCAAGGGCCATGTAGCAGGGGAGGTGCGTAGATCGAGCAGCATGTACAGCCCAGACAGTGCAACAGTCTTTAAGGGCCTGGCCAGCTTTATGGCTCCCCACCAAGACTGTGTCACCGCTCCCCAGTCAAGGCTGAGTCGGCGGGAGCACTGTAAAAGGATGGTGAGGGAGTACGTAGCCGATCGCACGACCATCCTCGGTGACGCCTCTGCCCCCTACAACTACTGGGTGTCGAAGCTGGACACGTGGCCTGAACTCGCGCTGTATGCCCTGGAGGTGCTTGCTTGTCCTGCGGCTAGCGTCTTGTCGGAGAGGGTGTTTAGTGCGGCTGGGGGAATCATCACAGATAAGCGTACCCGCCTGTCAACCGACAGTGCCGACAGGCTAACACTCATCAAGATGAACAAAGCCTGGATTTCCCCAGACTTCTCTTCTCCACCAGCGGACAGCAGCGATACGTAAGCAATACGTAGGCTGCACCCGCGGATGGAAGCTACGTTCTCTCTCACCATCCAAAACGGGGACATTTCTGCTTCATCAATCTGTGTCTAATATTCCTCCTCCTCCTCCTCCTGCTCCTCCTCCTGAAACCTCACGTAATCACGCTGAACGGGCAATTTTTCTTAGGGCCACAAGGCTCACTCATAATTTTTCTAAACAATTTTTAGATGTTTCAATGCTCTGAAAAGCGTTGGAACTTTAACTTGAACCAATTTTTCGTTAAACTGGGCTGCCTCCAGGCCTAGTTACCACTTAAGCCACATTAACCAAAGCGATTAATGGGTTTCACCTGCCCTCTTGGTTGGCCATGGCCAATTTTTTTCAGGTACATTAGTACTGTTGATACAGCAATTTTTGTGGGCCCTCGCCTACAGTGTAATCAAATAAATTTTTAGCCCACCTGCATTAAGCACGACATTACTACCTCAGCTGTGTTGGGCAATGCAATGGGATATTTCTATGTACCGCCGGTGGCTTCCTGGCACCCACCCATGCTGTAGGTGCACACGGAGTTTTTACTACATCTGTACACTTGAAAAGAACCCCAGTCTGACTGGGGCATGCAGTGTGGGCCGAAGCCCACCTGCATTAAGCACGACATTACTACCTCAGCTGTGTTGGGCAATGCAATGGGATATTTCTATGTACCGCCGGTGGGTTCCAGGGAGCCACCCATGCTGTAGGTGCACACGGAGTTTTTACTACATCTGTACACTTGAAAAGAACCCCAGTCTGACTGGGGCATGCAGTGTGGGCCGAAGCCCACCTGCATTAAGCACGACATTACTACCTCAGCTGTGTTGGGCACTGCAATGGGATATTTTTATGTACCGCCGGTGGGTTCCAGGAAGCCACCCATGCTGTCGGTCGACAGGGACTTCACAATAGGGAGTTGTACCTGCCTGTGTCTATGAATTAAAAAGCCTGGTCTGACTGGGGCATGCAGAGACACCTTGACAGAATGAATAGTGTGTGACACATAGGTTCCCCATTGCTATGCCCACGTGTGCAGCTCCTGATGGCGGTGGCACAGGATTCTATTTCTCATTGCTTCTGTACAGCATTGTGGGCTATCGCCCCGCCACTTTTAAAGAGGGTCGCTGCCTAGCCGTGCCAACCTCTGCAGTGTGTGCCTGCGGTTCCTCCTCATGGCAGACGCACTTCTAAATAGACATGAGGGTGGTGAGGCATTAGGGCAGGTGAAGGCTGCGCAGGGACACTTTGGTGTGCGCTGTGGGGGGGAGGGGGGGCGGTTGGGCAGCATGTAACCCAGGAGAAGTGGCAGTGGAGTGTCATGCAGGCAGTGATTGTGCTTTGTTGGAGGTAGTGTGGTGCTTAGCTAAGGTATGCCATGCTAATGAGGGCTTTTCAGAAGTAAAAGTTTTTGGGAGGGGGGGGGGGGCACTCTTGCCGCTATTGTGGCTTAATAGTGGGACCTGTGAACTATAGATGCAGCCCAACATGTAGCCCCTCGCCTGCCCTATCCGTTGCTGTGTCGTTCCCATCACTTTCTTGAATTGCCCAGATTTTCACACAAGGAAACCTTAGCGAGCATCGGCGAAATACAAAAATGCTCGGGTCGCCCATTGACTTCAATGGGGTTCGTTACTCGAAACGAACCCTCGAGCATCGCGAAAAGTTCGTCCCGAATAACGAGCACCCGAGCATTTTGGTGCTCGCTCATCTCTATTCAAGACACAGTAGATGACGCAGGCACCACTGTCATACTGTAATACAGTAATTACCGCAGTGTTACATATAGCGCCACATCTCAGGGATTCTAAGTCCTTCGCTTCCTTCCCAATTATTTCAGACAAGCATTGCATTTTTCTTCTACGCTTTATTACGTACATGACCTCGATCGTCTATTCCCACTTGACATTTTACAAAAACTGCCTGCATGACCCATTTTCAGCCATGTATTTATTTCCCAAGAGCTTTATATAACCTTAAATTATGATCTTTCTTGGGTCCCCAAATAACCATGAATTTCAGCTGCAAATGATGACTTGATGTTCATAAATGTGCTGATATCCAAATAAACCAGTCAGATTACATTGTTTTTCTAGAACAGTTCTGAAAATTAAAGCCGAATGTGGACTGGTTAACATTTTTGTATCATGTTCATGATGTAGAGCTAGCAACAGAATACAATGGCATATCTTGATACAGAAGACTATGTTTATTTAAATCGGTATTGAGGTTTCAGCAATTAAATATCAGTCATTGGATATTGAAAAGCAATACAATTTGCTAATATACTTTCTGTACCAATTCCTTGCTTTCAAGATTTCTGCTTGTGTAAGGGGACAGCACTACTCCGCTGTCCACCTTAAAGATGGAAGCAACGCGGCGCAAGAGCTATCCCTCCAACCTGAGATTCAGTCTGATGGGGAAATAAGTGTAAGGTGTTGGGCAAGCACCGTATAAGGTCCCATTTCCCTGCAGGTATCTGGTAGGGAAGAAGAAGAGGTGCTTTGAACGCCATGTTCCAAGCACTTACTGTGAGAGGAGGCTTCTCGCTTTCATGATGTCAGCAGTGATGCAACTAGCAACTACTGTAAGTGAGGCCATACCTGTTAAAAATTGATCATTATGCACACCAGTAAGGACAAGATGGGTAGCCAACAGGCCTGCTGCACATCATTGAGGATTTGAATATTATTTATACGGACTGTAGGGATTAACCCGGGGCTCGACCAGCTAAGCATGAGCTATTATAGGGACTTTAGCCAGGGTGCTTACACACAAAGCTAGCTTAAGTAAACTGTTTCCAGATACTGTGAAATCCGGAGGACTTTTCTTTGTTAATGAACTACTGTGTGACATATTGTTCCAGTTGCCTTATTAAGTTCAAGTTGCCTAATTAGTATTGATATGAGCCATGCCCATCACATGACCAAGGGAAACTTGTATTCATGTGAAATAAATTATAAGGGAATCCTGTTAAATGACCGCAAGTAGAGATCCTGAAAACTGTGAGGTATTAAATGGGTTTCCAGCACTAAACTATTTATGACCTAACCTCAATAGTTGATGGTTGGGGGTCTGCTGCTTGGGATCCCCTGATCAGCTGATTGAAGTGACAGCTTTAGTCCATACCAGGCACATTGCCATATATTGTATAGCAGCTTTGCTTGGTATCCTAGCTCTGTCCCAATCACTGGAATGGGACTGAGTTACTTTCAAGCCATGTGACCAATGAACATGATATCATGGGCGTGAGAGGAGGCTGCAGTGCTCATCTGGATCTCATTTGTGATGTTCATGAGTGTAAGAGGGTCCAATAGCTGGTCCAAATCCTGGGTGGGTAAGCTGTGGCTGCCGAGGTCTTACCTAACCAGTGGTTAGTGGTTGACGGTGCAAGTGGTCATGAACCTATTAAGATCCAAATATGGTCAGAAGAGTTCATTGCGATTCTTTGGGCTTTCACCTCTATCCAAAGCTGTGCAGACGCATGCAATAAATCTCTTGAATTCCACATGTTGCATATAACTGAACAGGTTTTATTTAAAACAGTCAGGAAAAAGTTCTTGAGCTAGAAAAAAATTCTCCATGAATATAGAATAAGGGTGCAAAGCCTTTTTCTGGTGTAGGCATACTGATCACAAGTGGAGGAGGATACCCAGAAACTGGAAGGAGTGGGGTTTCAGTGAAGTAATGTACCATTGCAACAGCAGGAGCCTGGTAGTATTCCACAGGTAATTAGTCCAGTCCATCTAGCGGCACCAATTTCATTAGGGCCGGAAGACCGAGTTATATCACAGGTCACATAACGTGACAACAGGGTTTAAAAAAAAAAATCATCTTCCCATATATCAAATTAAAAAAAAAAAAAAAGTTTGGTATCACCACATCCGTAAAAATCCAATCTATTAAACCTTTCTAATTCACTGTCTGACGTCTGAAGACATTCTGATTGAAGGCTGTATAGCTCCAATGTCGGAAGACGTCCGGCAGGGTATTCTTACTGTGTATTACTGGCTGCTCTGTTGTCGAGGGCCTCTCCGGCATGTCTCATACAGCAGTACTGGCTCTAGCCAGCCGAAAGCGCCATTGTATAATGGCAGAAAGAGAAAGCCCCCTAGGAAACTCTGAATCCAAAATTGGCTTGCAAAGGGTTAAAACGACATATTATTGCTGCAGTTAAGTCTACAGTCAACTAGTACCCTCAGGTCTTTTTCCATATCACTTTTCCCTAGCAGTACCCCATTTAGTGTATATTGCTGGCATCCATTTCCCCTGCCCATGTGCATAACCTTACATTTATCAATGTTGAACTTCATTTGCCATTTTTCTACCCAAGCCCCCAGTTTATCTAGGTATATTTGAAGCCGTACATTATCCTCCTTTGTATTAATTACCTTGTATAATTTCATATTGTCTGCAAATATCAATATCTTACTATGCAGCCCTTATATCAGGTCATTGATAAATATATTGAACAGAATGGGGCCTAATACTGAACCCTGTGGCACCCCACTAGCAACGGTGGCCCAATCAGAGTACAAACCATTTATTTCTGTAGTTCTTTACCCCGCTACACGTTTTTGCACAGACCAAGCTGTCTCATTTTATATAATAATAACCTATTATGCGGCATGGTGTCAAATGCTTTAAAGAAGTCCAGATATACAAGATCAATAGACTCTCCCAGGTCCAGCCTAGAACTTACTTCATTGTAGAAGCTGATCAAATTGGTCTGACATGATCAACCTCTCATGAACCCATGCTCATGAGGGGTTATACTGTTGTTTTCCTTCAGGTATTTCAGGATGGCATCTCTCAGAAACTCCTTTAATATATTTTTCCAATTATTGAAGTGAGACTTACTGGCCTGTAGTTACCAGGCTCTCTTCTTGACCCCTTTTTGTATATTGGAACCACATTGCAAATACGCCAATCCAGTGGTACAACCCCAGTCTCAATAGAGTCCCTAAATATACCAAATAGGGGTCTGTCAATCATGTCGCTGAATTTCCTTAGAACCTTTGGGTGTATTCCAATAGAGCCCTGCGATTTGTCTATTTTTATTTTTTTTAGCTGGCTCTAGACTTTATCTTGCATTAGGCAGCTGATATTTAGTGTGTGTGTGGGGGGGGGGGGGTGTTATTTTATCCCCTTGCATTTCGTGCAACATTTCTGAAAATACTTGCGTAAAAACTATTTGATAACTCACCTTCCCCCCATCATCTTCTATGATTTCTCCTGCATTATTTATTTAAGGGCCAGTGCTCTCATTGCAAGTCCTTTTACCAGTTACATAATTGAGAAACAAATTAAGGTTTTTTTTTTGCAGTGGGGTCGTCCTTTCAAGGGAGGGTGCTCCGCTTTGAGGTGGGTCCTGTCAGAGAGGTTCAAGGTGCTCCCCTCATATCTGTGCACCTTTTCTTTAGTTCACCCTGTGTCTTAGCCAGCTTTTTAATGTTGTGTACACATGCCTATCCAGACTGCTACATTACCTTGCTTACCATAGTTTCGTCAGCAGTCTGGGAAAGATGTGACAGTACAATTATACATGAAATAGAAACAAAGGAAATAATGAATCAGTTTCTTTATTATTTTAAGGCCTATCTGCAACACAATAAAACTTACTGGCATTGATTTTTTTCAAATAAAATCACATAATGTTACATTTAGCTGAATTGTGCACAAAAAGATGTAAAGTAATTATGTAGAAATTTGTCTGTACTAAATGTACCTTCTGTGCTTCCAAGGAACAACCACAGCATACTAAGCCACATAATCCTCCCATACAATAGATAGCATGTGAAAATAAAAGTAAAATGGAAAAATAATTGTTTCTACTTTTTTTTTAACATATTTTAGAAATGCAAGTTTCTATCACTGCGTGAAAGCCATGAATAGTAAAGGTCTGTACCAACATCACTGCAGTTCTGGCTAAACGTTTAGAGACTGACACAAATTTTGGTTTTCACAGTTTGCTGCTTCAGTGTTTTTACATCTTTTAGTCGGATGTAGTTTCTATAGCTACTGAGGTACGATAATAAACATTTCATATGTTTTTAGACTTTTATTGACCGATTTATCAAGTTTAGGCAAAGATTCAATATTTACAACGTTGACCCTTTTTTCAAGAATTCTGCCATTCACCCTGGCATGTTGAATATAAGCTTCTGGGCCAAGTCCTGACTGATGACAACTCATTTTTCCTATTCAGTACTTGGAGTTTATGAGAATTTCTGTGCTTTTGTTTGTCCACCCGCTTTTTGAAAATTACCACAGGTTCTCAATGGGATTGAGATCTGGGGAGTTTCCTGTCCATGGGCCCAAAATATCAATGTTTTTTTCCACTTAGTTATTACTTTTGACTTGTAACATGTTGCTCCATCATGTTGTAAAAAGTATTGTTCGTCACCAAATTGCTCCTGATTGGTTGGGTGAATTTACTCTTGGAGGATGTCTAGATACCATTCTTTATTTATGCAAGTGAGCCTGCACCCTTGGATGGCAAGGAATTACTTAGCAATGTATTGCAATTCATCTGATCACCTTTCATAACAATCTAGAGTTAGCGCAAGTTGCCAATATATGAGTAAAACTGATGCAGTAAAATTTGTGCAAAATCAAAATTTGTCTCAGTCCCAAAAATTTGGGCTTTAAATATTGTAGTGTTTCCAAGATGTGTATATAAAGTGCATATTTTATTAAATATCCTTTCGGTACAGAGCTCCAAATCCACTGCATAGATATTAAGGGAGCAGATTAATGAAACTGTTTGAAATAAGAACTATCTTTGTTGCCCATAACACTTTTTTATTTCTGAATTGTTCTCTTAAAAAATGGAAAATTGGCGAATTGAGTAAAAAGATAAAATTCTGCTTGATGCAGTCACAACTAGCGAGAGAGTACTGCATAGTATATATATCGAATGACCACTTTATTAGAAATTCCGGCCCTTTATAAGAGATTCTGTGCCTTTCACGGTTGGAGCTTCCCTCTGTGGAAATTAGACCCCGGAGTGCAGCATAAAATCAGGTGACAAGTTTTCTGTGGATCAGTTTCAGTGTGAATCCACATTTGAAAAATCCAGCGATCTGAGTGACTTCCAATGAGGCCTGGGCATCGGTGCTAGACTAGCTGGGGCTGGAATTTCATTGCCAACTCTGTGGGGTTTTCTTATCTAACGGTGTGGAGAGTACTTGAGAATGGTGTGATCAAGGAAAAACATCCAGTGGACAGAAGCAGCTCACTAATGAAAGGAGTCAGAGGAGGATGTCAGAAATTGTTCTGCCAAACAGGTGCTGCAAAGTCAAGCAGATTGCAGCTGAACATAACACTGATGCTCCCTATAAAGTGTCTGAACCCACAACTCGGTGTTGTTTAGCATGGACGCACTACAACAGCAATGACCAATTCCAGCACGATTGTTGCCTAGGGAAGCAGAATGACAAGACTTCACTGGACAAAAGAGTGCAAAAATTGGATCACTGAGCAGTGGAAAAACATCACCTAGTCAGATGAATCCAGATTTCTGTTATACCATGCTGATGGAAGAGTCAGAATTTAGTACAAACAGTATGCATCAATGATGAACCTATTCAAGGTCCAATGCACTGCTAGATGGATATCGATAATAAAGTGGCCATTCAGTGTAAATAAACAGTATATAGTAAGTTCCCAAGCTCCCTCTAGTGGTGGTTTAAAGAGGTCCTATCACCTCTCTGGTCACTTTTAGTCCATAAAGAAAACTTTTTCTAAACATGAGTGATTTTAAAAAATTTAGCAAAATGTTTTTTATTGCTGATCTACCTTACGGAAATTACTCTACAGGCTACAGGAGTTACATCCAATCTCCTGGTCAGGGGCACTCCTGGCATGTTTGGAGGTGCTCCCATAATCTCCTCTGATACATACAGTATCAGAAATGTGAGATCTCACTCATTATCGCAAGATCTCTTACCTCTGTTTGAAACTGCACTCTCGACAGTAGTTATATAGCAGTTGTCATGATCATATGTATGAATGATGACTTCTGTAATACTGCAACTGTAGACAGTGTTGTTTTATGTCTTTTCAGGGAATCTGGAACTCTGTTTTAGAAAAATGTTACAAAGATTAGGCTCTATTTAGACTTTGTTGTACACTACGCCATGGGGTTCCTTCCCAGGGATCCACCTGAATCTGCAACAACAGGTTTCAGACAGAACCTCAGAGTGGAACCATGAGCTTTCTTTGCTCACAAGATACCAATAAGCATGAACACAAATAAAGACCCTATTGGTCTCCTTTTGAGCAATGAAAGCCCATATGTCTGTCCCTGGGTTCCATCTGAATCACATTTTCGGGGATTCAGATGGAACCCCATGGCAGAGCCCTAGGACGAAGTATAAAATGAAGTCTGAAGAGAGCCTAATTCAGGAAGTCAGCACAGAATTTAGGGCCAATTAAGGTTAAAAGAAAACAAAAATAGTGTTTAAGAGAGGACGGGCACTTTAAATGAACCTGCCCATACAAGCTCTTTTATCCTTTATGCCAACCATACAATGTTCTGTCATCTACTAAATAGCCTCTCGAAAAGTCACATCAGAGTTAGTGATAAACGTTCCCTTTTCCAAACTCTTTAGAAACAAGACCAGTTTAATATTTTATGAGTCTGGTTTAATTGTAAGAATGGACACAAAGAGGAGGGGTACTGTGACACGATGCCTTAATGTTCCCTGATTGTCACTTTTGAGGCCATTTCATGAGTTTATTATTTTTATGGCTTTTTTGAGATGTCATGAAAGTAACAAGACTTGCTGAAGAGGTGACATCTTCATATTAATCACCTGCTACTCAATTTTAAAAGGGATGTCCATCCAAAATGTTAAAGGGAACCAATTGTCATATAAAACTGCCCAGAGCAATGCAACAATGAAGTAGGGCTGATTGAAAAACATATGTGGTTATGGATTCTGCAGAAAGAATATATTTTATAAAAGGGTTTCATAATTTCCTGTGTTGTATGCTAATCCTTGCCAATCGATCTGATGGGCTTGCCAGACCATCTCTGCTGCCTGGAGTATGTTCCATAATTCCATCCTTCTCTACCTTTGTGACATGGATGGCGTAGGAGATATCTTCCACTAGGCAATCAAAACCTCATGCATATTGTAGGGGAACACGGATTGGCACACACACATATGAATGTGCTGAGTCTTCCCCCAAAAAGGCAAAATGATCTGCACATGTGCCTGTTCATGATCTCCCAACACAAGTGTGAGATTTTGATGACCCTGTGGCTGATGTCTTTTACATCATCCATGTCACAGAGTCAGAGAGGGGTGGCATAATAGGACATACTTGAGACAGAAGAGACTGTCTGGTCCACCCACTGGACTAGTCAACAAGTAATTTTAAAATCCTATGAGTAAAGGGATGTCTTCTTCTTAACCAAATTGTTATGTTCTAGCCAGACGCCAAACATCTTGTCCAGATTGGATGTAATAGTTGTCCAATAAGGGCAAATATACACACCATACGTAACTTGGAGAAAGTCTGTATAACAAAACTAAAAGTAGGGAAAAGGGTAATCTCACTCTAACAAACTAATGTGAAAACTCCCTACCTAAATACGGGGTGATTGTCCTGACAAGGGTGGTCCCACTTCTGGAACAGGGGGCAACCTTGCTTGCCCCTCAGTGATGCCAGGGGGGGGGGGGGACAATTTACAGATGTTATTCACAATTAACACAACAATACAAAGCAACATATGTTACACAGTCAAACAATAAGTATTAACACTGCAGACATATCTGAAAGTGTGAAGACACCAAACAAACATGAACCTGACCAGAACTTCACTAGGTAGATGGATAACTGGGGCCCTATGAGAGGAGGAGCCAAAATAAATACACTACAATAATGGTTAATTGGGCGGGTGGAGAACCACCTCCTCGCCAACTAATCAAACCCCACACCAGCACATAGAAGTGTTCATGTCAGTGCCTAGCACTGAATGACAAGGCGCATACGTAGACCACATGGCCATATGGGCAGGGTTGACGTCATGACGTCACCCCAGACCCATTTTCTGTTTGAGTTAAACTTCAGCGTTGTATCACTCTGGGCAGCTTGGTAAATTCAGAAGTGCTGAAAGGTTTCCTTTATATTGTCCATATATTAGTAAGTTATGCATTCCGTTTTCTGCTCTGTCCTGGAAGCAGGAAAACAGAATGCCAGATCAGTCAAATGGCAGAAACAAATGGCACCAGAAAGATCTGAAGAGAGCCTCTGAGGCAAATGGTAACCTAGCTTGAATCACAAGCTAGAACAAAAGCCAAAGTGCGATAATTATGTTTTATGTGATTACAATTATATTTCCATTAAAGGAAGTTAGTGCAATTGGTTGTCACTCGTCACTATTAAATTAGCTTCTTAGAAAATGATGATCAACCGTCATCCTGTCAGCCTGTTAAATCAAATACAAACGGAATACCAAAAGGACTGCACTTCCCGATGTCCGCTTATGCCTGCTGCAACAAAACAAAAAAGTGTTAATATCTCTATAAGTAAAATAAACATAATTCAGATTTACTAATATTGGGGCAGTTTTAGATTCCGGGTGGAGATCAGCTTCGAAGGTTCAGAATTTTCTTTTTTTTAATTTATGGCTTTTTCTCCTTTGCATTGCAAATAGAAACAGCTTTTTGTCAGGATAGGAAGATGGAAGCTAATAAAATAATATTATCTACATTTCTTTATAAAGTATTACACTGGGGTGAAATGTATTAAAATGGGTGCATGTTAAAGGTGAAGCAGTTGCCCTTGGCAATCAGAGTTTTTTCAGGGGTACTTAGGAAAACCACCTGAGTGGTTGCTTTGTGCAACTGCACCATGATTCAAGATTTTAAGAATTTTAAGTTATAGTAGTTCTGAAATGTGAAACATTTTATGTTAAAGGGATTGTGTAGCTTCAATTTGAGGAATTCTGGGTTCTTAAAGGCGTTCGCCGACTCGCCTCTTAAAACAGAAAGTGGCTACAAACAGTATCTCTTTTTCTGCCTTTGGAGGACCAACATACCAACTCAATACACAGCGAATTTATTTTAATGCGTATTCTCTAGAGATGAGCGAACGTACTCGTCCGAGCTTGATACTCGTTCGAGTTTTAGCGTGTTCGAAATGCTCGTTACTCGAGACGAGTACCACGCGATGTTCGAGTTACTTTCACTTTCATCTCTGAGACGTTAGCGCGTTTTTCTGGCCAATAGAAAGACAGGGAAGGCATTACAACTTCCCCCTGCGACGTTCAAGCCCTATACCACCCCCCTGCAGTGAGTGGCTGGCGAGATCAGGTGTCACCCGAGTATATAAATAGGCCCCTCCCGCGGCTCGCCACAGATGCATTCTGACATAGTTCAGGGAAAGTGCTGCTGGTGCCGGAGCTGCTATAGGGAGAGTGTTAGGAGTTATTTTAGGCTTCAAGAACCCCAACGGTCCTTCTTAGGGCCACATCTAACCGTGTGCAGTAGTGTGGAGGCTGCTTTTTGCAGTATTGCACATTTTGTTTTTTTTTGTATATCGGCTGTGCAGAGCATTACGTCCTGCAGTAATTTTACATTGTCCAGGGCCAGTAGTGGTGAGGCAGGGACAGAAGACATATTTAGTGTATATAGGGAGTGGGCCTTTCCAAAAACATTTGGGAAAAAAAATCTATTTGGGCTGCCTGTGACCATCCTCAGTGTACTGGGTCTCTGCTGGGGGTAGTTGTCCTCCTAATTCATACGCAGCTAGCTAAGTGTTACAGCAGGCTTGCGCAAAATTCTTTCCTGCCTCTGTGTTGCCTGTTACATCACCGCTGTATTCCTGTCCACAGTGAAACAGTCTGCAGTAATTTTACATTGTCCAGGGCCAGTAGTGGTGAGGCAGGGACAGAAGACATATTTAGTGTATATAGGCAGTGGGCCTTTCCAAAAACATTTGGGAAAAAAAATCTATTTGGGCTGCCTGTGACCGTCCTCAGTGTACAGGGTCTCTGCTGGGGGTAGTTGTCCTAATTCATACGCAGCCAGCTAAGTGTTACAGCAGGCTTGCGCAAAATTCTTTCCTGGCTCTGCTGTGCGTTCCGTAAGCGAAGTCAGCCTCCAACCACAGGCCAATAAGCGGCACATTTAATTACAGAGTTCTGTTTCTGCACTACTGGTAATACAGCATGCTGAGGGGTAGGGGTAGGCCTAGAGGACGTGGACGTGGGCGAGGATGCGGAGGCCCAAGTCAGGGTGTGGGCACAGGCTGAGCCAGTGCGGTGGCCAGGGGTAGAGGCAGGGCCAGACCGAATAATCCACCAACTGTTTCCCAAAGCGCCCCCTCGCGCCATGCCACCCTGCAGAGGCCAAGGTGCTCTAAGGTGTGGCAGTTTTTCACAGAGACGCCTGACGACCGACGAACAGTGGTGTGCAACCTTTGTCGTGCCAAGATCAGCTGGGCAGCCACCACCACCAGCATGCGCAGGCATATGATGGCCAAGCACCCCACAAAGTGGGACGAAGGCCGTTAACTGCCTCCGGTTTGCACCATTGCCTCTCCCCCTGTGCCCCAACCTGCCACTGAGATCCAACCCCCCTCTCAGGACACAGGTACGAGTGCCTACCGGCCTGCACCCACACCCTCACCTCCGCTGTCCTCGGCCCCATCCAGTAATGTCTCTCAGCGCAGCGTCCAGATGTCGCTAGCGCAACTGTTTGAGCGCAAGCGCAAGTACGCCGCCACGCACCCGCACGCTCAAGCGTTAAACGTGCAGATTGCAAAATTGATCAGCCTAGAGATGCTGCCGTATAGGCTTGTGGAAACGGAGGCTTTCAAAAGCATGATGGCGGCGGCGGCCCCGCGCTACTCGGTTCCCAGTCGCCACTACTTTTCCCGATGTGCCGTCCCAGCCCTGCACGACCACGTCTCCCGAAACATTGTACGCGCCCTTACCAACGCGGTTACTGCCAAGGTCCACTTAACAACGGACACGTGGACAAGCACAGGCGGGCAGGGCCACTATATCTCCCTGACGGCACATTGGGTGAATTTAGTGGAGGCTGGGACAGAGTCAGAGCCTGGGACCGCTCACATCCTACCCACCCCCAGAATTGCGGGCCCCAGCTCGGTGCTGGTATCTGCGGCGGTGCATGCTTCCTCCACTAAACCACCTTCCTCCTCCTCCTCCAACGCAACCTCTGTCTCGCACTCAAGATGTGTCAGCAGCAGCAGCAGCACGTCGCCAGCAGTCGGTGTTGCGCTGCTTGGCAGCACAGCGGTGGGCAAGCGTCAGCAGGCCGTGCTGAAACTACTCAGCTTAGAAGAGAAGAGGCACACGGCCCACAAACTGCTGCAGGGTCTGACAGAGCAGACCGACCGCTGGCTTGCGCCGCTGAGCCTCCAACCGGACATGGTCGTGTGTGACAACGGCCGTAACCTGGTGGCGGCTCTGCAGCTAGGCAGCCTCACGCACGTGCCATGCCTGGCCCATGTCTTTAATTTGGTGGTTCAGCGCTTTCTGAAAAGCTACCCACACTTGTCATACCTGCTCGGAAAGGTGCGCCGGGTCAGCGCACATTTCCACAAGTCCAAGACGGACGCTGCCACCCTGCGGACCCTGCAACATCGGCTTAATCTGCCAGTGCACCGACTGCTGTGCGACGTGCCCACGCGGTGGAACTCTACGCTCCACATGTTGGCCAGGCTCTATGAGCAGCGTAGAGCTATAGTGGAATACCAACTCCAACATGGGCGGCGTAGTGGGAGTCAGCCTCCTCAATTCTTTACAGAAGAGTGGGCCTGGTTGGCAGACATCTGCCAGGTCCTTGGAAACTTTGAGGAGTCTACCCAGATGGTGAGCGGGGATGCTGCAATCATTAGCATCACCATTTCTCTGCTATGCCTCTTGAGAAGTTCCCTGCAAAGCATAAAGGCAGACGCTTTGCGCTTGGAAACGGTCCAGGGCCAGTAGTGGTGAGGCAGGGACAGAAGACATATTTAGTGTATATAGGCAGTGGGCCTTTCCAAAAACATTTGGGAAAAAAAATCTATTTGGGCTGCCTGTGACCGTCCTCAGTGTACAGGGTCTCTGCTGGGGGTAGTTGTCCTAATTCATACGCAGCCAGCTAAGTGTTACAGCAGGCTTGCGCAAAATTCTTTCCTGGCTCTGCTGTGCGTTCCGTAAGCGAAGTCAGCCTCCAACCACAGGCCAATAAGCGGCACATTTAATTACAGCGTTCTGTTTCTGCACTACTGGTAATACAGCATGCTGAGGGGTAGGGGTAGGCCTAGAGGACGTGGACGTGGGCGAGGATGCGGAGGCCCAAGTCAGGGTGTGGGCACAGGCTGAGCCAGTGCGGTGGCCAGGGGTAGAGGCAGGGCCAGACCGAATAATCCACCAACTGTTTCCCAAAGCGCCCCCTCGCGCCATGCCACCCTGCAGAGGCCAAGGTGCTCTAAGGTGTGGCAGTTTTTCACAGAGACGCCTGACGACCGACGAACAGTGGTGTGCAACCTTTGTCGTGCCAAGATCAGCTGGGCAGCCACCACCACCAGCATGCGCAGGCATATGATGGCCAAGCACCCCACAAAGTGGGACGAAGGCCGTTCACTGCCTCCGGTTTGCACCATTGCCTCTCCCCCTGTGCCCCAACCTGCCACTGAGATCCAACCCCCCTCTCAGGACACAGGTACGAGTGCCTACCGGCCTGCACCCACACCCTCACCTCCGCTGTCCTCGGCCCCATCCAGCAATGTCTCTCAGCGCAGCGTCCAGATGTCGCTAGCGCAACTGTTTGAGCGCAAGCGCAAGTACGCCGCCACGCACCCGCACGCTCAAGCGTTAAACGTGCACATAGCCAAATTGATCAGCCTGGAGATGCTGCCGTATAGGCTTGTGGAAACGGAGGCTTTCAAAAGCATGATGGCGGCGGCGGCCCCGCGCTACTCGGTTCCCAGTCGCCACTACTTTTCCCGATGTGCCGTCCCAGCCCTGCACGACCACGTCTCCCGAAACATTGTACGCGCCCTTACCAACGCGGTTACTGCCAAGGTCCACTTAACAACGGACACGTGGACAAGCACAGGCGGGCAGGGCCACTATATCTCCCTGACGGCACATTGGGTGAATTTAGTGGAGGCTGGGACAGAGTCAGAGCCTGGGACCGCTCACATCCTACCCACCCCCAGAATTGCGGGCCCCAGCTCGGTGCTGGTATCTGCGGCGGTGCATGCTTCCTCCACTAAACCACCTTCCTCCTCCTCCTCCAACGCAACCTCTGTCTCGCACTCAAGATGTGTCAGCAGCAGCAGCACGTCGCCAGCAGTCGGTGTTGCGCTGCTTGGCAGCACAGCGGTGGGCAAGCGTCAGCAGGCCGTGCTGAAACTACTCAGCTTAGAAGAGAAGAGGCACACGGCCCACAAACTGCTGCAGGGTCTGACAGAGCAGACCGACCGCTGGCTTGCGCCGCTGAGCCTCCAACCGGACATGGTCGTGTGTGACAACGGCCGTAACCTGGTGGCGGCTCTGCAGCTAGGCAGCCTCACGCACGTGCCATGCCTGGCCCATGTCTTTAATTTGGTGGTTCAGCGCTTTCTGAAAAGCTACCCACACTTGTCATACCTGCTCGGAAAGGTGCGCCGGGTCAGCGCACATTTCCACAAGTCCAAGACGGACGCTGCCACCCTGCGGACCCTGCAACATCGGCTTAATCTGCCAGTGCATCGACTGCTGTGCGACGTGCCCACGCGGTGGAACTCTACGCTCCACATGTTGGCCAGGCTCTATGAGCAGCGTAGAGCTATAGTGGAATACCAACTCCAACATGGGCGGCGTAGTGGGAGTCAGCCTCCTCAATTCTTTACAGAAGAGTGGGCCTGGTTGGCAGACATCTGCCAGGTCCTTGGAAACTTTGAGGAGTCTACCCAGATGGTGAGCGGGGATGCTGCAATCATTAGCATCACCATTCCTCTGCTATGCCTCTTGAGAAGTTCCCTGCAAAGCATAAAGGCAGACGCTTTGCGCTTGGAAACGGAGGCGGGGGAAGACAGTATGTCGCTGGATAGTCAGAGCACCCTCATGTCTATATCTCAGCGCGTTGAGAATGAGGGGGGGGATCATGAGGAGGAGGGGGAAGAGACAGCTTGGCCCACTGCTGAGGGTACCCATGCTGCTTGCCTGTCATCCTTTCAGCGTGTATGGCCGGAGGAGGAGGAGGAGGAGGATCCTGAAAGTGATCTTCCTAGTGAGGACAGCCATGTGTTGCGTACAGGTACCCTGGCACACATGGCTGACTTCATGTTAGGATGCCTTTCTCGAGACCCTCGCGTTACACGCATTCTGGCCACTACGGATTACTGGGTGTACACACTGCTCGACCCACGGTATAAGGAGAACCTTTCCACTCTCATACCCGAAGAGGAAAGGGGTTCAAGAGTGATGCTATACCACAGGACCCTGGCGGACAAACTGATGGTAACATTCCCATCCGACAGCGCTAGTGGCAGAAGGTGCAGTTCCGAGGGCCAAGTAGCAGGGGAGGCGCAGAGATCAGGCAGCATGTACAGCGCAGGCAGGGGAACATTCTCCAAGGCCTTTGCCAGCTTTATGGCTCCCCAGCAAGACTGTGTCACTGCTCCCCAGTCAAGGCTGAGTTGGCGGGAGCACTGTAAAAGGATGGTGAGGGAGTACGTAGCCGATCGCATGACCGTCCTCGGTGGCGCCTCTGCCCCCTACAACTACTGGGTGTCGAAGCTGGACACGTGGCCTGAACTCGCGCTGTATGCCCTGGAGGTGCTTGCTTGTCCTGCGGCTAGCGTCTTGTCAGAGAGGGTGTTTAGTGCGGCTGGGGGAATCATCACGGATAAGCGTACCCGCCTGTCAACTGACAGTGCCGACAAGCTTACACTCATCAAGATGAACAAAGCCTGGATTTCCCCAGACTTCTCTTCTCCACCAGCGGACAGCAGCGATACCTAAGCAATACGTAGGCTGCACCAGCGGATGGAAGCATAGTTCTCTATCACCATCAAAAACGGGGACCTTTTTGCTTTATCAATCTGTGTATTCTATTCATCCTCCTCCTCCTGCTCCTCCTCCTGAAACCATAATCACGTAATCACGCCGAACGGGCAATTTTTCTTAGGCCCACAAGGCTCAGTCGTATAATTTTTGTAAACAATTTTTATACGTTTCAATGCTCATTAAAGCGTTGAAACCTTCACCTGAACCAATTTTTATTTTAACTGGGCTGCCTCCAGGCCTACTTACCAATTAAGCCACATTAACCAAAGCAATTACTGGGTTTCACCTGCCCTCTTGGTTGGGCATGGGCAATTTTTCTGACGTACATTAGTACTGTTGGTACACCAATTTTTTGGGGCCCTTGCCTACAGTGTAATCCAATTAATTTTTTGCCCACCTGCATTAAAGCTGATGTTACATCAGCTGTGCTGGGCACTGCAATGGGATATATTTATGTACCGCCGGTGGGTTCCAGGGAGCTACCCATGCCGTGGGTCCACAGGAAGTTGTAACTGCATGTTTCTTCTTCTAAAGAACCCCAGTCTGACTGGGGCATGCAGTGTGGGCCGAAGCCCACCTGCATTTAACATGACATTACCTCAGCTGTGATGGGCAATGCAATGGGATATATTTATGTACCGCTAGTGGCTTCCTGGCACTCACCCATGCTGTGGGTCCACAGGGAGTTGTAACTGCATGTGTCTACTTCTAAAGAACCCCAGTCTGACTGGGGCATGCAGTGTGGGCCGAAGCCCACCTGCATTTAATCGGACGTTACCTCAGCTGTGATGGGCACTGCAATGGGATACATTTATGTACAGCCGGTGGGTTCCAGGGAGCCACCCATGCTGTGGGTGCACACGGAATTCCCATTGCGGAGTTGTACCTGCCTGTGACTATTTATAAAAAAACGCGGTCTGACTGGGGCATGCAGACACCTTGACAGAATGAATAGTGTGTGGCACATAGGTTCCCCATTGCTATGCCCACGTGTGCAGCTCCTGATGGCGGTGGCACAGGATTATATTTCTCATTGCTTCTGTACAGCATTGTGGGCTATCGCCCCACCCCTTTTAAAGAGGGTCGCTGCCTAGCCGTGCCAACCCTCTGCAGTGTGTGCCTGCGGTTCCTCCTCATGGCAGGCGCACTTATAAGTAGACATGAGGGTGGTGTGGCATGAGTGCAGCTGAAGGCTGCGCAGGGACACTTTGGTGTGAGCTGTGGACACTGGGTCGTGCGGGGGGGGGGGGGTTGGGCAGCATGTAACCCAGGAGAAGTGGCAGCGGAGTGTCATGCAGGCAGTGATTGTGCTTTGTTGGAGGTAGTGTGGTGCTTAGCTAAAGTATGCATTGCTAATGAGGGCTTTTCAGAAGTAAAAGTTGTTGGGAGGGGGGGGGGCACTCTTGCCGCTATTGTGGCTTAATAGTGGGACCTGGGAACTTGAGATGCAGCCCAACATGTAGCCCTTCGCCTGCCCTATCCGTTGCTGTGTCGTTCCCATCACTTTCTTGAATTGCCCAGATTTTCACAAATGGAAACCTTAGCGAGCATCGGCGGTATACAAAAATGCTCGGGTCGCCCATTGACTTCAATGGGGTTTGTTACTCGAAACGAACCCTCGAGCATCGCGATAATTTCGTCCCGAGTAACGAGCACCCGAGCATTTTGGTGCTCGCTCATCTCTAGTATTCTCAGAGCTGACTTCAGATTTATTTGGGCCCTTGGGTAACAAAGTCATAGTGGGCTCCCATAGTAATTTATTGGCCCTGTTGTGCCTCTTTTGTAATTTATAGACCCTGCTGTGCCCTCTGGTAATTTATAGGCCCTGCTGTGCCCTCTGGTAAATTATAGGCCTTGATGTGCCCCCTTGGTAAATTTTGTAGACCCTGTTGTGCCCCCTGAGTAATTTATAGGCCTCCTTGTGCCCCTCAAAGTCATTAATAAGACTCTACTGTGCCTTGGCAATAAAATAAAATAATTCATTCACTTCATCACACTCTCATAGTGTCCCCTGTCCTTTGCCTTGGAGTCTTCAGGACTGTGTGGAACAATGTAGGTGCTGTGATGACAGAAAAGGCACTGGGCAATAGAGCAGGAGGTGCTTGGTACCTGCAGTGTTGCTGTAATAAGGAGTTGTATCTATGTCTTTAAGACATGCATCCAATGAATTTCAAAGAACTCAGACTGCAATGAACCCATCTGTGAGTTGGTCCCCCCAGGTTCAGTGGGCTCCTGCGCCTGACTAGGTTTGCTGGGTGCTGATGCCTACCCAGAGCACAGTACTGTGTAATGCTTAAAGGGATTTTCTGGGACTCTCAGAAACTGCCCATGGACAGAAAATGGAACAAAACCACACACTTTTACATATTCAACCATAAACCGTTGCTCTGTTCCCATGCTAGTTTAGTCTTGGAAGCTAGTGGTCATGTGCCATTCATCATTCACGTGACCACTGCATCCACTCACTGGCCTCCTCGGTCACATGCCATAAATGGCACCATCATCACTGATTCTAGTCACTGGCTGCCACAGTTCTTGTGAATGATGAATGCCATCTGACCATTGCAGGACTGCACTGGAGTGACAGGGTGGTAAATACCGGATAATTTATTATTTTTTCTGTTCCATGCTGTTGGCCATTTTTTTTAGTCCAGGAAAATACCTTTAATTCACTTTGTGTTGGTTCTGCAGGGAAACCAGACATTTGCTGTTGGACTCCTCCGCAGTTTATAGCTTATTTCCAGGGGTTCCAGAAATCGGACAGGTGATTCATATATCATTTATGTAACCTTCTATCAATAATTGTCCAAAACAGATAATTCTTGACATTAGTTTGTATAAATATTAAACCTAAGTACTGTCATGTACTTAAAGAATAGTCCAAATCCAGACATTTATGATACATCTGAAAGATTACTAGGACCTTCACCTATCAGCAGAGGCGTAACTAAAAGCTCTTGGACCCCAATGAGAAATCTGTAACAGTGATCCCCACCTACTATGTGCCATTTATAATATTAGTGTCTTCTTATGTGATAGAGGGTCAGCTAAAATGCATAGAGACCACTCCCCTAAATCTACAAGAATATGTGGACATCACCATATACCTTGGCTTGCCTAATGGGAGTCAGATGATTCCCTCCATGTAATCAGTGAAAGGTCCAGATTTTAGAACCCAATTTGAAGTGGGAATACCCCTTTAACTATAACCAGATATTCATTCAGATATTAATCTGTGTACACTCGTACATTGTGTCATCCTCGTTTATTAAAGTACTTCCCAGGATTAGTGAAAAAACTAAATATGGCTGACTTTTTTTCCAAAGACAGTGCCACACCTTCAACAGTTTGTGTGTGGTACTGCAGCTCCGCCCCAGTTATTTTAGAAGAGGTCAGCTGCAATACCAGACCCATACAAATC
Organism: Eleutherodactylus coqui; assembly: GCF_035609145.1. Taxonomy (NCBI): domain Eukaryota; kingdom Metazoa; phylum Chordata; class Amphibia; order Anura; family Eleutherodactylidae; genus Eleutherodactylus; species Eleutherodactylus coqui. The sequence goes on along the minus strand of NC_089845.1, from coordinate 137,187,848 downwards.
ATTTGTGTATTGTGTCTAGAATAAACCAACCAGGTTTTCTAATCCTATTCATCCCTTTAACTAGATCTTTTGACAGCACACAATATAAGATTATATATATATATATATATATATATATATATATATATATATATATATATATATATATATATATATATATATATATATATATATATATATATATATATATATATATATATATATGATTTTCAGAGCAATATAGAGGTTTTCTGTGGAAATATATTCTTTACTAACTCATGGGAAAGACCATTAACGTGTGACGGCTGGATTGTATCTCCTTTCCTTGGGACTCAATGGCTCAATCCAACTGGAGAATAACTTCAACCATATCCAATTCAGTGTTCTAATTTTGTAGTACCTCTAAAACCCTCAGCGAAAGAACATGTATATATTAATATGGGCCAATAATTTACAGACAGGACTGTAATATCATGTAGTAAATTATAATATACACCATTCAGCCATGAGATTGCAACCATCTGCATAATACATCGTGTCCTACTTGCAGGAGGCCCTGAAAATCAGCAGTAATCCCGAAACTGATGAACACATTTTAATTAAATTTGGTCAAAACCTATGGTCAATGAGAATCAGGAACATGTGCTGAAATTGGTTCCTGTTTGCAGTCAAGCATACTTGAACCTGATGTTCCATATTGCTGAACATTCTGGTGTTACTGCAGCCATTTCTTGCACAATTTTCCTTTTTAATTTCTGAATAGTTTGTGGCTTATTCCAGAAAAATGTCCCCTAGGAGGTAGCACAGGCTCCTATTGACTGCACAACTGAAGGAAAATATGGCTGTCAGGATGGCATGGTGTGCCAGGCAAGGCAGGCAGGCTAGCCACCAAGACTAGATGTTCCATCTCCCTGGCCGGTGACTGCTGCCATGTAGACACCTGCAGTTGGGTTAAGGAGTTAAGGATGTTATAAGAGGTTTCTGATTCTCGTTTAGAAATCTATGCTGTGATCAAAATTTCATTAAAGCATCTTCATTAGTCTTGGAGTTAAAGCTAATTTTTCCAGGCCTCCACAGCAACTGGGACACCCTGTATTTTGTAGTTCCCGAAAACAGCCAATTGCTCATTTACCAGTTGCCCTTCATTGGACCACTTTTGTGGGTAACAGTCACTGCATACCAGGAACATCCCACAAGACCTGCCATTTGAAGATTTTCTTACCCTTAAATTTTCCTATACCAGACCTCCGTGTGGAGTGTTTTTTTTTTTACCGCCGGCAACGGGGCCTTGGGGTGGGCCTGATTGATGCTGTAAGCGGTTTTACCCTGACACTACCTCCAAAAACTTCAAGAACTGGCTGCTCACCTGCTGCCCCTTATAGCCCACCTCTTGATAGGTAATCAATGTTACTCATCCACTACTCAGTGGTCTTAAAGTTATGGCTACTGATGAGCATACTTTTGAAATGTTTGGTGTGGCTGGTTTACTGAATTCCAGGACAAAGCTTGGTTTGGTCCAAATTAGCTCAAACCGAACCGGAACTTTACCAGTACCCCTGAAACTGGTGTGTAACCCTGTCTAAGCCCATAAAATCCCTGTATAACAATTTTAGTTCTAATTGGAATGTATAAAGCACTTTTGAGCTGTTTTTAAGGCAAAGTTAAAAAAGAAAAAAAGGAGAAAAAGAAGGACCAAAAAGAAAAGCCAAAAAAAGGAGGAAAAAGAAAAAGAAAAATGAATCTTTTTACTTCTCATTCTTTTACCTTCTTCTATTAGTGGTTTTGAATGAGACAAACCGCTAAAGGTTCAGGTTCTCACCAAAACCAAACTTTTAGAAAAGTTTGACATTAAACAGGGTTCAACTGTTCAAGTCATGGCTGGTCGCTATATCTTACACTAGGGTTTTTTAGTACAGTTTATATATATTTTTTCTTCTTCTAAGGTGTATGTCCATTAGGATACATATTTGACAATAACAACAGGAAGTATTTTCATGAGGACACTGGATAAGAAGACCAGCAGGCCTTGATATATTGTTTCTCCACTCAGAAAAAGTGTTATGAAAGAAGGTTTCCATCCTTAAAGTAACACTTTGAGCTGAAACTCCAGACAGTCACCACACACCCAAAGTCTTGGTAAATGTCCCTTTACACGGGATGACTGCTGGATGCATAAACTCCCAACAACCGTCCCACTGACTGTCGCCCAACTATCACTCCAATACTTACATGAGAGAGATAGTCAATTAAGTGAATGGAATTGGAGTGGGCCGGAATCGTTCCAGCCCGCCGCCTCCATTCACAGTAAACAGGAGTTGCTCAAACATTGAGCGGCTCTTGCTTACACCGACAGATAGTGACTTGTTTTTAAGTTCAGCTAAAAACCAAGCAACTCCAACAAGTGAGTGATTTCTTGATCATGGCCCTGTCGGCGTCCCCGTGTATACGAGACAATTATCACCTAAATTTGCTGTTTCCAGTGAGAATTCTGGCTATAAATATATAATCGCCATGTGTAAAGTAACTTTTAGTCCCGACTAGTTGAAAGATCAGCGTTGTCCTCTTGTAGGTTTCTCGTAGACCCTCAGATCTTGAGCAGCAGTTATGATCTATCCAGGAACCTGCACAGCAGGTGGACACCTTTACTGCAGCCAGAAGCTCAATTTATCATGTAGTAAAGGAGTTTATTAGGTATTTTGTATTGTTATTACTATGTCCAAACAGTACACCATGAGAAAATCCCAAAATGTAAAATGAAGAATGGTTGCTACACCTGAATGCAAAGAACCACATCCAAGTAGGATAAAATGATCGTAGACATAGAAAAATCCAAAATGAACCAGAAACAATCCGGATCTACCAAAACTCTTCTCCTCCGCTGCTCCTCGTGCTCGCTCGTTCTCGGTTTTTCAGTCGTAACATTTCCATGACACTTTTAGCGTAAATGTCCCTTAGGTTAACACTTATGTCGGATTCAGTACTGATGTTTTTCATCAGCTTCTTTAAGGCCTCTCTTTGCCTCAGAGCCACCTCCTTCATTTTTAATGTGAAGTAACAAGCAGCAAATCGGTCATTGATAATAGCAATTGGCAGTGCTAAAACTAAGATCCCGGATAAAATGCACAAAAAGGCAACAAGTTTACCAAATGTTGTGTCTGGTCTGATATCTCCGTAGCCTACAGTTGTCATGGAGGTTGTCGCCCACCACCAGGCACTGGGGACACTTGTGAAAGTCGTGTCAGGGACATTATACTCCACGGCGTATTCCAGGGCAGAGAAAATAGAAATTCCCACCGACAAGAAGAGAAGCAGGAGGCCGACTTCTTCATAACACTGAGCGATGGTCATTCCTAAAGACCTTAATCCTGGAATATGAAAAGACAAGAATCAATCAATTTACTGTACAGTATATGCAAAAAACATCCAAAAAACATCCAGGTTATCATGAAGATTCTTGGGAAGAAATTGTACAGGATTAGCAAAACAGAAACAGTACCACACCTGCGCATGAGTTGTGTCCGGTATTGTAGTTTAGTTCAATTAAAGTAATTGAGGCTGTGATGCAATACCATACACAACCTGTTGACAGGTGTGGCGCTGTTTATCTTCATCTTTTTGCAATCATCAACATTTCTATTTTATTTCCATGTATATATGTTCATTTTTATGTGCAACTCAAAATGACTCTCCTAGTCAGGTGAATAGCTCTAGCCTCTACTTTACGGATATTTTGCCTTTTCTGTAGTTTTTAACACTTTAGCTACCATATCTTTTTTTTTTTTTATTTGTTTTCTTCATTCCCGCCATAACTTTATGATTTCTCCATCAACATAGCTGTGCTACAACTTGTTTTTTGTGTATCAAATGGTATTTTTGAATGGTATCATTAAAAGCATTTTATAAGTATTGGAAAGCTTTAAAAAAAGTGGGATGATATGAAAAAGCACAATTGCGCCACTTATTAGGGGGTTTTGCTTTTGTAGCATTTATAGTGCTGTAAAAAGGAGGTGTTAACTTCATTCTATGGGCCAGTACCATTATGACAGCATTATGCTTACAAGTTTTTTTGGTTTTATTACTATTAAAAAATGAAGTCATATTCTGGGCCACGTAACATTTTAATTTTTCTGCCGATGGAACAGTGTGAGGGCTTGTTGTTTTGCGGGATGAGTTGTAGTTTTTAATTCTCCTATTTTTGGGTACGTATGACTTTTTGATTACTTTTTTTTCCTGAAACGGGGTGACCAAAGAAACACAGTTCTGTCACTACGTATTTTTTTTACTGCATGTTCTGTATGAGGGCTCCGTCAGATGAGCGGATATCCTCGCGGAAAAAAAAAACCGCACCGTTTGTGGGTAAAAATCCGCACCTACCAAAGATAGAACATATGGATGGCAATGGACGTGGTCATGCGGATTTATTTCCGCACGCAGTGCAGTTTTTTTTCCACTCAAAAAAATGCACGGATATCCATCTGCCTGACCGAGCCCTGGAGTAAACAATACGATACTTAGTTTGTTTTTTTTCGGACATGCTCATACCAATTATGTTTTTTCTTTGTTGTTTAGATTGTTTGCATGCAAAATTTGAAAAGGGTTTTCTTAATTTTTAATATTTTTTTATCGCAAAACATTTTTTGACTTTATCTTACACTCTTTTTATTCTCCCTAAGGACTAAAAAAATTGTTTGAAAAAATGCTGAAAAAATTAAGAATTACAGTATATTGTATTTTTAACATTCACATACCCTATGGCAAAAGTCAAGTAGTCAGCGGGCTCAGCTCTCGAACCTGCTTCATACCCAGCCCTCACATGAATGTCACACAAGGAAAAGGTAGTAATAGAGTTGTGTTTATACACCACAGCCTATCGGAGAAGATAGATCTAAAAGAGGAGGGAGGGAGTAGCAGCCTGAGTCAATGATGATACAGGGTGTGTCTTCCTGAACCAATGATGAGGCAGGGTGTATATCAGACTACCATAGACTTCCTATAGACACTGGAGCTAAGCTGTAGTCACTGATCACAGCACTGCCATAATGGAGCTGGGCTAAAATGTAACCAAAGAGAAAAAACTGAGGAAAATTATTAATAGATAATCATCCCCTATGATATGTGTATCATTTTTGAGCTCACAAATAGACATTCAATTAGATCTGTCAGTCATACTAAACCCTAAAAGGCTTAGTACCTAGTGCTGTAGAAGTATTGTAATATTCACTATGCAGTTGTGTACTTCACTGCATAAGACATATCCAATTGTCACCCCACATCCAAAAATTTGCTTCAACCAGAAGGCCGTGAGAGGCTCTGTCCCTGTGTTTGAATTATATTCCATTTCTCTTTGTTTCTTATCATTTCTCATGGGAAGAATCAACATGGAATAATGTGAATTAAAATTTGTCAATAATTAAGAAAAAAATGTGACCCTTTACCATGAATGTAACGCTTGTCTGGGACTGCAGTTTTTGCAGAAACAGTGTTGACAGGGCCGCAATGAAACTGCATGTAAAAGATGGCGCTAATGAATCTCATTGCTCACAATTATTTGTAGATTAGTAGAGAAGCATATAAGGGAGTGATCTATGACAAGCTATTGCAGAGCAAAGAGTCCATCTTGCACAGGGTCCTCTGCTGCCTGCGAGCACCTCTGCTGTTATGTGTGACCCTACTAAGGGGGACTTTAAACTGGACAATTATCATCTGAATAGTTGCTTGAAGTGGTCACAAAACTGTACAAGCAATTTTGTTTGTGTGCTATTGCATAGAGTGATTATGTCACTGTTTTCCAGCCTCATCTGTATTGCAACGTAATGGCCACAATATGCAAGTGGGTCCTGGCTGGAGTCATGATATTAGCACAGCCCAGCATGTGCTCTGTCAATCAGCACCAGATGCCAATCAGTCCACATCCATCAGATGATATATGGTTCGATTTGTCGGCAAGGACAAACATGGGGTCACCCTGATCAGGGCGTTTACCCTGCTTTAGGCAGGGTTTTCCTGTTGCAGTATACTAGGGTGAGATTTCCCTTCTTCTCCTTATTTAGCTTCATTATTGCTTGTTTTGTACTCCGAGTTATTTACAGAGTGTGTATATACGTAATCTGAAAGAGGTGTTTTTGACATCCAACTTGGGCATAACAGATTGTTGTTCACTTGTTCAGTTTTGCGATTGCTAAACAAATTGTTGGGTTCATTTACATGGGCTGAAATATGACTGGTTGACTGGTTAGGGGGCGTGAGTTTTTTTGGCGAGCGTGTATTTGAAATCTTGACTCTTCCTAAACGCATGTTCATTGGTTGCCGAGTGTACTGAACACACAAGAATGAATAAACATTAGGTGGAAGGGAAAAATGTTTCGGAAAAGGCGGGCCAATCAGCATTTAGTGGGAAGCGCATGCCGAACAATCGCACACCTCTCTGTAAAGTTGTGGGCTAGTCACTGAAGGACAATGATTACCTGTATATAGCTTCCCTGAGTCCTGATACCTTGTTCGTTATTTCTTGACTCCTGTTTCTTGTTGCTGGTTCCGTGTCTTCCTGTCTAGTTCCACCGCATGTCTTGTTCCTCCCTCAATTAGCCCTTTATATAAACCTGGCCCTGTTTCTTCCTTCCTTGCATGTTTATTGTGCTCAATACCTCAGCCTATAAACCTGCTCCTACCTTTACTTGCTCCCTACAAAAGAAGACTGTTCCAGACCTCGGCTATCCCACATGACTATCCTTCTGCCTAAACCCACTGTACTGCACCGCCATCTTGTGAACCAGACCTTGGCTACTCCTGGACCACGCTACCCTCCAGTAAGTGGCTACAACATGAGATTCCAGTCCCGTGCCAGACACATGACAGAATAAAAACGCCCAAACATGGAGTCCGTTGTAGCCACAATACGAAAACAAGTTACGGAGTTACAAGAATTCTGTACAACGTACCAGGAGAAGGTCTCTACCTTAGAAAAAGAGGTAGATATGTTGCAGAAACAAGTACGGGAGTTACACAATTCAGAGGCCGATGTTCGTATGCCATTACTACCATTTGCATACTGGCATACGAACTGCCGTATGCCATTTGCTAAAAGCTCAGTTCTAGTTTGCACCAAACCAAACTTTTAGCAAAGTTCTACCCAAAACAGGGTTATATTGGTTCGGTTTGCTCAATGCTAATTTTTAGCAACACTCAAAACTGCAGAAGGCATCAAACCAAGTTCTTAGAGTGGTTTCTAAATATCTTCTGTGAAAACCCATAGAGGGGAAAGAAGTCAAAAAATTGAAAGGTCTTTCTGGAAAGGTCCATTGTAATCTTACCAACCAGCAGAAAAACGTTATCATGTCATTTCAAACAGCTACAAATGCCTATTTTTCCACATTTCGTGAAATGGGATGCATTGATGTCTTTGCTTCTGGCAGCCTTTTTTCCCCTAACCCTACTAAAGTATTTTATGGCTGGGATAGTGACCCAGTGGTTACTATTGTTACATTCGTGCAGGATGAAAGCACCGAGCTCTCCATGGATGTCACCAACACATCAGACCTAGACCCAACCAATACCCGCAATGGAAAGATATAGACATGTATCATAACACCAAAGTGTGGGGAACACAAAATAGGGCAACTAATGGCAACAGAAATAAAGGGAAGGAAAAGCTATCCCTAACCAGCCTTGGTGGGGCTCCCTGACAGAAAGAAGGCACTCATTTGTGCCCAGTGCTGAATGACATGGTGCATGTGCTGAAGGCGCAGTCACAAGGGCTGCCGGGGATGACATGGCTGTTGTCATGATATCAATATAGCTCAGTTTCCTAATTACAGCCAGCACGCTGCAACAAGTCCTATTTCTTTGACATGTTGGGGCCATGGGTTCTAATCTGGCTATGGCTGTGGTGTTTTATCCATGAGGTCACAACAATAACCATATTGTGTCTCCTTTGTAATCTTTTTACATAAAGCTTATTTTCAATATGAAATTATATTTTAAAAAATCAGTAGAATAAAGTCTAGCACTGGATGGAAAAAATTTAGTATTTTCACTGTGATACAGAAGAAACATGCATAACCTACATAAATCCCATCGTCGAGAACTTTGCATTTTCTTTCATGCTCTGGTGAATGTTGATACATATGTATTTCCTTTTGACCGTGTTCTGCCACAGACCTGTTCCTCTGGGAAGCTCCCGAGAATCTTAATAACTGAGCGCCTGTGGCATCAGCACTACAATAATAGCCAAGGTTAAAGGACGAACAAACATATTTAATAATAATTAGATTTATTCGTGTATTGCTCTCTCATAAAAAATATGCTTTAATTATTCATGCTCGTGCCTACGAGGAACATAATATGAATTAGTCAGTGTGAACTTTATTGTGCATTTATTTTTATTAATATCTATTGCAAATTGGTCAGATTAGCCTATATATAATACTAAGCTTTTATTAACTATCCATGGATAGGTGATAGAAGTCTGATCATGGGGGTCACCGCTGAGACCCCGACCAATCCTGAGAATGGAGGTACTGTACCAATCTAAGCCATGTCCCTAAAGCACTAAAGGAGTTTTCTTCCTAAATGCTATCATGAGGATAGGTGATAAATGTATGATCACTCAGGCCAGTTGTTCACTAGAATTGGGTTTCTGAGTCCCCCTGTCCTCCATGTCCTCTAAAGTCCAGTGCTCACACACTCCCATACAGACTAAAGCCTCAGGGACCTGGGTGCAAAGGTTTATCTCGGACCCCCGCCACACCTATACCCGTACCCATGCCTAAATCGCACTGCATAAAGCTGCAAAATGAATTTACTTATATGATCTAACCCCTTGGCAAAATGCTTTCCAAACATGACATATTTCTTGGACTACTTGAAAAGGTGTTTTTAGCCCCTTAGGCCACTCTTACACATGCGCTTTTTACCACGATTACCACAGGGTTCAAAACGCAGTAAACTCTTCCATTGATTTCAGTGGGGCATCACAGACCTGTGCTCAAATATGGTGTTTACTAACGTCTCAATTTTCAAATGCTGTCTGCTCTATTCTGGCATGTTTTCACACTTTTTACCGTACCTCATCACTCATCACAATGATGGGGTGCGTAAAAAAGCCTTGTTGAATGCAGTAACCTGCGTTCGAAAAGGGCAATAAAACTTGCGGCAAAATGCTGTAATCAACATCGCGGCATTTTGCCGACATTGTGTGCGAGAGTGACCTTAGGCTGTGTTCATGTTTTTTGTTGTATTTTTGAACCGCAATTAAAAAAAAACACATTAAAAAAACTACATGCAGTAATAATTAGAGATGAGCGAGCACCAAAATGCTCGGGTGCTCGTTACTCGAGACGAAATTTTCGCGATGCTCGAGGGTTCGTTTCGAGTAACGAACCCAATTGAAGTCAATGGGCGACTCGAGCATTTTTGTATATCGCCAATGCTCGCTAAGGTTTTCATTTGTGAAAATCTGGGCAATTTAAGAAAGTGATGGGAACGACACAGCAATGGATAGGGCAGGCGAGGGGCTACATGTTGGGCTGCATCTCAAGTTCACAGGTCCCACTATTAAGCCACAATAGCGGCAAGAGTGGGCCCCCCCCTCCCAACAATTTTTACTTCTGAAAAACCTTCATTAGCAAGGCATACCTTAGCTAAGCACCACACTACCTCCAAAAGAGCACAATCACTACCTGCATGACACTCCGCTGCCACTTCTCCTGGGTTACATGCTGCCCAACCCCCCCGCACGACCCAGTGTCCACAGCGCACACCAAAGTGTCCCTGCGCAGCCTTCAGCTGCCCTCATGCCACACGCTGGCCTCAGCCACACCACCCTCATGTCCATTTATAAGTGCGTCTGCCATGAGGAGGAACCGCAGGCTCACACTGCAGAGGGTTGGCACGGCTAGGCAGCGACCCTCTTTAAAAGGGGCGGGGCGATAGCCCATAATGCTGTATAGAAGCAATGAGAAATCCAATCCTGTGCCACCTCCATCAGGAGCTGCAAACGTGGGCATAGCAATGGGGAACCCATGTGCCACACACTATTCATTCTGTCAAGGTGTCTGCATGCCCCAGTCAGACCGCGGTTGTTTATAAATAGTCACAGGCAGGTACAACTCCGCAATGGGAATTCCGTGTGCACCCACAGCATGGGTGGCTCCCTGGAACCCACCGGCTGTACATAAATATATCCCATTGCATTGCCCATCACAGGCGAGGTAACATCAGGTTTAATGCAGGTGGCCTTCGGCCCACACTGCATGCCCCAGTCAGACTGGGGTTCTTTAGAAGTGGACAGATGGAGTTACAACTCCGTGTGGACCGACAGCATGGATGGGTCCCAGGAAGCCACCGGCGGTACATAAATATATCCCATTGCATTGCCCATCACAGCTGAGGTAACATCAGGTTTAATGCAGGTGGCCTTCGGCCCTCACTGCATGCCCCAGTCAGACTGGGGTTCTTTAGAAGTGGACACATGGAGTTACAACTCGGTGTGCACCGACAGCATGGGTGGGTCCCAGGAAGCCACCGGTGATACATAAATATATAACATTGCATTGCCCATCACAGCTGAGGTAACGTCCGATTAAATGCAGGTGGTCTTCGGCCCACACTGCATGCCCCAGTCTGACCGGGGTTTTTAATACATATACACTGGCAGGTACAAATCCCTAATGTGAAGTCCCTGTGGACCCACAGCATGGGTGGCTCCCTGGAACCCACCGGTGGTAGATAAATATATCCCATTGCAGTGCCCAGCACAGCTGAGGTAACGTCAGCTTTAATGCAGGTGGGCAAAAAATTAATTGGATTACACTGTAGGCGAGGGCCCCCAAAAATTGGTGTACCAACAGTACTAATGTACATCAGACAAATTGCCCATGCCCAACCAACAGGGCAGGTGAAACCCATTAATCGCTTTGGTTAATGTGGCTTAATTTGTAACTAGGCCTGGAGGCAGCCCAGTTAAAATAAAAATTGGTTCAGGTGCAAGTTTCAATGCTTTATTGAATTGAGAATTGAAACGTATAAACATTGTTTACAAAAGTTATATGACTGAGCCTTGTGGGCCTTAGAAAAATTGCCCATTCGGCGTGATTACGTGAGGTTTCAGGAGGAGGAGCAGAAGGAGGAGGAGGAATATAATACACAGATTGATGAAGCTAAAAGGTCCCCGTTTTTTATGGTTATAGAGAACAATGCTTCCATCCGCGGGTTGCAGCCTACGTATTGTTTAGGTATCGCTGCTGTCCGCTGGTGGAGAAGAGAAGTCTGGGGAAATCCAGGCTTTGTTCATCTTTATGAGTGTAAGCCTGTCGGCACTGTCGGTTGACAGGCGGGTACGCTTATCCGTGATGATTCCCCCAAGACGCTAGCCGCAGGACAAGCAAGCACCTCCAGGGCATACAGGGCATACAGCGCGAGTTCAGGCCACGTGTCCAGCTTCGACACCCAGTAGTTGTAGGGGGCAGAGGCGTCATGGAGGACGGTTGTACGATCGGATACGTACTCCCTCACCATCCTTTTACAGTGCTCCCGCCGACTCAGCCTTGACTGGGGAGCGGTGACACAGTCTTGCTGGGGAGCCATAAAGCTCTCAAAGGCCTTGGAGAGTGTTCCCTTGCCTGTGCTGTACATGCTGCCTGATCTCTGCGCCTCCCCTGCTACCTGGCCCTCGGAACTGCGCCTTCTGCCACTAGCGCTGTCGGATGGGAATTTTACCATCAGTTTGTCCGCCAGGGTCCTGTGGTATAGCATCACTCTCGAACCCTTTTCCTCTTCGGGTATGAGAGTGGAAAGGTTCTCCTTATACCATGGGTCGAGCAGTGTGTACACCCAGTAATCCGTAGTGGCCAGAATGCGTGTAACGCGAGGGTCACGAGAAAGGCATCCTAACATGAAGTCAGCCATGTGTGCCAGGGTACCTGTACGCAACACATGGCTGTCCTCACTAGGAAGATCACTTTCAGGATCCTCCTCCTCCTCCTCCTCCTCAGGCCATACACGCTAAAAGGATGACAGGCAAGCAGCATGGGTACCCTCAGCAGTGGGCCAAGCTGTCTCTTCCCCCTCCTCCTCATGCTCCTCCCCCTCCTCCTCCTCCTCCTCCTCAACGCGTTGAGATATAGACAGGAGGGTGCTCTGACTATCCAGCGACATTCTGTCTTCCCCCGGCTCTGTTTCCGAGCGCAAAGCGTCTGCCTTTATGCTTTGCAGGGAACTTCTCAAGAGGCATAGCAGAGGAATGGTGACGCTAATGATTGCAGCATCCCCGCTCACCATCTGGGTAGACTCCTCAAAGTTTCCAAGGACCTGGCAGATGTCTGCCAACCAGGCCCACTCTTCTGTAAAGAATTGAGGAGGCTGACTCCCACTACGCCGCCCATGTTGGAGTTGGTATTCCACTATAGCTCTACGCTGCTCATAGAGCCTGGCCAACATGTGGAGCGTAGAGTTCCACCGTGTGGGCACGTCGCACAGCAGTCGATGCACTGGCAGATTAAACCGATGTTGCAGGGTGCGCAGGGTGGCAGCGTCCGTGTTGGACTTGCGGAAATGTGCGCTGAGCCGGCGCACCTTTACGAGCACGTCTGACAAGCGTTGGTAGCTTTTCAGAAAGCGCTGAACCACCAAGTTAAAGACGTGGGCCAGGCATGGCACGTGCGTGAGGCTGCCGAGCTGCAGAGCCGCCACCAAATTACGGCCGTTGTCACACACGACCATGCCCGGTTGGAGGCTCAGCGGCGAAAGCCAGCGGTCGGTCTGCTCTGTCAGACCCTGCAGCAGTTTGTGGGCCATGTGCCTCTTCTCTCCTAAGCTGAGTAGTTTCAGCACGGCCTGCTGACGCTTGGCCACCGCTGTGCTGCCACGCCGCGCGACACAGACTGCTGGCGACGTGCTGCTGATACATCTTGATTGCGAGACAGAGGTTGCATAGGAGGAGGAGGAGGGTGGTTTAGTGGAGGAAGCATACACCGCCGCAGATACCAGCACCGAGCTGGGGCCCGCAATTCTGGGGGTGGGTAGGACGTGAGCGGTCCCAGGCTCTGACTCTGTCCCAGCCTCCACTAAATTCACCCAATGTGCCGTCAGGGAGATATAGTGGCCCTGCCCGCCTGTGCTTGTCCACGTGTCCGTTGTTAAGTGGACCTTGGCAGTAACCGCGTTGGTGAGGGCGCGTACAATGTTGCGGGAGACGTGGTCGTGCAGGGCTGGGACGGCACATCGGGAAAAGTAGTGGCGACTGGGAACCGAATAGCGCGGGGCCGTTGCCGCCATCATGTTTTTGAAAGCCTCCGTTTCCACAAGCCTATACGGCAGCATCTCCAGGTTTATCAATTTGGCTATGTGCACGTTTAACGCTTGAGCGTGCGGGTGCGTGGCAGCGTACTTGCGCTTGCGCTCAAACACTTGCGCTAGCGACGGCTGGACGGTGCGCTGAGAGACATTGCTGGATGGGGCCAAGGACAGCGGAGGTGAGGGTGTGGGTGCAGGCCGGGAGACGGTCATGCCTGTGTCCTGAGAGGGGGGTTGGATCTCAGTGGCAGGTTGGGGCACAGGGGGAGAGGCAGTGGTGCAAACCAGAGGCGGTGAACGGCCTTCGTCCCACCTTGTGGGGTGCTTGGCCATCATATGCCTGCGCATGCTGGTGGTGGTGGCTCCCCGGCTGATATTGGCACAGCAAAGGTTGCACACCACTGTTCTTCGATCGTCTGCACTCTCAGTGAAAAACTGCCAGACCTTTGAGCACCTCGGCCTCTGCAGGGTGGCATGGCGTGAGGGGGCGCTTAGGGAAACAGTTGGTGGATTATTCGGTCTGGCCCTGCCTCTACCCCTGGCCACCGCACTGCCTCTTCCAACCTGCCCTGCTGCTGCACTTGCCTCCCCCTCTGAAGACCTGTCCTCAGTAGGCTTAGCAAACCAGGTGGGGTCAGTCACCTCATCGTCCTGCTGCTCTTCCTCCGAATCCTCTGTGCGCTCCTCCCTCGGACTTACTGCAATTACTACTACCTGAGTGATAGACAACTGTGTCTCATCGTCATCGTCCTCCTCACCCGCTGAAAGCTCTTGAGACAGTTGCCGAAAGTCCCCAGCCTCATCCCCCAGACCCCGGGAACTTTCCAAAGGTTGGGCATCGGTCACGACAAACTCCTCCGGTGGGAGAGGAACCATTGCTGCCCATTCTGGACAGGGGCCCGAGAACAGTTCCTGGGAGTCTGCCTGCTCCTCAGAACGTGTCATTGTAATGGAATGAGGAGGCTGGGAGGAAGGAGGAGCAGCAGCCAGAGGATTCAGAGTCGCAGCAGTGGACGGCGTAGAACTCTGGGTGGTCGATAGATTGCTGGATGCACTTTCTGCCATCCACGACAGGACCTGCTCACACTGCTCATTTTCTAATAAAGGTCTACCGCGTGGACCCATTAATTGTGAGATGAATGTGGGGACGCCAGAAACGTGCCTCTCTCCTAATCCCGCAGCAGTCGGCTGCGATACACCTGGATCAGGAGCTCGGCCTGTGCCCACACCCTGACTTGGGCCTCCACGTCCTCGCCCGCGTCCACGTCCTCTAGGCCTACCCCTACCCCTCAGCATGGTGTATTACCAGTAGTGCAGAAACAGAACGCTGTAATTAAATGTGCCGCTTATTGGCCTGTGGTTGGAGGCTGACTTCCCTTACGGAACACACAGCAGAGCCAGGAAAGAATTTTGCGCAAGCCTGTAGTGAGACGTAGGTGCGTATGACTGAGCTAGTGGAATTCACAGCGCAGACGCAGTCAAGTGTCCAAAGGTCACTAGTAGGCCTTAAGTATTTTGCTTCTATTTTTTTAAAGGCTGAGCTGAGACAGCAGACAGATACTGTAGGCAGCATATATATGTATACTGTTTCCCTCTGGACAGGATGACGGCGGTGATGTAACGGGCAACGCAGAGCCAGGAAACAATTTTGCGTAAGCCTGCTGTAACACTTAGCTGCGCATTAATTAGGACTACTACCCCCAGCAGACACGCAGTACACTCAAGACGGTCACAGGCAGCCCAAAGATAGTATTTTTCCCAAATTTATTTGAAAAAGCCCACTGCCTATATAGACAGTATATCTCTTTCACCTTTCCCACTGTCCCTCCCTCACCAGTACTGGCCCTATACTATGTACAATTACTGCAGACTCAGGACGCAATGCTCTGCACGCCAATCAGGGGGCAGGTCTGACTCACACCCCCTTCACACCCACTGCAGGCCGGCCGCGCGGAACTCCGGCTGCCGGGAGCAGGTGAGTATATATATATTTTATTTTAACACTTTTCTGGATGAATTGCAGGGAAGGGCTTATATATTTAAGCCCTTCCCGACAATTCATCCCGCACTCTCCGGCAGCCCATTGCTTTCAATGCAGTCGGCTGTATTGCCGGCTCCATTGAATTCAATGGGCAAACATCGTTCTTCTCTGCCACAGCTGTTACAGCTGTGGCAGAGAAGAATGATTTGTCTACTATATGTTCTCAATGGGGTCGGCGCTGCTGCCGCCGGCCCCATTGAGCGCATATAGAGAAGAGAACAGGAATCGCAGATCGCAGATAGGTGCGATCTGCGATTTCTGTTCTATTATTTATCGGACGAGCGCATAAAAAGCGCTCATGTGTCCGATACCATTGCAAAGCAATGGTTTTTAAAAAAAAAAATCGCCAGACGCATGCGCATGCGCAAATCGTGCAAAAAAACGTCGTCTGACTAAGGCCTGACTCTGCGTGACTCATTCAATGTATTCAAGAAACTGCATAGACTATTAAAAACAGCATGCAGGTTTTTGATATGTTTTTTAATTGTGTGCAAAGTGCGCAATTATATGCAGGAAATGCCCAGGTTATACCATTATGCTCCACATTACTATATACAGGAGATGTGTGTATATGTATATATATATATATATATATATATATATATATATATATAAAATCTATAAAGCTGAAAGCCCTCACTGACTGACTGACTGACTGACTCACTGACTGACTCGCCAAAAGTTCTCCAACTTCCCGATGTCGTAGAAACATGAAATTTGGCGCAAGCATAGATTATCTCCAAAATAGGAAAACAAATTGGGTCCCAACTCGATTATTCAAATCTAGCGCAAAAGAATTGGCGTTGAAATTTAACGTACATAATCTAAATCACTCACTTCCCAATGTCATAGAAACGGGAAATTTGGCACGAGCATTGATTATGACATAAATAGGAAAAGCTAAAGGGTCCCAACTCGATTATTCAATTCTATGCGCAAAGGAATTGGCATCGAAATTTTACGCGCGGAATGTAATTTTCTCACTTTCCGGTGTCATAGAAACGGGAAATTTGGCACGAGCATTGATTATGTCATAAGTAGGAAAAGCTAATGGGTCCCAACTCGATTATTCAATTCTATGCGCAAAAGAATTAGCGTCCAAATTTTACGTACGGAATCTAATTTTCTCACATTCCGGTGTCATAGAAACGGGAAATTTGGCACGACCATTGATTATGTCAAAAATAGGAAAAGCTAATGGGTCCCAACTCCATTATTCAATTCTAGCGCAAAAGAATTGGCGTCGAAATTTTACGTGCGGAATGTAATTTTTTCACTTTCCGGTGTCATAGAAACGGGAAATTTGGCACGAGCATTGATTATGTCATAAATAGGAAAAGCTAATGTGTCCCAACTCCATTATTCAATTCTATGCGCAAAAGAATTAGCGTCCAAATTTTACGTATGGAATCTAATTTTCTCACATTCCGGTGTCATAGAAACGGGAAATTTAGCACGAGCCTTGATTATGTCATAAATAGGGAAAGCTAATGGGTCCCAACTCCATTATTCAATTCTATGCGCAAAAGAATTAGCGTCCAAATTTTACGTACATAATCTAAATCTCTCACTTCCCAATGTCATAGAAACATGAAATTTGGCACAAGCATTGATTGTGTCATAAATATGAAAAGTTAATGGGTCCCAACTCGATTATTCAATTCTAAGCGCAAAAGAATTAGTGTCCAAATTTTATGTACGTAATCTAATTCTCTCACTTCCTGATGTCATTTTATATGAAGGAAACGTCGCATGGTTACCTCCCCGTGGTATTTCCTGGGTAACGCAGAGAACTATGCAAAATGGTGAACATATTTTTTTTCCTCAGTATCCACGACTTCATAAGCTTTTCCGTGTGAACACCAGATAAACACCAGTACCAAATTAACTCGGGCGAAGCCGGGTATATCAGCTAGTGTATATATATAAAGACGAAAGCCCTCACTGACTGACTGACTCGCCAAAAGTTCTCCAACTTCTCGATGTCGTAGGAACATGAATTTTGGCGCAAGCATAGATTATCTCCAAAATAGGAAAAGTAATTGGGTCCCAACTCGATTATTCAATTCTAGCGCAAAAGAATTAGCGTCGAAATTTAACGTACATAATCTAAATCTCTCTCTTCCCAATATCATAGAAACTTAAAATTTGGCACGAGCATTGAATATGTCATAAATAGGAAAAGTTAATAGGTCCCAACTCGATTATTCAATTCTATGCGCAAAAGAATTAGCGTCGAAATTTAACGTACATAATCTAAATCTCTCACTTCCCAGTGTCATAGAAACTAGAAATTTGGCACGAGCATTGAATATGTCATAAATAGGAAAAGATAATGGGTCCCAACTCAATTATTCAATTCTAGCGCAAAAGAATTGTTGTCAAAATTTTACGTGCGGAATGTAATGTTTTCACTTTCCGGTGTCATAGAAACGGGAAATTTGGCACGAGCATTGATTATGTCATAAATAGGAAAAGCTAATGGGTCCCAACTCCATTATTCAATTCTAAGCGCAAAAGAATTAGCGCCCAAATTTTACGTGCGGAATGTAATTTCTTCACTTTCCGGTGTCATAGAAAAAGGAAATTTGGCACAAGCATTGATTATGTCATAAATAGTAAAAGCTAATGGGTCCCAACTCCATTATTCAATTCTATGTGCAAAAGAATTAGCGTCCAAATTTTACGTACGGAATCTAATTTTCTCACTTTCCGGTGTCATAGAAACGTGAAATTTGGCACGAGCATTAATTATGTCATAAATAGGAAAAGCTAATGGGTCCCAACTCCATTATTCAATTCTATGCGCAAAAGAATTAGCGTCCAAATTTTACGTATGGAATCTAATTTTCTCACTTTCCGGTGTCATAGAAACGTGAAATTTGGCACGAGCATTGATTATGTCATAAATAGGAAAAGTTCATAGGTCCCAACTTGATTATTCAATTCTAGCGCAAAGGAATTGGCATCGAAATTGTACATGCGGAATGTAATTTTTTTCACTTTCCGGTGTCATAGAAACGGGAAATTTAGCACGAGCATTGATTATGTCATAAATAGGAAAAGCTAATGGGTACCAACTCCATTATTCAATTCTATGCGCAAAAGAATTAGCGTCCAAATTTTACGTGCGGAATGTAATTTTCTCACTTTCCGGAGTCATAGAAACAGGAAATTTGGCGCGAGCATTGATTATGTCATAAATAGGAAAAGCTAATGGGTCCCAACTCTATTTTTTAATTCTATCCGCAAAAGAATTAGCGTCCAAATTTTACGTGCGGAATGTAATTTTCTCACTTTCCGGTGTCATAGAAACGGGAAATTTGGCACAAGCATTGATTATGTCATAAATAGGAAAAGCTAATGGGTCCCAACTCCATTATTCCATTCTAAGCGCAAAAGAATTAGTGTCCAAATTTTACGTACATAATCTAAAGCTCTCACTTCCCAATGTCATAGAAACATGAAATTTGGCACAAGTATTGATTGGGTCATAAATATGAAAAGTTAATGGGTCCCAACTCGATTATTCAATTCTAATCGCAAAAGAATTAGTGTCCAAATTTTATGTACGTAATTTAATTCTCTGACTTCCTGATGTCATTTTATATAAAGGAAACGTCGCATGGTTACCTCCACGTGGTGTTTCCTGGGTAACGCAGAGAACTATGCAAAATGGTGAACATATGTTTTTCTTCAGTATCTCTAAAGTAACCACGACTTCATAAGACTTTCCGTGTGAACACCAGATAAACACCAGTACCAAATTAACTCGGGCGAAGCCGGGTATATCAGCTAATTATATATATATATATATATATATATATATATATATATATATATATATATCCTCTGTATACAGTGATATCAACCATGCTGTACCAAAGATTGTATGATCATAATGGTACTGACTTATGGTAACAGCTAATTTTTTTACTGCACCATGAACACTTCCAACCGCCCCCCCCCCCCCCCCCCCGTAAAAAAAAATGGAGCAAATCTTTTTTTCTCCATTTTACCTCACTAAAGAAAAAAAAAAGCTTTCCGGTACATTAAATGGTGCATACATTGGAACCATTAAAAGATACAATTCATCCTGCAAAGAGCAAGCTATCATACATTTATGCTGACAAATTAGTAAAAAAAAAGTTATGGCTGTTGAAAAACGAGGTTAAAAAATGAAAGCAAAAATCTTAAAAATGGCTGGTAGTTAAAGGGTTAAAGTTTCTGCAACCAAAACAAAAAAATAAAAAAGGTTAATGAATCTTGAATTCAATGAATGACTGAGCGCTGCCTCTGATTGGCCGAGCTCTGTGACCAATCACATGCAGCACTCAGCTATCATTTAATGCCTCTTTAAAGTGCTTTAGATCAGGCATTGCAGAGAGAAGACACGCCTGAGACCAGACAGCGCTGCTAGGTTAGTAATGGTTTTTTTTTTTTCTACACCTAGGGATAATTTTTAGGGAAGGGCTTATATTTAAAGCCCTTCCCCCGAAAATCACTACAGGGGTTGCCTGCATCCCATTGCTTTGAATGGGGCCAGTAGCAGCAGCGCTGGCCCAATTGAAAGCAATTGGCACGGAGTTGTGTTTTTGTTTTTTTTTGCGCACATGCGTGTGCAAAAAAGGGCTCATCTGACTGAGCCCTAAATGGGAAACCACTGGGAGAGACTGACATGGAAAAGAAGTTGAGGGTTTTAGTTAACCTTAAACTTAACTGAAGCAACCAGTGTCAAGCAGCTGCTGCCAAGTCAAATAGGATCATGGGGTGCATCAAAAGAGGTCTACGGGAACATGACAAGAACATTGTTCTTCCTCTTTACAAGTTACTGGTCAGACCACACATGGAATATTGTGGACAGTTTTGGGCATCGGTACTCAAGAAGGACATATGAGCTTGAGCGGGGACAAAGGTGGGCAACTAAAGTAATGAATGAAATGGGTGCACTACAATACCCAGAGAGGTTATCAAAATTGGGGTTATTTAGTTTAGAAAAAAGATGGCAGAGGGGCGACCTAATAACTTTGTATAAATATATCAGGGGACAATACAGAGATCTCTCCCATCATCTGTTTATACCCACGACTGTGACGGTAACAAGAGGGCATCCTCTACGTCTACAGGAAAGAAGGTTTCTGCACCGACATAGAAGGGGGTTCTTTACTGTAAGAGCTGTGAGACTATTGAACTCTTTGACTGATGACATGGGGATGGCAAATTTGATAAAAGAGTTTGAGAGGAGCCTGGACGCCTTTCTTGAGTGATACAATATGACATGTTATATCACTGATTACTTCAGAAATGTCTGTGATCCAGGGATCATTCTGATTGCCAGATTTGGGTCAGGAAGGAATCTTTTTTACCTAAAAGTAGGAAACTTGGCTTCTGCCTAAATGGGAGGTGGTGGTGGGTGGGGGAAGGTTGCCCCTCAACATTGCAGGACAACAGGCTGAGCTGGATGGACATGTGTCTTTTTCAGCCTTACACTCTGTTACTCTGACAAAATACGCTTATTGTAAAAAAAAATCAAGCACCAAGAAGAAGTTGTTATAGTGATACAACACTGAGCATGCAGTTACATCTCAGGCAGATATGGAAATAATTAAGGTTGTGGCGTGATTAGTCACTGATTACTTCAGAAGCCTCGGAGATCCAGGGATTATTCTCGTTGCCAAATTAGAGTCGGCAAGGAATTTTTTCCCCCCTTAGGGTGCCTACCCACTTGCGATTTTTTTTCCTGAGATGTTTTGCGTTTTTTCTCAAGAGCAATTAGTATAGAATGTGTTCTTGTCCATCTGGGTTTTTTTTTTCCATTTCGTGGGGTTTTTTCACATAGGAACTGTCAGTTGCATATGTCTCCCTATTTTTCTCTTAATGCACCCATGATTGTCAATGGAGGGCTGCAAAAAACGCCGCGCGAAAACGCCGCGTTTTTCACACGCGAAAATCGGCAACGCAAGTGGGTAGGCGCCCTAAAATGGTTAAATTGGCTTCTACCTCATTTGGGCTTTTTGCCTTCCTCTGGATCAACATTGGGGGGTAATAGGCTGAACTAGATGGACATATGTCTTTTTTCAGCCTTACATATTATGTTACTATGCATATATCTATTATCTATATAGCTTCATTATTCGGAACATCTTACAAGACTAATGTAAACATGCCTGGAAGCCGGTTCCTATGGTAAGACATTTATTAGTTTTATAAGATGTGGCCTACAGCTCTTTTTTCCAACCTCAAACAAGAGCTGAGAATCTTCAACGGAACTCAGCAGCAATAATCCTAAGCTTATTATGTCTTATTACTCAATATTGTGGCCGCCAAGAAATTGTTGATTAGATCACTGTTTGCTTCACTGAACAGCAGCCAGATAGGCAGCTACCGTATTTGTTCTTATTAGTAAGACCAAACACCCTGATCTGTGGAAATGCCATATATAACCCAAGGCTGAGGATCTGCAGAACGACATTGTCTGACACAAACACAAAAGGAATTAAATTATCTTTATTTTTGAAAATATATGAATGGTTCAGGCAACTTTAATGGAATTACAGTAGCAAAAAACAGTAAGTGAACCCATTGGAATGATCTGGATTTCTGCATTGATCAGTAACAAAATGTGCTCTGACTGTTATCTAAATTACAATTATAAACACAATTGGGGAGATTTATTAAGACTGGCGCTTCAAACCCCAGTCTTAATATTATTCCGCTGGTATATGATATACCCAATAGAATCCTAGAATGATAGATTTGGAAGGGACCTCCAGGGTCATCGGGTCCAACCCCCTGCTCAGTGCAGGATCACTAAATCATCCCAGACAGATATTTGTCCAGCCTTTGTTTGAAGACTTCCATCGAAGGAGAACTCACCACCTCCCGTGGTAACCTGTTCCACTCATTGATCACCCTCACTGTCAGAAAGTTTTTTCTAATATCTAATTTGTGTCTCCTCCCTTTCAGTTTCATCCCATTGCTTCTAGTCTTTCATTGTACAAATGAGAATAGGGCTGATCCCTCTGCACTGTGACAGCTCTTCAGATATTTGTAGACAGCTATTAAGTCTCCTCTCAACCTTCTTTTTTGCAAGCTAAACATTCCCGGATCCTTTAACCGTTCTTCATAGGACATGATTTGCAGATCGATTACCATCTTGGTAGCTCTTCTCTGAACTTGCTGTAGTTTATCTATGTCTTTTTTTAAAGTGGGGTGCCCAGAACTGGACACAGGATTCCAGATGAGGTCTGACTACGGAAGAGTAGAGGGGGATAATGACCTCACGTGATCTAGACTCTATGCTTCTCTTAATACATCCCAGAATTGTGTGAGCCTTTTTGGCTGCTGCATCACACTGTTGACTCATGTTCAGTCTATGATCTATTAGTATACCCAAGTCTTTTTCACATGTGTTGCTTAGCCCAATTCGTCCCATTCTGTATGTGCTTTTTTCATTTTTCTTGCCCAGATGTAGAACTTTGCATTTCTCCTTGTTAAATACCATTCTGTTAGTCGCTGCCCACTGTTCATGGTTTTCTAGATCTTTTTGAATACTCTCTCGCTCTCTTCCCTAGTGTTAGCTATCCCTACTAGCTTTGTGTCATCAGCAAATTTGATCAGTTTCCCATCAATTCCCTTCGCCAGATCATTTATAAAAATGTTGAACAACACTGGGCCTAGGACAGAGCCTTTTGGTACCCCACTTGATACATTCTTCCACTTGGATGTGCAGCCATTTATGACCACTCTTTGAGAACGATCACTCAGCCAGTTCTGAATCCACTTAACAGTTGCCTTGTCAATACATGAAGAAGCACATGCCTTTACATACATTAGGTGCATCTTGGCTGCTCCATGCGCCTACACAAAAATCTATCATAAATTATACAGAAATGTGTCGGTCTGGGGTGATCAAACCCTCTCCCAACAAGCCATGTCCCCTTTTCAGGAAGATGTCGCAAAGCAATGTACTGCTCCAAAGGTCGCTCAATTTTTGCACAAGAGGGGCTTCCACCAAGTTCTGCAACTTGTTTACCCCAAAAAGGTGTTCATAATGCTCCCCCAATCTAATTAACAACACACAAACAGTTGTACAGCTCATGTCTTTTGTTAAGAACATCAAGTAAACATTGACAATGAAGGTGAGAAAAAATAAGGCTCTCTTCATATCTGCATCACAGGCTCCATTCAGAGGCTCTGGCGAAGATTCAGCATGAAATGCTGGACGAAAAAGTCATGCATGCTGGACTTTTTCCTCCGGTAAAAATGCCAGTCAGGTACAGGAACCGAACAGACCCATTATAACCAATGACCAAAAAGAATCAAAACTGAGCAGGAAAAACGGAATCCCTCATATAGGTGTGAATTCAGACCTAGTCAATTCCTTAATAAATAACCTATAGATTCCGCTTTTGTAGCAAACACCTCCACTCAATGAACTTTTTCCCAGAAGCATTTGGGAACTTCAAGGTGGTCCTGGGCAAACTAAAGATTAGCTGCAATGCTTTTTTGGACAGCTTTGGCTTCCTCAACGGTATCTTTCCATGAAGATTATTCTTGTTTTTCCAATAGTAAAAACATACACAGAGGTTTTGGTAGTAGTTGAGGCTTCTGTAGGCCTTTAGGTGTTCCCCTAGTGCCCATTGTGCTCCTGGAGTAATCTTAACAGGATGCTGACTCTTAGGAAGAGGAACTATAGTCCTGAATTGTCTCCATTTATAAATTATTTGTCTAACCATCAGCAACTTGAATGTAGCCTTTTCCAGCATTATCCATATTCAGAGGTCTTCTGAAATGTGTTTGCATCAAGGCATGGCTCATACTAAACAAGCTTTTATGAGAAGAACAGATTTGTCAATAACCAGGCTTTATGCACCTTTATTTAATGGGCAAAGCACCTCTGAAACTGGAACTGCCAATTTAATTTAAACAACTTTTGCCAGTTAGCTCTTGGAGAAGTCATAAACACAATGGTTCACTTACTTTCTCTAGGAAAAGACTATAAAAACTGCAAAAAGCTCTATGCATGTGTCATAAATAACTGAAACATCACCTTGGCGTGTATAAGAGCCCTTTTACACCTTTGATTCTCTGCTGGTATAATGAGCGTTGATCACCAAATTGCATATCAGTGAGTGCTGGTTACTGCCGTTCACATACAGCAGAAAATTGTTGGTATGGGGACAAACAATAAATACTACAATTGTTTGGCCCCATCCACATTGCATTCATTGGCAGCACATCCCAATTTACACAGAGTAATGTTCAAATGACAAGAAAGCTTTTCTATGCCATCATCAAAGATGCACTGAGATTGACAAAACAACGTTTGCTTATTCATCCGCTGACTGTGGGTATATTCAGACAGGCCAATGATTGGACAAGCGAACATTTAGTCAGTTACTTCTTGGTTTACCTTCATCCAGACTGATTTTAAGGTAAGGCCACATTAACATACATTGGAGTCTCTGCTTGGAGTGTTCGGCACGGATTCGCCATAAAATCCTGTTCGAAATAGTGCAGCATGCTGCTCTGCATTGTCTGGGAAAACTCCGGAGGGCATGACAGAAGCCTGACTAGTTATAATGGGGTCCGTTCTGCACTGTTTGAATCCGTTATAGGATGGATCCATTTGGCGAGGGATTTAGTTTTTCCGCTCCCTATAACGGAGCAGCAAAACTAAATGTTTATCGGAAGCCCAACAGAGATGTAAATGTGGCCTTAAACACATGAATTGTGGGGGTCTCCTTTTTTATTGGGGGTTTCATGAAACAGAGTTGGAGTACTTATGCATGACTTGATTACAGCTGAATAAGCAGGGACATTTAGGGACTAATTTCAAGGACAATTCTATTTTTTTACACTATTTGCATATCCTCATTGTCGCGGCTGAGAACTTGCTATATGATATGGTATTCGCCGGAGAGGGCTACGTTATGCTGGATTCTGCTTTCACTGTTCTCACAGGGATGCGTTACATACTTCTCAAGCATTCAGATCACTCCCACAAGGAAAAACTGACATTATAATAATTTCTCTACGTAAATGAGATGCGTATTGAGTATAGAATCTGCTTAATACCACATTTATAAGCAGAGCGCATGGAACGGCTGCAGCAAGACGAGACGAAAGGGAATCTATCATCAGAAAATCACCATTCGCTTAACACAAGGGTTTAGTTTTTTTGCATATTGTTTTAAGTTGTCTGGATTTTTGTTAATTTTTTATATCACACAAGTTATTTTAAAAGTTTGCCAGAATATTAACCCCTTAATGTTGTGGCCATTTTTTTTCCAGTACGGCCAAATTTATCATCTCCCCATCTCACTCACCCAATCCCATCAGGCCTATCAATCACAATGAATAGCTTCACACCAGGGTTTCCCAAAATTTGCTCTGCGGAGGCCTTGGTGCTCCATGACTGATTATCAGGGGCTGTGACAGAGTGTCTAGGTCCCCGCTCTACTAATCGCTGTTGCAGTGTTGGAACAGCCTGTACTGAGGAAACAAATGTTCAGGACCTACGGTCGGCATAGCCACGCGGGTCACATGAGCCGGCTCCCGTCAAGTGATCTGCATTGCTATGCCAACCGCATGTCCTGGACATTTGTTTACTCAGTACAGCCTATCCGGAGACCACTACACCAGCGAGTAGAGCAGGGACCAATGCTGGATCATAATAGACGGAGGTAAGAAATCATATGTTGTGATAAACCAAGCCCCTAACGTCTCCCCTGACCTCACATTCTTTTAAGGGTTCCACAAGAAGCCTTTGCTTTAAAAAGGGCTTCATGCTGAAAACATTTGGGAACCACTGCTCTACACTCACCCCAGTCTCACAAGTCTGCTGCCTAAGGGCTCCTTCAGACAGCCAGTTTTTTTTTTTATGCTCGGGAAAATCCAGTGCACAAAATGTGGAGAACAGAACGCATTGATTTCAATGGGTTCGTTCTCATTTCATTTCTTTTTTTACACACGCGGTTCCGGTAGGTGCAAAAAATAGGACCTGCTCTATTTTGAGTGTACTTGTGAACCAAAGAGCCCCATAGAGGTCTATATGTATGCATGGGTATGTGCAAAATACTACCCAAACCCGCACCTTTTGTTTCTGCCCTGTCCACCAAATCGCATATCCAAGCCCTCACCACCTCCTCCTGCCTCCAATTCAAAAACATTTTTTGAATCCACTCTTCTTTTATTTTCTAGTCACCAAAAATGCTAGTATATGCCCTGATTATCTACTGCCTAGACTACTGCAGCATTATTCTGGATAGCCTCCCTTCTAACGCTCTTACACACTACTTCAATCCAACCTCAACTCTGCTGCCCTCATCCACCTCTCCCCATTACCCCTGTCTCTCCCCTCTGCCAATCCCTCCACTGGCTGTCCATTGTCCAGTTCAAAATATTACCAATGACTTGCAAGGCTTTCCACAACATTTCCCATTCATATACCTCTGACCTAATATCGCGATACCATAAAGCGGGACCAGTGGTGGATAGTTCCTCAGATATAGGCTTGCTGGACTCGGTTGGGTCAGGTAACCCTTTCTAGCGCTTACCTTTGCTTGTTTGCTTAGGTCCCCTATCTAAGGTGGCCACTGCTGGAGAAACTATCTCTTACTCAGGTTCAAGCCTACAACCTACAATATCCGTGCTGATACTACACTACCATATGAGCAGCTTCTACCCTTGCCTTGTAGAGTTTAAGCCCTCGTGGGCAGGGTCCTCTCTTCCTCTGTGCCAGTCTGTCACTCATGTAGTCACATCTATTGTTCTTGTTTCTTCTTTCTTATGTGCTATAAACCCTTTACATATGTTCAGCACCTTGTAATTAATGGTGCTTTAAAAATAAATCATAATCCCCCGGCCATATAGAATATGTTTGCATTAATTTTATATTACAGATTATTTGCAAAGCTCAAAACTCCTAACTCTTAATGTACATGAGGTCTTCAAATTATTCCGAACAAATCATTAAAAAATCATTGCGAGTTCACAGAAAAGTTTTTTTTTTGTACCACGAACAGCTCCGCTCTCATCCATTGGCCGTGTCGGCCATTACAGCCCCATTTGATCTTTCCAATTTTGTTTTGTAAGCTACAGTGTCTTTTGAGTACAGCTGAGACTTATGGTACAGCTCACTGCAGATAGCAGGCCTTGAAAACCATAAATAGGAGAGAGAATGTTCAATGTAACTATGGAAACAATTATATCTAAGAATAAGATCCTGCTATTCGTTTGTCTGTGTCAGATCAAGAATACAAATATGTGAACTCTTCAAAGTGGAACAGACAATTTCAAAAGCAGATTAAAAAAAAAAAAAAACTTTTAATTTTTTCATTAATATGGGCAGGTAATATTAGGGGGGCATTACGTGGGACAACTATTTTCTAAATAGTCACTTGAAATAGTAGTTAAACAGTACAATCAACTGATTATTGTTCACTTCTTGTTCAGTTTTGTGATAGCTGAACAAATTGTTGAAAGCATTCACAAGAGCTGAAATATAATTTGTCAGCTAATTAGGGGGTGTGAGGTCCTTCGTCGGGCGTGTATTTGAAATTTTGACCCTTCCCCAACACACGCTCACGGGTTACTGAGGCCATTGAATATACACAAATGTGTGTGAACGGTCTCTAAACGAAAGCCTCCAGCAATGATTGCTCTGTTGAAGGCCAAACCAGTAAGAGACCCCAGCCGTGAGTGCATCTTCAAAGACCAACACCAGCCAGAGACTGTAGCAATAAGTGTTCTTTTGAAACCGGCAGGGACATATATATTGCTCACATATATTTATGGGTTTCTGGGAACCAATGAGCGTTAAGTGGGAAGGAAATATGTTTTTTAAAAAAAGGTGGGAGCCAATGAGCATTCAGTGG
Organism: Eleutherodactylus coqui; assembly: GCF_035609145.1. NCBI lineage: Eukaryota > Metazoa > Chordata > Amphibia > Anura > Eleutherodactylidae > Eleutherodactylus > Eleutherodactylus coqui. The sequence continues at coordinate 137,159,657 of NC_089845.1, read as the reverse complement.
GAGGGGCACACCAAACAAGAGCACCCCTCCCTGCAAAGTTGTTGGCTAGTCATTTAAGACAAGGAATATCTGTTTACACCAGATGACTATTTTTAGGTGAGCTGAAACAAAGCGACTAGTGAATTAACACTCGCTTGTCACGCGGTTGTTGGCCATGTTTACACATACCCTGGCACTTACATTCACTGTATTGTGCAATTATTCGGATGCCACTTGTCCAGTGTACAGCTCTTTTTACTCATTGGTTACCTCACAGCACTGTGACCTTGAGATTGGATCCAACCAAGGACAACATCTGCATGGAGTTTATATGTTTCTCCACTATGGGTTTCCCTCATATTCTTACACGTAGTCTACTGCTTAGAGGGTATTTGTCAGTAGCTTTATGCTACCCAAACCGCGGGCAGCATGAAATCCTGGCAGGCATCAACATTACAGACAACTATATTCAAGCCGGAAAAAGTTGGAGTGTTTCAGAGAAAACCTAGATTAATAAACAAGGGGGAACAGAGAGAAGAGTCATTGAGGCGGCTCCCTGCTGGCTTCTTCCCACCTACCTTCTCTAGATAGACAGATCTTTCCCTATTCACAAAGAGTTAAACCTAGTTGTCTGTAATTTGGGTGCCTCTTGGGATTTCTAGCTGTCTGACAGCTCCTAACTGTTAACACTTTTACAAGCCAGTTTTGTTGCTCCAATGCATATAAAATATAAAAATGAAGGAATTTTACAAACTGTTTTGCTTACCATCCTCTGCATACAGCTTCTCTGCAGTCTATAAACAAAGCACATGCGAATGTGATCCTGCTGTCATGTACTGTTAAGTGATGCCTTGTGAGGCACCTTCTTTTGGTCCCATTATATTGTTTATGCCTTATTAGAAGTACTATATAGTATAGTGCCCAAATAAGAGCACCCTACTGTGCATTGCTCACATTGCGCTTCCACACAGTTGCATAAATAATAATGCTATACAATGCCCCCACCATCACACACTGCAAAAATAATATACTGTCAGTGGCTAAGTAGTAGTACCATACAATGCTTAAGTAGTATCAGCATGCAGACATCTGACATTTAATGCATTATGATAACTTAAGGGGATTGTCCACTTGTAAACTATTGATTGCCTATCCTTAGAATAAGTCATCAATAGTAGTTTGGAGGGAGTCCGTTGACCAGGAACTTTATCGTTCAACTGTTCTTTGGGTCAGTGTGTATGTGCACAGAGCAGATTTCTGCAGGAAGCAGACATCTCTGTTCCCCCTGTGGTGGCCACGTTTGGTATTACAGGCAAAGTTGTCATTGAAGGGAATAGGAATTTTGCCTGCAATACCAAGCCTGGCCACTGCAGTGAGAACAGAGCTATTTGCTGCACAAATCAGATTGTGAACAAGCTTTGCACAAGCTTACTAGCTTACTAGTAAAGAATAACTGATTGCGGGGGCTCCTGGATGACAGATCCCTGCTAATCTACTATTAATTACCTATCCTGGGGACTTGCAATCAATAGTTTATAACTGAACAATCCTTTTAACCACAATGTACTGAAATGATGTAAATCAACTTATCAATGCACCAGCCTGGCCGGTCTTAGCTATGTGCAACAAGTGCATTCACACAGCGCGCCAGCCACCAACTTGAAGGGGCACTAGGCAGAAGTAGGCTGTGGGTGATCACCTACTTTAGGTCCGCCTGGACAGATAACCTGCTTCCTCTACGCAACTGTGTCTTGTGGAGCTATATGAAACGTCTTCTTTCTGGCTCTTGCGCTCTGATGTCAGCAGTCATCAGCACGCCTGCAACACAATCACTTAGTTATGCTACTGTATTTATGTTATGAGCTTGGTTCTGGTAATGTATCTATGCATTGAGGTTGCTTCATGCTGTATTTATGTTATGAGCTTGGTTCTGGTATTGTATCTTTGTGCTGATATTGGTTTGTGCTGTATTTATGTTATGAGCTTGGATCTGGTGATGCAATTATGTTCTGAGATTGGTTTTGGTGCTGTATTTATGTAATGACTTTGGTCCTGTACTGCATTTATGTTATGTGCTTGGTTCTGGTACTGTAGTGGCTTAGAACACCATCCTGGTCCCCTCCATAAATGTCAGACATGTTTTGTCCTATGCAGATGCACTGTGCAAAGCTTGTCTTGTTATTTCCAGTGTGTGTGTTGAACAGCTGAGGTACTTGAGATGTTAACAGTAATAAAATCAATGCCTGCATATAGATGTATCAGTTTGTCATGTCATGTGGTACAAGTGAGGTTATAAATGTGAGTGTTAGAGAGCTGGAAGAGGAGTTCTGTCTTCAACCTGTGAGTGCCATTTGTTCAGGGACCCAAGAGAGTGTTAACACAGAGCCGCATAAACGCTCCTTCAGCTTCCATGTAGGTGAAAATGGAAGAGGAGGAGCGATATCCCATAGTGTGTGGAGAGTGGATGTGAATGGAGTGAGTCCCATCAGTAGAGAGAGAGAGAGAGCCCTACAACAGTCCTATTCAGGTACCAGTTCACACTACAGGCCTTTCTTGTGCGGCCATCCAAAGTTAGGATCACCGCACAGAGGTACATGATTGAGTTACATCCACGCGCTTGCCGTGTCGGGTGTTTATTGATTGAGCCTTTCCTGTTAATAATTGTCTACCAGAGAGTCTGTGGAGTGACCCCGACCCCCTTCCTCTTCTGGAGTGTTCCCAATCCAGGACCAGTGACGTACAGATAACGTGGACTGTAGGACCATATTCATCCTGTGTATCCTTCATACCTTTGAGCTCTAGCCTTCTGTCACTTAAAGAGAACTGTACCTGCATTGCTTTGAATACGTGTTGTAAAAGTTTATTATCAAGTAAAGGTTATACTGTGCCCTAACCATTCCTGGGTACATAAGGTACTGTACACAAGTCCCTGTGTTCATTTTTCTGTCGTGTAGCATACCGGTGTGTGGGAATGGTGGAGTCACGATTGATAAATACTAATACTCCCCCCATCCCGTTTATTGGCATTCCCTATCATAGGGGTGTCGAAGCTGGCCTGCGTTTCTACACTGCTTGTTATCCCTCTGGGACCAGAGCTGTATACTTAGATCCCCACTTTTCTTTCATCTTCCTTCTTGATCTTCTTTTTGTTCTGCTGCCTTCTAGAATTTTTCGACTGATGGTTATATTCACTCACCCAATTTGTATAGGATTAATGTTTTCGGAGGTCCTTTGTGACCTCTTGTTTCAGGTCTTGCAACGGTCATAGAAGCTAGTCAGATATCATTAATGAGGTAGATGTGCATTTTTGTGTTATCAGCAGTGTTCCCTCTTCGAATTTGAAGCCGCATCACGCCTACTAACTTTTTGGCGTGTCTGCACTATGAGTTCTATATAACTGTTCTGTTTTGAGCTACAAAAAATGTGGGTATTTCTCTTTTGGTGTTCTTCTATTTCTGATTTTGTTGTATAAGTATTTGTACTTTAATCTTCCGAATATGAATAAAACATATTGTACAATGTTATTTGTCTAAAACTAATGAAGAACGATTATACATAGATACAGGGGCGTAACTATAGAGGATGCAGGGGATGCGGTTGCACCCGGGCCAAAGAGCCTTAGGGGGCCCAAAGGCCTCTCCTCTCCATATAGGGAGCCCAGTACAATGAATAAAGCATTATAGTTGGGGGCCCAGTTACAGGTTTTGCATTGGGGCCCAGGAGCTTCAAGTTACTCCACTGCATAGATACATTGGAAAGCAACATGAACATCTTCTTTAAGGTGCAGTTTAAAGCCTTATGAGATTACATATGATCACCATGTTCCCCATTCACACTGTAAATGGATTATAAGAACGTCCCCTTTTTTCTGCTAAATGAACAGCCACATTTCAGGCTCTGTACTGTGAAGCTTTCCGAAAAGATTTTTTTCCGCTCCGTCTCCTTGGTTCTCACATTCACACCTCGTTGACACTAAGAATTGACTTTTCCATCCTCCCAAGTAAAGCCAATATAGCGGTTTTTAATATGTACCTATAAATCTGTTCCTCTGTATGCGCACCAACAAGATCTTACACATTATCCCATAAAATAGAGAATTCTTAGAGTTGCAAAGTAGTAAATAGTAAAATGGTTCCTGCTTTACTTTAGCTGTTTTTGTATGCTGAGTAGACAATACTGATACTAAACTACAGAAGCTGTATAGGAAAATTACATGTAGCAATGGAGCCTTGCCAATCCATATATTCATGACTAATCCCGTAACTATTGATTTTTACTACCATATATTGGGTCTCAATGTATCAATGCTGCATGTAGCCGCCATGTTGTATGAAACCGTAATAGGGTTCCCATTGGCTTCAATGGTGCCTTGGTTATCTGCAATGCTTCTAATTTTCTACTGAGGCTAGCAAAGTTTTTTTTGTCCAACTGTGTATGGATCCAACAAAAAAAATTGGGCTTCTAGTGGAGAATAGCTAAACAATAGTGCAAAGCCCTATTTGGCAGCACACAGGGTCTGTAGGAGTCCTAATAGTTGTATAAATGTTTGGAGAGAATTTAAAGGGCATTCCCATAATTGACTTTTATCAACTATCCACAGGAAACCACCACCCATCCCAAAAAGGAGAGTCCCATGTCCTGTGTGAAGAGGAGCTTGAATGAAGCAGTGCCGAGCATGCGAGTATAAGGCACGCAATCTAAAGGCTTGAAGGTAACTATAGAGACGGACTGTAAGGTACGCCAAAAACTGCACCAAATCATCATGTATGCCAAAATTTGCACCAATGCTTAATGAACGCTTATTGATTGTATGAGGCTCTCACATAGAAGGGACAACAGGAGAGCACAGGGACTAAAGTGAGGTTTTGGGAGCTAAAAGCTGTGTGCAGGAGGCCTGCAGAACTGAGATTGAGGAGGCTGAGAACATTGCACTTCTGACCAGCGCGGAGCAATTACTCTAGGGACCCAGAGTGAGAGGAGTACTGCGACAACTATCAGCACCAATGGAAATCCGGACAGAGGAGTGCATTGGTGGGGTCAGTAAAAGCTACAGCTTTTTCAAGACAAACTGGAAGTGAGGCTGGCCTCGACATAAATGCTAGGTGTGTAAACTGATAAGGATGTCAACAGTTAGTCAGCAAGCCTGTTGGAGAAGATACGAATAGCGCTGAAAGAGCTGGACTATTTAGCAAATTACTATTGCTTGTGCTAATGCGGATGATATTATTACAGGACAGCAGCACTTGGGCTGTGGGTAAAAGAAACACTTCTAGTGGGTTTCACATGTTGTATTTCTAATAGATCCTACTAATAGTAGTTGAGCTTTAACCCCTAAAGGGGGAAATGAATGCCATACTCAGTGATCAGTACTTCTGAGAAAAAGAATTGATATTTATAAAGTTTTATACACGTTGCTTGTGGCTATTACTGTTACTACAGTTTGTTTAAAATGTATTATTATTCCTATGTTTTAGTTAGCAGTAGATGTACTTGAAGGTAAAGGGTTAACTGCTTAATCACTATTATATTAATATTATTCACTTCTATTTCTGTATTTTAAATAAATATTGTACACTTTCGTTACTCCATCTGCTGCATCATATCCTGAATCCTGCATCGCTGTACCTCCACCCGCTCTATGAGCACTTATAGTATCTCCAGCAGCCCCATTGAAATGAATGGAATGGCAGCGCACTATTTTGGCCATGACTCCATTCAAAGTTCTCCTACTCTGTGGATAGATGGTAAAAGTCAATTCTAGTTGAACACCTTTAATGTATATACTGTATTCGCCTACTCTAAATGTACTGTATACTCACTTTTTTCGCAGTAAGTTTACACAAGTCTAAAACCATATATTTGTCAGTTCCTGGGCAAAACATTGTACGGGGACTTTTCCCCCATCTTTTTTGCAAAGAGGGAAAAGGAGAATAACTGCAGCAGAAGATGAAAGAATTACTGGCAACATTCATTAACTTCTTCCCAACAGACATACTGCTATAAGCCCTGCAGTTAGGACATCTATAGATGTCCACAGTTTATGCCTGCTCCATACACGGCGACTATCGCCTGTCTTTGACAGCTGATATGCACTTGCCACAGTCATGATCAGAGATAACTCAGATCGCTTCTGTTAACCCTTTAAATGCTGTCAATTCTGAATAGACTCACTCCGGGTGTCATGGCAATCTAGGACCTTTTAAAGTCGCCCTGGGCTGCCATGATTGCCTGTGGCATGTCTTTATTAGGCAGCAGTAGCGTAGCACTAGGGGTCGCAATTGCGACTGAGCCCCTACTCTGAGGGGGCCCAGATGCGACAGATAACCAGGGATCTGAACTTCCGACAGAGGGTCTAGGTCCCCTCTCTATTCACCCCTGTAGCGGTATCTGGACAGCCTGTAATGAAAGTCCAGAACCTGTGGTCGGCAGAGCAACGCGGATCACATGAGCCAGATCTGGTCATGTGATCCACAGGTCCTGGACTCTGATGAGTAGAGCGGGGACCAATGTTAGATTACAATAGGGGCGAATGGGGTGACCTCCCCAGGTCTGAGACACCAAGGGGGCCCATGGCAGTCCCAACTGCCCCTATTGTAATCCACACTGCTAAACCTCCAACTTCAGTTGGGGACCCTATTACTACTGTGTCCGCAAAAGGGGACCCTATCACTATTGAAGTGGCAATGGGGGATGCTATTACTACTGGGGCCACAATAGAGGAGCCTATTACTACCAGGGCCACGATAGGGGTCACTATTACTACTGGGGACAATATAGGGGTCACTATTACTACTGGGGACAATATAGGGGTCACTATTACTACTGGGGACAATATAGGGGTCACTATTACTACTAGGGACACTATAGGGGGTCACTATTACTACTGGGGCCAATATAGGGGGTCACTATTACTATTGGGGCCGCAATAGGAATCATTATTACTACTGGGGCCGATAGAGGAGACACTATTACTACTAGGTTGGCAATGGGGGTGCTATCACCACTGGGGCTGCAATGGGGATCACTATTACTACTACCGGTACATCTGAACCAACTGTAACTCACATGAACACAATCTATAGCTGAGTCCCACACACAGAGCATACAGGGAGTCTGGGACTCAAGAAAGACATATCAGAGCTTGAGCAGGTACAAAGACAGGCAACTAAAGTAATAAATAGAATATGCGGGCTACAAAACCCAGAGAGGATATCAAAATTGGGGTTTAGTTCAGAAAAAAACCTCTCTGTATAAATACACTCATTGTATAACAATCCCTCTCCTAGACGTTGATGGAATGGACAAAGCTTTCTCTGTGTGATTGTAATGTTGATATAAGTACGTGATTACAAAATGAGAGCAAAAGAAGAATTTATTGTGGAGAACCGACCCTTTGTAGTAAGGCTCTAGTATCCTGTCGTACCGCCTCTAGCTTGGATACAAGATGTGATACAGGCGGGCATGGAGGCTCTAGTGCCCTGTTGGGCCACTTCTAGCTTGGATACAAGATGTGATGCAGGCAGGCATGGAGGCTCTAGTACCCTGTTGTACCACCTCTACCTTGGATACAAGATGTGATACAGGCGGGCATGGAGGCTCTAGTACCCTACAACCTCACCCTCCACCACGCCAGACAAGTCTATTTCACCTCTCTAGTCTCCTCACTATCGCTCAACCCTAAATGGGTCCTTGATACTTTTCACTCCCTTCTGAGCCCTAAACCGCAGCCCCCTGTGACGGATCTTAGTGCTGAAGAGCTGGCTGCTTACTTCAAAAATAAAACTGATGACATCCGTCAGGAAATAACTTCCCAATCCCAGACTAGCCTTGACCCTAGTCTTGTCAGCACCGCATCTAGCTCCTGCTCACTGTCTGTACTCAGACCAGCGACAGAAGAAGTCTCCAAATTGCTCTTCTCTGCTCGCCCCACCACCTGCGCTAGCGACCCCCTCCCCTCACACCTCCTCCGTTCCCTCTCCCCAGTGGTCATCTCCCATCTCACCACTATATTCAACCTCTCTCTGACCTCTGGCATCTTTCCCTTTTCTTTCAAACATTCCATCATATCCCCACTGCTAAAGAAGCCGACTCTGGACGCGACTTATGCTGCCAACTACCGACCCATCTCTAATCTCCCCTTCATCTCCAAACTGCTAGAACGCCTGCTTTACTCCTGCCTTGTAAGCTATCAGAGCACTCTTCCTACACCCCCTACAGTCTGGCTTCCGACCTCAACACTCGACAGAAACTGCCCTTACAAGGGTATCCAATAACCTACTGACAGACAGATCGAGGGGCGATTACTCCCTACTGATCCTCCTCGACCTTTCCGCAGCATTTGACACTGTTGACCACAAACTTCTCCTCAGTATGCTACGCTCCATTGGCCTAAAGGACTCTGCTCTCTCCTGGTTCTCCCCTCTACCTATCTGACCGCTCTTTCAGCATCTCCTTTGCTGGCTCTACCTCCCCTCCTCTTGTTGGGGTCCCCCAGGGCTCGGTCTTTGGCCCCCTTCTTTTATCTATCTACACAGCCCCTATTGGACAAACCATCAGGAGATTTGGCCTCCAATACCACCTGTATGCTGACGACACCCAGCTATACACCTCTTCCCGTGACATCTCTGCACCTTTCCTCCAAAACATCACTGATTGTCTGTCCGCTGTCTCTAACACTATGTCCTCCTCTATCTACCTAAAACTAAACCTCTCTAAAACTGACTTACTAGTATTTCCACCCTCCACTAACCGACCTCATCCTGACATCTCCCTCTCAGTGTGTGGCGCCACCATAACTCCTAGACAACATGCCCGCTGCCTTGGGGTCATATTCGACTCTGATCTATCATTTACCCCCTACATCCAATCTCTTGCCCGAACATGTCAGCTGCACCTCAATAACATCGCAAGAATACACTCTTTTCTCACTGTGGACACATTAAAAACGCTTACTGTTGCCCTCATCCACTCCAGGCTCGATTATTGCAACTCGTTGCTGATCGGCCTCCCCTGCACCAGACTTTACCCTCTCCAATCCATCCTGAATGCAGCAGCCAGGCTCATCTTCCTGTCCAGCCGCTACTCGGACGGACGCCTCTGCCCTGTGCCAGTCACTGCACTGGTTGCCCGTTAAATACAGAATTAAATTTAAACTCGCTACCTTCATCCACAAAGCCCTCCACAGCGCAGCGCCACCCTATATCGCCTCCCTCATCTCAATCCATCACCCAGCCCGGGCTCTCCGCTCTGCTAGCGAAACCAGACTGAGCACCCCTTTAATTCGAACTTCTCATTCCCGCCTCCAAGACTTCTCCAGAGCAGCATCAGTCCTCTGGAACGCACTACCAAAGGCTACCCGAGCAATCCAGGACTCGGAGAACTTCAGGCGTGCTCTAAAAACGCACATCTTCAGGGAGGCATACCGCATTCCCTAAACAAACCTCTCTGTACTCCGCCTGATAACAAGCTCCCTGACCTACTGACTGCAATCCCTGCTAGCCATCATAAACCGCTCCTGCAGTCATACCGTTTCTGCCGTCACACGGCTAAATATCTGACCATTGTCTATGTGTATAACATCGCTCACTCTCCATCTCGCCATACCGTGCACATCTCCAGCCCCTTTACCTTCTGTATCACCCCACTATTTGCAGTATGTAGACTCGTTGGAGCAGGACCCGCACCCCTATTGTTTCCATCAACTGATTACTATGTAACCGTTGTTCTGTAATTTTTGTATTTTGTCTTTCTGTATTCCCCCTGTCTATGTAAGCGCTGCGGAATATGTTGGCGCTATACAAATAAAGTTTATTATTATTATTACCCTGTTTAGCTGCCTCTAGCTTGGATACAAGATGCGGTACAGATGGGCCTTGAGGCTCTAGTACCCTGTTGTACCGCCACGGAAGTGTGACAATATTGTGGAGGCATTTCTGGGACCCCCTTGTCTATGCAGCCAATCATTATCCCACTGAAAAATATACAGGAGATATAACTTATACCAGCTATACATATATAATTATATACAGGAGATGTGAGGTCTCTGCAGCCCTATCGCTCTGTGCGTGCATCCCCTATAGTTTTCAATGGGGCCGGCGGCAGCAATGCACCACATGCTAGCTGCACATGATGCAAGGCAAGTTTCCCCACTGTCAGCCTGTGGCGGAGGATCTCTACTAGAGATGAGCGAACGCGTTCGTCCGAGCTTGATATTCGTGCGAATATTAGGGTGTTCGGGATGTTCGTTATTCGTAACGAACACCATGCGGTGTTCTGGTTACTTTCACTTCCTTCCCTGAGACGTTAGCGCGCTTTTCTGGCCAATTGAAAGACAGGGAAGGCATTACAACTTCCCCCTGCAACGTTTAAGCCCTATACCACCCCCCTGCTGTGAGTGGCTGGCGAGATCAGGTGTTCGCCTAATATAAAAGTCGGCCCCTCCCGCGGCTCGCCTCAGATGCGGTGTGAGTTAGATGAGGGACAGTGCTGTTTATACCGGAGCTGCTGTAGGGAAAGAATTGGTAGTTAGTGTAGGCTTCAAGACCCCCCAAAGGTCCTTATTAGGGCCACTGATAGCTGTGTGTTGGCTGCTGTTAGCAGTGGGATTTTTTTTTTCCTCAAAATCGGCTCTGCAGACCGTTGCACCTGGCATTAGGGACAGAAGTGCTGCATAGGCAGGGAGAGTGTTAGGAGTGCGTGTAGCCTTCAAGAACCTCAACGGTCCTTTCTAGGGCCATATTTATCCGTGTGCAGTACTGTCCAGGCTGCTGTTAGCTGTGCTGCATTTTTTTTGGGCTTCTCAAAATCGCCTCTGCAGAGCATTCCACCCTCCATTGATACTGCAGGGAAAGAATTGTATAGGCAGGGCCACAACACAGTTATTATTCATAGAATATACGCAGTGCTGCCTTTTGGTGGAAAAACAAGTGGAAACAAATCTATTTGTCCAGCCTGTGTCCGTCCTTACGGGCGGTGGACACGTGTGAGCTGCGTGAAAAACATTGCTAAATCATACGCACCCAGCTACGCTTTACTGCTGGCTTCGCCATTTGCTTTCCTTAATTGGGAAAAAAAATACCTGCTCTGCCAGAGTTATAATAACTCTGCTACCCTCACTTTCTGTGACACATAAGCAGGGACACAGCACAGTTATTACACTTCTCATGTTCATTGAATATACGCAGTGCTGCCTTTTGGTGGGAAAAAACTGAAAACAAATCTATTTGTCCAGCCTCTGTCCGTCCTAACGCCTGTGGACACGTGTGAGCTGCGTGAAAAACATTGCTAAATCATACGCACCCAGCTACGCTTTACTGCTGGCTTCGCCATTTGCTTTCCTTAATTGGGAAAAAAAATACCTGCTCTGCCAGAGTTATAATAACTCTGCTACCCTCACGTTCTGTGACACATAAGCAGGGACACAGCACAGTTATTACACTTCTCATGTTCATTGAATATACGCAGTGCTGCCTTTTGGTGGGAAAAAACTGAAAACAAATCTATTTGTCCAGCCTCTGTCCGTCCTAACGCCTGTGGACACGTGTGAGCTGCGTGAAAAACATTGCTAAATCATACGCACCCAGCTACGCTTTACTGCTGGCTTCGCCATTTGCTTTCCTTAATTGGGAAAAAAAAATACCTGCTCTGCCAGAGTTATAATAACTCTGCTACCCTCACGTTCTGTGACACATAAGCAGGGACATAGCACAGTTATTACACTTCTCATGTTCATTGAATATACGCAGTGCTGCCTTTTGGTGGGAAAAAACTGAAAACAAATCTATTTGTCCAGCCTGTGTCCGTCCTTACGCCTGTGGAGACGTGTGAGCTGCGTGAAAAACATTGCTAAATCATACGCACCCAGCTACGCTTTACTGCTGGCTTCGCCATTTGCTTTCCTTAATTGGGAAAAAAAATACCTGCTCTGCCAGAGTTATAATAACTCTGCTACCCTCACGTTCTGTGACACATAAGCAGGGACACAGCACAGTTATTACACTTCTCATGTTCATTGAATATACGCAGTGCTGCCTTTTGGTGGGAAAAAACTGAAAACAAATCTATTTGTCCAGCCTCTGTCCGTCCTAACGCCTGTGGACACGTGTGAGCTGCGTGAAAAACATTGCTAAATCATACGCACCCAGCTACGCTTTACTGCTGGCTTCGCCATTTGCTTTCCTTAATTGGGAAAAAAAATACCTGCTCTGCCAGAGTTATAATAACTCTGCTACCCTCACGTTCTGTGACACATAAGCAGGGACACAGCACAGTTATTAAACTTAGATTATTCATTCACTAGAGGCAGTGGGGCCTTTCGTTTTCCCAAAAGGGCAAAAATTATATTTGGCCTGCAGTCTTGCGCCAATTTATTTCCTGCCTGTTAAATCAAATCACTGGTAATACAGCATGCTGAGGGGTAGGGGTAGGCCTAGAGGATGTGGACGCGGCCGAGGACGCGGAGGGCCAAGTCAGGGTGTGGGCACAGCCCGAGCTCCTGATCCCGGTGTGTCGCAGCCGACTGCTGCGCGATTAGGAGAGAGGCACGTTTCTGGCGTCCCCACATTCATCGCCCAATTAATGGGTCCACGCGGGAGACGGTTATTAGAAAATGAGCAGTGTGAGCAGGTCCTGTCCTGGATGGCAGAAAGTGCTTCGAGCAACCTATCGTCAACACGCAGTTCTGCGCCGTCCACTGCTGCAAATCCGAATCCTCTGTCTGCTGCTCCTCCTTCCTCCCAGCCTCCTCACTCCACTACAATGACACCTGCTCAGGAGCGGGAACACTCCCAGGAACTGTTCTCGGGCCCCTGCTTAGATTGGGCAGCAGCGGTTCCTCTCCCACCAGAGGAGTTTATCGTCACTGATGCCCAACCATTTGAAAGTTCCCGGGGTCCGAGGGAAGAGGCTGGGGACTTCCGCCAACTGTCTCAACAACTTTCTGTGGGTGAGGAGGATGATGACGATCAGACACAGTTGTCTTGCAGTGAGGTAGTAGTAAGGGCAGTAAGTCCAAGGGAGCAGCGCACAGAGGATTCGGAGGAAGAGCAGCAGGACGATGAGGTGACTGACCCCACCTGGTGTGCAACGCTTACTCAGGAGGACAGGTCTTCAGAGGGGGAGTCAAGGGCATCAGCAGGGCAGGTTGCAAGAGGCAGTGCGGTGTCCAGGGGTAGAGGCAGGGCCAGACCGAATAATCCACCAAGTGTTTCCCAAAGCGCCCCCTCGCCCCATGCCACCCTGCAGAGGCCGAGGTGCTCTAAGGTCTGGCAGTTTTTCACAGAGACGCCTGACGACCGACGAACAGTGGTGTGCAACCTTTGTTGCGCAAAGCTCAGCCGGGGAGCCAACACCAACAGCCTCACCACCACCACCATGCGCAGACATATGATGGCCAAGCACCCCACAAGGTGGGACGAAGGCCGTTCACCGCCTCCGGTTTGCACCCCTGCCTCTCCCCCTGTGCCCCAACCTGCCACTGAGATGCAACCCCCCTCTCAGGACACAGGCACTACCGCCTCATGGCCTGCACCCACACCCTCATCTCCGCTGTCCTCGGCCCCATCCAGCAGTGTAGTTCAGCGCACCGTTCAGCCGTCGCTTGCGCAAGTGTTCGAGCGCAAGCGCAAGTACGCCGCCACGCACCCGCACGCTCAAACGTTAACCGTCCGCATAGCAAAATTCATCAGCCTTGAGATGCTGCCGTATAGGGTTGTGGAAACTGATTCCTTCAAAAGTATCATGGAGGCGGCGGCCCCGCACTACTCAGTTCCCAGTCGCCACTACTTTTCCCGATGTGCCGTCCCAGCCCTGCACGACCACGTCTCCCGCAACATTGTGCGCGCCCTCACCAACGCGGTTACTGCCACGGTCCACTTAACTACGGACACGTGGACAAGCACAGGCGGGCAGGGCCACTACATCTCCCTGACGGCACATTGGGTGAATTTAGTGGAGGCTGGGACAGAGTCAGAGCCTGGGACCGCTCACGTCCTACCCACCCCCAGAATTGCGGGCCCCAGCTCGGTGGTGGTATCTGCGGAGGTGTATGCTTCCTCCACTAAAGCACCCTCCTCCTCCTCCTCCTCCTCCTCTGTCTCGCAATCAAGATGTGTTAGCAGCAGCATGTCGCCAGCAGTCGGTGTCGCGCGGTGTGGCAGCACAGCGGTGGGCAAGCGTCAGCAGGCCGTGCTGAAACTACTCAGCTTAGGCGATAAGAGGCACACGGCCCACGAACTGCTGCAGGGTCTGACACAGCAGACCGACCGCTGGCTTGCGCCGCTGAGCCTCCAACCGGGCATGGTCGTGTGTGACAACGGGCGTAACCTGGTGGCGGCTCTGCAGCTTGGCAGCCTCACGCACGTGCCATGCCTGGCCCACGTCTTTAATTTGGTGGTTCAGCGGTTTCTGAAAAGCTACCCACGCTTGTCAGACCTGCTCGTAAAGGCGCGCCGGCTCTGCGCACATTTCCGCAAGTCCCACACGGACGCTGCCACCCTGCGCACCCTGCAACATCACTTTAAGCTGCCAGTGCACCGACTGCTGTGCGACGTGCCCACACGGTGGAACTCTACGCTCCACATGTTGGCTAGGCTCTATGAGCAGCGTAGAGCAATAGTGGAATACCAACTCCAACATGGGCGGCGCAGTGGGAGTCAGCCTCCTCAATTCTTTACAGATGAGTGGGCCTGGTTGGCAGACATCTGCCATGTCCTTGGTAATTTTGAGGAGTCTACCCAGGTGGTGAGCGGCGATGCTACAATCATTAGCGTCACCATTCCTCTGCTATGCATCTTGAGAAATTCCCTGCAAACCATAAAGGCAGCTGCTTTGCGCTCGGAAACGGGGGCGGGGGAAGACAGTATGCCGCTGGATAGTCAGGGCACCCTTCTGTCTATTTCTCAGCGCGTACAGGAGGAGGAGGAGGAGCATGAGGAGGATGAGGAGGAGGGGGAAGAGACAGCTTGGGCCGCTGCTGACGGTACACCGGCTGATTGCCTGTCATCCTTTCAGCGTGTATGGCCTGAGGAGGAGGAGGAGGAGGAGGAGGATCCTGAAAGTGATCTTCCTAGTGAAGACAGCCATGTGTTGCGTACAGGTACCCTGGCACACATGGCTGACTTCATGTTAGGATGCCTTTCTCGTGACCCTCGCGTTGCACGCATTCTGGCCACTACGGATTACTGGGTGTACACACTGCTCGATCCACGGTATAAGGAGAACCTGCCCACTCTGATTCCCGAAGAGGAAAGGGGTTCGAGAGTGTTGCTATACCACAGGACCCTTGCGGACAAGCTGATGGTAAAATTCCCAGCCGACAGCGCTAGTGGCAGAAGGCGCAGTACCGAGGGCAAGGTAGCAGGGGATGTGCGTAGATCGAGCAGCATGTACATCCCAGGCAGTGCAACAGTCTTTAAGGGCCTGGCCAGCTTTATGGCTGCCGGTATTGTGGCTTAATAGTGGGACCTGTGAACTTGAGATGCAGCCCAACATGTAGCCCCTCGCCTGCCCTATCCGTCACTGTGTCATTCCCATCACTTTCCTGAATTGCCCAGATTTTCACACATGAAAACCTTAGCGAGCATCGGCGAAATACAAAAATGTTCTGGTCGCCCATTGACTTCAATGGGGTTCGTTGTTCGAAACGAACCCTCGAGCATCACGGGAAGTTCGTTCCGAATAACGAACACCCGAACATTTTGGTGTTCGCTCATCTCTAATCTCTACTTCCCCAGAGTGATGTGAGACGTTCTTGATCTAAAAATGCCTTGCATTCACGGCAGAATCTCAGGCTGGCAAGCGCTATATTGGGCTGTAATTCACGGCCCCATGTCGAACTCATCTGTGTGAAATTAGGGACTACAAACAAATATTCATGCTGTACAGGAAATGAGTCGTATTTAGAAAGCTTATGCCAATGGGCTAAATCATGTATGTAAATTTGTTTTGCGGCTCTAGGCAGCATATCTGAGTTTTTGCACTCGGGCCCCTGAGCCTTTAGTTATGCCCCTGATAGGCAGCCTGTTAAAATATAGTAGTGCAATACCTGCAATATTTTATTCTGTATAAGTGATCAAATGATTGTAAGTTCAAACCTCCTATGGCAGGGGTGTCAAACTTATTTTCACATCTACATGTTCTATTCTTGTTTGAGACTCGCACAAAAATAGAACAAGCTGCGATTTTTCCATTTCGCAGCATTGCTGTAAGGGAAAAAAATCATTTGTCTAAATACACCGATTGCAAAAATAGGTTGTAGTTTTGTGCATATTTTCTGTGTCTCACAATGCGATTTTTCTCACCCGTTTGAGTGCATCCTAACGGTGTGGAGGGTATACAGTGATTGGTGTAGTCGAGAAAAAATATCCAGTGAAAGGGGATCTGGGGGATGGAAACAACTCGTCACCAAATTGGGTCAGAGGAGGATGTCAAGAGTCGTTCTGATAAACAGGCTTTGCACAGTCAGGGCTTAAACACTGGCCGTGTTTTAGTCCTGTTATGCAGCCATGAAAATCACAGCTGCAAAACGGGACAAAACAAACCATTGACCACAATGGTTTCATTTTCACTATTGGGATTCTTGTGTGTTAATTAGAGATGAGTGAGTATACTCGCTAAAGGCAATTGCTCGAGCGAGCATTGCCTTTAGCGAGTATCTCCCCGCTCGAGACGGAAGGTTCGGGTGCCGGCAGTGGGCAGGGAGCTGCGGGGGAGCGGGGTGGAACGGAGGGGAGATCTCTCTCTCCCTCTCTCCCCCCACTCCCTCCTGCTGACTGCCGCTACTCACCGCTCCCCCGCGCCGGCACCCGAACCTTCCGTCTCGAGCGGGGGAGATACTCGCTAAAGGCAATGCTCGCTCGAGCAATTGCCTTTAGCGAGTATACTCGCTCATCTCTAGTGTTAATACTACGGCAAGAAAAGATAGGGCAGGATCTATCTTCTCACTGTTTTTTCAAACTCGCGGAATAGCACAAAGTTTGAATAGTCGAAAAAAAAACCCTGACTCGTGCATTAATACACTCTGCAGCGGTGAGCGGAGTAGTGCATGAGCCCATCTGTTGAAGTCCTAGTAGTGTGGGGAATGTTTTCTTTGCACACTTTTGGTTCTCTATTAGAGACGAGCGAGTATACTCGCTAAGGCTAACTACTCGAGCGAGTAGTGCCTTAGCCGAGTATCTCCCCGCTCGTGTGTAAAGATTCGGGGGCCGGAGGGGAAGAGCGGGGAGGAATGGAGGGGAGATCTCTCTCTCCCCGCTTCCCCCTGCTCACTGCCGCATCTCACCTGTCACCCGCACTGGCCCCCAAATCTTTACATACGAGCGGGAGGATACTCGGCTAAGGCACTACTCGCTCGAGTAGTTAGCCTTAGCGAGTATACTCGCTCATCTCTATTCTCTGTGTATCCTGTGTATGGATTCTACGACTTAGGCTACTCTCACACATGCGCGTGTGCGTATTTTACTGTATTTTTTTAGTTTGCATGCCGTGCTTATTTGCATGCACAAAAACATTGCTATTTTTCTGTGCAATAAGCACGGAAATAGGACATGCTGCGTTTTTTTGCATGACTGAAACAACACACATGTGACCGAACTCATGGAAATCAATGGATTCTATCCACTTTCGTAATGCACATGCAAAATTTGCCCATGTAATACGCTGTACAAATGCATTTGTGTGAATAAGCCCTCTTTGAGTGGCTCTGAAGGCCAAAGGAGGTCCAGCAGGCTCGAAGGTGGGGGTCTCCAATTAAATGGCCATTCATTGTACTGTATACGACTGATAGAACTGCATCCACGCAGTACTTAAATAACAGCTGTGCATGATATGAATGATTGTGATCATTTACAAAGCAGGCAGCTGATGGCGGGGTGTTACTGACAGGAGCACATCACCTCCGTGTAAGACCTGAAAAGACAGCGCACATGTGATTTGACTGAAGATTTGAAAAATCATCAAGATCTAGAGGCTTGAAACAAGAGAAAAATATGTATATGATAGATTGAATAGTTTTTATTCAATCAAATAGTGAATAAGGCCCATTGAAATGCTTTGTAAACTGCTTTTATTCTTGACAACATGTAGGATGGGTTCCCCTTTAATACCATCGTGTACGATGCAATTGCAGCCGTGAAAGTAACCCAGAAAAATGTGGTACCCCGTTTCCCTGAAAATAGGACCGACCTCTAAAATAACCCATAGCATGATTTTTCAGAATTTTTGAGGATGCAGAATGATTTTTCAGGATTTTTCAGGATGCTTGAACTATAAGCCGTAATCCAAAATTAAGCCCTAGCTACAGTTAATAAAAGAAAGTCAATTTAAATAGTCTCCAGGCAGCTCTATATGTAAAAAAGTGAAATCTTTTGGAGTAAAAATTAATATAAGACACTGTCTTATTTTCAGGGGAAACAGGGTATTACATGACTCCTTTTGATCACAGTTCACAAAGCAACAAGTCAACACCCTATAATGAACTGTTCTTTTGAACCAGACACAATCATGTACTTCAGATGTACTGGCATTATTCCTAATTTACATACTAGATGTACACTTTCAAGGATTCATCTTTTATTATTTTATTTTACATCTAGAGATGAGCGAGCACCAAAATGCTCGGGTGCTCGTTACTCGAGACAAATTTTTCGCGATGCTCGAGGGTTCGTTTCGAGTAACGAACCCCATTGAAGTCAATGGACGACTCGAGCATTTTTGTATATCGCCGATGCTCGCTAAGGTTTTCATTTGTGAAAATCCGGGCAATTCAAGAAAGTGATGGGAACGACACAGAAACGGATAGGGCAGGCGAGGGGCTACATGTTGGGCTGCATCTCAAGTTCCCAGGTCCCACTATTAAGCCACAATAGCGGCAAGAGTGCCCCCCCCTCCCAACAATTTTTACTTCTGAAAAGCCCTCATTAGCAATGCATACCTCAGCTAAGCACCACACTACCTCCAACAAAGCACAATCACTGCCTGCATGACACTCCGCTGCCACTTCTCCTGGGTTACATGCTGCCGATTCCCCCCCACGACCCAGTGTCCACAGCGCACACCAAACTGTCCCTGCCCAGCCTTCAGCTGCCCTCATGCCACGCCACCCTCATGTCTATTTATAAGTGCGTCTGCCACAGGAAAAGCAGGCACACACTGCAGAGGGTTGGCACGGCTAGGCAGCGACCCTCTTTAAAAGGGGCGGGGCGATAGCCCACAATGCTGTACAGAAGCAATCCAATCCTGTGCCACCTCCATCTGGAGCTGCACACGTGGGCATAGCAATGGGGAACCTATGTGCCACACACTATTCATTCTGTCAAGGTGTCTGCACGCCCCAGTCAGACCGCGTTTTTTTATAAATAGTCACAGGCAGGTACAACTCCGCAATGGGAATTCCGTGTTCACCCACAGCATGGGTGACTCCCTGGAACCCACCGGCGGTACATAAAAATATCCCATTGCAGTGCCCATCACAGCTGAGGTAGTAATGTCATGTTTAATGCAGGTGGGCTTCGGCCCACACTGCATGCCCCAGTCAGACTGGGGTTCTTTAGAAGTGGAAACAGATGCATTTACAACTCCCTGTGGACCCACAGCATGGGTGGGTGCCAGGAAGCCACCGGCGGTACATAAATATATCCCATTGCATTGCCCAACACAGCTGAGGTAGTAATGTCATGTTTAATGCAGGTGGGCTTCGGCCCACACTGCATGCCCCAGTCAGACTGGGGTTCTTTAGAAGTGAAAACAGATGCATTTACAACTCCGTGTGGACCGACAGCATGGGTGGCTCCCTGGAACCCACCGGCGGTACATAAATATATCCCATTGCATTGCCCAACACAGCTGAGGTAGTAATGTCATGTTTAATGCAGGTGGGCTTCGGCCCACACTGCATGCCCCAGTTAGACTGGGGTTCTTTAGAAGTGGAAACAGATGCATTTACAACTCCCTGTGGACCCACAGCATGTGTGGGTGCCAGGAAGCCACCGGCGGTACATAAATATATCCCATTGCACTGCCCAACACAGCTGAGGTAGTAATGTCATGTTTAATGCAGGTGGGCTTCGGCCCACACTGCATGCCCCAGTCAGACTGGGGTTCTTTAGAAGTGGAAACAGATGCATTTACAACTCCGTGTGGACCGACAGCATGGGTGGCTCCCTGGAACCCACCGGCAGTACATAAAAATATCCCATTGCATTCCCCAACACAGCGGATGTAACGTCAGCTGTAATGCAGGTGGGCTAAAAATTCATTTGATTACACTGTAGGCGAGGGCCCACAAAAATTGCTGTATCAACAGTACTAATGTACATCAGAAAAATTGGCCATGGCCAACCAAGAGGGCAGGTGAAACCCATTAATCGCTTTGGTTAATGTGGCTTAATTGGTAACTAGGCCAGGAGGCAGCCCAGTTAAAATAAAAATTGGTGGAGGTGAAAGTTTCAACGCTTTAATGAGCATTGAAACGTATAAAAATTGTTTAGAAAAATTATATGACTGAGCCTTGTGGGCCTAAGAAAAATTGCCCATTCGGCGTGATTATGTGAGGTTTCAGGAGGAGGAGCAGGAGGAGGAGGAGGAATATTAGACACAGATTGATGAAGCAAAAAGGTCCCCGTTTTTGAGGGGGATACAGAACGATGCTTCCATCCGCGGGTGCAGCCTACCTATTGCTTAGGTATCGCTGCTGTCCGCTGGTGGAGAAGAGAAGTCTGGGGAAATCCAGGCTTTGTTCATCTTGATGAGTGTTAGCCTGTCGGCACTGTCGGTTGACAGGCGGGTACGCTTATCTGTGATGATTCCCCCAGCCGCGCTAAACACCCTCTCTGACAAGACGCTAGCCGCAGGACAAGCAAGCACCTCCAGGGCATACAGCGCAAGTTCAGGCCACGTGTCCAGCTTCGACACCCAGTAGTTGTAGGTGGCAGAGGCGTCACGGAGGACGGTCGTGCGATCGGCTACGTACTCCCTCACCATCCTTTTACAGTGCTACCGCCGACTCAGTCGTGACTGGGGAGCGGTGACACAGTCTTGCTGGGGAGCCATAAAGCTGTCAAGGGCCTTAAAGACTGTTGCACTGCCTGTGCTGTACATGCTGCCTGATCTCCGCGCCTCCCCTGCTACCTGGCCCTCGGAACTGCGCCTTCGGCCACTAGCGCTGTCGTATGGGAATTTTACCATCAGTTTGTCCGCCAGGGTCCTGTGGTATAGCAACACTCTTGAACCCCTTTCCTCTTCGGGTATGAGAGTGGAAAGGTTCTCCTTATACCGTGGGTCGAGCAGTGTGTACACCCAGTAATCCGTAGTGGCCAGAATGCGTGTAACGCGAGGGTCACGAGAAAGGCATCCTAACATAAAGTCAGCCATGTGTGCCAGGGTACCTGTACGCAACACATGGCTGTCCTCACTAGGAAGATCACTTTCAGGATCCTCCTCCTCCTCCTCCTCCTCCTCCTCAGGCCATACACGCTGAAAGGATGACAGGCCAGCAGCATGTGTAACCTCACCAGTGGGCCAAGCTGTGTCTTCCCTCTCCTCCTCATCTTCCTCCTCCTCCTCCTCACCGCGCTGAGATATAGACAGGAGGGTGCTCTGACTATCCAGCGACATACTGTCTTCCCCCGGCTCTGTTTCCGAGTGCAAAGCATCTGCCTTTATGCTTTGCAGGGAACTTCTCAAGAGGCATAAAAGAGGAATGGTGACGCTAATGATTGCAGCATCGCCGCTCACCACCTGGGTAGACTCCTCAAAGTTTCGAAGGACCTGGCAGATGTCTGCCAACCAGGCCCACTCTTCTGAAAATAATTGAGGAGGCTGACTCCCACTGCGCCGCCCATGTTGGAGTTGGTATTCCACTATAGCTCTACGCTGCTCATAGAGCCTGGCCAACATGTGGAGCGTAGAGTTCAACCGTGTGGGCACGTCGCACAGCAGTCGGTGCACTGGCAGATTAAACCGATGTTGCAGGGTGCGCAGGGTGGCAGCGTCCGTGTGGGACTTGCGGAAATGTGCGCAGAGCCGGCACACCTTTCCGAGCAGGTCTGACAAGCGTGGGTAGCTTTTCAGAAAGCGCTGAACCACCAAATTAAAGACGTGGGCCAGGCATGGCACGTGCGTGAGGCTGCCGAGCTGCAGAGCCGCCACCAGGTTACGGCCGTTGTCACACACGACCATGCCCGGTTAGAGGCTCAGCGGCGCAAGCCAGCGGTCGGTCTGCTCTGTCAGACCCTGCAGCAGTCCGTGGGCCGTGTGCCTCCTATCTCCTAAGCTGAGTAGTTTCAGCACGGCCTGCTGACGCTTGCCCACCGCTGTGCTGCCACGACGCGTGACACCGACTGCTGCCGACGTGCTGCTGCTGCTGACACATCTTGATTGCGAGACAGAGGTTGCGTTGGAGGAGGAGGAGGAGGGTGGTTTAGTGGAGGAAGGATACACCGCCGCAGATACCACCACCGAGCTGTGGCCCGCAATTCTGGGGCCAGGCTCTGACTCTGTCCCAGCCTCCACTTAATTCACCCTATGTGCCGTCAGGGAGATATAGTGGCCCTGCCCGCCTGTGCTTGTCCACGTGTCCGTTGTTAAGTGGACTTTGGCAGTAACCGCGTTGGTGAGGGCGCGTACAATGTTGCGGGAGACGTGGTCGTGCAGGGCTGGGACGGCACATCGGGAAAAGTAGTGGCGACTGGGAACTGAGTAGCGCGGGGCCGCCGCCGCCATCATAGCTTTGAAGGACTCCGTTTCCACAACCCTATACGGCAGCATCTCAAGGCTGATAAATTTGGCTATGTGGACGGTTAACGATTGAGCGTGCGGGTGCGTGGTGGCATACTTGCGCTTGCGCTCAAACACTTGCGCTAGCGACGGCTGGATGCTGCGCTGACAGACATTGCTGGATAGGGCCGAGGACAGCGGAGGTGAGGGTGTGGGTGCAGGCCAGGAGATGGTAGTGCCTGTGTCCTCAGAGGGGGGTTGGATCTCAGTGGCAGGTTGGGGCACAGGGGGAGAGGCAGCGGTGCAAACCGGAGGCGGTGAACAGCCTTCGTCCCACCTTGTGGGGTGCTTGGCCATCATATGTCTGCACATGCTGGTGGTGGTGAGGCTGCTGGTGGTGGCTCCCCGGCTGATCTTGGCGCGACAAAGGTTGCACACCACTGTTCGTCGGTCGTCTGCACTCTCAGTGAAAAACTGCCAGACCTTTGAGCACCTCGGCCTCTGCAGGGTGGCATGGCGCGAGGGGGCGCTTTGGGAAACAATTGGTGGATTATTTGGTCTGGCCCTGCCTCTACCCCTGGACACCGCACTGCCTCTTGCAACCTGCCCTGCTGCTGCCCTTGCCTCCCCCTCTGAAGACCTGTCCTCAGTAGGCGTAGCAAACCAGGTGGGGTCAGTCACCTCATTGTCCTGCTGCTCTTCCTCAGAATCCTCTGTGCGCTCCTCCCTCGGACTTAATGCCCTTACTACTACCTCACTGATAGACAACTGTGTCTCATCGTCATCGGCCTCCTCACCCACTGAAAGGTCTTGAGACAGTTGCCGGAAGTCCCCAGCCTCATCCCCCGGACCCCGGGAACTTTCGAATGGTTGGGCATCAGTCACGATAAACTCCTCTGGTGGGAGAGGAACCACTGCTGCCCAATCTGAGCAGGGGCCCGAGAACAGTTCCTGGGAGTCTGCCCGCTCCTCAGAATGTCTCATTTTCATGGAGTGAGGAGGCTGGGAGGAAGGAGGAGCAGCAGCCAGAGGATTCTGAGTTGCAGCAGTGAACGGCGCAGAACTCTGGGTGGACGATAGGTTGCTGGAAGCACTTTCTGCCATCCACGACAGGACCTGCTCACACTGCTCATTTTCTAATAAAGGTCTACCGCGTGGACCCATTAAATGTGCTATGAATGTGGGGACGCCAGAAACGTGCCTCTCTCCTAATCCCGCAGCAGTCGGCTGCGATACACCTGGATCAGGAGCTCGGCCTGTGCCCACACCCGGACTAGGGCCTCCGCGTCCTCGGCCGCGCCCACGTCCTCTAGGCCTACCCCTACCCCTCAGCATGCTGTATTACCAGGAATGCAGAAACACAACACTGTAATTAAATGTGCCGCTTATTGGCCTGTGGTTGGAGGCTGAGTTCGCTTACGGAACGCCAGGAAATAATTTGGCGCAAGCCTGCTGTAACACTTAGCTGGCTGCGTATTTATTTGGAGAAATACTACCCCCAGCAGACACGGACCCAGAACACTGAGCAGAGTGACAGGCAGGCCAAATAGATTTTTTCCAAATATTTTTTTCTAAAGGACCACTGCGTATATTCAATCTATAATATGTCTTCTGGCCCTGCCTACACAATTCTGTCCCTGATGTGTGTGTCACGGAACTGTAGCGTTGCACTGTTATTAAGTGCAACAGAGCGGTGATTTCAGAGCCAGGAAATAATTTGGCGCAAGCCTGCTGTAACACTTAGCTGGCTGCGTATTTATTTGGAGAAATACTACCCCCAGCAGACACGGACCCAGAACACTGAGCAGAGTGACAGGCAGGCCAAATAGATTTTTTTCCAATATTTTTTTCTAAAGGACCACTGCGTATATTCAATCTATAATATATGTCTTCTGGCCCTGCCTACACAATTCTATCCCTGGAGTATTACTGCAGGGCGCAATGCTCTGCACGGCCGATATACCAAAAAAAAGTGCAACACTGCTAAAAGCAGCCTCCACACTACTGCACACGGTTAGATGTGGCCCTAAGAAGGACCGTTGGGGTTCTTGAAGCCTACAATAACTCCTAACGCTCTCCCTGCCTCCACACTTCTGTACCTGGAGTATTACTGCAGGGCGCAATGCTCTGCACGGCCGATATACCAAAAAAATAAAAAAGTGCAACACTGCTAAAAGCAGCCTCCACACTACTGCACACGGTTAGATGTGGCCCTAAGAAGGACCGTTGGGGTTCTTGAAGCCTACACTAACTCCTAGCACTCTCCGTACAGCAGCTCCAACACGATACCACTGTCCCTCAGCTATCTCACAACGCATCTGAGGCGAGCCGCGGGAGGGGCCGATTTTTATACTCGGGTGACACCAGATCTCGCCAGCCACTCACAGCAGGGGGGTGGTATAGGGCTTGAATGTCACAGGGGGAAGTTGTAATGCCTTCCCTGTCTTTCAATTGGCCAGAAAAGCGCGATAACGTCTCAGAGAGGAAAGTGAAAGTAACCCGAACATCGCGTGGTACTCGTTACGAGTAACGAGCATCTGGAACACGCTAATACTCGAACGAGTATCAAGCTCGGACGAGTACGTTCGCTCATCTCTATTTACATCACTAATTAAAAATTTCTATGAAATGCTTATTAATGTGCACACACCATAACCTTACTATGATTCGCTTTGAAATGTTTATTATATTTTGATTGGTTGCTAAAGGCGTGAGGTGAGCTCGTGATTAGCTCCTTACAGTACTAAGTTTACTATATAAGATGTACTTAATACATGTGCATCAGACGGAGAGTTTGTAAACATTACTTGAGCGTTTCTCATTGTTTTCTTCTCTGATGCATCATCTAATAGTTAGTTATACCTGAGTGATGAGGCTACGATACCCACTGTGTATTACCTAAAGTGAAACAGAGAAACTTTATTTTCTTTACTACAGGAGTTTAACTTTTATTACCCAAGTATAGGATAGATGATAAATATCTGATCGGTTGAAGTCTCAGCACTGAAGAACGAGGGTCCCATGTCTCCTTCTCCTACTTACTGTGGGATAACTGCACTCCCGCAGTGATGGGCAGATTGACAGTTGCACATGCGCTGTTCCGCTACATTCATTTTCAATGGGACTGCTGGAGATAACTAAGCAATTCTACTGGGCTATTTCTATAATCCCCATTGAAATGAACAGAGTGGCACCTTGCATGTTCGAGCACCACTCCATTCAATCTGCACATCACTGTGCAGGGTACAATGAGCCCGCAGTGAGGAGGAGAGGGGGACATGGCAGACCCCCACTGATCAGATTCTTATTAACTCTACTATGGATAGGTGATAAAAGTTGATTTTGGTACAACCCTTCCAAAACATCTATATATATAAAGCTGAAAGCCCTCACTGACTCACTGACTGACTCACTGACTGACTCACTGACTGACTCGCCAAAAGTTCTCCAACTTCCCAATATCGTAGAAACATGAATTTTGGCACGAGCATAAATCATCTCCAAAATAGGAAAAGTAATTGGGTCCCAACTCGATTATTCAATTCTAGCGCAAAAGAATTGGCGTCGAAATTTTACATACATAATCTAAATCTGTCACTTCCCAATGCCATAGAAACTTAAAATTTGGCACGGCATTGATTATGACATAAATAGGAAAAGCTAATGGGTCCCAACTCGATTATTCAATTCTATGCGCAAAAGTATTGGCGTCAAAATTTTACGTGCGGAATGTAATTTTTTCACTTTCCGGTGTCATAGAAACAGGAAATTTGGCACAAGCATTGATTATGTCATAAATAGGAAACGTTCATAGGTCCCAACTCGATTATTCAATTCTAGTGCAAAAGAATTGGCGTCGAAATTTTACGTGCGGAATGTAATTTTTTCACTTTCCGGTGTCATAAAAACAGGAAATTTGGCACGAGCATTGATTATGTCATACATAGGAAAAGCTAATGGGTCCCAACTCCATTATTCAATTCTATGCGCAAAAGAATTAGCGTCCAAATTCAACGTACAGAATGTAATTTTTTCACTTTCCGGTGTCATAGAAACGTGAAATTTGGCACGAGCATTGATTATGTCATAAATAGGAAACGTTCATAGGTCCCAACTCCATTATTCAATTCTATGCGCAAAAGAATTGGCGTCCACATTTTACGTGTGGAATGTAATTTTTTCACTTTCCGGTGTCATAGAAACGTGAAATTTGGCACAAGCATTGATTATGTCATAAATAGGAAAAGCTAATGGGTCCCAACTCCATTATTCAATTCTATGCGCAAAAGAATTGGCGTCAAAATTTTACGTGCGGAATGTAATTTTTTCACTTTCCGGTGTCATAGAAATGGGAAATTTGGCACGAGTACTGATTATGTCATAAATAGGAAAAGCTAATGGGTCCCAACTCAATTATTCAATTCTATGCGCAAAAGAATTAGCGTCCAAATTTTACGTACGGAATGTAATTTCTTCCCTTTCCGGTGTCATAGAAACAGGAAATTTGGCACGAGCATTGATTATGTCATAAATAGGAAACGTTCATAGGTCCCAACTCGATTATTCAATTCTAGCGCAAAAGAATTGGCGTTGAAATTTTACGTGCGGAATGTAATTTTTTCACTTTCCGGTGTCATAAAAACAGGAAATTTGGCACGAGCATTGATTATGTCATACATAGGAAAAGCTAATGGGTCCCAACTCCATTATTCAATTCTATGCGCAAAAGAATTAGCGTCCAAATTCAACGTACGGAATGTAATTTTTTCACTTTCCGGTGTCATAAAAACAGGAAATTTGGCACGCGCATTGATTATGTCATAAATAGGAAAAGCTAATGGGTCCCAACTCCATTATTCAATTCTATGCGCAAAAGAATTGGCGTCAAAATTTTACGTGCGGAATGTAATTTTTTCACTTTCCGGTGTCATAGAAATGGGAAATTTGGCACGAGCACTGATTATGTCATAAATAGGAAAAGTTAATGGGTCCCAACTCCATTATTCAATTCTAAGCGCAAAAGAATTAGTGTCCAAATTTTATGTACGTAATCTAATTCTCTCACTTCCTGATGTCATTTTATATAAAGGCATGGTTACCTCCCCGTGGTGTTTCCTGGGTAACGCAGAGAACTATGCAAAGTGGTGAACATATTTTTTTTCCTCAGTATCTCTAAAGTAACCACGACTTCATAAGCTTTTCCGTGTGAACACCAGATAAACACCAGTACCAAATTAACTCGGGCGAAGCCGGGTATATCAGCTAGTCTTTCATAAAGGGTGGACATTTCTGCATCACAATGTTATCCCTATAGGGCTTGAGTTCCGCCCCTGCTAAAATCTCTGCATCTTTAATTCAAAACCACAAGATTAAATTCCACAGCGGAAATTAAAGGCATCTTGCAGAATTGTTGTTGTGGATTTCTAACATACAGGAGATGCAATTCCACAATTAAAGTCGGTGTAAAAAATGCTAGAAGTTCCACAAGATGCTCCACAGTTACAAATATTAAAAAGTCAGCACTATTTGACAAAATCTGCATCTGTGCTGCATCCTGCGGATAATTTTGTCCAATGTGAAAGGTCCCTAATGCTTGCAGATTACTGTTAAAGGCAAAGTGTGGAATATTTATCAAACCATTTACGTCACTTTTGTGGCATATAAAAGTTGCAAATTTTGACTTACAGTTATTTGTGCAAAAATTTGCAACTTTTACCTTCTCGCGCATATTCTGAAAAGGGGGTATTTTAGGAGGAGGGTCTAGCCTTTTACAGACCAGCAAATTTACTATCATTTATACCAGAAATTGGTACGTTTATGGCTCAAATCTACACAGGCTCATAGCAGGCATAAATACGGGGGTCGAAGCAGCGGCATCCACTCTGACTTGGTATATCCCGGCACTGACAACAGGCGCTGCCTGGAAAATCCCTCTGCCATAGCCAAAGGTTCCAGATAATTGGCCAGAGAAGAATTTGTTAGTTGCGTGTTGGCGCTTTAAGGGTGTGTTCACACATAGCTGAAATGCTGAGGATTTTCTTCAGTGGAAAATTTGCATCAAAGCCTGCATCAATATCCACAGCACTGGTGCAAATTTTCACTTGGATTAAGCTATAGATCCGCAACTGATTTCCGTCTGAGCGCTGCCAGCACCATAAGTGCAGCACACAACGTCACCTGGCAACTGCTGCTGAGCGCCACCATCTTTCCCCCAGTGACAGGCAGCCCATTTCCACATCACCTGACTGGTGACAGCAGTGCTCAGTAGTAGTTGCCCTGTGATGGTGTGCACTGCGCTCTTGGTGCTGGCAGCATTCAGAGGTGAGAGGAGTGTTATGTGCTGCTGAAATCAGCTGCAGATGTGGAAACACTGTGGATCTTGCCGCTGCAGAAAACTGCAGCACTCTTGCTATATGTGAACGTACCCTAAGGATGCGCCTTCCGGACTGCTATCAGTGGTCAAGCTGACGCTGGGGTAGGGAATCTGCTGAGTTGGATGTGCGCCATTCTGTCAGAAGTAACTATGTATAGATATATCAGGGGACAATACAGAGATCTCTCCCATCATCTATTTATACCAGGGACTGTGACTAACAAGGAGGCACCCTCTACGTCTAGAGAAAAGAAGGTTTCTACACCAACACAGGAGGGGGTTCTTCACTGTAAGAGCAGTGAGATTATGGAGCTCTCTGCTTGAGGACATGGTGAACTCAATAAAAAAGGGGCCTGGATGCCTTTCTTGAAACCCTTCACAGATATAGATAAAAATTACTAACTTTTATTAGATTAACTTAAAAAACATGGGCTTACACTGACATTTACAACATAAATCAAAGTGAAACACAAAAAAACCAAAGAAAGAAAGTACCCTGGTTCAGGATTGTATGGGGAATTCACCACCTCAATAGTACGTGGAAATAGGTGTGTTTCAACCTCGTACTATAACATATTAATGCAAACCTTGCTTATATAGAGGCAGCTAATCAGTTACTGCTAGGTTTAAATATTCAGGTGTAGGTTCACTTTTAGGTGATTGCTGGAGAATCACCTATGTGAATATACGATTTAGCGGTGACTCCCTAAGTATGCCACAATATTCATTTGCATATTAAGTGTTTTTGTTGTAGGATCTGGTTATGGTGCGTTAGCCAGATCCCCTAAACACACTCTTTGCAGCTCAGTAGTGCTGAATCTAAAGGCTCGATAATCGAGCTAGCGGTGGCACTAGGCAAATACGAGTCTATAGGCTCCCGATCTGCCTTAGCGCCATGCATTCATGCTCAGAGATGGGCTCGACGCGTTTCCCTATCCGATGTTTTGGATAGTTCCTCAGGAGCAAAAAGGTACGTATACCCTCGATTAATATGCAGTCCTTTTATGTGGACCATTCGTCACCAGGGTCGGTGAAAGTAATAAACAATATGGTTTTTACGGTGGATTCGCAATTTTGCCACCGCTAAATCGTATATTCACATAGGTGATTCTCCAGCAATCACCTAAAAGTGAACCCACACCTGAATATTTAAACCTAGCAGTAACTGATTAGCTGCCTCTATATAAGCAAGGTTTGCATTAATATGTTATAGTACGAGGTTGAAACACACCTATTTCCACGTACTATTGAGGTGGTGAATTCCCCATACAATCCTGAACCAGGGTACTTTCTTTCTTTGTTTTTTTTGTGTTTCACTTTGATTTATGTTGTAAATGTCAGTGTAAGCCCATGTTTTTTAAGTTAATCTAATAAAAGTTAGTAATTTTTATCTATATCTGTGAAGGGTTTCAAATATTTAACATATAGATTTTCATACCACTGTGATTTCCTGGATGCCTTTCTTGGGTGTAACAATATGACATGTTATATCACTGATTACTTCAGAAGGGTTCGTGATCCGGGGATTATTCTGATTGCCAGATTGGAGTTGGGATTTTTTTCCCTAAAATGAGGAACATTGGCTTCGGGAGGGGTTCCTCTGGCTCAACATTGCAAGATAATAGGCTGAACTTGATGGATGTCTTTTATTATGTCAGCTTTACATTCTGTGGTGCTATAACCAAGTACCCCCAAATATAAAATTAGCCTAATCTAACAATATGCTGCACGTGGTCTAAATAATACCGCTATACAGTGCAACTAATAATAAGATTCTTGGTGGCTACAAGCTTCGAATGCTGTGCACCCTGTACAATTACACAGTTTGCACACCCCTAAGGACGCCCATGACTGCAAGATCAGACGACACACAATTTTTTCCCTCTGTAACCACATTGGTCTGCAAAGGGGCTGAATACACACAGCCATAAAGTTTATGATTAGAGATGAGCGAGCATACTCGCTAAGGACAATTGCTCGAGCGAGCATTGTCCTCAGCGAGTACCTGCCCGCTCGGAAGAAAAGGTTCGGGTGCCGGCGGCGGGCGGGGAGCGGTGGGGGGGAGCAGGGTGGAACAGAGGGGAGATCTCTCTCTCCCTCTCTCCCAATGGCTCCCCCCTGCTCACTCCCGCAACTCACCGCTCACCCGCGTCTGCACCCGAACCTTTTCTTCCGAGTGGGCAGGTACTCGCTGAGGACAATGCTCGCTCGAGCAATTGTCCTTAGTGAGTATGCTCGTTCATCTCTATTTTTGATGTAAACCAGCATGACCCAGGATCGAGGATGATAGATTAGACTAGAAGGCATTTAACAAAGTTTTATCTTCTCACTTTTAGTATTTTTGCATTGTTAATTGTGCAGTAAATAAAAGAATCAAATCTTCCAGACAGGAAGGATCACACCTCCAGAAACACTTCCCGTTCCTCAGCAGCGTGAGATCACACAATGGCTATAAATACTTGGCTGCTGCTGCTGAGGATCATGTGCATGATATAAAGGAGACTTCACATTATATGGTCTACTGTGTGGTTTTAGTATTTCTAATTTGGTTCAAGTAAAGTAAGGGCAAAATCACGTAGGTGTATGAGCTGTGCCGCGAGTTTGAAAAAAAAACAAAACGGGGACATAGGTCCTTCTCAATCTTTCTTGCACATGGAAAAATTACATGCCGGAAAGATAGGACAAGTCTTATCTTTTCTTGCGCATCGTAATAACACGCGAGAATCTCGATGAAAATTAAACCATTGAAATCAATTTTGTTTCGGGCCCTTTATGCTGTCATGATTTTCATGACAAAAACACAACCGTTTAAGCCCCAGGTAATACACAAGTCTCCCATCCTGCCAAATCATACTTCCAATAAAGGTTTTTTAGGTTTTGTCTAGAAACATAGAAAATTGTTGACGGAAAAAAACCCCATGGTCCATCTGTTCTTCCCTTATACTATTGCTCTCATAGGGCTCCTTCACATGAGTGTCGTTTTGACGTTGTGTAGGCACGTCAAAAAATTGTGTCTAAAAGAACCCACGGTTTCCTATGGGTTCTTTCAAATAAATAAAAATTGTGCGTAAACAAAAGCACAATAGGCGCGTTTTTTTTACAATATTTCACGCTATCAAAAGATAGGACTTCTCCTATCCTTTGACGGCAAAACTCCAGCGACTGCAATAGACTCCTATGGGAGTCTATTGTGAACCAGCTCGCAAAGGGAAGGGGCAAGAGGGGGAGCAGCCTTCTTGCGAATAGCAGCCGCAACGTCCTTGCAGCTGCTATTCATTCACTTGATATAACGCTCAGTTAGCCACAACATTTTGGTGCGGCTATCTAAGCATTAAAAGGACGGTCATGTGAAGAAGCCCTTAGGATGGATCTACATTTGTCCCAGGCAGCTTGAATGAATTTATGGTTTCCAACCACTTCTGCTGGAAGTTTGTTCCAGGCATCTACTACTCTTTCAGTCAAATAACATTTCCTGACATTGCTTGTGTTTTTCCCCCAACTAATATCAGACTGCTCCCCTTGTTCTGACCTGGTTCCTCAAGAAAAGTGTTGAGTGAACGGAAAGAGACAAATCCTGTTTTGGGTTGAACTTTGCTAAAAGTTTAGTTCGGCATGAACACAATCCTCAGTGGTTCACCTTAGACAAAACCACTAAAGTTCTTCTTTCCCCTTCTTTTAAGGGCTTATTCCCACTGCTGTAGACTCAACTAGTTGCACAGGAACAAGGGGAATCCCTTCCCCTTTGCTGTTTTTTTTTAAATTCTGCACCAGAGTGCAGGAGTTTGAAAACAACCGTGGGAAGATAGGGGCTACATGCCGGAAAGATAGGGCAGGTCCTATCTATTACAGCCGGGAAAAGCAGTGGTGAAAACGAAACCACTGAAATCCCATAGAGATCAGTGGTTTTGTTTTGTCCCCTTATACTGCTGTGATTATAACGGCCATATAAGGGGACAAAACCACGCTCATATGAATCCACCCTTAGAAGTTCTGCTCGAAGACTTCATTGCATATTTCTTCATATGTGATGGGGAAAAAAACTCTATTTTGGGCAGCAACTACAAAGTATCATCCAATCAATCACCATTAGTTATATTCTAGTATTCGTTGCAGCCCCATGCACCACTCATTCCTCCTCCGTCTTTCCAAAGAACCACAGGCATCAAATAATACAAGAGGATCCGAGGCACCAGAAGCATCCAGGAAATTAAAAGTAATCTTTATTCTTCTCTTTCTTTAAAATGCAACATATGTTTTGGCTGCACAAGGCCATTAGCAAATGAAAAATGTTCAAGAAAACTACAAGCACTGTACAAACCCCCTGCTTCCTAAAGCTCCTAGAAGGATATATTAAAGATAAAATCACATAAGTTGATGTTTTTAATGTAATTTTATTGTTTCTATTTCTTTTTAGGTGCTATAGGAAATAGGGGGACAGAAGTACTGCAGTTTATTATCTGAGAGATCATAGCATCACAGGTTCAAATCTACTATAGGACATAAAAAATGTAAAATAGTAAGGAAATAGTAAAAAAAAAACTCCACCCTTTTTGCTCATCTTTCCCTTTGTTTAAAAAAGGGAATACAATATACATGTTTGGTATTGTTGTATCTGTACACTTTTTATACCTCACGGAAAATGTTATTTAAAAGAAAAAGCTGAAAGAACAGCCCAAATCACCTGCCACCAAAAAACACCATCCACCACATGCTGCAGAAAAAAACAGTCGCCACCTGCCGCCAGAAAACGTAAGCCACCACCCACTGCTGAAAGAAAATAGCCATACACTGTTGGGAGAAAATATAACCATCTGACAAACGTCAGCTATCATCTACTATAAAAAAAAACATGAACCACCACTTGCCACTGAAAAACAGCAGCCACCATATGCTTCCAAAAATGGGAGCCACCACCGAATGGCAAAAAACACCAGCCCCCACTTACTGCCAAAAAAGGAACCATCCAACAAATACATCATCAGCCACCATCAGACGCTAAAACAAATAGCCATCACCTGCTGCTAAAAAAACTTCAACCACCACTCGCCACTGAAAAACGGCAGGCCACCATCTACTGCCAGAAAATACCCGCCACCACCTGCTGCAAAAAAAAAGACCAGTCACCGATAGTTGCTGAAAACACCAGCAGCCCCATGCCACAAAAACCATCAGTCACCACCTGTTGCCAAAAAAAATCACCATTTGCCAAAAAAACCATCAAATACCACCTGTTTCCAAAAAAACACCAGCTATCAACAGATGCTGAAAAACAGCAGCCACCAATTGCCACCCACAAACTCCGGCCACCACTTGCTGCCAAAAAACAGCAGCCACCATCTGCCGCCACCGAAAAATGGTAGTCACCATCTGCTGCCAAAAAAGACCTGCCACCAACAGATGCTGAAAAGCAAAATTAGCGTAAATAAAATATATGTATTTTTATACCAAAGCACTGGAGTGGTCTGCATTTTAATAATAGTTGTTTATAGTGCTTATTTCTCCCGGGAGATTGTGGTCCTAGAACCTGATCTAAGTAGTAGTTATGAGTGGACTTTTGAAAAATTTATTTCAGCTGATTCGCCAAAGTTTTGCAAAGAGTTCGGTTTCGTCTGTATGAGTTCAAACCAAACTGGAAGTTCATGAAAATCCCTTAACTGGTGTATAATATTTTCGAATGCCCCTTTTAGACAAGCCGATTCTCGTTTGAACCATCGAACGAGCGAGTGATCTCACTCATTCACACCTGTTTAAACAGGCAGATAATCATTGAGCAATACTAACTTCTCGTTCAATGTTTCACATTCCTATGTGAGAGCGTTTAAACACAATGATAAGTGAACGAGCCGCTGATGACTTTTAGAACAAAAAGGGAACGATTTTCATTCGTCGTTCGTTCGGTGGCTCGCGTTTAAACCAAATGATTATTAATTGTTAATTTTAACGATTTTTGAAAGATAATCATTACGTCTAAACGCACCGTTAGAGCCATTAAAGGGGTTGTCCCGCGAAACAAAGTTGGGGTATACACTTCTGTATGGCCATATTAATGCACTTTGTAATGTACATTGTGCATTAATTATGAGCCATACAGAAGTTATTCACTTACCTGTTCCGTTGCTAGCGTCCCCGTCGCCATGGTGCCGTCTAATTTTCAGCGTCTAATCGCCCGATTAGACGCGCTTGCGCAGTCCGGTCTTCTCCCTTCTGAATGGGGCCGCTCGTGCCAGAGAGCTGCTCCTCGTAGCTCCGCCCCGTCACGTGTGCCGATTCCAGCCAATCAGGAGGCTGGAATCGGCAATGGACCGCACAGAAGACCTGTGGTCCACCGAGGGTGAAGATCCCGGCGGCCATCTTCGCAAGGTAAGTAAGAAGTCACCGGAGCGCAGGGATTCGGGTAAGTACTATCCGTTTTTTTTTAAACCCCTGCATCGGGTTTGTCTCGCGCCGAACGGGGGGGCTATTGAAAAAAAAACAAAAACGTTTCGGCGCGGGACAACCCCTTTAAGCTACGCATCAGAACCAGCAGAAAGTTACACGTCAACCACCAGTTAATGGCATGGATTTTGGAAGAAAGCAGCCAGAATCCATGCCAAATTCTTATTCTGCCCAACCCCTTTAAATATTGTTCCTATGAGCTGTAAATATCTTCTCCAGATATAATGGTAAATGTTTCACATATTCCTGAATGTAACAACTGTATCATTTTCCACATCTAGATGGTTATTATAGGCAGGTGTACACTGCTTCCAAAATAGATGACTATCCAGACAGCTCTAATTAGCTTCTCTTCTGCCCTGTAAACCGGTGACTCGGGAACATTGCATGCTTTAAATGTATTTATTCCTCATGAGATTATTCTAAATCTTTCACCTTTTAAATTAGTAATTAAAATTGGGCTGTAAACAAAACACCAAAGTGTGAGCTGCTATGTAGCACGGGTAGGGATCGCGGTAAGCTATTCTGTAACTATAGGGATATGATGGCTAGCTGACCTTGACTACACAAGGTGACAGAAATCAAACCAAGTCTATATCTTATCAATTACAGGGCTAAAGGTAAGCAATGGCACATCACTAGGGTAGCCCTCACTTTCTAGTTTAGAGATCTGATTGCTCTGATACCCACAGTCCTCAAAAAGAAAGAGCAGCAGAGCAAGTTAGGCTTTATTGTCATGGATGGCGGTATTGGAATGCAGGATTCAGGATCTGATGGAGTAACCAAAATGTACAAGATTTATTTATAAACAACGGAATAAAGTGAATAATAGTAAAATCACAAGTGAACAATGTAACTTTTTCTTCTGAAATAACGCTAAGGCCTCCTGCACACGGGCAGAATTGCATTGCGAAAACCAGAGCGGGATTCCGCCTTCGGTTTTTGCAGCAATACTCAGTGCATAGCATGCTTTCGCAAATCGCAATTTCCTGCCCATGAGCGGAAATCGATTGCGATTTTCTGCTTGCGGGGAAGAAATCACAGCATGCTGCGATTTTGTGCAGGCTACGCACAGCCAGCTTCCATTGATGTCATTGGAAGCCGTCCGACCCACAGCCATTCTGCAATCAGCATTGCAGATGAAGAGGTTAGCTGGGGTCACTGTCCGGATACTGGTTGAACTCTGCTGCAGGAATTCTGCGTGCGTGGTCCGACTTGCCCGTGTGCAGGCGGCCTAAGTGCTGCTAGCTAAATCCTAGAATTACTAATCGATTATGCGCAATACTTAATAGTGCCGCAAGAACAATATCAATAATGTGGTATACAGATCAGTCCTGTTGAATAGAAATACAAACCATGTAACATAACACACAGTTCATCTGTAAAAGGTTAACCCACTCCTAAAAACAATGCGGTCTGTTGAAAACTCAGTGTACATATCCTGTCTAAGTGTTCCTATTATACACAACTCGTGCACTGCCCTCTGTGGTAGTATCTCATTGGTGGCAGTGCGAATAACAACAGTTGGCTTAATAACACACCCTCCTCAGCACTGTTCATGTTGTTGCAACAGGCATGTTGACTATTAAGTGTGTTCCTATTGCTGTTCACACACTATGTCTGAATTGAGTCCGACCTCACTTACATAATAACATAGTATTTAAGGCCGAAAAAAGGCATATGTCCATCCAGTTCAGCCTATTAACTCGAATGTTGATCCAGAGGAAGGCAAGAAACCCCCCAAAACAATGAGGTAGAAGCCAATTTTCTCCATTTAAGGGGAAAAAATGTCTTCCCAACTCCAATCTGCCAATCAGAATAATCCTCGGATCAACAACCCTACTGAAGTTATTAGTGACTATAACATGTAATATTATATCGCTCAATAAAGGCGTCCACGATCCTTCTTTTACTCTTTTATTGAATCTGCCATCACAGGTCCTCAGGCAGAGAGTTCCATAGTCTCACTGCTCTTACAGTAAAGATCCCCCTTCTGTTGGTGTAGAAATCTTCTTTCCTCGTATTTACCATAATTTACATCAGAAACTAGTGTAGATTATAGCAAAAACCAACTCCCGCTCGTTGCTAGCGTAGGTTTTTATTTGGCGCATGGAGGTGCCATCCAATGAGACAATAAAGAGACTTATACCTCACAATACATTTTTCACTAGTAGGCACGCCCAGGCATTACTTAGACCAGCATGTGCAACGCCCATCTAAGTAAATAAGCCCATGTAAATGTACAATAATCATGGGAGATCACTGTCCCGAAGAAGACCCTCACACAACTGGAAAAATTGAAGCTTACTAAAACTTCTTGAAATCACTGGGAGAGCTACACTGCACCTCCATGTCCTGCTTCTCTCCTGGTCAGGGAGACACATCCCGAGTGGTGGACCCCCATTCATCAACTACTGATGACCTATCCAGTGCATATCCAGATTGGTCATCAGTGGAAATAGGGCAGACAACCCCTTTTAAGGGGCTATTCTGCCAAAAACTATTGATGACCAATCCTCAGGATATGTTAAAATAGTTAATCGCTGGGGACCCATAGCTCAGGATCCCTAGTGATGAGCGGATCCTTGGCCTGCTGTCATTATAGGGGATGGGAGTGGAAGTGCCATAACTTGCTTCACTCCCATGGAAGCAGCTATTACACCTCGTCGCAGGGAACAGCAGCCGAAGTGCAGTCAATGGGAGCTGAAGCCGGCTATCCCAATTCCTGCACTTCTGCCTACTACATCGCCTCCTTCTAGCGCCAATCTACAGCATGTTTAACTTACTGTGGACTTCAGCAAGTAGCACAACAGGCTTGCGCCACTTATTACATTTGGCACATTTTACTCCATCAATGCTTTCTGAGACTGGCGTGTACAACACTGGTCTTAGATAAATGCGCCCTCAGGGCTTAAACACAAGAACGTGTTTTTGTCCCGTCATGCGACCGTGATAATCATGGCCGCATAACAGGACAAAGCAAAACCAATGATTTCAATTGATTTCACTGGTTTCGTTCTCACTATCGGGATTCTCGCGTTAATTGTATGGACGAGAAGAGATAGGACTTGCCCAATCTTCCCCGCACGTAATATTAACTACGTACGGGAAAGATAGGGCAGGACTGATCTTCCCGCTATTTGTTTTAAAACTGTGCTATTGTGTAGAGTTTGAAAAGCCTGAGACGCAAAAAAGAAAAACCGTTCATGCACAACTACGTTCTGTACTGGCGAGTGTAGTTGTGCATACGGCAGTCTGAAACCACGCTAAGTCTTATTCACATGACCGTATGCATTTTTACGCCCGGCTGATCACAGCAAAAAATTGCGTGAAAAAAGAATAGCCACGATGTTAATTAGAGTTTTCTCATCCATTCAAGCGGGTGGCTGCAGCATATCGGCGAAAAAATATGCTGCAGCGTAGAAATCCTTCGGTCGGCAGAAATCCTTGGAATGGCTACTGATGCTTAAATTGAGGCAGTGGTCTTCTCTTCACAGTGTTGGACGCAACTAAACTCCCTCATCCTCCCTTTATTTTCAGCTCCCATAGGAGTCTATGGGAGCTCACAGTGTATCTTGTCAAAAGATAGGGTAAGACATATCTTTTCATGTGCCGTATAAAATCAGTCGCTGTTTTCAGTCACCAATGTCCTATTATTCCTGGTGTGATATTTTTACGCGCCTTACAATCCCTCATCTGAATATGTTGGAATCCAATGCTTCAGACGATCGCGATTTTTTAAAATGCGGGTAAATTAGCTGCATGTATATGGTCGTGTGAATACGACCTAAGAGTGCATTCGAATGGGAAAGTGTGATTTTAGTCTGACCATTTTCCATGCAATTTTCAAGCTATTTTCATTTCTACTTTTATGCAAATTTCACGCACTTGAAAAACAGACGTCTGTATTTTGCATTTTTTCCTTCTCTGCACCTCCGGATTATTTATTTTAAGTGGTCCCCATAATAACCTGCATTAAAAACACATCTCACTCACATGAAAATCACATACAAATCTTTTAACATTTCCCCCCAAAATAATAGGCGATTCTTAACCCCTTAGACTAGAGCGTTTTGGTCCAAAATGACTGCAACTTTTTAGGGCTTCTGTGGTGTTTTTTTTTAGATGTCAAAATTTTTTTTGCTGCATTTTTTTCTCATCACATACATGGCTATTTTAGCATCTTTTTTTTTACAGAATTATTTTTCCGTTTTTCATTTTTATTAGCGATAAAAAACTAAAAAAATCTTTATAACTTATAGTTAGAGATGAGCGAGCACCAAAATGCTCGGGTGCTCGTTACTCGAGTCGAACTTCCCACGATGCTCGAGGGTTCGTTTCGAGTAACGAACCCCATTGAAGTCAATGGGCGACTCGAGTATTTTTGTATGGGACCTATGCTCCACTAAGGTTTTCATTTGTGAAAATCTGGGAAATTCAAGAAAGTGATGGGAACGACACAGAAACGGATAGGGCAGGCGAGGGGCTACATGTTGGGCTGCATCTCAAGTTCACAGGTCCCACTATTAAGCCACAATAGCGGCAAGAGTGCCCCCCCCCCCCCCAACAATTTTAACTTCTGAAAAGCCCTCATTAGCAATGCATACCTTAGCTAAGCACCACACTACCTCCAAAAAAGCACAATCACTGCCTGCATGACACTCCGCTGCCACTTCTCCTGGGTAACATGCTGCCCAACCGCCCATTTCAGTAATAGTAGCAGTCAAGACAGGCCCCAGTAACAATTCCAAAGCAGCAGTATAGGGGGAGCACAGTATTAGTTCAATTTCAGTAGTAGTTGCAGTCTAGACAGGCCCAAGTAACATATCACTAGCAGCAGTATAGGGGGAGCACAGTATTAGTTCCATTTCAGTAGTAGTAGCAGTCTAGACAGGCCCCAGTAACAATTCCAAAGCAGCAGTATAGGGGGGGGGGGGCACAGTATTAGTTCCATTTCATTAGTAGTAGCAGTCTAGGGTATTAATGAGCAACTACTACCCCCAGCAGACACGCAGTAAACTGTACACGGTCACAGGCTTAGTTGGGTAATAATGAGCGACTACTACCCCCAGCTCACACGCAGTAAACTGAAGACGATCACAGGCAGCCCAAATATAGTATTTTTTCCAATTTTTGGGAAAAAGCCCACTGCCTATATAGCCTGTATATGGATTTCCCTGTTGGAGGATGACTGTGGTTATTGAAAGCACAGTGCAGCCAGAAAAAATTATGCGCAAGGCTGCAGTAACACCTAGCTGGGTAATAGTGAGCGACTACTACCCCCAGCAGACACGCAGTAAACTGAACACGGTCACAGGCAGCCCAAAGATTTTTTTTTCCAATTTTTTTGAAAAAGCCCACTGCCTATATAGCCAGTATATCTCTTTCCCTGTACCACTGTCCCTGCCTCACCAGTACTGCCCCTTTACTCAGTAAAATGACTGCAGACTGAGGACGCTATGGTCTGCACGCCCGATATACAAAAAAAAAATTTGCAAAACTGCTAAAAGCAGCCTCAACAGTACTGCACACGGTCAGATGTGGCCCTAAGAAGGACCGTTGGGGTTCTTGAAGATGAAGATAACAGCCTAACACTCTCCCTATAGCAGCTACAGCAGGACGGCACTTTCCCTAATGTCTCTCAGCGTGCATCTGTGGCGAGCCGCGGCCGGCCCCAATTTATATACTCGGGTGTCACCTGATCTCCCCAGCCACTCACTGCAGGGGGGTGGGATAGGGCTGGAACGTCATGGTAGGAAGTTGTAATGCCTTCCCTGTGTTACTATTGACCAGAAAACGGTGCAAAATTTTCTGGGAAGAAAATGGAAGTGACTCGAACACCGCGTGGTGCTCGTCTCTAGTAACGAGCATCTCGAACACCCTAATACTCGAACGAGCATCAAGCTCGGACGAGTACGCTTGCTCATCTCTACTTATAGTTGATTGTTTTTAAAATTAGTATATTTACGCTGAAATAAAGCACAAGAATTGGTTCCTCATTTTTTTCCAGACATTTTGATATATAATTTTTATAGTCTCTGATTACGGGGCGCATATGGTGACAGTTTAGGTTGGCATTGGCAGTGGGTCATTTTGCTTTCTCTAGTCACTCGTTGAGTGCAAAGAAGGCAGAATTTGTTAAAGATGGCTTATGCCTTCTTTTCTGGGTCCTCAGCTTCCATGTTTTCCCAAAAATAAGACCCTGTCTTTTATTACTTTTTGCCCCAAAAGAGGCACTAGGTCTTATTTTCAGGGGATGTGTTATACTTACCTAGCAGGTGCCGTCCGGGTCCCTCCCGCTGGTCCCAGCAGGTCCAGGCAGAATTGTTTGCAGTTCTCAGCCATTCAATACGATGGCTGTGATTGGTTCATCAAGCACCACAGTGATTGGCTGAGTTGTGGCTCTCGAGAACCAATCAGAGCAATTGTTTGCTGGAGGCGGGGTTTACAAAGCAAGCGATGTTCTGTCGGCACTGAGAACTGCAAGGAAGCCTTCCAGAACTATGGAGACCAGCGGGAGGGACCTGGATGGCGCCTGCTAGGTAAGTATTGTTTTTTTCATGTAGTCAGGGTAGAGCTGATTTCAGGGGTCGGTCTTACTTTCGGGGAAACATGGTATGACCAAAAGCCAAGGAATTGACCTGCCCCTGCTACATTGTAAAAGTCGGAGCTGTAATCACATGCCGTAGTTTTAAAATGGGCTGTGAATAAAGCCCTGGACCAAGCACTGTAAATTTATGGTGCTTGGTCGTTAATGGGTTAAAGACAAATTTATCAAAAATAAGACATAGAGCAATTATTATAATTTGCAATATTAGTCCGAGAGTAAAATTGTTTGAGTAAAGTAATCCATTCAAATAAATTGGTTCTCTTCCTGTATGAGTTCTGCCCATCTCAAAATCGGACAGAACTCACATGGGAACATCGCCCGAGCGAATACTCCGTAAATGGATATCCAGAAGGTGTGATTAAAAGCACATTGAATTATTTAATTTACTGTCTTGCACTGCCTGCTTGTAATGGGATGTACAAAGTGTGAAAGGGGAACAATATTTTGGGGTATAGTTAGGGTGTGTAGGGGGGAGGGGCAGTAAAAGTTTGCTTTCAGACCCATTGAATTCTATTTATGCCACAAATGAAACCCCAGGGTGACTGTTTCAGTATGTGTAATATCTGGATATACTATACACTTTGTTCTGCATTCACTTCACAATGCCTATGAAACATTACTGATGGCACATGGAGTTACTAAAGAACATTGTGCAAAATGACTAACTTGCCTCTGCTGCATCTGAACCGGCATCTACTCAACCGAGTAACAGAAGATAATTAGAAATAACAGATTAGTATTTCACCAGTGCACAGAAATCAATGAGTGAATCGATTAACCTCATTATTCTCACAAAGGGGTATAGGGAATTCTCAGTAAATGGGAATGTCCAAGGTCAGAAGCAGCGCTTGTGTTCATACGGACTCTTGTGCATGGGCTGTGTCTGGCATTAAAGGGAATAAGACAATACTCGTCATAGCCAATGAACAAGAGTGATACTGTTGTTGGAAACGACACTTTTCTAGTCCTGGACAACTCCTTTAGTAGAGGAAAACCACTTAAAGATTCCTGATCTACAGATGTAGCAAATGTTAACTTGATATTTAACACATTATATCTCAACTACAATATACTACAATGTGAGTTATCACAAGTCATGTTAACTCCTACATCTGTACCAGCCACAGGAGAGAGTGGCTACAAAAAGTATCTCTTACATGAGGGACCCGGCATGTATATGCACTAGACAGATAGTCCATTTATTTGAATTGAACTATGTAATATGCCTGTAAAACAGAACATTAACTATTAGGGGTCCCCACAGACTACAGCTGATCCATTGGCATCCCAGCATCAGAAGAGCCTGTGACCATTTTATGCTTGGGGACCCCTGAAACTATAAAGAATTATTTAAAGCATACAACAGCTTTAAATTCACCTAAAAGTCTATTGGGCTTAATAAAGGGATTTTCCCATAAAAGATATAAAAAATATATACACATGATATATGGTAAATATCTGATTGCTGGAGAATGCCCAGCGATCACGAAAATGGTGCACTCTGAATGCCCCATGTTAATGGAGCTAAGATGTGCATGTGTGACCACTGCTCTGTTCAATTCTGTGGAACTAAGGGAGATAGCCCAGTGCATCAATCTGTCCCACAGACGGGAATAAAGCAGTGGCCATTCACGGGCACTATAGCTCCATCACATGGGACATGTGGGTGGTGCTGTTCTTGTGATCACTGGGTGTCACAGTAGTTGGACCAACACCCAGCAATCAAAAATATATCAACTATCCTGTACATAGGTTATCCATGTACTCAAAGGGGATGTACCAAAGTTACAAGTTATCCCCTATCCACAGGATAACTTGCTTATTGGTCAGAGTTTCACCACTGAGAACCCCTCTGATCTTGAGAACAGGGGTCCCATGATCCTGGCCCTCTGTCTGCAGGATGCTGCACCCCTCATAATGAGGAGGAGACTGAATGTAGTTCTGGCTCTCCATTGACTTTCAATGAGACAATGGAGGTAGCTGAGCATCCAAGATTGGGTATTTCCATCAACCCCATACTTGGCTAGTGATCCATTTATTCTGACATCACTGCAGGGGTAGAAGTGACCCCCTCAGTGGCAGGCAGACCAAGACATGGGAGTCCCATTCTCGAGATCGTCAGGGGTCTCCATGGTGAGACCCTCACTGATTAGCAAGTTATCCTCTCTCCTGTGGAGAGGCGATAATTTGTAATCTTGATGCAATCTCTTTAACTTCTTCAAATTATTATCATGGTCTGCAAACTGAAAAGTTATTCACAAACTGACAGACTCAAACTATTCAATCTAATCTAATCTAATCTTACTTTATCTATCTCATATCTATATAGCTATCTCCTTTCCTTTTTTCTCTCTTCTCCTTCTCTTTCCTTCCTTCTTTTTTCTCTGCTTCCTTCTTTTATCTTCTTCCTTTCTTCTTTTCTCTCTTCTTACTACCTTTTCTCTCTTCTTCCTTCTTTTATAGTTTCTTCCTTCTTTTCTCTCTCCTTCCTTCTTTCTTTTCTCTCTCCTTCCTTCCCTCTGCCCTTCCTTTCTTCCTTACCTCTCTTCTTCCTTTCCTCCTTCTTATCTCTCTTTCCCTCCTCTCTATATTATCTACCTACCTATCCTTTCATATGTTTTATCCAGCTTTAAGAGATTTGATCGTGTTGCTCGTTGTAGTCCTAGTTCTTAGACAATGGTTCCTCAGTATTGTTAATGACTGAGTGTGCTCACGTATCTTTAGATGTGTAATTGCACCTGACCAATCACATACATAATTAAATGCTCATTCTGATGCCAATAAATACTTAATAGATGTGTTTACCTGTTGAATGCCTTCCCAGCTTCAACATCCTCAGTGATCTCAAGAG
The DNA here is from genome assembly GCF_035609145.1 of Eleutherodactylus coqui. Taxonomy (NCBI): domain Eukaryota; kingdom Metazoa; phylum Chordata; class Amphibia; order Anura; family Eleutherodactylidae; genus Eleutherodactylus; species Eleutherodactylus coqui. The sequence goes on along the minus strand of NC_089845.1, from coordinate 137,114,699 downwards.
TCTCAGAATCTGTACTATCCTCCCAACATTCTCGAGTTCGGTACTCTCTCCAAACAAAGTCTCCACCACCAAGGTAATGTAAAAGGGTAGGACTGCAATAAGGTCTATGATGTTGACCACACTCTTCATGAAACGACATTTGTCTTTAACACATAGAAACCTGAGAAGTAACTCCACTGTGAACCAGGAGACACAGATATATTCCAAGATGTTTAAGAGAGGTTGTTCAATGCTGTTGACCTCAGAAGAGATCAGAACCATGTTAGCTATAGAGACCACCACAAAAGTCATAGAAACTGTGCCAAAGGTCTTAGCTGCTACAGAAGATCCAGGCTTCTCCAGGACATCCCAGAGCTTCTGTCTTAAGTCTTCAAATATAACACCTGTGAAATCATCTTCTTCAGCCTCAACTTCCTCTTCATCCTTCTTAATGTCAAGTGTCTCAGTCTGTAGTTTCTTCCTGAAGTATTTGTCCCTGCAACAGTGGTCAATACTCAACTCATCTATACCCCAATACTCAATCTCCTGGAGGAAGGACACTGCACAAAGCTGCTCCATGACATGCAGACGTCCAGTCTTGTAGTAGTTCATGACGTATTTAAACATTTGTGAGCTTCTGTCAAAGAAATACTCATTGTCCATTAAGTTGGCATCATCACACAGGTCATAGACCTCATCCCCTCCTGAAATTGCCAGCTTGCCTAGACGGGTCTGTGGATGGCTGGATAAGGTTTGCAATGAAAGGATGAATCTGCTGCCCCCCACATTGATGGTAAAATGATCTCGGGGGGCTGTAGAAGAATAATCGCTGCAGAATACACTGGAGTCCAAGGATAGAGCAGAATCTGAATCTTCACAGGCAGAAAAGGATATTTGCTGCCTCAAGTAACTGCTGCCAGGATGTGGGGGCAATCTGACACCCCCCTCATCATCAGATTGAGATGGGATATCAGAGCAAAATAAATGTGGGAGCATCAGTCCTGGACTCTGGAGCTGGCTGTGTGCAGCAGATCACCTCCTTGCTGTCTGCTGCTGCTGCCTGCTCTATTCGTGACTACCTGTGCAGAGTGTCTGCTGCCTGCCTGGTGTTCATCGCTCATGAAGACATCGTAATTGTTTCTTTTGTCTTGGTTACTCCCTCCCTTTGGTGTTGAAAAGTTCTCTAGACCTAAGTAAATAGGAGGCTTACCTAGCCCCAGCTCATATTAATATAGCAGTAGGATTTTGTGAGCTTTCAGCATCGACAATAGGATACTGCTTTCAGCACCCTCAGAGAGGAAAGGGTTTCTGTGCTCAGCCACATTTCCATGGACATCACCATTATCAGGACGCATTTCAGCACCCTCAGAGTGGACAGCGCCCTGAGCGGTCAGCACCATTAGCATGGATAGCACTCTCTGCTTGCAGCACCTCCATAGCCGACTGACTGCCCTTTGTGCACAGGACTGGAAGGAGAGGATGCACATATCAAACCAATTAGATACACCTTTCCGAGCTGCCAGTCTCTGTAAAACACATGCCACATCAATGCTCCATGTATCTACTTGCTTATAGGCTTGTACGAATAAGAAATCCATAGAAATGGTAAAAAAAAGAAAACAAAGCTGTATGAAGGGAAATATTTTCCTAAGATGCATGGAACAAGGGTTAAAGAAGCATAAACTGATTTTGTGTGTTTTATAAGTAAGTGACACTGGGATGTGGTTTCAGAAGATGTAGCAATGCGTTAACGTGAAGTTTTTTTTCTGGAGTATTATGTACACAGACAGACATGAGATAGTTAATGGGTAAGGAAGAGGGAATGAGAGAGAAAAGAAGGAAGAAATGAATGAGATAAAAAAGCAGGAAGGAGAGAGAAAAAGGAGGGGGAGAGAAAAGAATGGAGGGAAGGAGAGAGAGAGAGGAAGGAAGGAAGGAAGGAAGGAATGAGAGAAAAATAGAGAGAAGGAGGAAGGAATGAGAGCGAGAGAGAAGGAAATAATTAAGGAAGGAAGGAGAGAGAAAGAAGGAATGAAGATGTAAGGAAGGAAAAAAGGGAAGGAGAAAAAAGAATGAAGGGCAGAAAAAAAAGAAGGAGAAAAAAGAATGAAGGGCAGAAAAGAAAGAAGGAATAAGAGAAAAGAATCGAGAAAGGAAGAATGAAAAGAGAAAGAAGAGAAAAAAAAGAGAAAGAAGGGAAAAAGAGAAGGAAAGAAGAGAAAAGAAAGATGTCATTATGTGATCTGCATGCGCAGAATGCCAGGAGGCCCGGGAAACTTTAAATCTCCCTTGATCACCGTTATCCAATGGATAACGGCGATCACAAAAAAGTTAAAAAAAAGTTTTAAAAAGTTCAAGTTTTAGCTGCCCTCATGGATCGGATCCATGAGGGCAGCTGAAAATACTCACGCCTGTCCCCCATGATGTCCCGTAGCGATCCACATCCGCCGCAGGTTTCTGCGCATGCGACGATGTGGTGTGCATGTGCAAAAAAGATAGCCAAGTCCTGGGAGTGGTCACCGAGGACCGCAGTATGCGATTCCCGGTCACGTAATCACCGTTATCCATTGGATAACAGTGATTATGTAAAGTTAAAAAAGTGTAAAAAAAAAGTTTAAAAAGCTAAAATTTCATCTCCCCTTTCGGATTGTATCTGTGAGGGGAGATGAAATTACATACCCAAAGTCTTCAGATATGTCCCCGATGTGTCCCCCGATGGGATCTTTATCCGTGGACCTTTTCCAGCTTCAATACATACGCCCGTCAGCAAAAGCCTGCAGATGTCATGGGGAGGGGGGGGGGGGGCTGCAGTATACGGTTCCTGGTCATGTGATCACCGCTATCCATTGAATCATGTAAAAGTTAAAAAAAAGTTGAAGTTTTATTTTCCCTCACTCATGCGATCAATGAGAGGAGATTAAACTTCTTACCGGAGGCCTCTGCATTCAAACCCTGATGCAATACTCCTCCACAGTCCTTCCTGGCTTCTGCGCATGCACCCACCAGCAATATGCTGGACACATGCACAGATGCTGGGGAGTACCTGGGAAATTAAAATCTCCTTGCTCCCAGCCTGGAGCGGTGACCGGTAGCCGCGTTAAGTTTTCCCCGGTATAAAAAGTTAGCGATCTACCATATGCTGATCTCACACAAGCGGATAGAAATTGCGGATTCCGCATGCGTTTGCTCTGCGGTAATACACGGTACAATCAAATGCATTGGATTACATAATTCCGTTCACATTAGTGGGTCGGAATTACATAATCTACGTGCAGAAAACAGAATTCAGCATGTTCTATTTTACCACGGATATCGGTAACATAGAGCCCATTGTGCTCCATGCTTGCAGATATACCCACAGCCCATATGCAACAACATCGCTGCAGGTATCCAAGTCATCGCTAAGCAACGGTGTGGGAAATATAAACAAAAAAAGATGTACTGCGCATGACTGCCTGTGTGAGTACGCAGTTATGCACAGTACATTATGTGGCTGTACACAGGGCTACAGCTCGGATAACAGCTGAGATCCGCTGCGGCCCTCCGCAAGCGGATTTTACATACAGCTGCGTGAGTCCGGCGTTATTCAGACCGCTACCTGTAATGCTGATGTAATTTAGAAGAATCTCGGAAACTCTCACTTTCCTGCAGTTCCAAGAGCAGCTTGTTGAACACCTTCTGTTTAAGACCACCGCACCTCAGCAAGCTTACGAAGCCTCACAGAGTGCCACTTTTTGCACCCCATCCCTGCCACTGAGGTAAAGAAATACCCCCCAAAAAGACATGGGGGGAGAGATACCCAGTTTTATTGCCCCATGTACCCATCCCAACTGGACCTCTGTAATCACAGTTTACATTATTACTTTTATCTAGGATTTAGGGAACGCCAAAAAGGGTGCGGGTGGCGCGCGGGGGGGGGGGGGGGGGGGGTATTTTTATGGTGTTCATTTTTTTTTCTGCACAAGTGAGCAACGGGGACTGGAATTTATTCAGTTGTGCCCTGAAATCCAATGGGTGTTCCCTCCATCCCTCCATTATAGGCATAGCAATGTGTCCTGTAAGTAGACTAGAGCTACAATGGGTATGTTTCTGAACACGGGACAAACAGGGAGATACATTTTGGGATGCAAGTCTTCATTCACATGTGTGCTGTATAATAAAAAACTGTTTTTTAAAATGACACAATTGCCAAAAAATGAAAATCGTAATTTTTTCATTCTGCTTTGCTCAGATTAATTCAAAAACAGTGGGGTCAAAATACGTAGTAAAGCTCTGGATGAATTTGGTAAGGGGTTTTGATTTCAAAATGGGGTAATTTATGGGTGTTCTCCATCGTTTTGGCCGCTCAATGGCTCTACAAGTGAGTAATGGGTCCTGGAATTTATTCCCTTGTGCCCTGAATTTCAATGGGTGTTCTCTCCATTATAGGCCTAGCCATGTATCCTATAAGTAGATTGGGGCTACAATGGGTATGTTTCTGAACATGGGATGAAAAGGGGTATCCATTTGGGGATGCAAGTCTTAATTTATATGTGTACTGTACAAAAAAAAACAGTTTTTAAATTGATACAATTGCCAAAAAATGAAAATTGTAATGTTTTTCCTTCTGCTTTGCTTAGATTGATTCAAAAACTGGGGGTTCAAAATACGCAGCACACCCCAAGATGAATTCGTTAAGGGGTCTAGTTTTCAAAATTGGGTCATTTGTGGGGCTTCTCCATCATTGTGGGCCACTCAAGGGCTCTACAAGTGTGCAATGGGGCCTAAAACACCTTCAAGCAAAATTTATGTTCTGAAACCATCAGCTGCTCCTTATATCTTGGGCCCTGCTGTGCACACAAGAAAAACAGAGGTATCCATTTTGGGGTGTAAGACGTAATTTTCATTTGCACTATAGAAAAAAAAAGGTCTTTAACCCCTTCCCGCCCCATGACGTAAGGGTACGTCATGGGAGGCGGGTACTTCCCGCAAAATTACGTACCCTTATGTCATGGGGATAGCGCGAGATCATAGCAGATCTTGCACTATCCTGCAGCAGGAGCCGGCTGTCACTAGTAGCCAGCGTCCCGCTGCAACAGCGGGGGGCATCGGAGATGCGCCCACCCGCTGTTAACCCCTTCCCTGCCACGATCTAAGTAGATCGCGGCAGGGAAAGGGTTCACAGAGGGAGCGTGCTGTTATTGCGAGAGCCCGGCTGGTTGCTATGGCAACAGGATGCTGGATACCAGCGTCCTGTACTGCCATAGCCTATGATCGGTATAGTAAGCAATAAGGCATGGCAGGGAAGAAGCCCTGCCATGCCTTATCGCAGCGATTTGAAGTGCTACAGTAAAAGTCCCTCAAAGGGACACAAGTGTTGTAAAAAAAAGAGAAAAATAAAGTTCAAAAAAATAAAAATGTAAAAAAAAAAATGTTAAAAACACTTTAATGCTTTTTCTCATATTAGCATAAAAAAATTTAAAAAAATTAAAAACCCCACATACTTGGTATCGAGGCGTCCATAACGATGCGTACAATACATTGAACATGCTTTTTATCCTGCACGGCAAAAAGCGTAAAAAAAATGCTAAAAAACTGAGACAAAATGAAAATAAAAAAGTTATAGGACTTTGAATGCACTGAGTTTAGAAAAAAATAAGTTCCAAAAAAAAGGGGTTTTATTGTGGAAAAGTGGAAAAACCTAAAAAAAATATAAGAATTTTGGTATCGTTGTAACCGTACCGGCCCGCAGAAAAAAATGTGTTGTATCATTTATGCTGCATCATTAACGCTTTTAAAAAAAAAACTAAAAATCTATGGCAGAATTGATGTGTTTTCTCTCCCTACGATCATAAAAAAAATAATAAAAGTTTTACAATGTAGTCTATGTACCCAAAAATGATACCAAAAAAATCTACAGTTCGCCACGCAAAAAACAAGCCCTTATACGGCCGCGGCAACGGAAAAATAAAAAAGTTATGGCTTTTGAAAAATGGAGATGGAAAAATACCAAAAGTCGCTTGGTCCTCAACGCCAAAATAGGCCATGTCATTGAGGGGTTAAAATTACATATTTGCAAAAATATGACATTTTATTTTTGCTCCTGTAAATTGCATTCATTCCTGAAAAAACTGTGCGTCAATATACCCCTCAGTAAATATTTTAAGGGGTGTAGTGTTTAAAATTGGGTCATTTGTGGGGGTATCTGTCATCTGACACCTATGAGCCTTTGCAATTTTGGATTAGTGTAGGAAAATAAAGTGTTCCTCAAAATGTTGATAGTCAATGTTAAATTTTTAAGTCTCCTAAATGGTTAAAAAACCTGAATGTTTTTCAAATGTGCGTCTAGAATAAAGTAAACAGATGGAAATCTATATCTTATAAAAAATGTGTGCAGTATGTTTGCACATATTTGAGATATTGCAGTTGAAAATGTGAAAAAATGACAATTAAAAAAAAAATTCTAAATTTTGGTACTTTTAATAAATATACACAAACTCTATTGGACTATTTTTACCACCTAAATGAAGTACAACATGTGGTGAGAAAACAATGTAAGAATCACTTGGATATGCAAAACCTTTACAGAGCTATTCCATGTTAAAGTGACACATGTCAGATTTGCAAAATTTGGCCTGTTCATTAAGGCGCAAACAGGCTTGGTCACTAAGGGGTTAATATGTTTTTTTGAATCGTGTGAGCTGAGCCACCACTTCCGTGAGGCCGCTGCTTCAGGCAACAGTCTGCAGGACCGTAGCGGGGCATTGCTTGGGCTGCCACTTGGCTGGTATTTATTTTTTTCTGGCCATATCAACCTCTTAATGACGCGGCCCTTTTTTTTCCATTTTCGTTTTTTCTTTCCCCCTTTTAAAAAATCTTAACTCCTTTTTTTATCCATCAATCCAGCTAAACGAGGGCTTGTTTTTTACGGGACGAGTTGTATTTTTCAATGGTACTATTTAATGTACTGAAAATTTTAAAAAAATTCTAAGTGGAGAAAAATGAAAAACAAAATGACATTCCACCATCTTTTGGTGCGTCTTGTTTCTTCGTTACAAAAACTGCAACAAAAATGACATGATAACTTTATTTTCTTGGAGACAGGGTGAACAAAAAAGTGAATTTCTGGCGTTCTTTATTTTTTCTTTTCCTGACGACATTCATCATACGGGGTAAATAATGCATTATTTTGATAGATCAGACTTTTACGAATGCGGCGATATCAAATATGTATTTGTGTTTTATGAGTTAGATTCTTTTATTATAAATATGGCAAAAGGGGGTGATTTAAACTTCATTACTTTTCTTTTTTTACAATTAGTAAAAAACGTTTTTGATTTTGCTTTAACTTTTTTTTAACCCCCCTAGGGGATCAGGCAGGTAGTCCAGTAGGGGAGTCACTATTACTACTAAGGATACTTTGGTAGACACTTACTTAGGTCACTATGAAGGGCACTATTACTGGGCCCACTAAGAGGGCCATTATTACTATTGTGGCCATTACAAGGGTCACTATCACTACTGGGGCACCAAACAGGGTCAATGTTACTACTAGGACCGCTAATAGGTTCATTATAACTACTAGGACCACTACTGGAGCCACTAAGGGGGATACTAGTGGGGGCACTATTACTTTGTCACTTCAGGCAAGTCTCAATGCTTCAAATATGTGTTGGGTATCTTGTGTATTGCAGCCTTGAAAGCCTATGAAATTAGTGTTTTAGGGCATCTCTGTATGTGAGTAAACTGGAATATCAGGAAGAAAAGAAACACATTTCATACAGATGTAACTCTTGGTTGAATTCAAAGCCAGGAACCCAGCATGGGAGAACAGCAGTAAATAACCTTACTAGATTTCAGCCATTTACCAGAATATGGAATCTAAATGTACTGCACATTTCTAAACTTGTGGCATGACTATATTTCAATTCAAACATAAATTAAATCTCTTAAATCTCTCATATGTAAAAACGACTTGCATGTGTTTCTATAATTCAGTCAGATTACCGAGGCAACCTAATGCACTGGACAGATACAGCATAGAGGAATTTGTCCCACTCTCTTTTTTTCTGTGCACATTTACAGCAGTGGTCAAAAGTTTCAGAACACCTCAATTTTTGCAGTTTATTGATATTTACACAGTTTAATGTCTCAAATGTACTTTATAATAAAGGCATAAAACAAATAAACAAGTTAAGATGAATACAAATAATGGATTAACTTTGCTTCACCAAATTAAATCTAGACCTTTGACTCTTCACAGTAGCCTCTAGCTGATATAACAGCTTTACACAATTGAGGCATTCTTTTTACAATTGCATTCAGATATTGGTCAGAAATTTTCTTCCCAACATTGTTGCAGAAGTTCCCACAAATGTGCTGCACGTGTAGGTTTCTTTGCTTTCACCCTTCTTTCCAGTTCATCCCAAACATGCTCAGTCGGATATAAGTGTGGAGACTGTGCAGGCCATTCCATTCTTTGAATCCTACCAGCTTCTTCTTGTCTTCTCTAGTAGTTCTAACATAACCTTGAAGTATATTTTGGATCATTGTCTTGTGATAATAAGAATCCCTGATCAAATAGGCGTCCACCAGAGTATTGCATGACATATCAAAATGCTGTGGTAGCCCTTTTTTCCCACTGTGTCAATCAGCCTGTGCAAGTTACCAAGTCTGCATCCAACAAAAGAGCCCCAGACTATTACACTTTCTTCCTCTATGCTTGCCAGCTGGTGTCACACACTCAGAAATCATTCTTTCACTTAATCGACAGCATACAGAAACCATGTGCATATACCAAAGAAGTCACTGGAGGTATTGCTTGCCCCAGACACGTTGTTTATAATTTATTTTGCAGTCTCAGCAATGGTTTTTTTTTTACTGATTCTTTACCTGTGAAACCTGCAGATAGAAGTCTTCTCTTCGCAGTTGAAATGGAAACTTCTTGTTTATTGCTGCATTAAGTTCTGCTTGAAGATTTTGTATTGTGAGGAGCCGATCATGTAAACTGTTGACTCTTAAAAACTTGTTATCTGATTTTGTAGTGGTCTTTGCTTTGCCAGTAGAGATGAGCGAGCATACTCGATAAGGCAAACTACGTGAGCAAGTAGTGCCTTATTCGAGTACCTGCCTGCTCGTCTCTAAAGATTTGGGTGCCGACAGGGGGCGGGGAGCGACGGAGGAGAGCGGGGAGGAACGGAAGGGAGATCTCTCCCTCTCTCCCCCCCGCTACCCCCTGCTCACCGCCGCAACTCACCTGTCACCCGCGCCGGCAGCCGAATCTTTACAGATGAGCGGGCAGATACTCGAATAAGGCACTACTCGCTCGAGTAGTTTGCCTTAGCGAGTATGCTCGCTCATCTCTATTTGCCAAACAACTTCCTGTCAGAGTTTCCTCCAGTCTTCAAGTAGCTTTTGATGTTATGGGAAACTATACTGACTGCTACCTTGGCTTTCTTGCTATTCTCTCTGTAGAACAGACCTATACATGTAAGGGTTATAATTGTCTCTGTCTTCAGTTAATTATTAGAACTAATGCTTTTCTACGGAAACATGCGAGCAAAGGAATTTTAAATGTGGAAAAAAAAAAATAATAATAATCGCACCTAAAAAAATAGGACATTGGCAACTGAAATTTGAAGTGTTAGCGTAGGATCCTGTCTTCAAGAACCCCCATGGTTCTTCTTAGGGCTACTCCTCATCGTGTGCATTACAGTAGTGGCTGGCAGCGAGCAGTAGTGCACCAATTTTTTTTTAAGCATCTCGGGCTGTGCAGGCCATTTCCGCTTTAGCGTTGTCAGTCTGCAGTGTATTACGCAGAGTTTAGGGACATAGCTGCCTATGTAGGGAAAGTTTTACAGGACTCCTGATCCTCTGTGCAAGAACCCCAATGGTCCTTCTTAGGGCTACATCTCACCGTGTGCATTATAGTTGTGGCTTGCTGGGAGCAGTAGTGCACCAATTTTTGTATTACGCATCTAGTCCTTTTCCCAGCCTTTCAGTAATAGCGTTCTCAGCCTGCAGTGCCATACAACCAGCTCTCACTGTGAAACTGCACTCTAATATTTCCTAGGCGACAGCAAAATATTTCAGTTATACCGTTCTATATCTGCAGTGCATTAGACAGAGGTCTCACCGCGAAACAGTACTCTAATATTTCCTAGGCCACTGCAAAGCCTTTCAGTTATACCGTTCTATGTCTGCAGTGCATTAGACAGAGGTCTCACCGCGAAACAGTACTCTAATATTTCCTAGGGGCCACTGCAAAGCCTTTCAGTTATATCGTTCTCAGTCTGCAGTGCGTTAGACAGAGGTCTCACCGCGAAACAGTTCTGTAATATTTCCTGGGCCACTGCAAACTATTTTAGTTATACCCTTCTATGTCTGCAATGCGTTACACAGAGGTCTCATCGCTAAACAGTGCTGTAATATTTCCTGGGCCACTGCAAAGTATTTCAGTTACACCGTTCTGTGTCTGCAGTGCATTAGACAGAGGTCTCACCGCGAAAAAGTACTGTAATATTTCCTGGGCCACTGCAAACAAGTTCTATGTCTGCAGTGCATTAGACAGAGGTCTCACCGCTAAATACAGCCTCTCTTATGTACAAGTCTCTGTAAGCGGTAAATTACCCCTAGGTATCAGCGCAAGACAGCGGGTTAATTTTTTCATTTTACAGCATAGAGCCTCCGCTATCTACAAGTCTCTGTGTGTGGTGAATTAAGCCACAGTTGTCAGTGCTGTACAGTGGGGTAATTTATTTGGGCCCTGCTCTATTCTTAATCCGCCATGATGAGGAGTAGGGTTAAGGGTCGAGGACGTGGGCGTCCAAGTGAGGTATGGGCATAGACCGAGTTCCTGGGCGTAGTGAATCACAGCCGACTGCTGAGGGATTAAAAGAGAGGCAAGTTTCTGGGCTCCCCAGCTTCATATCACAATTTGCGGGTCCGCGTGGTAGATCTTTATTATAAACAGAGCAGTGTGAGCAGGTCCTGTCATGGATGGCAGAAAACGCCTCCAGCAATGTATCGACCACCCAGTCTTCTACGCAGTCCACTACTCTTGGCCTAGGGACTGCACCTCTGAATCCTCTGGCTGCTCCTCCTTCCTTCCTGCCTCCTCACTCCATGAAAATGACATATTCTGAGCAGGCAGACTCCCAGGAACTGTTCTCGGGTCCCTGCCATGAGTGGAAAAAAAGGGTTCCTCTCTCACCTGAGGAGTTTGTCGTGACCGATGCCCAACCTTTGGAAAGTTCCCGGAGTCCGGGTGATGAGGCTGGGGACTTCCAGCAACTGTCTCAAGAGCTTTTTGTGGATGAGGATGATGAGACACAGTTGTCTCTCAGTGAGGTAGTAGTAAGGGCAATAAGTCCGAGGAAGGAGTGCACAGAGGATTCAGAGGAAGAGCTGCTGGACAATGAGGTAACTGACCCCACCTGGTTTGCTAAGCCTACTGAGGACAGGGCTTCAGAGGGGGAGGCAAGTGCAGCAGCAGGACAGGTTGGAAGAGGCAGTGGAGTGGCCAGGTGTAGAGGCAGGGCAAGAGCGAAGAATCCCCCAACTGTTTCCCAAAGCACCTACTCACGGCAAGCCTCTGTGCAGAGGGCTAGGTGTTCAAAGGTGTGGATGTTTTTTAGTAAGAGCGCAGATGACCGACGAACAGTGGTGTGCAACCTGTGTCGCACCAAGATGAGTCGGGGAGCCACCACTACCAGCCTGACCACCACCAGCATGCGAAGGCATATGATGGCCAAGCACCCCACAAGGTGGGACGAAGGACATTCACCACCTCCTGGTCGCACCACTGCCTCTTCCCTTGTGCCACAACCTGCCACACAGATCAAATCCCGCTCTCAGGACACAGGCACAAGCGCCTCTCGGCCTGCACCCACACTCTCACCTCCACCATCCTCCACTTCATCTAGCAATGTTTCTCAGCGCAGCGTTCAGCTGTCGCTAACACAAGGGTTGGAGCGAAAGCGGAAATATGCCACCACCCACCCGCACACACAAGCTTAAAACGTGCACATAGCCAAATTAATCAGCCTGGGGATACTGCCGTACAGGCTTTTGGAAATGGAGGCTTTCAAAAACATGTTGGCGGCGGCGGTCCCGTGCTACTCGGTCCACAGTTGCTACTATTTTTCCCGGTGTGCCGTCCCAGCCATACACCAGCACGTATCCCGCAACATAAATCGTGCCCTCACCAATGCAGTTACTGGGAAGGTCCACTTAACCACAGACACATGGACAAGCACTGATGGGCAGGGCCACTATATCTGCCTGACTGCACATTGGGTGGACTTGGTGGAGGCTGGGACCGAGTCAGAGCCTGGGACCGCTAACGTCCTACCCACACCCAGAATAGCGGGTCCTACCTCAGTGCTGGTATCTGTGGCGTTTTATGCCACCTCCTACAAACCCTCCCCCCCTCCTCCTCCTCCTCCGCCACGTCTACCTCTCAATTAAGAAGTGTGAGCACGTCGCCAGCAGTCGGTAGCGAGCGGCGTGGCAGCACAGCGGTGGGCAAGCGTCAGCAAGCCGTGCTGAAATTAATCAGCTTAGGTGACAAGAGGCACATGGCCCCCAAGCTGTTGCAGAGCCTGACAGAGCAGACCGACCTCTGGCTTTCGCCGCTGAGCCTCCAACCGGGCTTGGTCGTGTGTGACAACGGCCGTAACCTGGTGGCGGCTCTGCAGCTCGGCAGCCTCACACATGTGCCATGCCTGGCCCACGTCTTCAATCTGGTAGTTCAGCAGTTTCTGAAAAACTACCCCCACTTGTCTGACCTGCTCGGCCAGGTGCGCCGCGTCTGCGCACATTTCCGCAAGTCCACCATGGACTCTGCCACCCTGAGGACCCTGCAACATTGGTTTCAGCTGCCAGAGCACTGACTGCTGTGTGACATGCCCCACGCTGGAATTCTATGCTGCACATGTTGGCCAGGCTGTACGAGCAGCGTAGAGCAATAGTGGAATACCAGCTGCAACATGGGCGGCGGAGTGGCAGTAAGTCTCCACAATTCTTTACTGAGGAGTGGGCATGGATGGCAGATTATTAGCATTACCATCCTGCTGCTTTGCCTGCTGAGAAGTTCGCTGTTAAGCATAAAGGCTGAGGCTTTGCGGTTGGAACAGGAGACGGGGATGACTGTATGTCGCTTGATAGCCAGACCACCCTCATGTCTATATCTCAGCGCGTTTTGAAGAAGGAGGGGGACGGGGAGGGGGAGGGGGAAGAGACAGCTGGCCACACTGCAGAGGGTACCCATGCTGCTTGCCTCTCATCTGTTCAGCGTGTATGGGCTGAAGAGGAGGAGGATCCTGAAAGTCATCTTCCTAGTGAGGACAGCGATGTGTTGCGTACTGGGACCCTGGCACACATGGCTGACATCATGCTAGGCTGCCTTTCCTATGACCCTCACGTTAGACGCATTCTGGCCAGCATGGATTACTGGGTGTACACCCTTCTCAACCCACGGTATATGGAGAACCTTTCCACTCTCATTCCCGAAGAGGAAAGGGGTACGAGAGTGATGCAATACCACAGGGCCCGGTGGAAAAAGTGATGCTAAAGTTCCCATCTGACAGCACTAGTGGCAGAAGATGCAGTTCCAAGGGCCAAGTAGCAGGGGAGGCGCGGGGATCAGGCAGCCTGTCCAGCGAAGGCAGGGGAACACTCTCCAAGGCCTTTGCCTGTTTTATGGCTCCTCAGCAAGACTGTCACCACTCCCCAGTCTAGGCTGAGTCAGAGGGAACACTGTAAAAAGATGGGGAGGTAGTATGTAGCCGATCGTACCACTGTCCTCCGTGATGCCTCTGCTCCATACAACTATTGGGTGTCAAAGCTGGACACATGGCACGAACTTGCGCTGTATGCCCTGGAGGTGCTGGCCTGCCCTGCCGCTAGCGTCTTGTCAGAGAGGGTGTTTAGTAGCGTACCCGCCTGTCAACTGCCAGTTCCGACATGCTTATACTCATAAAGATGAACAAATTCTGGATTTCCCCAGACTTCTCTTCCCACCGGCGGAAAGCAGAGGAACCTAATGATTCTTTTCGCTGGAACAGGAGAATAATGTATCCTCTATCACCACAAAAAAGAGGGAATTAGCTCTGTCAGGCACTTTCAGATATTATTACTCCTCCTCCTACTACTCCTTCTCCTAAAACATCATGTCATCACTCTGAACTGCCAATTTTTCTGCGGCCCAAAAGGCTCTGTTTAAAAGTTTTTTACAATTTTTTAAAGTTTCAAAAGTATTGATTCTTTAACAGAAACCAATTTTTTTCACAGGGCTGCCTCCAGGCTCCATTACAAATTAAGCAACAGCGAGCTGTATCTTTAAAAAATGTTTATAGGTTTCACCTGCCCTCGCGGTTGAGCAATTTTTCAGGGGTACACTTGTACTCTTGGTACACCAATTTTTCTGGCCCTCGCCTATACTGTTATCTAACTAATTTTTCCAGCCTTCGCCTACACTCTTGGTAACCCAATTTTTTCAGGTGTTCGCCTATACTCTTGCTACATAAATGTTACTAGGGTCCACCTATACTCTTGCTACATCAATGTTACTGGGATCTGCCTATACTCTTGCTATATCAATGTTACTGGGGTCCGCCTATACACTTGGTACTGAAAGGTTTGAGGGGTTCACCAATACTCTTGCTACATAAATGTTACATGGGTCCACCAATACTCTTGCTACAGAAATGTTACAGAGGTCTGCCTACACTCTTGCTACATAAATGTGATTGGGGTCCGCCTATACTCTTGCTACATAAATGTTATTGGGGTCCGCCTATACTCTTGCTACAGAAATGTTACAGGGGTCTGCCTACACTCTTGCTACAGAAATGTTACATGGGTCCACCTATACTCTTGCTACAGAAATGTTACTTGGGTCCGCCTATACTCTTGCTACATCAATGTTATTGGGGTTCGCCTATACTCTTGCTATATCAATGTTACTGGGGTCCGCCTATACTCTTCCTACATCAATGTTACTGGGGCCTGCCTATACACTTGGTACTGAAAGGTTTGAGGGGTTCACCTATACTCTTGCTACATAAATGTTACAGGGGTCCACCAATACTCTTGCTACTGAAATGTTACAGGGGTCCACCTATACTCTTGCTACAGAAATGTTACTGGGGTCCGCCTTACTCTTGCTACATCAATGTTACTTGGTTCCGCCTATACTCTTGCTACATAAATGTTACTGGGGTACGCCTATATTCTTGCTACAGAAATGTTACTAGGGTCCGCCTATACTCTTGCTACAGAAATGTTACTGGGGTCCACCTATACTCTTACTACAGAAATGTTACAGGGGTCCGCCTATACTCTTACTACAGAAATGTTATTGGGGTCCACCTTTACACTTGGTACTGAAAGGTTTGAGGGGTTTACCTATACTCCTGCTACAGAAATGTTACTGGGGTCCGCCTATACACTTGCTACTGAAAAGTTTGAGGGGTTCACCTATACTCATGCTACAGAAATGTTACTGGGGTCCACCTATACTCTTGCTACAGAAATGTTATTGGGGTCCACCTATACTCTTACTACAGAAATGTTACAGGGGTCCGCCTATACTCTTACTACAGAAATGTTATTGGGGTCCGCCTATACACTTGCTACTGAAAAGTTTGAGGGGTTCACCTATACTCATGCTACAGAAATGTTACTGGGGTCCGCCTATACTGTGGGTGCACAAAGGTTTCCCATTGCGGTGTTCAGCTGCCTGACACATACACAGAATTAAGTGTATGGGGACACATGGTTTTCCCATAGCTTTTTAATTCATGGCACCTTGGGTCACACAAGGTGGAGGCTGGGACCGAGCCTGACCCAGGGCCCACTCACATACTTCCCACACAGAGTATTGCAAGTTCTTCCTCGGTCATGGTTTCTCGGCCTTATTATGCCACCTCCTGCTCCTGTTTGGGGTCTGGGGATCAGCGGTGGGCAACATGTATTTTCTCTCGTGTTACCACAGTTATCTGAGACAGTGGTTGGGGCCAAACAAAAGGAGTGTTACTGCATTAATCAGACGTTCACAGCTGCACTAGCATCCGAGTCCGCTTGAGGCCCACGATTACTGAGGGTGTGGGCAGAGGCCAAGGTCCTGGGGGGGAAGAATCAACTGCGTCAGGTTTGGCCTGTGGTTCATTCAGTCTTTGGAGCGATGAAAGCAACCGTTACTGATTTAAAGAGACGTTCACAGCTGTACTAGCATCCGAGTCCACTTTATACCCACGATTACTGAGCGTGTGAGCCGAGGTTGAGGTCGTTGGTGGGGTGAAACTGCCTTGTTTGGGCTCTCTGATTTCTTTAAGTGTAATACCTTCTTTGAGTTTCATAGGCTCGCCTATGCTGTGGGTGCACAAAGAGTTCCCATTGCGTTGTTTTACCTGTCTGACAGAAATACACTGACTGACTTGGCTAGGTTGCAGACGGCTGTCCCATTGCGGTGTTTTACCTATCTGGCACAAATACACTGAATGACTAGGGCAGAAGTGTAGGCCGAGGCCCTGGGCTGGATGAAATTCTGCCATGTTTGGGCAATCTCTCTTTTCTTCATGTTTAATACTGTCTTTGAGTTTCATGGGCTCGCCTATGCTGTGGGTGCACAAAGACTTCCTATCGCGTTGTTTTACCTGTCTGGCACAAATACACTGATTGACTAAGGCAGAAATGTGGGCCAAGGCCGAGGCCCTTGGCAGGGTGGAACTCTGCCATGTTTGGGCACTTTGATTTCCTCATGTGTAATACTATGTTTAAGTTCCTTGGGCCCACCTATGCTGTGGGTGCACAAAGACTTCCCATTGCGGTGTTTTACCTGTCTAGCACAAATACACTGACTGACTAGGGTAGAAATGTGGGCCGAGGCCCTTGGCGGGGTGAAACTCTGCCATGTTTGGGCACTCTGTTTTCCTCATGTGTAATACCATCTTTCAGTTCCTTGGCCTCGCCTATGATGTGGGTGCACATAGACTTCCCATTGTGGTATTTTACCTGTCTGGCACAAATACACTGACTGACTAGGGCAGAAATGTGGACCGAGGCCGAGGTCCTTGGTGGGGTGAAACTCTGCCATTTTTGGGCACTCTGATTTCTTCCTGTGTAATACCATCTTTGTGCACCGAGAGCGTAGACGAGCCCAAGGAACTCAAAGACTTCCAATTGCGGTGTTGAGCAATTGATCTGACACCTACACAGAATGAATTGTGTAGGGACACATGGATTTCCCATTGTTATGTAACTCGCGGCACCTTGGGTCACACAAGGTGGAGGCTGGGACCGAGCCTGACCCTGGGCCCGCTCACGTGCTTCCCATACAGAGTATTGCTGCATTGTAGAGATGTGTAGAAGTGCTGGCACCTGAGTCCCCTTTATGCCCACGTTTGCGGCTCCTGACAATTTTGTGACGCAAATGGCATGGGATTGGAATGATGATCATACGTCAATTTATCATCAATTCTCAACAGCATTGTGGGCTATCGCTTCCAGTTTCAAAGAGGGTCGCTGCCTAGCCCTGCCAACCCTCTGCAGTGTGTGCCTCCGGCTCCTACTCATCCAGTACGCACTTATAAATAGACATGAGGGTGGTGTGGCCATGAAGCGAGTGTGTGGCATGAGGGCAGATGAACGCTGCCCAGGGAAACTTTTGTGTGCGCTGTGGATGCAGGGTCGTGCGGGGGTGTTGGACAGCAATGCCAGCATGTAACCCAGGAGAAGAGGCAGCGGTGTGACCCGCAGGCAGTGATTGTCCTTGGTTGCAGGTGGTGTGGTGCTTAGCTAAGATGTTTCAGCGCATGTGCCTAGCTAATGAGGGTTTGTCCCAAGTAAATTATTAAGGGGGTGACCGCCAGGCTCTTGCCCCCATTTTGGCTTAATAGTGGGACCTGGGTGCCTCAGATGCAGCCATGCATGCTGCCCCTACCCTTTCCTATCCATTTCTGTGGTGTTTCCATAACTTTCTGAGGTTTTCCAGAGTTTCACAAGTCCTCAGCTATGCGGAGCATCGGTCCCATACAAAAATGCTCGAGTTGCCCATTGACTTCAATGGGGTTGGTTACTCGAAACGAGCTCTCAAGCATTACAAAAAGTTCAACTCGAGTACCGAACACCCGAGCATTTTGGTGCTCGCTCATCTCTAATTGCAACGTGACCTATTCTGTAGAAAACTCGACCACTGGACATGGAATAAGTATGATTTTTAAATTCTCCTATTGAAATAACATGTGAAAGACGTGCGTGAAGATGGCTTTTTTTTGCATGCATTGGTGTATTTTACTGTCCTTTTTGTGCTCATGGTCATTTACACGTGGCAAACAAAGACACACTGATTTAAAATGCTAAGAACTCCTACACACGGGTGATTTGTGTGCATTTTCGCATGTGCAAAATTGCTTGCATAAACTGCTGACAATAGAACCCACTGCTTTCAATGGGTTCCCTCATATTCAGTGTTTTTGCACCCGCATTTCAGTCGCACACGCCATTGACTTCTATTTCGACCTTCGTTATGGAAATATGCAGAAATATAGGAAAGGTTTTATTTTTTTTTCATTTGTGTGACTGAAACGCGCCTGCAAATTACGCAACTGTAAACGATCATATTAAAATCAATAGATTCTTTTCTCTGTATAATGTGCGCGCAGATACGCCCTTGGGATTACATTTTCTCCAATTCTGGCTGTTAATGCTGTCCTCCAGCGGGTGATCACACAAGAACATCTTCTGTGCGGCCACAATCACTGTCACATAGACGATAAGGCAGGAAGGGTTAAACAACCAACTCAGCTCTGCTACATCTCTAATTATATACAGCTCCATTCTTTCCACTTTCTTCCTTCCTGCCCCTGTCTGTCCCCCTGCCCATCTTTAGACTGTGGCAGCTTGTATGGAGCACAGTTACTGTATACGAATAGAAAGTTTCCAGATGTCTTTGCATGATATCAGCTTCTCACTTGTCTTCGAACAATCCAATCTGCAGAGCGCTGGGGGTCCGAGTTAATTGGGAAAGCTGCAGCTCTTATGTAACCAAGAATATCATTCAGCGCTATTCATCAAGAAATCTCCACGGCGAGCTGGAGAATCGCTAATGAAATTCTGTACCCGGAGAGACTGTGTGGGCTCTCACAGCGGGCGCCACCTCCTATCCGGAGAGCAGATTGATTGTTTACTAATCCGTCTATTAAATTAGCTTAATATTTGCAAAATAATCCAGCGGTGAAGCGGATGTGATAATTCGGTCTCACGTGTGGGAGGATGAACTTTACATGTGCGTTACATGGATGTACTATGAGTGCAGCAGCATTGCCAGGTTACATGCTCATCCACGTTGGAGGCTCCGGTCCAGGCATGCACAACAGAATCCCAAACTAAGGACGGCTCTACATGGGCAGAAGCGCAAAAATACTTGCGATAATGTAACTTTTTGCATTCTGAATGTCATGCTTTTGCGCACGTATCTCCGCTGTTTACTTGTTTGTGGTGCCACGGACCATTCACATCAGCGTGAGACACACCCGCGCTATGGTTTAAGAGGCTGTGCAGCCTAATTAGTTCCTGGTGTTATTGATTTCCTTGTGCAGTTCATTGCACAACTTTGCAGGGTTCAGGTGCACATTTGCGCACCCCAATAAACTCCCATGGTGCCTTTGGTGTGCAAACATGCACCAAAATAGGACACGTCAAGGTTTTTTTTCATGCGTGCAAAATCGAAAGTGACAATTGACCCATTGAAAACAATGGGCTCTATTCTCTGCACAATGTGTCTATATATTTTTTGTGCGCGCAAAAGCGCTCATGTGAGTGAACCCTTAGGGACCTCCGAAAAGAATAGAACCCATTGATTTCAGTAGGTTTTGCGCTTGAAAAAAATGCAATATGCTCTATCTTTGTGCAGATTTGCGCACCAAAGCCCCCCATAGAACCATATAGGGATGCCGGAGATGTGGTTGCACCCGGGCCCAGGAGCCTTCAGGGGCCATAGGGCCTCTCTTCTCCATATAGGGAGCCCAGTACTATGAATAAAGCATTATAGATAGGGGCCCTGTTACAGGTTTGGCATTGGGACCCAGGAGCTTCAAGTTACACATCTGGGGGTGTGCATAGGTACACATGTCTATGCGCAGGTATGTGCAAAATGCCACGCATACCCATGAACACTGGTAGCTTGAGTGATAATCCCCCCACCTGTGTGAACTAACGGTGCCTGCACAAATACAGAATATCCACAGGATAGGAGATAACTTGCTGATTGGTGGAGGTCTCACTGCTGAGACCTCCGCCTATCTGCAGAACAGGAATCCCGTGTCTCATCCCCTATCCACAATAACTGTAACTTGCAATTGTGTTACAACCGCTTTAAGATAAGGCAAATCAAATGCCATTACAGCACATGACCACTAGGTGTCAGGTACAGTCCTTAACACTATAGGAAGTAAGTTGATGTTCTGGTTGCCTGTTATTTAAGGCAAAGTACTGTACACCTACGTCCTGTGCATGGCACACCCTGCCATCTGCAGCGGGAGCCAGCTGTGATTTACAGCCGGGCTCCTGATAACACTGATCCCTGCTGTTAACCCCTTACATGCCACAATCAATGTTGATCGCTGCATGTAAAAGCTTCACAGAGGGAGCGCACTCCTACTCTAACGTTATCAACCCACTGCAATGTCATCGCAACTGGATACCATGGCCTGGCCTCCGGGTCTGCCATGCGTTTTATCGCTAGCAATTGCAAAAATACAATGCAGTACAGATGTATTATAGTGATCATATGATCACGGTTTCAAGTTTGCTGCAGGGACATAAAAATGTGTAAAAGAAAATAATAATAGAGAAAAAACATTTTGGGCCACTTTCCCCTCTTAAAAAAAAATCTGTAAAATAAATTGAACACACTATTTATCCTACATGGCAAAAATCACAAATGTAAAAGAAATGTCACATGAGATGCAGGGGGATAAAACAAACTCTCCACTAAATATTGCATGCCTAACACAAGAGGAAGTTCAGAACTGGTTAAAGAGGATTAAAATCGATAAATTGCGGGGCTCAGATGGAATACACACAAGGGTTCTAGGGGAACTAAGTGATGTTATAGCTAGACCGCTATTTCTTATATTTATGGACACTATTGAGACCGGAGTTGTACTACTAGATTGGCATATTGTCAATGTGGTTCCAATATACTAAAAGGGGTCCAAAAGAGAGCCTGGTGACTACAGGCCGGTAAGTCTCACTTCAATAATTGGAAAAATATTCAAGGGGTTTCTGAAAGATGCCATCGTGGAATACCTCAAGGAAAACAACAGTATAACTCCTCATCAGTATGGGTTCATGAGGGGTCGATCATGTCAGACCAATTTGATTAGCTTCTATGATGAAGTAAGTTCTAGGTTGGACCTTGGAGAGTCTATTGATCTTGTATGTCTGGATTTCTCTAAAGCATTTGACACCATGCCGCATAATAGGTTGATATATAACATGAGACAGCTCGGACGGGGTGAAAACGTGTGTATCTGGGTAAAGAACTGGCTCAGAGATAGAAAACGGAGGGTAGTAATAAATGGTTCGGATTCTGATCCACCGGGGCCACCATTGCTAGTGGGGTCCCACAAGGTTCAGTATTAGGCTGTTACATCCACTCGGTGCACTAAAGTGCCACATCTCCGTGCAGATGCAAGATTGTGTCCTTTTAAAACCACAAACACTCACTCAGCATTGGCACTTACAAATTGCACCTCTCCAGGCTGGGAGGGAAGGACCCCTGTCCCTTACTAATCAGGGAAAGTGGTGAATCCCTGCCTAAAAGCAGGGTGCTCGTTCCGATAAAGTCGGCCCCACTGACTTCATCTGGGACCCAGCTATTCCTGTTAAGGAACTTGGAGAAGTGCACAAAACACACACAGGACACAATTCTGTTTACACACACTGTACACAGAACAGGACTGCACATAAAGCATGTCTGGCCCCCTGCGCAGATATACAAAACACGTCGATGTTCACACCAACACACAATGTTATGCAGACCACATAAAACTGGACTGCACATAAACTACATGTCTGGCCATTTGCAAAAACATACCACACACACGTCACTGTTCACATTGACATACATAGTTGTGCATACAACATATAACAGGAACCCCACTCAGAACTCACATGCATACAGATGGTAAACCAGAGCTAGTCCAAGTGTCCTCACTCCAGGGGAATGAGAGTTAGCCACCATGCTAACATAGGGAACAATGTCAGGCACCACACATCTAACACACACACACAAGACATCAGACATCTCGGGTCACACCTGCCCAGGGATAGGGAGAAACCTGTGGATCACCTGCACCTGTGTGGTCACCGTACCACAAACTACACAGTGCACACATCCCAGAACGCAAGGAGGGGAGGGACAGAAGGTGCCCAAACTATCTTCACTGGAGAAGAGAGGGATACTACAGACAAGCATGCGCCACACCAGCTCTGAGTAGGATTAACAGTGAAGAACTAAAATGACCAGCAATCTCTCCCAGAGTTTGCTGGTATTTATCTGCTACAGACCAGGGGGATTGGCTGGTGGAGAATACCACACCCAGCCAGCTCAATTAACCCCTACCTGTCAAGGTGTGCACAAGGAAACCTGTAGAACCACAGGACCCAGGTACATGTGATGTCCCGCAGCAACCAAGACACAAAGCCCATTCTGAGGAGCTCGCGGGGAAGAGATGGCACTTGTGTCAGTGGCTCTACCAGACTCCTCCCTGGAGGGATGCATGTAACCTCGGCCAAGACACCACTAGGCCTCTTCCAGGCAACGCTGAGACAGCGGTTACCTGTATAGATGTGTGGTGGATCATAGACATTGTCAATCATGACACCACCGTTCTTTCGCACTGTTGATTCTCTGGCGGTAGAAATAATAGAGTCCACACACTGTTATGTTTAAATACCTCAATCACTGGGAATGGGCAGTGACTGGAACTTTACTTCTTATGATACAAGCTTCACCCGCCAGTGCAGGAATGACAGTTAGGCAAGGTCAGGGAGGAGAACATAGGATGACACCAGACCTTCAGGCTAAGTTATCTGTAAGGTCCCGCTCCTGGAAAGTGAACACTCCAGAGGAGAACATGGAAGGGAACACTCCACTGACACTCACTTGTACTCTGTAGCATGAACACTGCACGACGGACTCCTTTCTTCTCTCTCACTTCTCACACGTGGTTCCTGTGATTGGGGTCCTCAAGATACCTCTCTTCTGCTTCTATCCCTTTACCACATGAGGGTTGACGGTACCCCTATGTAGCCGGCACTCTCACTCCTCTCACAACCGTTGAAGAAGATCGAAGACCACAGACAGAAGACCACACCTAACTGTCAAACACTTATATTTATATAATTCAATATCACGTGACTAGACAAACTTGTTACATTTTTCAGACATTTCCCAGCCACTTGCAGACATTAACCTCTTACATACTGCAGCTGTGCAATACACAGCTGAAGATAAGACACTTTGCACAGTGCATCCACATTGAAGACATGACATGTATGACAATTATGGAGGGGCCGGATATATGTGCTTTTTAAAATAATTTTTAGGGCCACTACACACAACCCTAACATAGGCCCCATTTTGTTTAATATATTTATTAATAACCTGATAGAGGGATTGCACAGTAAAATATCAATATTTGCAGAAGATACAAAATTATACAAGGTAATTAGTACAACGGAGGACAATGTATGGCTTCAAAAAGACCTAGATAAACTGGGGGCTTGGGTAGAAAAATGCAAATGAAGTTCAATATTGATAAATGTAAGGTTATGCACATGGGCAGGAGAAACGGATGTCACCAATATACACTAAATGGGGTACTGCTAGGGAAAAGTGAGATGGAAAAAGACCTGGGGGTACTAGTGGACTGTAGATTTAACTGGAGCAATCAATGCCAGTCAGCCGCTGCAAAAGCAAATAAAGCCTTGGGGTGCATTAAAAGAGTTATAGGGGCGAGGGATGAGAACATTATCCTCCCACTATATAAGGTATCAAAATTGGAATTAATCACCCTAGAAAAAAGACGGCTAAGGGGCGATCAAATAACTATGTATAAATACATTATGGGACAATACAAGGATCTCTTCCATGATCTGTTTATACCCAGGACTGCGACAGTAACAAAAGGGCATCCTCTAGATCTAGAAGAAAGCAGGTTTCATCACCAACACAGAAGGAGGTTCTTTACTGTAAGAGCAGTGAGACTGTGGAACTCTCTTCTGGAGGACGTGGTGATGGCAAAATCCATAGAGAAGTTTAAGAAGGGACTAGATGTCTTTTCAGAGCACTATGATATTACAGGATATAGACATTAGGTGATCAGCGGGGTTGTTGCTCATGAATGTTGATCTAGGGATTACTCTGACTGCCATTATGGAGTCAGGAAGGAATTTGTTTCCTCCAAATGAGCTAACTTGGCTCGTTGTTTTTTTTTTTCCCATCTCTGGACCAACAAGGGGAGGGGTTTGAAACAGGCTGAACTAGATGGACATTGTCTTCATTCAACCTAACATGCTATGTTACTAAAAGAGCCAAAATGCTAATTTTGTTCATTTTGTCTACAGAAAAACGCAATAAAATTGATTACAAAAGCCATGTACCCCAAAATGGTACCAATAAAAATTACAGCCTGTCACAAAAAAAAAAAGTCAGAGCTCCAGCCATGGAAAAAGGAAAAAGTTAGGGGACTTTGTATGCAACGATGCTAAAAAAATAATTTCAAAAACACAAAGTGTTTTTATTGTGCAAAAGTGGAAAAATAAATATAGAGTTTTGGTATTGTTGTAATCGTACCAAATGCTGTAAAATGTTATCGTGTCATTTCTGTTGCATGGTTAAGGCCGTTTTCACACAGCCGGGAAAATCTCGCACGAATATGAACCCCATAGTTTTGAATGGGGTCATACAGAGGAGCAACTTTTTCCTGCATCGCATCGTGGTGCGGGGAAAAAAAAAAAGCGGGCATTGCCAATTGTTTTCAATGGGGCTGGCAAAAACATTGCACGTCGCGTCACGTACACGCGCATGCGAGTGTGATGTGAGATTTCCCATTGAAAATAATGATAAACACTTGCCGATCCTGGTTACTAATAAGGCTGGTTACACACGGGCTGTGCAATATTGAGGCGTCTGAGCAGAGGCAGTCCAATGAAGGGGAAGACCACAGGCAACAAGATGGATGTTACAGGTGGCTCTGTGGTTCCTCCCAACAATGGTGGCAAAATAGTCAAGCCTGGTCACATGGAGTGGAAGAAGAAGAAGACTTATACCGATTAGGTTTAACAGTTGTGTCACAGGACGTCTTTACCTTTGGGAGGTGAACTTTAGTAGCTGGTAATGAAATAACTGAGACAAGTCCACTTTAGCTTAGTTGTAAACCAAAGGCACACAGTTTACTCAGCAATTTGTCAAACATGAAGAATTGGTACAGTTCAATGTAATGCAGGTTCAAGCTCAGTATTTAAATGAAGCTTATTCAAGAGCATTAATAACACAAACAGATTTATTCTTCAACGCTCTCTCTCTCTTTTTCTCATCTAAGGTTACTCAAGACTAGATCCCATCAGTTTAAGTTATCTGAGAGTGGTTTCCAAAGGATTACTATGCAGATATTGTGGTTATAAAGAATTGGGTCACCTGTACTTTCCTTGGCTTTGGCTTGTACCACTCACTGTTACATAGAAAGTTCCCAGCTTCTTCTCTTCCACACTGCACTTTTTAAGCTTACAGTCTTTCACTCTCCACCCCGAACAGCACTAGATCCTGCAGCATCGCTGTACACCTTCTCTCTTATCTACCTCCTGACAACTCTCCTAACTCTGTCTTCAATTCCTGTCTCTTCTCCCGCGCTTTCTCTAAAACTCCTCCTAATACTTCCTGCCTCGCCCTGCTCATTTTCCCGATCTTGCATCTTCCCCCCAATCAGGGATTTTTATAACAGCAAACAATCCAGACCCAGCTGTTGCTGGGCAGAATAGCCTGTGTCTGTGAAGAAAGGGGAAAGAGAGGGTCTTTCTCACATGCGATACCTTTATCTATGCAGAGGAATACATAAGCAGGTATTTCTAGGTTTAACGATTGTGTGATCATCCTGTATGGAACACCCAAAGTTAGGACATACCACAATTTTTCACCGCACTGCGATGTGATTCGGGAAGCAATCACTCATGGATAAGACCCCATTCAAAAGAAGAATGGAGTTTATATTTGTGCGTCTCACAATGCACAAATCTTGTGTGATTTTCTCAGCTGTGTAAAATCGACCTGACCGTGTAAAAAAACGTAAAAAACAATGTCAGAATTCAGGGCTTTTTTCTCTCTCTTTCTAATTTAATAAAAAAAATTATACAATACATTATTTGTATCCAAAAACGGTACAAATAAAAAGACAGCTCTTCACACAAAAAACAAGCCCTCATTTAAAGGGGTTGTACCACAAATCAAAGTAAAGTTAAACACTTCTGTATGGCCGTATACATGCACTTTGTAATATACATCGTGCATTAAATATTGGCCATACAGAAGTTATATACTTACCTACAGGGGGTCCCCCCCCCCCTATGTTGGCGTCCCCATCTCCCTGGCGCCGACCAAATCCTTCTTCTCCTGGCTCGAATAGACGAGCTTGCGCAGTCTGCCTTTTCTGTCCCGTGGACGCGCCGCACAGGTCGTCTGCGCATGCGCAGACCAGCTGTAACTTCTCGTAGCGCGGTGCACCGTGGGAGAATACCCGCGGTGCACCTTGGGAAAGGACGGGCGCCATCTTTGAAAGAGAAATTTTATAAGTTCATAAAACGGCATACCGTTGAGTAGAAATGCTTTTTAAAAACTCTTTTGTAGCTTCTGTAACGAGCTAGACTGTTTTCAGATGTGTGAACATGATTGCACAAGGGTTTTCTAATCATCAATTAGCCTTCTGAGCCAATGAGCAAACACATTGTACCATTAGAACACTGGAGTGATAGTTGCTGGAAATGGGCCTCTATTCACCTTTGTAGATATTGCACAAAAAACCAGGCATTTGCAGCTAGAATAGTCATTTACCACATTAGCAATGTATAGAGTGCATTTGTTTAAAGTTAGGACTAGTTTAAAGTTATCTTCATTGAAAAGTACAGTGCTTTTCCTTCAAAAATAAGGACATTTCAATGTGACCCCAAACTTTTGAACGGTAGTGTATATATATAGTGGTTATCTGGGGGATTGGCACTCGCTTAGAATTATCGTCTTCTACTTTGAGATGGTTGGCAGAACTCAGAAAACCCACACAGGCTAGTTTGTGGTGAAAGTAAAGCAAGTTCTACAAGCAAAGAGTTTGAAAACTGTTAGAAACATTTCACACACGTCTTCTTGCAGAATATTCTGCATCCAAATCTGCCCTACTAATGTGCAGATTTTAACGTGGAATTGAAAACAGTAGAATCCTGTCGGCAATACCGCATCAAAATCCTCAGTTAGCCATATGGATTTTGGTGCAGAATTCAGGGATGGCATATTCCACAACGCTGTTGTAGAATATGCCATCCAGAGTGAAAGGTCCGTTAGCAATTGTTACAGAATCAGATAGCAAAACTGTCTAACTTTCCATCACACGGTAAAGCTCCATTTAGACGGGACGAATGTTGGGCAAATGATGCTCGACACTCGTCCCTGTATGTCCTTGCTCCCGTGCTGCTTCAGTACAGTAGAACAGTAGAGCTGGCTCACTTACAGAGCGGCCAGCAGGGGTGCAGGGTGGTCGCAGGAGATTTCTCTCCTCGCGCTCCCCCGCCTCTCTCCACTGACTTAACATAGCGGTCGTTCAATACTGAACGGCTGCCATTTACACTGAGTAATAAGAGATCAGACGATGGACGATGAGCTGATCGTTCAGTGTAAATAGCAGCCATTCAGTATTGAACAGCCGCTATGTTAAGTCAATGGAGAGAGGTGGGGGAGCGTGAGGAGAGAAATCTCCTGTAGCCACCCTGCCCCCCTACTGGCCACTCTGTGAGCGAGCCAGCTATACTAGAGAGCTTAAGTAAACTTTATCAGCTGCAGGTAGAATACCCCTTTAATGGCAGAATTACTTTGCGATTTGAAGACTCTATGAATCTATTATGTTATTACTGTTCTGACTTTGATCTATTTATTACCCGGTCATTATTATATTATACACTGTAACTTTTTATGTTTGAGTTATTTACACCGCCGAGAGGCCTGAAGGCAGCGACAGATTTATATGCGGAATGTCTGTGAATCTAAGTAGTGCTTTACTGCTGAGCCACCCAGGGCCATGAATGATAATGTGCTGGTAGCTTCCATCATATGCAGCCTGAAATACACATACTGAAGTTTCACATAGCGCCGTCAGCACTCAGTGACCACGCGGGTGGAATATTTACTCCCTATCGTGGGTTATTTTATGGCTGTTGCTGAGTAATGAAGAACATTTACGTCACTTCTTTATTCTGCAGCCCACTTTGCCATATCTGAGCAATTTCTAACTTTCCATTGAGGCAGCAAAGACCACACTGCAGCATTATCTTCATACTATTGTTATTATCTGCCAGGGGCCCGTGGGTCCTGGTACTAACGTTCAGCTTGGGACCCCCTGTGCAGCTCAACTGCGTGGCTACTGACTATGGTCCACCCCAAAAATACACACATACATTTTACATATGAGCATGTCTTAAGAGAACATGTATAACAGACAGGTGAATGATGGGAGTTGGCTCCACTCCAAGGGCTTTTTCCCATGAGCGTAGGCGTTTTTACGTTTTCCCAACCAGGTCGTTAATTGGCATGAATGGACATTTTTCTGTGATCATGGCCAGTGTTTCCTCACCCATTCACACAGCCATGAGCGTCTATTTTAGTAACAAAAAATGCCCCCCCCCCCCGGAAAACTCTCGCTCTGCAAAAATCCTCAGAATGCCCTCCAATGCCTATATAGAGGGGCATCTGCAAGCTTTTTGCAGCGTTGGAAGCTGCTAAAATGCCTCCCCCTCCCTTTCGTTGTCCAGCTTCCATAGGAGTCTATGGGAGCCGCCGCCATATATTGGGCAAAAGATAGTTCTGGAACTATCTTTTTGCTCACTGTATATGCCTTGGCACATATTTCAGTCGTGTATGTTCCATTTTTCGCAGTTTGACATCTTTATGCGCTGTATATTCACCCGTGTGAATGGACGCATTGGAACCAATACCTCAGATGGTTGCTTATATCGGTCGAGTGTAAAAACATTGCCGTTTATGCACTTGTGTGAATGAAGCCTAAGGGCGCCCACCCACTGGCGTTTTTTTTTCCCTGCGAAATTCGCAGCATTTTTTTTTCTCCTGGGGTCTATAGGACTTGTAATGTTAAAATCGCGATCGCGCAAAATCGCAATTTACCGCGAATCGCGGTAAATTGCGATTTTGCGCGATCGCGATTTTAACATTACAAGTCCCATAGACCCCTGCAGAAAAAAAATGCTGCGAATTTCGCAGGGAAAAAAAAACGCCAGTGGGTGGGCGCCCTAAGAGCTAGAAAGCACTCCTGTAAGTTACAGGCTGTAACCCTCTCACTGCTGGAAAGGTGACCTGTGTTCCTCACAGCAGTGAGGACATTTGGGCTGCTGTCACACCTGCATTAAAGCTCGCTTCAGGGTTTCCCTCTCTCTGCTCTGTTTTTGGAGAAAAGAAACTGAAATCAGTGTTTTTCCCCATTGATTGGTTTCAAAATAACGGAAAGTGAATGGAAAAGCTTCTGTTTGCTTTCATTCCATCAGGTTTCCCTTTTCTTTTACAGGAGTACAGCGCAGTCTCACAAAAAAAAAAAACAGAAACCTAACGGAATGGAAGCAAATAGAAGTTTTTCTATTTACTTGTGTTTTTTTTTTTAAACTGCATTAAAATCCAGATTCTTTTTTCAGTTTCTCTATCTGTGTTTTTGCGTGCGGAAAAAAAGCTCAATCTTGCCCCCTTTGATTTAAATAGTCAATTTAGTTGAATATGGGCTAATTGACGCGTAATACACACCAAAATAGGACATGCTGGTTTTTTTTTGTGCGACCAAAATGCGCATGCAAAAAATCCACGTGACCGGACCCATTGAAATCAATAGGTTGTATTCACAATGTAATGCGTGCACATTTTGCACCCCTAATATGCAGCACAAATGCGTTCATTCGTATAAATAATCCCTAAGACATTTTAGAAAGTCCTGCATTTCAAGCACTTCACTCTCAACAAACCAGCTTCCTCTTGTGTTGTCCATCACCACAATATTTTCTCTATGTCCGTCCCTGATCGTCACAATCTATTAATGCTAGTCTTCCATGAGAATTACAAAAGAAAACAGAACAACTCAATGACAAATTCAGCTGTCTACATGCACACAGGTTAATGTCTCTTTCATACAGAAATTGCAATTTTTGGGTCCCATGCATCGCGGGTGAAAAATCGCATGAATGAGAGAAAGACGCGACCAAGTCACAGCTAACTCTTGCGTTTTCTCGCCCATTCGCACGGCTGGGTGTGCAATATATACGCCGCAGCCCGGAATTCCGTCGGCCTGGGGTAGAGAGTTTAGCGATGCTAAACCGTCTCCCCCTCCTTCTGATCGCGACAATAGAAGCTCCCATAGAAGCCTATGAGAGCTGCCGGCAAAGGGAGTGGGAGGTAGTTTAGCAGCGCGAGCCGTTGCTAAAGTCCCTCTCCCTCCCCTTGCCGGCAGCTCCCATAGGCTTCTATGGGAGCTGCTGGTTGATTGTGGCCAAAAGATAGGGCAAGACCTATCTTTTCCAGCTGTGGGTAAAAGTGGCCAGCCAAAGTAGCTTTTTTTATTTTTCCATCGATATTGTTGTGTGACGGCTCATTTCTTGCGGGACGTCCTGTAGTTTGCGTTGGGACTATTTTGGAATAACACGTCTTTTTGGTCGCTTTTTAGAACATTTTTTCTTGGAGACAGTGTGACCAAAAAAAACGCATTTCTGGCGTTCTTTTTTTTTTTTCTGACAACATTCATCATGTAGTGTAAATAATGCGTTACTTTGATGGATCAGACTTTTACGGACGCAGATATGCCAAATATATATTTTTGTTTTATTATTTACCGTATATACCGGCGTATAAGGCGACGGGGCGTATAAGACGACCCCCCAACTTTCACCTTATACGCCGGTATTACAGTGGAGAAAAAAAAATCAGTACTCACCTCCCCCGGTGTTCTGTCGCGCTCCGGCAGGATGTCGCTCGCTCCTCGTCCCCGGCGCAGCATTGCTTTCTGAATGCGGGGCTTGAAATCCCCGCCTCCAGAAAGCTAATACACACGCCGTCAGCCAGTTACATCCATTCAATGACATCATTGAATGGCTGTGATTGGCTAAAACACACATGGCTTCAGCCAATCACACTATTCAATGACATCATTGAATGGCTGTGATTGCTAACACACGTGCGCCTTCAGCCAATCACAGCCATTCAATGATGTCATTGAATAGTGTGATTGGCTGAAGCCACGTGTGTTTTAGCCAATCACAGCCATTCAATGCTGTCATTGAATGGCTGTAACTGGCTGACGGCGTGTGTATTAGCTTTCTGGAAGCGGGGATTTCAAGCCCTGCATTCAGAAAGCAATGCTGCGCCGGGGACGAGGAGCGAGCGACATCCTGCCGGAGCGCGACAGAACGCCGGGGGAGGTGAGTAATGATTTTTTTTTCTTACACTTTTTTTTTTGTATTACCGGCGCATAAGACGACCCCCGACTTCAGAGCAGATTTTTCGGGGTTCAAAAGTCGTCTTATACGCCGGTATATACGGTAGATTCTTTTATTATAAATATGGCAATAGGTTTTTAAAAAAACTTTTATTCCTTTTCTTTAATAATTAGTAAAACTTTATTGTACTTTTTTTTAGTCCCAAGAGGGGACAACAACTTGCAATGCTTTGATCGCTCCTGCAGTATGATGCAATGCCATAGCATTGCATCATACTGCAATCGATTAGGCAGTCTATCAACCCACTCCACGGGCCTAGCTTAATAGGCATTCTGTCATGACAGCCCTCGGGCTGTTCAGAATGCCCCCGACTGCCATGACACCCGCAAGGCTCCCTGCGATCTCATCGGGTGGGGCCATATGGGACACAAACATCGTTTGGGGGATTAAAATGCCGCTGTCAGAATTGACAGCATTATTATTTAAAGGGTTAACAGCTCTGATGGGCCTTGCGGCTTATCAGAGCTGTTGCCGCTGAATGTCATCTGTAAGAAACAGCCCACACTGTATGAAGTGAGATCCGCGCGCAATCTCTCTTCATACATAGCCCATTGATACAAGCCGTCAAAAGGCGTATCAGCAGTCACTAAGAGGTAAGAAGAGGCAGATTTAAAAGAAAGTCAAGTCTCCTGGAGCCAGCTTACACATGAAGTGCGCCATTTCCTGGATGGAGAAGACGGCGATCCGCAGGCAAGAAACCCCCTTGCCACACCCTCAATATTTTAGTTGAAGCTCATCAGAGACGACTTCAGGCCCAGATTTCGAGTGCCATACACAACACATTTTTCTAATCACTTTAAGTGTCATAGGTAACAATTATTTATGTAAATGATGCCGTCTCTCTGTGCCAGGAACCCATTTGCACACATCACTTGATGAGGTTTGTGAGTTACTATTAATGCAGAATTTACATTTCAAGGTTAATGAGCTCTTTGTACAGTTTTTACACTTAATAAGGAAAAATGAAAAATCTGTCACATTGAATTCCCATCAAAGCTGTGTCCTATAATAGCAAACGATGAAAGGGGGTTAGAAAAGTCATTATTAAATGCATTACCCAGATATTAAAGCGTCTCTCCATGTGTTTTAAAGACAACCTATTGATTTCAATGAGAACTCTGTAATACTTAATGTCCCCTGCAGTGGCGCTGCAGGGGAATTTATCATTTGATCCCCCAGTCCACCACAGATTATAGCTGATTGCTGCAGGTCTTTGGAGGAGGTCAACCTCTGATCAACTGCTCATTAGGTGACCTAATAAAATGATATTGCCTAAACAAATAACTCCTTTAATATTCAATACATTCTCCTTTGTTGTCATATTGTTTTATTTCATGTAATCCCCAGCTTTTGTACTAAATAATTTTTAATATGGAGCTTACTACATACTTTTATGCACTGAACCCACCAAAGTATGCAGCACGTTCCAAAGCTCCCTCTAGCGGTGGCTGCCGTACTTCGGAATTTTGTCTTTTAACATACACTATCCTACCAAAAGTAATTGGACACTGGAGCAAGAATGAATAGTAGTATTTATTTACATATGTTAACACTTAGTGGGGTTCCTTTGGCCCTAATGACATTGGATCCTCTCTGCGGCATCCTTTCTACTCATGTGTGATTGTTCTCAGTGAGAGAAACCAAGTAATCTTGTAGCTATGATACCTTTAAATGGCTAACAAAAATACATGATGTTACAGCAAGCTTTCGGGGATATCTTGCCCCCTTCGTCAGGCTAATTTCAAGCCGCAGAATCACAGAAGAATTTGGGAGTACAAATTTATGGCCATGTTTGATACCCTTAAGAATGGAATAAACCTCAGCCTGGGATTCTTGCATAAGTGGAAAATATGAAAGGTCTGAAGGAAGTCAAGAGGGATGTCCTCTTCCCAATCATTTTTTTAAAATTCCTTTAACCCCTTCCCTCCCCAGGACGTACCGGTACGTCCTGGGAGCCTGGTACTTCCTGCAACAGGACGTACCGGTACGTCATCGGGATAGCGCAAGATCATTACTGACCTCGCGCTATCCCGCAGCGGGAGCCGACTGTCAGTCACAGCCGGCGTCCCGCTGCAACAGCGCGTGGGGGGGCATCGGAGATGCGCCCCCGCTGTTAACCCCTTCCCTGCCGCGATCTAAGTAGATCGCGGCAGGGAAAGAGTTCACAGAGGGAGCACGCTTCCTCTGTGTCTCCGGCCGGCTCTCGCGATGTCATCGCAAGTGCCCGGCCTGTCACCATGGCAACAGGACGCCAGACACTGGCGTCCTGGATTGCCTATGCCTATGATCGCTGAATAAGCGATAAGGCATGGCAGAGCAGTAGCTCTGCCATGCCTTATCACAGCGATCATAGGCACAGTGCTGCAAGTCCCTCAGAGGGACTCAAATAGTGTAAAAAAAAGAAAAGTAAAATGTAAAAAATAGAAAAATGTAAAAAAACCCTTTTTTATTCTTTTTCTAATATTAGCATAAAAAAGGTAAAAAAAAATTTAAAACACCCCATATTGGGTATTATTGACGCATCCAAAAAGTTGAACACGCTTTTTATTTAGTACCACTAAAAGCGTTAAAAAAAACGCTAAAAAACAGAGGCAAAATGCAAATTTTTAGCATTTTGCCTCCCAAAAAATGCAAAAAAAGTGATCAAAAAAGCCATACATTCCCCACAATTGTACCAATAAAAACAACAGCTCGTCTTGCAAAAAATAAGCCCTTACAGAGCTCCGTACAAAGAAAAATAAAAAAGTTACAGGACTTTGAATGCAGCTATAGAGAAGAAAAAAAAAGATTTCCAAAAAAAAGGGGTTTTATTGCAAAAAAGTGTAAAAACCTAAAAAAATATATGAATTTTGGTATCGTTGTAACTGTACCGACCCGCAGAAAAAATTTTGTGTGTCATTTATGCTGCATGATTAACGCTGTAAAAAAAAAAAAAAATCTATGGCAGAATTGATGCGCTTTCTCTCCCTGCTATCATAAAAAAAAATCATAAAAGTTTTACGATATAGTCTATGTACCCAAAACTGGCATGGATGAAAACTACAGCTTGGCACGCAAAAAACAAGCCCTTATACGGCCGCGTCGACGGAAAAAAAAAGTGTTATGGCTTGTGAAAAAATGGAGATGGAAAAATACCAAAAATCGCTGGGTCCTCAACGAAAAAATAGGCCGTGTCATTAAAGGGTTAAAACTAGAGATGAGCGAGCACCAAAATGCTTGGGTGCTCGTTACTCGAGACGAAATTTTCGCGATGCTCGAGGGTTCGTTTCGAGTAACGAACCCCATTGAAGTCAATGGGCAACCCGAGCATTTTTGTATATCAATTCAAGAAAGTGAACGACACAGCAACGGATAGGGCAGGTTAGGGGCTACATGTTCGGCTGCATCTCAAGTTCCCAGGTCCTACTATTAAGCCACAATAGCGGCAAGAGTGCCCCCCCCCCCCCTCCCAACAATTTTTACTTCTGAAAAACCCTCATTAGCAAGGCATACCTTAGCTAAGCACCACACTACCTCCAACAAAGCACAATCACTGCCTGCATGACACTCCGCTGCCACTTCTCCTGGGTTACATGCTGCCCAAGCCCCCCTGCACGACCCAGTGTCCACAGCGCACACCAAATTGTCCCTGCGCAGCCTTCAGCTGCCCTCATGCCACACCACCCTCATGTCTATTTATAAGTGTGTCTGCCATGAGGAGGAACCGCAGGCACACACTGCAGAGGGTTGGCACGGCTAGGCAGCGACCCTCTTTAAAAGGGGCGGGGCGATAGCCCATAATGCTGTACAGAAGCAATGAGAAATCCAATCCTGTGCCACCTCCATCTGGAGCTGCACACGTGGGCATAGCAATGGGGAACCCATGTCCCACACACTATTCATTCTGTCAAGGTGTCTGCATGCCCCAGACAGACCGGGCTTTTTTATAAATAGTCACAGGCAGGTACAACTCCGCAATGGGAATTCCGTGTGCACCCACAGCATGGGTGGCTCCCTGGAACCCACCGGCTGTACATAAATAAATCCCATTGCATTGCCCATCACAGCTGAGGTAACATCAGGTTTAATACAGGTGGGCTTCGGCCCACACTGCATGCCCCAGTCAGATTGGGGTTCTTTAGAAGTGGATACATGCAGTTACAACTCCGTGTGGACCGACAGCATGGGTGGGTCCCAGGAAGCCACCGGCGGTACATAAATATATCCCATTGCAGTTCCCAGCACAGCTGAGATAACGTCAGGTTTAATGCAGGTGGTCTTTGGCCCACAGTGCATGCCCCAGTCTGACCAGGGTTTTTAATACATAGACACTGGCAGGTACAAATTCCTAATGTGAAGTCCCTGTGGACCCACAGCATGGGTGGCTCCCTGGAAACCACCGGCGGTACATAAATAAATCCCATTGCAGTGCCCATCACAGCTGAGGTAACGTCAGGTTTAATGCAGGTGGTCTTCGGCCCACACTGCATGCCCCAGTCAGACTGGGGTTCTTTAGAAGTGGATACATGCAGTTACAACTCCGTGTGGACCGACAGCATGGGTGGCTCCCTGAAACCCACCGGCGGTACATAAATAAATCCCATTGCAGTGCCCATCACAGCTGAGGTAACGTCAGGTTTAATGCAGGTGGGCTTGGGCCCACACTGCATGCCCCAGTCAGACTGGGGTTCTTTAGAAGTGGAGACATGCAGTTACAACTCCGTGTGGACCGACAGCATGGGTGGCTCCCTGGAACCCACCGGCGGTACATAAATATATCCCATTGCAGTGCCCATCACAGCTGAGGTAACGTCAGGTTTAATGCAGGTGGGCTAAAAATTACTAGGATTACAATGTAGGCGAGGGCCCAAAAAAATTGGTGTACCAACAGTACAAATGTACTTCAGAAAAATTGCCCATGCCCAACCAAGAGGGCAGGTGAAACCCATTAATCGCTTTGGTTAATGTGGCTTAATTTGTAACTAGGCCTGTAGGCGGCCCAGTTAAAATAAAAATTGGTTCAGGTGCAAGTTTCAACGCTTTATTGAATTGAGAATTGAAACGTATAAACATTGTTTACAAAAGTTATATGACTGAGCCTTGTGGGCCTCAGAAAAATTGCCCGTTCGGCGTGATTACGTGAGGTTTCAGGAGGAGGAGCAGGAGGAGGATGATGAATATAATACACAGATTGATGAAGCTAAAAGGTCTCCGTTTTTGATGGTGATAGAGAACGATGCTTCCATCCGCGGGTGCAGCCTACGTATTGCTTAGGTATCGCTGCCGTCCGCTGGTGGAGAAGAGAAGTCTGGGGAAATCCAGGCTTTGTTCATCTTGATGAGTGTAAGCCTGTCGGCACTGTCGGTTGACAGGTGGGTACGCTTATCCGTGATGATTCCCCCAGCCACACTAAACACACTCTCTGACAAGACGCTAGCCGCAGGACAAGCAAGCACCTCCAGGGCATACAGCGCGAGTTCAGGCCACGTGTCCAGCTTCGACACCCAGTAGTTGTAGGGGGCAGAGGCCTCACGGAGGACTGTTGTGCAATCGGCTACGTACTCCCTCACCATCCTTTTACAGTGCTCCCGCCGACTCAGCCTTGACTGGGGAGCAGTGACATAGTCTTGCTGGGGAGCCATAAAGCTGTCAAAGGCCTTGGAGAGTGTTCCCCTGCCTGTGCTGTAATGCTGCCTGATCTCTGTGCCTCCCCTGCTACCTGGCCCTCGGAACTGCGCCTTCTGCCAATAGCACTGTCGGATGGGAATTTTACCATCAGTTTGTCCGCCAGGGTTCTGTGGTATAGCATCACTCTCGAACCCCTTTCCTCTTCGGGTATGAGAGTGGAAAGGTTCTCCTTATACCGTGGGTCGAGCAGTGTGTACACCCAGTAATCCGTAGTGGCCAGAATGCGTGTAACGCGAGGGTCACGAGAAAGGCATCCTAACATGAAGTCAGCCATGTGTGCCAGGGTACCTGTACGCAACACATGGCTGTCCTCACTAGGAAGATCACTTTCAGGATCCTCCCCTTCCTCCTCCTCCTCCTCCTCCTCAGGCCATACACGCTGAAAGGATGACAGGCAAGCAGCATGTGTACCCTCAGCAGTGGGCAAAGCTGTCTCTTCCCCCTCCTCCTCATGCTCCTCCCCCTCCTCCTCCTCCTCCTCCTCAACGCACTGAGATATAGACAGGAGGGTGCTCTGACTATCCAGCGACATACTGTCTTCCCCCGCCTCCGTTTCCGAGCGCAAAGCGTCTGCCTTTATGCTTTGCAGGGAACTTCTCAAGAGGCATAGCAGAGGAATGGTTATGCTAATGATTGCAGCATCGCCGCTCACCATCTGGGTAGACTCCTCAAAGTTTCCAAGGACCTGGCAGATGTCTGCCAACCAGGCCCACTCTTCTGTAAAGAATTGAGGAGGCTGACTCCCACCACGCCGCCCATGTTGTAGTTGGTATTCCACTATAGCTCTACGCTGCTCATAGAGCCTGGCGAACATGTGGAGCGTAGAGTTCCACCGTGTGGGCACGTCGCACAGCAGTCGGTGCACTGGCAGATTAAACGGATGTTGCAGGGTGTGCAGGGTGGCAGCGTCCGTGTTGGACCTGCGGAAATGTGCGCTGAGCCGGCGCACCTTTCCGAGCAGGTCTGACAAGCGTGGGTAGCTTTTCAGAAAGCGCTGAACCACCAAATTAAAGACGTGGGCCAGGCATGGCACGTGCGTGAGGCTGCCGAGCTGCAGAGCCGCCACCAGGTTACAGCCGTTGTCACACACGGCCATGCCCGGTTGGAGGCTCAGCGGCGCAAGCCAGCGGTCGGTCTGCTCTGTCAGACCCTGCAGCAGTTCGTGGGCCGTGTGCCTCTTATCTCCTAAGCTGAGTAGTTTCAGCACGGCCTGCTGACGCTTGGCCACCGCTGTGCTGCCACGCCGCGCGACACCAACTGCTGGCGACGTGCTGCTGCTGACACATCTTGATTGCAAGACAGAGGTTGCGTAGGAGGAGGAGGGTGGTTTAGTGGAGGAAGCATACACCGCCGCAGATACCAGCACCGAGCTGGGGCCCGCAATTCTGGGGGTGAGTAGGACGTGAGCGGTCCCAGGCTCTGACTCTGTCCCAGCCTCCACTAAATTCACCCAATGTGCCGTCAGGGAGATATAGTGGCCCTGCCCGCCTGTGCTTGTCCACGTGTCCGTTGTTATGTGGACCTTGGCAGTAACCGCGTTGGTGAGGGCGCGTACAATGTTGCGGGAGACGTGGTTGTGCAGGGCTGGGACGGCACATCGGGAAAAGTAGTGGCGACTGGGAACCGAATAGCGCGGGGCCGCTGCCGCCATCATGTTTTTGAAAGCCTCCGTTTCCACAAGCCTATACGGCAGCATCTCCAGGCTGATCAATTTGGCTATGTTCACGTTTAACGCTTGAGCGTGCGGGTGCGTGGCAGCGTACTTGCGCTTGTGCTCAAACACTTGCGCTAGCGACGGCTGGACGGTGCGCTGAAAGACATTGGTGGATGGGGCCGAGGACAGCGGAGGTGAGGGTGTGGGTGCAGGCCGGGAGATGGTCGTGTCTGTGTCCTGAGAGGGGGGTTGGATCTCAGTGGCAGATTGGGGCACAGGGGGAGAGGCAGTGGTGCAAACCGGAGGCGGTGAACGGCCTTCGTCCCACCTAGTGGGGTGCTTGGCCATCATATGCCTGCGCATGCTGGTGGTGGTGAGGCTGGTGGTGGTGGCTCCCCGGCTAATCTTGGCGCGCCAAAGCTTGCACACCACTGTTCGTCGGTCGTCTGCACTCTCAGTGAGAATTTGCCACACCTTTGAGCACCTCGGCCTCTGCAGGGTGGCATGGCGCGAGGGGGCGCTTTGGGAAACAGTTGGTGGATTATTCGGTCTGGCCCTGCCTCTACCCCTGGCCACCGCACTGCCTCTTCCAACCTGCCCTGCTGCTGCACTTGCCTCCCCCTCTGAAGACCTGTCCTCAGTAGGCTTAGCAAACCAGGTGGGGTCAGTCACCTCATCGTCCTGCTGCTCTTCCTCCGAATCCTCTGTGCGCTCCTCCCTCGGACTTACTGCAATTACTACTACCTGAGTGATAGACAACTGTGTCTCATCGTCCTCGTCCTCCTCACCCACTGAAAGCTCTTGAGACAGTTGCCGGAAGTCCCCAGCCTCATCCCCTGGCCCCCGGGAACTTTCCAAAGGTTGGGCATCGGTCACGACAAGCTCCTCCGGTGGGATAGGAACCATTGCTGCCCATTCTGGGCAGGGGCCCGGGAACAGTTCCTGGGAGTCTGCCTGCTCCTCAGAATGTGTCATTGTAATGGAGTGAGGAGGCTGGGAGGAAGGAGGAGCAGCAGCCAGAGGATTCAGAGTTGCAGCAGTGGACGGCGTAGAACTCTGGGTGGTCGATAGATTGCTGGATGCACTTTCTGCCATCCACGACAGGACCTGCTCACACTGCTCATTTTCTAATAAAGGTCTACCGCGTGGACCCATTAATTGTGAGATGAATGTGGGGATGCCAGAAACGAGCCTCTCTCCTAATCCCACAGCAGTCGGCTGCGATACACCTGGATGATGTAACGGGCAACACAGAGCCAGGAAACAGTTTTGCGCAAGCCTGCTCTAACACTTAGCTGCGTATTAATTAGGACTACTACCCCCAGCAGACACTTAGTACACTGAGGACGGTCACAGGCAGCCCAAAGATAGTATTTTTCCCAAATTTGTTTGAAAAAGCCCACTGCCTATATAGACAGTATATCTCTTTCACCTTTCCCACTGTCCCTGCCTCACCAGTACTGGCCCTATACTCTGTACAATGACTGCAGACTCAGGACGCAATGCTCTGCACGGCCGATATACAAAAAAAAAAAAAAGTGCAACACTGCTAAAAGCAGCCTCAACAGTACTGCACATGGTCAGATGTGGCCCTAAGAAGGACCGTTGGGGTTCTTCAAGCCTAAAATAACTCCTAACGCTCTCCCTATAGCAGCAGCATCAGTAGCACTTTCCCTCATTTATGTCAGAATGCATCTGTGGCGAGCCGCGGGCGGGGCAGATTTAAATACTCGGGTGACACCTGATCTCCCCAGCCACTCACTGCAGGGGGGTGGTATAGGGCTGGAACATCACAGGAGGAAGTTGTAATGCCTTCCCTGTCTCTCTATTGGCCAGAAAAGCGCGCTAATGTCTCAGAGATGAAAGTGAAAGTAACTCGAACATCGCGTGGTGCTCGCCCCTAGTAACGAGCATCTCGAACACGCTAATACTCGAACAAGCATCAAGCTCGGACGAGTACGTTCGCTCATCTCTATTTAAAACTTTATAAAAATTCTGAACTTGCAGTAATGTTGCCATCCAAAAGGTGGTGCTGCAGCTCCTTCCATATGCAGGTTGAAGGACATATAAGACACATCATAAAACTGTCCTGTGCTCAGTGGACTGATTTATGATTTATGTCCCAGCTCAGTTTGTCTGTTGTTTTAAGTTTTGAGTGCAAAACAGTCTCAAAGTTCTGTGTGTGAACACTTATTTAGATCAATTACACATTGCTCTACTAGCTAACACAGTGCCAAACCTTTTTTTTGTTCTACTCATGTCTGACGTACTTAATCTGGTGTTTACCTCCATTCATCCTGCAAGTGTATGGGGAGTTCTTTCAGGAAGGTCTATCAACCCGTCTAGAATGGCGCAAGGAGCATCTTCATTGGACAGTTGAGCAATGGAAGAACATTCTATGGAGTGACAAATTATGCTACTCCATCTTCAAATCAGATGGAGGCACTTGGTATGGAGGATGACTGGGAAATGCCTTTTGACTGAGTGCCTCGTGCCAAACTTTAAGTTAGGCAAAGGTTCTGTTATTTTTTACGTGGCATGGTGTCAGTCCATTAGTTGTAGTGAAAAGAACCATGGACAGGTAGGTGTACCCTGACATTCTAGACAATAATGTTCTGCTGACAATGTGGCAATACTCTGGGAATGGTCCCCCATACTGCCAGCAAGACAATGCGTCTTGTCACAAATCCAAAGCTATTTTGTTCCACAAATGGACTGGCCTTCCCCACCTGAACCCTACTGAACATTTGTGGGACGCGTCGGGAAATATAAACAGCATCAATCTTCTTCAAGAGAACTTTCCAGATGTTTGCACGATGAATGAAGAGAAATACCAGCTGAAGTGTATCAGATGTTAGTAGAAAGTATGCCATGGAGACTATCTGATGTCATTAAAGGGGTTGTCCCGCGGCAGCAAGTGGGTCTATACACTTCTGTATGGCCATATTAATGCACTTTGTAATGTACATTGTGCATTAATTATGAGCCATACAGAAGTTATAAGAAGTTTTTCACTTACCTGCTCCGTTGCTGGCGTCCTCGTTCCCATGGAGCCGACTAATTTTCGCCGTCTAATGGCCAAATTAGCCGCGCTTGCGCAGTCCGGGTCTTCTTCTCTTCTCAATGGGGCTCGGTGTAGCTCCGTGTAGCTCCGCCCCGTCACGTGCCGATTCCAGCCAATCAGGAGGCTGGAATCGGCAATGGACCGCACAGAAGAGCTGCGGTCCACGGAGGTAGAAGATCCCGGCAGCCATCTTCACCGGGTAAGTAAGAAGTCACCGGAGCGCGGGGATTAAGGTAAGTGCTGTCCGGTGTTCTTTTTTAACCCCTGCATCGGGGTTGTCTCGCGCCGAACGGGGGGGGTTGAAAAAAAAACAAAAACGTTTTGGCGTGGGACAACCCCTTTAAGGCCAAAGGAGCCCCACTAAGTATTAATATATGGAAATAAATACTACTTGTGATTCTTGTTCAGGTGTCCAATTACTCTTGGTAGGATAGTGTATTTACAGTTTGCAGATGAATTTGGAGCTTTGTACTTGTATCAGAAAAATGGAGCTCTGACCATTATTACCTCCTATATCTCTTTTTACTTATTAAAATGAGTGAAATATTTTCCATTTTTCCAATCTGTTTTTATTTCCTGTATTCCATTGCCAGTATATACCTACAAGGCTCGCCCTTTTGCCTGAGCTGCAGTTAACAGCATTTGGAGAGATGCTTTACAGCGGAATAGGAGTAGACTGGAATGGGACCCTTTTTCTTGCACGGAAGAGTGTTATGTATGCTCTGTGACCTTTGTAGAAGTCATTGTGCAAGGAGGGGGAGGAGCTGAGCTGTGACCTATGATAGTGAGATGACTGCTGAAAAGTTTTCTCTATAGAACAGGAAGTAGTCAATAAACCAGTACAAGCAAAAACTCCCTTAGATGTCTGATCATTAACACCAAATACAGTATATGTTTGAAGTTAAGGGGTTCATAGTTCTATTTATTTTAATTATTAGATTCCTTTTATGTACGATTCCTATATTTTGTCTGTTTTAATTACACAAAGCACAATAAGTCTCCCCGAGGAGTTCTCACTGTGGTGAAGATGGTCAGGAGCGATTTTAACTCCTTAGTGACCAGCTGTATAGGTTTTTATGGCAGCCAGTAAGGGGCTTCAAAGGGGTTTTGTCAACGCAGTCTGTAATTTTCTTTTTCAATCACTCTGCTCTGCCTAGCATAAGCTGTTCAAAAAACACATACAAAACGATATTTCATAAGTGTGTACTTATCTATGTTCCATTTTTGGTTACATCTTCAGCTCTTCGTCCTTTCTGCAGGGTCACTTCTCAGCAGCACTAGCACTGGAGAGCTACATCTGCCCTTGCCGTACCACTTCTGCCCCTTTCTAGCATATGAACACTCGAGGCAAGAGCTGTGCATTGCCACATATGGCGATCATCGGTGCCTGAGTGCTAAAACCGGAAGTAAAATGTAATGGATGGATGTAACTACATCTCCGGAAAGAGGAGATTTGGCCGACTTGCGGTGACGTGGCCTAGGGGACTGCAGGGGCCAGGAGAAGATCGGTCAGTAGAATGTATGGGGAGGAATACCTAAATATAGAAAGTTTTTTTTCTAATGAAAAACCCCTTTAAACTAGGCCGACGTGGCAAGTGCAATTACAAGAAAACCCCCAAACAATGCCAATATTGCTGTGTCTCGCCAAAAAAATGTGTCTCATCAAAAAGTTACCCCAAAATGGCACCAATAGAAACTACAGCTCATCTTGCAAAAATCAACCCCATGCATAGCTACATTGGCAGAAAATTAAAAATGTTATGGATTTTGGA
The DNA here is from genome assembly GCF_035609145.1 of Eleutherodactylus coqui. Lineage (NCBI taxonomy): Eukaryota > Metazoa > Chordata > Amphibia > Anura > Eleutherodactylidae > Eleutherodactylus > Eleutherodactylus coqui. The sequence goes on along the minus strand of NC_089845.1, from coordinate 137,070,772 downwards.
ATATAGCGATGCAAATGCAATTATATTTCTTAAATGTTATTGTGGAAAAATAGAAACACATAAAAATAATACATTTGGTTTAATTGCATTGGCCTGTAGAATAAAAGTAACATTTCTTTATACTATACGAGAGATCCCATAACGAAAAACCTAAAAAAAAATGGCAGAATTTCAATTTTTTTTTCCATCCTCTCCATAAAATAAAAAAATTAAAGTTAAGCAATACATTATGTCTTCCCCAAAGTTGTCCCATTAGAAGATACAACTCTCCCCACAAAAAAACAAGGACTTATATGGCCATGTCGACAAAAAAAGTAAAATTGTTATGGTTGTTGGAACGTAAAAACGAAAAAAATCATTAAGGTGCAAAAGAGGCTGGACACTAAGGGGTTAAAGTGTTTTACTAAATATAGAGCTGTAATTTCCGCTCTGCCCAAAGGAAAGTAATTTTCATCAGCTTTATTCAAGAGACCTCTGATTATAAACGTTTCACAACTTCCAATCAGGCAACGTGTGGATCTCCAAGGGTCACTTGTAACACTGAACATTTACTTAACCCTCTAAACCGTTACAATAAAATTAGAAAACCCTCCAAAAATGTTACTTTTTATTGTACAGTAAATTTGAATTGTATGCTTCAAGTGAATATAAATAACACAGAATTCGGGTGCTGTAAAGATAACCTATCAGTGGAAGTCAGTGAAGGTGGGCTGTAGAGCTCTGTAGCCATGACCCGCCTTCTTCTATCAGTTTTTTTTCATGCTCGCCTTCCTTTGCCTGAATGGGCTTCCCTCGGGTCCAGCTCCCAACTCTGTTGACGTGTTAAGTGGGTGGTCCCCATTGCTCACAGTCAGTGAGTGACAGTGAACTGTTAGTCAAGTCTGATGTCACTCATGAGTCAGCCTTTGGTACCTCCCACTTGCCATATTGATAGTGCTGGGCTTCAGACCTAAGAAGAATCCATCTGGGTGAAAGGAGGTGAATGTGCAAAAAAAAAAAAACAGGTATTGATTTGAGGGGTGAAGGGGTGGTCACATCTACAGAGCCATGCACACACACTAAATTTATCTGGTTGTAATGCTATGAATGGTTTGGCACTCAGTTTCAGGATACAAGAGCGCAGTCTGTGTAGTGCACCATCCTAGTGCATTTAGAGGAAGCTCTGTCTGCAATACTGCAATCACATTGTATAGTTGGATGATGCTTTATAATTCGACTACCCAATCTGTAAGCATTATATTGTGCCAATCAAATGTGGTGAGGAGGCTTAGAATGGCACTAACCAATTAGACCATGTCAGCATGGATATGATGTATATTGCATAGCCGCAGCACTGAATGGGTTAATTGTCTGGTATGTGAGATGCCTGTCTGGGGAGAGGGAGAGAGAGAGAGGGAGAGAGAGAGAGATGCTTTCTGCTTCCAAATGTGAGTGTTGACCGGTACAGAGCTAGAGGGTAAAGAAGAGTACCGTGAGCGGAACCACAGATAACCGTGGATTCTTCCACAATCCTGTGATTTTCCTCCCTGTCACACTACTTTGTGTTTCTACTGTTCTGGACTGTTGAACTGTTTATCTTGTTGCAAGTAAACGAGCATTGCCGACCATTTCCAGCTTTGCTCCTTGAGAGTTTCCCTGTGAGTGGACTATTTATTTCATCATTTAGATTCATCGTGGACGAAGGAACGGTGGTGTCACGAGTGACAGGACTTTTTAAGGTAAACCACATCTTGGGTTGCCCCTTACTTAAAACTCCCCCAGCAGTAACTTGAATGGGTCCCTGATACTCCCAGGGGAGTTGATAGTAGAGCATCGCTTTGGCAGCGCACTGACAAAGGCGCCCTGGAGGCACAGAAACGCGTTGCCATTGTAAACTTATTGCTTGCTATATGAGGAAATAAATAAGAATTATCTACTACCAGAAATTGGAGCTCTATATGTTTTCATTGGTTTAGAACTCTAAATACAATCATTAGAAGGGGGCATCTGTGTGATCCATACCCCCCTCCTTTGAAGTAGGTGTCTGTTTTACTTCCATTTAGACCTTAACTTGGACTCAATATATATCCTTCTTATGAGCGCAGGAGTTTTTTTAAAAACCATTTGTTTCATGCCCTGGAGAGCTCTTTTAGAGCTCTCTGAAATCCATGCAGCTCTCCCTCACATGATTGGATGCCTAAAGGCATAGGAAGGATTCACCCAGTAAGGAGGACCGGGACTGTAGGTGTGGCACTTGGTTATCCTTTGGTGGGTCCAGGTGTCTACACCAGGTGAGTCCTCAGATTTCTTTTATTTACAAATTTTATTGGACACATTTCTAAGGCGCTTTTCCTAATGTGTTGTTCTTTTCCTAACATGTGTCATTTATAACACTGGTCCTCGAATGTGGAAAAGAGGCCTTTTGTGCCCCTCAGAAACAAAGGCTTGGGATCAATTGCTACTTAGTTAGTAACACAGTATCCCTATTTATAAGGGATGAGTATCTCATTCGCAGAGGTACAACCGCCGGGACCCCTGTCAATCACAATAATGGGGATTCATTGCCCCCCCCCCAACACATATGAATGCAGTGGAGGTTGAGCATGCGCATGGCTGCTCCATTAATCTCTTTCCACTGCTGGAGACTGCTAAGGGCTGTACTCCGGTTCTCTTCGGCAGTCCTACAGAGATGAATGAAGTGGCAACGCACTAACTCGCCAGTGCTCTATTTATGAGCGGGAGTGTCAAACTCCCATTTTCATGGTTAGTGGAGATCCCAGTGGTCAGACCCCCCCATCGATCAGACATTTGTTCCCTATTCTGTGGTTACATATTAAGTTTATATTTTGTGACAATCATTTTAATTAACGACTAGAGCACCAGGAATACTAGTTATTACTGACTATTAAACATTTTCGACAATTAACCACTTTTGAATAAGGCATCAACTCACTAATTTATGTTCTTTTTCATCACCCTATGGCTGGATGGTCACTTTTGCACTCACAATTGACAATACTGGCACTTTGACAATAATGTGGAGCAGAAAGGATTGCCTTTGAGGTCCATCAAGCTGTGTTCATGTAGGGGGGGAGGGGGTTCTTTTCAAGTCTGTAATCTGCGTAAGCAATTTTATGTGTTTCAGTGTTGGATGCTTTTATACGGTATGCTGTGTCTTTAACAAGTAACGGATGGGTGGCATGGGCGCGGCACATGGCGGCTCTCTGCTTTCTCGCTAGAGTTTTTAAGGTGGCAGGAGTTGTTAAAAGAGGAGTGTAGGAATCCCATGACTGAATAGTGAGGCAGTGTTGTGTCACATCTGGCCAGAGGGATGAATACTCCAGTCAGCTGCCGCATGGAGAAGACCTGAGCAGCCAAGCCGAATGAATGCGACATCGCAGAAGTCCGGATGCATCCAGAGTGTAGAGTAAGCTGCTCTGTGTCCAAAAGCCAATGATCATCCATAGAAAGAATAAAGAAGTCCCAGAATACCCCTTTAGGATATAATGCAAAATCACTTATAGGATTTTTGCATGGGCCCTTGTTGTTAATTCACGGTCTTGTGCTGTCACCTGCTGTTCATATGAGAGATTACAACCTTCAAGTGAAAATTTTGAATAAAGGGAAAACGTTTGTCTTCTGTCTTTCCACTTTATAATTTATCATGTCTACAGACATAGCATGTTATCAGACCACTTTGCTACAGAAAGTATGAAATAATTTTATCATCATAATTATTATTATTATTATTATTAACCCTTTAACTACAAGTTATTTTTCTGATTTTCCTTTTTATTTTTTCCATCTTCTCCTTTCACGAGCTATACCTTCATTATTTTTTCTGTCGACATAGCCGTCCGTATGAAGGCTTGATTTTTGTTCAACGAGTTGTTATTTTTAATGGTACCATTTATTGCATTATATAATGTATTGGAAAACTTTTAAGTGTGGTGAAATGGGAAAAAAATGCAATTGTGCCATATTTTGGCTTTTTGCTTTCGCAGCGTTTAGGATGTGATAAAATTGACCTAACTTCATTTTGTGGATCCGTACCATTATGTTTATAGATGTTTATAGATTCTTTTTATGTTTTTTTTTAAATATTAAAAAGTTATATTCTGAATCCCATAACTTTTTGAGAGCCCATTTTTTGTAAAGTGAGCTGTAATTCTTATTGCTACAATTTTGGGTTACATACATTGTAAGTAACATAGTATGTAAGGCGGAATGAAGACAATGTCCATCTAGTCCAGCCTGTTATCCTTCTATGTTGTTGATCCAGAGGAAGGCAAAAAACCCCAAGAGGCAGGACCCAATTAACCCTTTTGGGGGAAAAATTCCTTCCCGACTCCCTAATGGCAATCAGACTGTTCCCTGGATCAACCCCTAATAGTTCCTACCTGCCTGTATACCCGGATTAACAATTGACCTAAGATTTATATCCTGTAATATCCTTTCCCCCCAGAAAGACATCAAGTCCCCTTTTAAACTCCTCTATGGATTTTGCCATCACCACATCCTCAGGCAGAGAGTGCCACAGTCTCACTGCTCTTACAGTAAAGAACCCTTTTCTGTGTTGGCGATGAAACCTGCTTTCTTTTAGACGTAGCGGATGCCCTCTCTTTACTGTTGCAGTCCTGGGTATAAACAAATCATGGGAGAAATCCTTGTATTGTCCCCTCATGTATTTATTGCATTGATTACTGTATAATTTTGTGTCATCAAATTACTTGTTGTTCAATTTTTATTGGGAAATGGGGTGATAAAAATTCCCCCACAATTCTGGCATTATGCTGCAGCCTCTGATTGGCCACAGTGGTCAAGTAGTAATGTAGTGGCCCCGGAAGGGGGGAAGTCTTCCAGAGTAGGCACACCAGTCCTGAAGAATCTGGCTATGTGCTCCTATGGAAGATGTCATACGTGAGAAAGAGGACATGAGAGTAGGTGTAGAGCAGTGCTGCAGGGGATTAATGTTGTCCGAAGTAGGAAGCAAGCATTTACAAGCTCCAAAACAAGTGTGGAGGAGAAAGATTCGGACCCATCTACACAACAGTGAGTTGCAGGAGCCCCTGTAAAAAATAAAGACAGGGAAAGTGAAAGAGGCCCACTTCTAATTAACTTCACCGACTACATAGTAATTTTCTGGAAATCGCCCCTCAGATAACTAGGGCTGTGGGGATTTCTTACTGAGTAACCTTTAAATGCAAAGAGAGAGAGAGAGAGCGTTGAAGTTAAAACTGTATTGTGTCAAACTGAAACTTGGTGTAACGTTATTTTCAATGCAAAGCAATACATCTGCATTACTGGTGAACTCTACATGTTGTTTTTGAGCATTACACAAATCTTAAGTAAACTGTGTACCTCTGGTTTGCAAACAAAGCTACAAGGACTCGTGTCATTTATTTCTTGTTCTACAACTGGAGTCCACTAAGAAAGAGGCACTGCTGTCACTTGACAAACCACTGTTGATAATTGCTACCCTCTGCAACTACACGCGACCGAGCCAGGCCGTTTGCCGCCATTGTCAGGAAGGATCGCAGACCACCCATGACATCCATCTTGTTTATTTATGGTCTCCTCCACCTTGGCTTGCCTCCACTCAGCTGCTGCAGTAGCCATTTTAAAACAAAGACAAAGAGGACTGCGAGGCTGCAACACCGGTGAGGGGGACCCACTCTCAGTCTGACACCTTATATGCTGGTGGTCAGGATAGACAGCGCATGTAAGCTGTCAAGCAGCCATAATCTGAGCTAGCCCCAGGCACGACTGCTTGTGGCATGTGTCGGCTGTTTCAAACCTGCATTTCTGTACGTCATGCAGGGGGAGGAGCTTAAAACAAAAGACAAATAATAATTATAATAATATTAATTGAAATACTTTCCCATATACTCCTCTTGGTAATTCTGCTCTTGCTCGCCACTATGTATGTCTACCTTTACAAGTTGTTGGGTTTTTGCAGTCACAGGGAGATGTGTTTATGTCTCACAATTATGTGGATGTAAAAACACAAATCGTTACTATATAAAGTATTTTTCTAGTTTTTTTCTATTGATCCCCCAACCTCAGAATAGGTAATCCACTGATCAATGTTTTATCTCAATCACTGCATATAGGAGTGCCACCAAGCTGGGGTCTCACCGTCCTGGCTGGTAATTAATTACAGAGGCCGGTGCCGGAATTTATTTTTCACCAACCATATTAATGGCTGGTAAAAAGTAATTGTCAGCTGAGAGCACCCATCTAGCCGAAGGGGGATGATGGCTCCTAACCTACATCCCCCTGGTGTTCGTCCTACAAGCTTGGGGTTGGCACCCTGTGCAACTACATAAGTCTCACATAGCTAAGTCCGACCATACCAGTCATAGAACACACTGACCTGCTTAAAATAGCGTTTCTATTCACTGCCAGCAAACAAAAAAAAAGGAACAGAGTAAGGCTGGGCTCACACAGGCAGATTTGAATTGCGGATTCTATACGCAGGCATTGAAAGGCATGAAGTATGAAAGTTCACTAAGATGTGTGGATAGGAATTGTGGATTCCTCGAGCGAAAGAATAATCACAGCATGCTCTATCTTAGCGCAGATTCCGCGTGGAAGACTTTCATTGAAGTCAATGGATGCGAGTGTTCCATTACCCGTACACAATTAACATTACATATGAGCAACGGAAACACTCGCTACTTCATAGAAAAATATGTAGAAGAGTTGGAATGAAAGAGATCTTTCTTCTGCATGGACGATACATTATGCATTGCGTACAGCTGCGCGAAAACGATCACATGCCCGGTTTTCTGCAACAATTTGCAATCACTTTCCCCAATGTATCGCAGGTCTTCTGCTGCAGAAATCTGCATGTGGAATCCAACACGGTCATGTGAGCGGCTGGCCTAAGGCTACTTGCGCACGGACTGAAAAAAACTTGTGCGCAAAGTTGTGCCCAACTTGCACTGGATAGCACACGACCATCCTGTCCTATGTACAGGACCCCACACGTGTACATGTGCTACTGTGTTTCCCTGAAAATAAGACACTGTCTTACTAAAAACAAGGGTAGGGCTTATTTGGGGGGGGGGGGGGGGGGGCCATTATTTTCAGTCCGAGAATCGGACAAGAATAGAACATGCTGCAATTTTTTTTACTTGGACTTTCCCATTTTTGCACACCCATGCAAACGAAAGGGTGCTGTTTCTGAAAATTGGACGGAAATATTGTCTGCGTGCAAGTAGCCTAAGGGATAGAAATATGACGTATATCAGAAAGTTACAGAATTTCCATCACACAATGATTTATCTCACTGTACGGACACTTTCCGGCTGGAGAACACTGAATTGCCGTTCTTATTATCTTCCAGCCCATAGGGAGCATTTAGCAGCACCAGGTATACAGTACATTTAGCACAGACAGTTTCCGCTTTGTGTTTTTCCTCCAGTATGACATTTAACAAAATCTATTACACTGGTTCTATCAAGTTCCCCGCTCCCCCCCGCTGCGTCTTCCTAGCAGAGCTATTCCTGTGCTAAGGCTGGAAAGTCGTAGAATTCTTTTTTAGTGTCCGAGGTCGTTGAATGAGCTAATTTATTAGCGGTACGCTGCCAACTGTTTTCCATATTAACGACACTCCAGCATTATAAATCAGATGGCTTAATATTAGATTGATGTGGCAGTAGCTGGAAGACGACAGTGACAGAGCAGTTGTGCCCCTGCCTCATGCTGAATCCTGTCCGCAACACTTTTCGCCTTCCCGTATTAAAGGACGGAGATGTAAGGGACGCTCAGGTTGAGCTTTGATCTACTTTAATCAATGCTAAAAGCTGATGACTGATTCAGAGGTACTTAGACTGACTTATCACACGTTGGTCTAAGTAAACACCGCACCCGATTACGAACTAGAAGTGTATTAATTGGTGCAAGCCTCTTAATACATTTGTTTCATCTGGGGGTGCCTCCATGGGGCAGATGGGAACCTACACCAGTATCGAGCTGAAGTAGGTTTTTTGTTAAATGCACTAAATGTGCGCCCCCCCCCCCCCCCTCCCTCCTCTACACACACTTCCCCCCTTAGTCTATTTAAAGAATGCCAGGTATGCTTGAAAGCTGCAGTCCGGGCATGGGCGACCAAAAATGTAAACTTTTGGATGCCAGAATTTGTCTAGGGCTTTAGAGGGTGGACAAAAATATGGAAACACCGTACAAAGTGCATGGGATTTAAATCATTAGCACTGAGCAGCCCATTTGACCGCTGCTTGGCTGAGAATTTTTCCTGCCAAAGTTTTGTTTACTTATATTTTGTCGATGTACCCTTTGACTTTATGACAGCATTTAGTCTTTTGGGTAGGTATTAGAGATGAGCGAGTATACTCGCTAAGGCTAACTACTCAAGCGAGTAGTGCCTTAGCCGAGTATCTCCCCGCTTGTCTCTAAAGATTCGGTGGCCGGCAAGGAGCGGCGGGGGAGAGCGGGGAGGAACGAAGGGGAGTTCTCTCTCTCCCTCTCTCCCCCCCCCGCTCCCTCCTGCTCGCCGCAACTCACCTGTCAGCGGCGCCGGCCCCTGAATCTTTAGAGACGAGAGGGGAAATACTCGGCTAAGGCACTACTCACTCGAGTAATGTGCCTTAGCGAGTATACTCGCTCATCTCTAGTAGGTATCTATCAGCATGGCAGATCTTGACTTGGCAATCTTTGCTCCCTCTTTCTTTCAAAAGCACTTCAAATCTGCCAGATTGAAAGGGCACCTCACGTGTAGCGCCCTCTTCAGGTCACCCCTTAGATCTTCAATAGGATTCAGATCTGGGCTGTGGCTGGGCCATTGCAAAACTTTGATCTTCTTCTGCCAGATACTTAGAGTATGTTGACATGGCGAAATCTGACAATTTTCCACATGATTCTGACTGTAAAACTGCAGCAGAAATCTGCATCTATTCTGCAGGTTCGCACATGGATTTAACCCTGTCAATCAGCAAAATTCCCATGAAAAAACACTGACGTGTTTCTGTGTATGTCGCTTCATGCCACTTCTTCGCAGAAATGCAACTGAAATTCTGCAATCAGATTTTGTGCATTGGCAAATGTTAAATCTGTGCATGGCCCTGTGGTAGAATAGCCGCTGACCCCTGCCAAAGTTTTACAGGTGTAATTACATGTCAAATTCCTCAACTGGATTCTGCCATATGAACATACCATAATTAGTGAGCACAGATCTGCTCCTTTTACCAATTCTCTCTAAGATTTCATGCACTGCTATTTTATCCTGTCATTTTATCCTTTCACCATACAGATCAGGTGATAAATATCAGAAACAAGAAATAATCCACATATCATTATAGGTAGAGTCATAATGCAGGTTAGTGTCCATTGTTCCAACAAATCCACTTATTGTACTGATCAGTGCAAGACCACTTGCCTTGTTACAACCTATTGGTCAAGGACTGACACTCCTTACAGCCTAACACAGGGTAACCGCCCTGTCAAGGGCAACTAGAACACTCTATATCACCCAAAACTAGAACACCCTATATCCCCTTATCCCAATACATGTCATCATCTCCCGACTCATCAGGAGATGACTTATGAGTAGAGATGAACGAGTATACTTGCTAAGGCACATTACTTGAGCGAGTAGTGCCTTAGCCGAGTATCTCCCTGCTCGTCTCTAAAATTCGGGGGCTGGTGCCGGTGACAGGTGAGTTGCGGCGGGGAGGAGGGGGGAGCGGGGGGGGGGGGAGAGGGAGAGAGAGATCTCCCCTCTGTTCCTCCCCGCTCTCCCCCGCCGCTCCCCGCCCCCATCCGGCCCCGAATCTTTAGAGACAAGCGGGGAGATACTCGGCTAAGGCACTACTCGCTCGAGTAATGTGCCTTAGCGAGTATACTCGCTCATCTCTGCTGATGAGGAATGCTCAAGTATGCTATTGAAGTGTCAAACAGCATTGCAGCTGCTCCCAAAGTGTTGAGTAGCGGCGGTGGTCTGTGTTCTCTAATGCTAGAGAAATCTGTAAGTTTTTTATGTTTCACTACTTTTGCACAGAAAAAAATTGTTTTTATATCGTCTCATTCCAAAAACCATAACTTTTTCATTTTTACGTCCCTTTAGCTGTTTATGGGCTTGTCTTTTGCAGGATGAGTCATTTTTTAAAATAGAACCATTTTAAACACATAAATGATTGATTCTGTTTTATTGTTTTTTGACAGGGAATGGAGGAACAAAACTATTCCACTGTTCTTTTCTGCATTATTTTACCTCATTCACAATGCAGTTTAAGTAATACATTAAATTTAATGTATGGATCATTACAATTGCAACAATACCATACTGTATATGTGTATTTTTTTAAAGGGTTTGTCTGGCTGTAACGTGTGCATCTATGCACTTCTGATGGCCATTACAAAGCACTTTGTCAAATAGTTTGTGCTTTGTAAATAAGCCCTAGAGAAGATATATGCTAACCTGATTGGGTGTCCCCCCCCTCCCCCCCCCCTTCCTCCCCGGGTTTACGAAACCGTCGTCCTTGGATACGACAAATCCAGCCATCTCTCATCTTCATTTGTCACTTGGACGCAGTATCCCTTATCGGCTTCTCAGGAATGCACATCTGCCCTGTGGTGCAGGCGCAGTCCAATCACTTCCTTGTTGCGGCTTGATCATTGTCTGCCTGTTACTGCTGACAGCCTGGAGCTGAAGCCGATCTTCAGCAGCGTCCACCGGCTGACTGTCCTTAGCTGCAGGGTAAGTTGGGTGGTGTGGTGGCATGGGGTGTCACTATTACAACTGGGACAACTATTGTGGGTCACTATTACTGCTGGGGCAACTATTGGGGGCCACTTTTACTACTGAGGCAACTATTGGGGGTCACTATCAGTGCTGGGGCAACTATTAGGGGTCACTATTAGTGCTAGGGCAACTATTGTAGGGTCACTATTACTGCTGGGGCAACTATTGGGGGTTACGATTTTTGCTGGGGCAACTGTTGGGGTCACTATTACTGCTGGGGCAACTATGAGGGGCTCACCATTAGTGCTGGGGCAACTATTGGGAATCACTATTAGTGCTGGGGCAACTATTGGGAATCACTATTGGGAATCACTATTAGTGCTGGGGCAACTATTGGGGGCCACTTTTACTACTGAGGCAACTATTGGGGGTCACTATCAGTGCTGGGGCAACTATTAGAGAATTATATTCTAAGACATCAAAAAACCTAGATATAATGATTTAAAAAAGGGGAAATAATAAAGTGAATAAAAGTGTCACACAGTGCTCCCCAAGTGCAGTGCGAAAGTAAAAAGAAAAGAAAGAATACCCAAAAATATATGCATCAGAAAAGGGATGCATCAGTGAAAAAACAATAAGTGAATAAGGGTCTGTTGCCCCAGTACTAATAGTGATTCCCAATAGTTGCCCCAGCACTAATAGTGAGCCCCTCATAGTTGCCCCAGCAGTAATAGTGACCCCAACAGTTGCCCCAGCAAAAATCGTAACCCCCAATAGTTGCCCCAGCAGTAATAGTGACCCTACAATAGTTGCCCTAGCACTAATAGTGACCCCTAATTGGGAATCACTATTGGGAATCACTATTAGTGCTGGGGCAACTATTGGGGGCCACTTTTACTACTGAGGCAACTATTGGGGGTCACTATCAGTGCTGGGGCAACTATTAGGGGTCACTATTAGTGCTAGGGCAACTATTGTAGGGTCACTATTACTGCTGGGGCAACTATTGGGGGTTACGATTTTTGCTGGGGCAACTGTTGGGGTCACTATTACTGCTGGGGCAACTATGAGGGGCTCACTATTAGTGCTGGGGCAACTATTGGGAATCACTATTAGTGCTGGGGCAACTATTGGGAATCACTATTAGTACTGGGGCAACAGACCCTTATTCACTTATTGTTTTTTCACTGATGCATCCCTTTTCTGATGCATATATTTTTGGATATTCTTTCTTTTCTTTTTACTTTCGCACTGCACTTGGGGAGCACTGTGTGACACTTTTATTCACTTTATTATTTCCCCTTTTTTAAATCATTATATCTAAGTTTTTTGATGTCTTAGAATATAATTCTCATATTTATGATTGATTTAACTGTTTTGACATTATAAATATGTCTGTGCAATGTATTGTAAAAATCTTTCTATAATGTTTATTTTTATACATTTATGTCATCGCCTGTTTCATATATATATATATATATATATATTGTGGGTGATCCACCTGATAATTATAGATTTAGTGAATATTTTTATGATACATTGGGGATTCAAACTCTGGTCTTCTGTCTTGGAGAGGGTTACCTTAGCTATAGCTATGCACACACAAACAAGTTGGGTTGTACACTCTTGAACCACTCCCTCTTCAGGGGACGTGCTGGAGGGTGTGTTTTGTGGAATCATGTGATATATCCGGTGCTCCCTGTTAGATTGTTTTGAATACTATTTAAACAGGACCAGTGATTGTAACCATACTCCCTCGAGAAAGCAGATGCGAAACGTGCGTTGGGGCTCAGGATACAGGTTTTGACTGGCATGTGGTAACAACTTTGTATTTATATTTTATGTGATCAGACAGTCTTTATTTATTGCCTTGCATTGCCTGAAATGTATTATGTATGACTAAGTAGATCCACTATTTTATATATTGTTATCCTATTTATATCAAGGATGAATTCTTTATTCCATTATTCAAATCCTTCTCCTGTATATCCAGATACACTTTTTCTCCTACTACATGTTTTTAATTATTGTCCTGTTTTTTAATAAAGTTAATTTATTTAAAATATACTAAGCTCTATGTGTGGATCCCTTTTTGTGTTCTATTACTGCTGGGGCAACTATTGAAGGTCCCTATTAGTGCTGGGGAAGCTATTGTGGGTCTCTGTTACTCCTGGAGCAACTGTTGGGACTCAGTGTTACTCCTGGGGCAACTGCTAGGGGTCTGTATTACTGCTGGGGAAAGTATTTGGGGATCTATATTACTACTGAGGCAACTATTTGGGGGTCTCTATTACTACTAGGGCAACTATTGGGGGGTCTTTATTACTACTGGGGCAGCTATTGGGGGGTCTGTATTACTACTGGGGCAACTATTGGGGGTCTGCATTACTACTGGGGCAATATTGGGGGTTTGTATCACTACTGGGCCAACTATTGGGGGGATTACTATTGTGGCCACTCTGCTGAGACACTGTATCTAAACCGGTTCTGTGTGATACAACGTCTCAGCAGACGTATCACACAGGACCGGCTTAGATACACCGTCTCAGTAGACGTATGGAATCCGATCCTGTGTGATATGTCTGCTGATCTGCTGTATCTAAGCCTATACTGCTGTGGCAACTATTGGCGGCCACTGTTACTACTGGTGCAACTATTGGGGGTCACTATTACTATTAGGGCAACTATTTAGGGTCACTATTATGACTGGGGCAACTGTTGGGGGTCTGTATTACTACTGGGGCAAGTATTTGGGGGTCTGTACTACTGGGGCAAGTATTTGGGGGTCTGTATTACTGCTGTTGCAACTATTGGGGGTTCTGTATTACTACTAGGACAACTATTGGGGGGTCTGTATTACCACTAGGCCAACTATTGGGGGGCCTGTACTACTACTGTTGCCACTATGCTGAGCAGATGTATCTAATGTGATCCTGTGTGATACAGTGTCTCAGCAGACGTATCACACAGGACGGGCTAGGATACAGCATCTCAGCAGACGTATCTAAGCAGATCCTGTGTGATATGTCTGCTGTGACACTGAATCTAAGCCAATCCTGTGTGATACCTTTGCGGAGCAGATGTATCTAAATCAATCATGTGATACATCTGGTGAGACACTGTATCACACAGGATCAGCTTAGATACAGCAGCTCAGAAGGCGTATCTAAGCCAATCCTGTGTGATACATCTGCTAAGCTGCTTTATCTAAGTCGATGCTGGGTGGTTGTGTATCTAGTCCGGGTGTGGGGTGGGGAAGGGGTAGCATACCTATGCCTGTCAGGTGTGATACTGTCTGCTGAGATGCTGTATTGATACAGTATCACACCTGAGGGGTTTAGATACACAGCTCAGTAGGCAGCAAATCAGAACTAGAATGGGCAGGAGGTGGGAGGGAGCAGGAGAACGTCCCAAACTGTAGAGGGAACTTAGGGAGGTCGGGGCCTGGGTGGGAGCTGGGCAGGGCCAGGAGAGACTGCCGAGGAGTTCAATGCGTTCTGCCATCAGCGGGAGCACACACATAGAGGGGGCAGGTGCAAGGCATTGTGGGATTGCAGCACAACGGCGCCATCTTTCAAATCTGCTTGTAACATCAGTTTACAAAGTAAGAAGAAGACAAAACAGCTAATATGCCTGGCGTTTTGAACCCATGTATGTTGTGTGTTAAAATGGTTAGTGACAGGAAAGCAGTATTATTATAAAAAAAAAATGTCACCCTGCGTGGGTGGACGAACCCTTGAACACAAAATAAAATCACATTTTTATGGAAAATATGCTTTCATTTTTTGTTACTGAGAGCTTTTTTGATTAATAACTTTATTAAACTTTTTAAAATCATTTTTTGGTCTCACTTACTAGGGGACTTCACAATGCAATCTGCGGGTTACATTGATAATGCTCCTGTGTACTTGATACATATCTGGGGATGATAACGTGATATTATTTATTACCACTGGGTGTCAGTAGTTTAATGTCACAAATTTTGTAAGGGAAAAAAAAGAAATATTAAATATATGCAGTATACAATATCTTTGTAATCTAAAAACGATGAATAACACTAATTATATTGAGTATTAAAACGTGTTCAAAGAGTGAAGCATTAGGGCAAACTTTATTCTAACTGATTTTTTTAAATTAATGACTGAAAAGCAACACAAAAATAAAAAAAATGCAGAAAATAAGAGAAACCCAGAAATTCACTTTTTCAAAGATTCTCAATTCCCCACATGCCATTATAAAGTCTATTTCTCTTGTTGACCCCTGCAATTTAAATGGTCACTGCACTTTCGACAGACTTGTGCTTATATGATAGCCAACATCATAACTAGGAAAAGTGCAAGTTACTTTAATTACCTATACTGATATTTTTGCGGCTAAAAGTCTTTCTAAAGTGCTGGCCACTAGGGGTCTCACTTCCTTCTAATTTTCTGTCCACTGCCTGTTGTCATGTGAAGTCCGTCTCTAGTCACAGTCACAGAGAATGAACACAGGAAGTGAGGGTGTGTGTTGTCTTATATCTCTCAGGAAGGGGGACAGTAGAAACCCTTCTCGGTTCAGGTATAGGCTGAGGTGGTGTAGTAGCCCAGAACACCTATTGCTGGCCCCTCCATAATTGTCATACATGTCATGTCTTTTTTGTAGATGCACTGTGTGAAATGCCTTGTTTTCTGTTCTGTGTATTGCACAGCTGCAGCAAATGAGGTGTTAATGTCTGCACGTGGCTGGGATATGTCTTCAAAAGTATCAATTTATGTCCTGTCATGTGGTATGCTAGAGACTATAAGTATGAGTGTCTGAGAGCGGGAAGTGATTGTTGTTGTTTCGTTCTTCTGGGTTCCTGAGGTCCTCCCTGACCTCCCTTCTTCTGTTTTGCCTGCATTGGTGCGTTCTTAATCTGTAAAGTGTTGAAGCTTTACAAGTAAAGTTTTGACAGACCCCGACCGTTAACCACTAAATCATGTGTGGACTCTCTTTATTATTGTCGTGGTTTATTCCGGTGAGTAAGGAATGGTGGCGTCACATGACAATCTAAAGTTCTTCGGCATGTATATTGGCCATCCCTCTCCTAGGGGTCTCCGGAAGAGGCCCAGCGCTGCTCTGGCCGAGGCTACGCGTGTCCCTCTGGGGAGGAGTCTGGTAAGTGCCACTGTGAAAAGTGACAACTTTACCCTCCCAGCACCTCAGCATGTCCTGAGTTACCCTTTGGGATGCTGTTGTGGGATATGACCCGGTCTGCTTACCTGAAAGGTAGAACTGTCGGGAACTGTCTCTGCTGGCAGTGTTGGGTCCGCTTTGTGGGTGATAAGTACTGGGACTTCATATGGCTTTATCAGTACAGTTCAGCACAGGCATGGTTGTGGAAGACCTCCCTGTTGCACAGATGGTGTTGCACTAACTGGCCCACCTGGACACTCACTGCAACTCCACATGATGCTGTATAAGGCCGGGCTCACGTGGCTGTATGCATAAAGGCCTGGGTGAGTCATGTAGGGTTTTTCCGCTGTATAGCCGGCGGTGATATAGCCTATCGCCACATATGGCAACAATATTATATTTCGCAAGACAGCATATCTCAAGCACACTATCATTCGCAGTGTTCCTGTTTCATTTTTTTGTTTCAGTATATACACCACCCCTATGGAATGTAATTGCATAGGGGCCACGTCTCATAGCTATTGAAATCATATCTACACTGCTCTGTACTACTGTACTGTATAATGTCCGGAATGCCCTCCAGTGGCTTGTGATTGACAAATAACCATCCTAAATTTGTAATCTGGGGTGTATCAATTTACCCTACCCCTACAATCCTTTTATTATATGTCCTCCATAAATTCGATTTAAATCTGCACCCCAGTGATGAGACAGTATTACCACATTATGTACCATGACTTTATTTTTCTTTTATGCCTATGATAATGTCATCATAAATGAAATGATGTATGATGCATTGTAAATACATCATAGCAGATAAAACCACAAATGTAGAATAAGGGTATCTTCAATATACAGTGCTAAATATAATTAGGGGAACATTTATAACAGGGCTGAGCAAATATTTTAGTAAGGATCAGCTTACCTAGATCTGTGATTAGAAGAAGATCTGAGCTGAACACCAATGGTAAAGATGTCATAACATTTAGCATATTTGTAGAGCTATTTACATTAATTCAGCCCGGACAGCTAAACTCATTCAGACCCCAGACCATACAAAAAAATACATACAGTAGTCACTGCTCCTGGGCCGGGCAATAGTTCTGCTCTTGACAGCAGGCATGCTGTCACTGCCAGCACACCTTTACTACAATTGGTTCTATCCGGATTAACTAGGGCTAATATCTTCTGCTCTGACTAGTTAGGGTTAAATAGTCCTGCAGCAGTTAGCTGAGTGTCAGCCAATCAGCTTCTCCCCTTCCCCTATATAACCGGCTGGAAGTGCTGGTTATATTTCAGTATTTCTGGTCTAGTCAGCACCCTCAGTTTACCTGTCTGCTGTCGGGGTCCAGTCTTCTGGCTAGTTCCCTGAGTTCTTGTTTGTTTTTTTATCCTGTGTATTCTTGTCTTTTGTTTGTGGCTAGTTACTGTTTGTCCTCTGTTTCTGTACTCTGTACTCTGGTTCCCCTCTGACTCTGGACTTGTGGGGTCATCCCTTTCGGGACGGGTGCTCTGCTTTGAGGCAGGTTCTGTCAGACGGATTCAGAGTGCCCCACTCTGATCATTACCCCTTGGTTCTGTCTGCTCCTTGTCCCGACTACTCTGGTACTAAATCACCCCGTGGTTTTGTCAGCAATCCAGGACAAACGTGATACATGACTTCACAGATGCACTGGAGGAGACACTGTCCTGGTCCAATGCATTTATGGGCAGGTCTGTGAGGTTCGGACAACTGCTGTCTGTCTGGATGAGGACCACGGTCCACCAGTTGAGGACCACTAATATAAAAGGGTACTAAAAAGTAACAGGATTTCATTTATTAAAAAAAATAATCTCTTTATTTGCACTTTTGTAACTTTAATCTTCTCCATTTGAAGCAATACATTTGTCCAAAGATTTTTTTTCCACTGCTCGAAGCATTTATTTTAAACTTGTTATTGATGCCTTTTACTAATTGTGATGCATTTTGTTTTATCTCTGCAACGGCAGCAAAATGTTTTCTTTTGAGGTCTCTTTTAGGGTGCCTACCCACTTGCGTTTGCGATTTTCGTGCGTGAAAAATGCAGCGTTTTCCGCGCATTTTTGGTGCGTTTTTCACGGCTTTTTCGCGCCTTTTCCGTTAATTTCCATTGACATTCATGAGTGCATTAAGAGAAAAATAAGGACACATATGCAACTGACAGTTCCTATGTTAAAAATTGCAACGGACCGAAAAAAAAACGCAAATGGACAAGAACTCATTCTATCCTAATTGCTCTTCAGAAAAAACGCAAAGGAAAAAAATCGCAAGTGGGTAAACCTGAAGACATAAAAAAGTTGCACTGAACAATTTGTTGAAAGGAAAAAAAAAAGCCACTGGAGCAAGCTCCCTAATATCGACTGACATACCGCCTCATAAGGGTTCTGCAGACACTTAACTAGCAACAGAAGCTGGTACTAGTAACACTCCGCCCACCAGAAGAAGATTCCCGTTTCTTTTGGATACCCCCTCGCACATAAGATACATTTTAATTATAGATGATTGCCTTGGTTTCATGCACTTGATATGATGATAGTGAGTGTACTTGATTTAAAAAAAAATGAAAACATTAACCCCGTAGGGACATGGCCTTTTTGGCCTTAAGGCAAACATCACACCGGTGAGTGCAATATCGGGCTATGAATCATGGCCTGATATCGTGCTCGCTAACATGCGATTTCCCCGCAAATGCAAGACATTGTTATATTAAAATCGCCTCACATCACTTCTGGGAAGTAGCGATCCTGTGATGCAGAAGATATCGCGGAGTGTCTTCCTTTGCCTTCTATGGGGAGACATCGCATTGTACCTAGCATGTGGGGCAATGCTGCCGCCAACCCCAATGGAAAGAATGGGCAATGCAAGGGCACACCCAAAGATAGGACATGCTGCGATTTGTTTCCTGCTTGGCACCATGTATGACTCTGAACAAAAGAATGGGGTTCATATTCATTCGTCTTGCAACACACAAATCACATGTGGTTTTCTCAGTCGTGTGAAAACAACCTAAGGACATAACGATTTTTGGGGGATTTTCATCTTCACTTTTCAAAAGCCAAAACATTTTTATTTTTCAGTTGACATGGCCGTATGAGGGCTTGCTTTTTATGAGGCGAACTGTCGTTTTTATTTCTATCATTTTTTGGGTACATATAATGTATTAAAAAACTTTTAGTCAGTTTTTGAAGGGCAGGGAGAAAAAACACATCAATTCTGCCGTTGTTTTTTATTTTACAGCGTTAATCATTCAGCATAAATGACATGATACATTTTTTTTCTGCCAGCCAGTATGATTAACAATAACAGCAAAATTGTTCATTGTTAGTTTTTTTTCAATTTTGCACTATAAAAACACTCTTTTTTTAAGAATCATATTCAAAGTTTCATAACTGTTCTATTTTTCTATTGAGGGCTTGTTTTTTGCCTCATGAGCTGCCATTTGTATTGGTACTAATACAAAACTCGCACAAATATGAGCCCCATTCTTTTGAATGGACTTATTCACAAGAAAGATGCTGTCAGGAAAAGAAATCACAGCATGTTTTATCTTTTGGCTTACCATCAGAATGCCTAGCCTATTGTTTTTAATGAGACCTTTAAAGACCTCATGTGGCACTCGCATGCCGTGCAATGTGCATACGAATGCAATGTGATGTTCCCCATTAAAATCAACGAGAAACACTTGCAAATGTCTGACATGTGTAAAACACGTGCTAGAGAATTGCAATTTCACAGAAGTGATGCAAGCCGTTTTTGAATGAAAGTGGGCAAAGGAACGCAAAAGTTGAATCACTGAGCAGTAGAAAAACTTGGTCAGATGAGTCCAGATTTCCATTGCGCCGCGCTGATGGGAGGTCAGAATTTGGTGTGAGCAGCATAAATCTATAAACCCATTCTATCAGGTGTTCAACAGTTGAGGCTAGTGGAGGTAGAGTAAAGGCTGTAACAGACTGGCGCATGCGCAAATCTGCTGGCCACTACAGAGTATATTATCCCGTGAGCCTAGTAAAATTATTTTTTTTTTTGCCGTTCACATTTTACGCTACTGAGTCCCAGTAAAGATGGATCTTCTGCTCTCTTTCTTGCACGTCGAAAAACCACATGCAAGAAGGATAGGGCAAGTTCTATCTTTTCCCGCTTGCAGGATTAATAGGCAAGAATCCCGCTAGTCAAAATAAAACCATTGAAACCATTGGTTTTGCTTTGTCATGTTTGGTAGCTATGATTTTCACGGCCACAAAACATGACAAAAGCACGGCCCTCTAAAATAACCCTTATGGTGTGGGGAAGGTATTCTTGGCACACCCTGGGTCTTCTAATAGATGCGAATGAATGCCACGATGAATCACTGCGGTTCTGAAAGCCATAAAGCTCCTATGCACTTCTAGATGGGGGTCTCTAAGAAAATTGCCATTCAGTGTAGATCTCTATGCATTTCAGGTAGAACTCCTTACAAACAACTTCTTGGCTATAATGGCTTCTCATTATAGAACATACAATAAGCACCAGGCTGGATGTATTATATAAAAGGAAGGCTATTTCCAGCTTTGAGTATTAAAATGCATTACTGGAGTGAAGGATCCAGGGGCTTATCTGAATCTACATAGAAATTCACTTATTCTGCTTTTGTAATGGAAAACTGACAGCTGCTTCTCATATTGATATGTTGCAGGGTCCACATGATGAGAACAGAGTGAACTTAATAGATGTCAGACCAGCAGAATAATCTAGAAATGAAGAATTTAGAAGGTAACTTAGACTTTTTTTTAATTCAAACTTTGTTTTAGGGACAACTGAGCAACTTCTTAGAGCCCCTATTTCCTAGGGCACCGCAGGAGCAATCTGAGTGGGGCATATAAATCTTCATTGTCCTAGATCACCTGAGACTCTACCAATAACTCCACCACAACGCCCCTATGTCACCAGGGACTTTAGCCTGTTCCTCATTGTATGAAAGTATAATATAGAAGCATTGTAACATAAACATTTAAAAGAGCATATACAGATGTAGCAAGCACCTACAAATGACATACGCATGCAGCACATGTTAACTTGAGACTCACTGCATCATGATAAATTAACTGGAATTCACTAAAATGCTGTAAATTGGGTTATCACGATGTAGTAGTTATGCTAGCAATTGCTGTATCTGTGCTTTATATGGTGTAATGAAACTTCCTATGCAATTTGCATAATGTGTCTGCTTCAATAAAAAGTGAGTAAGTGGCTACGCTATGCAAATTGTGTAGGTGTGCTGTTAGAGAATTTTGACTATCAAGCAATCGAGATGACAAACAATGAACAATACATCTATAAGTATGTGTACTGTATATACGTATACTGTATATAAACTGAGCAATCACTACATTAGGAAAACCTACTGAATAACGTGCTGGGCTACCATTTCTGGTGATCACAGCTTTCAGACATTGGGCAACAGATTGCATAAGGTGGCGAACATCCTCCGTACTTAACTTGACCCATGCCTGCTGCAGTAGCTCCATTAGTTGGTGCAAAATTTTGTGGAGTAGATCTCACAGCCCTTTCCAGCATATCCCAAACATGTTCATTGGGATCACAATCCGGTGAGTTTGGGGGCCAAGGCAATGTGGAGAGTTCATTGCTGTGCTCCTCCAACCACTCCCTTGTGATCTGAGCTCCATGACATGGAGTGTTGTTCTGTTGAAAGATGGCACTGTGATTGGGGAAAACTTCCTGAAGATACAGGTGCAGATGGTCAGCTAAAAGGTCCCTGTAGCGTTCATCATTCATGGATTGTAGCATAATGACTAATGGTCCTAATCCAGGAAAATGCATCCCAGACTATGACAATGCCACCACCGGGCTGTTGAACTCCAACAGATAAAACTTCATGCTGTTTACACCAAATGAGGACCAGGCTATCCATATACTTCAGCAGGAAATTGGATTTGTCCCCCCAAATAAGCTTCTGTCATGTCCAAGGTCCATTGATGTCTTTCCTGGGCCTATGTGAGGCATTGTAGGTGATTACTGTGGGTAATTAGGGACCCCCTTGTCATTTTTAGACTATTGAACGCCAGCTAATGCAAAGTACACTGCATGGTCATTGTGAAAATTTTGTCTGACTTTCTGCCATTTTCACAATGACCATGCAGTGTACTTTGCATTAGCTGGCGTTCAATAGTCTAAAAATGACAAGGGGGTCCCTCTTCCTATTCCTCTGGTCCTGATGCTGGGTTGATGCCTTTCTAATTCCCAGTCCAGCCCTCCTTGTGTAAAGGCCTGCATTTCTGGCATATGCTCCATGCTCTTGAGACTGTGCTGGGAGACTCATTAAACTTTCTTGCAATGGGAATGTTTGGATGCGCCATCCTGAAGGAGCAGGGTTACCTGTGTCACCTGATTGGTCTGTAGGTACCACCTCATGCTATGATTAATGACGAGGACACAAGCAAAATACAAAACTAGAGAAGAATCAGTCAGGAAGGAGGAGAGAGGAATTGTCTGTGGTGCCCACCTGCAAAAAACATACCCTTTGTCACCTCTGTAGCGCTCCTTTTGTCACTTTCTTTTGTACCAAAGCAGATTAAATTAATTCAGAATTGCTTCTGTTTTCTAACTAGACAGATTGATATTCCTAAAGTTTAAGTGACTTTGAGTGATATTGTGATGCTTATGTGTTCCCTTAATTACATATACAGTACCTTGCATGGCCACTCTATTAGAGACCCCCATCTAGTAACGTATTGGACCTCCCTTTGCTTTCAGTACCACAGAAATTCCTTGTGGTGTAGATTCCACTAGGTGTAGAAATCAATTTGCAAGAATTTTGGCCCATGCGGACAGGAAGCTTCTTGTAGTTGGCACAAATTAAATGGAAGTACTGACATGCTCGGAGCAGCTGACAGGAAGGGTTCATCTATTCATGCCGCTTGTGTCAAATTTTGATCTCCCATCAGCACGGTGCAACAGAAATCTGGATCCATCTGACCAGATAATGTTTTCCTGCTGCTCAGTAATCCAATTTTTCCCTCTGGAGTCTTGCCTTTGTGTTTCTCTTAGACAACATTGGCGCTGGAACTGGTGATCTGCTGTTATAGCCCATCCAGGTTAAGGAACGATGAGTTGTGAGTACAGACATGTCAATTGGATCACCAGCATTTGCTTGACTGTGCACCCCCTATTTGTCTGAACAATTTTTAACATCCTCCTCTGACCCCTTTCTTTAACGAGTTGTTTCCTTTCACAGGAACCACTTTTGCTGAATGTATTTCCTCTTTTACACCATTTTCGGTATACTCTCCACACCTCTGCACAAAAAACCCCCAAAGGTTGGCAGTATATGAAATACTGGTTTTGGCTAGTCTAGCAACGAAAACTAGACCTTGTTGGAAGTTGCTCAGATTGCTGGATTTTCCCATTCTTATGTATATTCACACTGAAACTGATCTGCGAAAGGCTCATTGCTTGATTTTATGCTGAAACCCGATGTCACAGAAAGTCCCATTGACATTTCAAAAAAAACGTGCAAGAAAAATGCAAGTGTGCAAGAGCCCTGATACCAATAATTTGGTTGGTGATTTACTCTATAGAGACCTTTTTTGAGAACCGGCATCATATTTATCCATGAGATGTGTCTAATACTACAGCTCAGCCCAATTCACTTAAATATGACTGAGCTGCAATACCAGTTATGGCCCATTGATGATAATGGCGCTGTTTCTTGAAAAAAAGACTCTTTTTAGAATCTCCTACAATCCTTTCAATTTATTCAACTCATCTAAGGCATGAAAGTATTGTTAAAGACTTTATCATCCGTCTGAAAGTACATGCACCGGGACTCAATCCAAGGTCAGTGCCTTTTCATTACGAGAATATTGACTCAAATGAAGATGAGGAGAGATAATAGAAGATAATTTTTTATTTATTTTTCTTGCATTTCGTTCAATCCGAGTTCACCCGCTGCCCTCAGGCACTGTGCCCTTAAAACAACAGGAAATTTACAGCATTAATTTACAGGCGCTCCAATATCACTACCACGCCGCTGGCGGCCACCGATAAAACTTCCCTGAATAACTCAGGATTTTGCTTTTCCTTATTTATTTACAGACAAGTAGTTGTGGCAGCGATGCTGGTTGATTGCAGCTAACGGCATCATAAAACGTTCGGATCTTTATTTGCGCTCCTGATCGCTGTGGCTAAAAATAATAGAACATGGCCATAATATTTCTTTCCAACTGCATTGATCGCTACTTATTCGGAAAATCATACACGGACATCTATATGTTTCCATCTCCATATGTTTATATGACGAGTACTGCACTGAGCGCTCCATATTTACTGTAATGTATGTTTGATCATTTTCTATGTGCCATGCTGTGTACTGGTAATTAGATAAGATAATTAGAGATGCGCGATCATACTCGCTAAGGACAATTGCTCGATCGAGCATTGTCCTTAGCGAGTATCTCCCCGCTCGGGAGAAAAGGTTCGGCTGCCGGCGCGGGTGAGCGGTGAGTTGCGGCAGTCAACAGGATGGATCGGGGGGGAGAGAGGGAGAGAGAGATCTCCCCTCCGTTCCTCCCTACTCTCCCCTGCAGCTCCCCGCCCGCCTCCGTCAGCCGAATCTTTGCTCCCGAGCGGGCAGGTACTCGCTAAGGGCAATGCTCGATCGAGCAATTGCCCTTAGCGAGTATACTCGCTCATCTCTAAAGATAATGCAAACACATATATATGATGAGATGCACAACCAATTACAGCCGAATCATCATTTACAAAAGCAGCTTGGTCAGGGAATCCGTACAAAACACGGTAGTTATATGATCTTTCCTTTGAAGACTATGTAAATCCAAGATGGGATATTACCATGCACAACGGCTTATTATGTTGTTAAATCTTATATATTTTCTGGGTCTTGGCCATCCAGACATTTTTCCTGCCAAGAAAGCCGACTGCTTCTTGGCTGAAGTCTAATATGAGGCTTCAGTTTTGTTATCATAATGCCAGCCTTGGAGATCAGGCGTATCAGTAAGACCAAGGCTGATCGATGACGATAGGTGATGACATACAGGCTAAAGACTGAGAAGATGTCTCCCATATCAACAGTTGCAAGCCTTCTTCAGTCTTTGAGATATTGATTTACTAAAAAAAAGTCCCAAAAATCATCATTCTTGTGCTTTAGACATAATGTATGCCTGCCCCATCAATTGATTGAAGGCACAAAAACTATGAAGGAACAGATATGGAATTAAGTAGTAAACAAAAAAATGTTACGCAAAGCAGAATGTTTATATAAGTTCTCCAAAGTAGTCCCCTTTTGTTTTGATGAGAACTTTGAACACTCTTGGCATTCTCCCAATCAGCTTCATGACGTTGTCATCTGGAATGGTTTTCCAAGAGTCTTGAAGAAGTTCCCAGAGATGCAGAGCACTTGTTGGCTGTTTTTCCTTCACTTTGCGGTCCAACCTATCCCAAATTATCGCAACCGGGTTTAAGTTGAGTGACTGTGGAGGCCATGTTATGACACGGTTCTCCAGCACTCTCCTTTTCTGTCAGATAGCCCTTGCATAGGCTGGATGTGTATTTGAGGTGGGGGGTTGGGCATTGTCCTGTTGAAAAACAAGTGATGGTCCCACTAAGCACAAAGTAGATGGAATGGCATTCGCTGCAGAATGCTTTACTAACCATATTGGTAATGGTTGCCTTGAATTTTAAATAAATCACCAACAGAGTCACCAGCAAACCACCCCCAGAGCATCACACCTCCTCCTCCTTTATGCTTCATTTTGGGAACCACACATGTAGAAACCATCCACTCATCTTTTCTATGCCCCACAAAGACTTCTGCGCACCTGCTCCTGTGGTTGCAGTCGGATGCTGCTGTCTGTCACATGATGCATAACATTCCTCTGCCTGTGCTTGCTCTGAGGTCTCTACTCGTAGAGCTCTGGAGAGCTCCCACCCCTCTCTTAAAGGGCCAGTAAGCACTCACTAGTCCTGCCCCACCAATCACCAGCCATCATCTGCTATATTAGGCACCCTTCCCCCATGGAGAATGTCTAAGTTATTGATCACATTACCCATTATGACAAAGCCCCAGTTTGTGTATATTCCTGGTTTTGACTTTTACTTGTTTTTTGACCATTCTGATTTTTATTCTCCCCGATCTCGGCTCTGTATTTTGAACTGTGCTCTTGTTTGCTGCCTTCCCTGACCTTTGGTTTGGACCTTGTTAACACACCTGTGCTGCCAGCCCTGACTTTAGCTAGTTTTCATACTACACCCCTGTTCAGACCTACATGTACTGTGCTTTGGCCCAATGCAGCATCGGTAGCATCATAACTAGAACTACAATGTCTTAGGGGCCTGTAGCAAAGTCGATATCCAATTTGGAGAGGGTAAGCATGAAAACCGGGGTTCTTCAAATTTCCACTGGTCTAATGTCTATCTGTTGTGTTTCTTGGCCCAAACAAGACTCTTGTTGATGTTCCTCAGTGATGGCCTCTGCAGCAGCAATTCAACCATAAATGCCTGATTCACGTAGTCTCCTCTGACCAGTTGATATTGAAATTTGTCTGGTACTTGATCTATGTGAAGCGTTTATATGGGCTCTAATCTGAGGTGTGATGAATTTACGGTTTCTGAGCCTGGTAACTGCAGCAGAGGTAACTCTTGGATTTTCTTTCTTCTAGGGTGGTCTCATAAGTGCCAGTTTCATCGTAGCGTTTGATGGTTTTCATGATTGCACTTGAGGATACCTTCAAAGTTCTTTAAATTTGTGGATTGATTAACCTTCATGTGTTGGAGTAATGATGGACTGTTGTTTCACTTTACTTAGTTGAGTGGGTCTTGCCTTATGTATATTAGAACAGTAGCTGAATGTAGCTAAACACTGAATGTCAATGTGTACCAACTACTTACTTACCCTGGAAAAAAGACAGCTAAGGAGCAATTAAATAACTATGTATAAATACATTATGGGACAATACAAGGATCTTTCCTATGATCTGTTTATACCCAGGACTGTGACAGTAACAAGAGGGCATCCGCTATGTCTAGAAGAAAGCAGGTTCCATCACCAACACAGAAAGGGGTTCTTTACTGTAAGAGCAGTGAGACTGTGGAACTCTCTGCCTGAGGACGTGGTGATGGCAAGATCCATAGAGGAGTTGAAGAGGGGACTTGATGTCTTTCTAGAGCACTATAATATTATGAGATATAGACATTAGGTGATCAGCGGGAATGTTGATCTGGGTCTTGCAGTCAGGTAGGAACTATCAAACGATTATATTAGATTATTCTTACTGCCATTATGGAGTCGGGAAGGATTTTTTCCTCCAAATTGGCTAACTGGCTTCTGCCTCATTGGGGTTATTTGCTTTTCTCTGGATCAACAGTGGGGGCGGGGGGGGGGGGGGGGGGGGGGAGGTTGAAACAGGCTGAACTAGATGGACATTGTCTTCATTCAGCCTAACATACTATGTTACTATATAACCTCTGCACAACACAACTGATTCAGAGTTTGCACAAACACACTTAAAAGGCAAGAAATTCTGCAAATTAACTCTTAACAAAGGCATACCTGGCAACTGAAGCTTAGTGTGAGAATGCCAAGAGTGCGGAAAGCTGTTATAAAAGCAAAAGGGGGCCACTGTGAAGAATTTAAAATATCAAACATATTCTGGTTTGCTTAACTTTTTTTGTTTACTACTTAAAGGTTTTTTCAGGACTAATAGTTGATTGGGGGTTCCACTATTTAGGATCCTCACTGATCACCTGACTGAAGAGGCCATGGCGCTCCAGTGAGTGCCATAGCCTCTTCTCAGGCCAGTAATTAAATTTTCATTCATTACATGACCTGAGAGATGCTCCATTACACTTGGATTACATTGGATGAAGCTACGATACTAGGCAAGGCTCTATACAATGTACGGTGCTGTGCCTAGTATAGACTGAAGTGACAGCGACGCTCATCCACTGTCCCTTCAATCAGCTGATTTACTGGGATCCTGAGCAATGGGCTCCCACTGAACAACTATTGATGACCCATCCTGAGAAATGGGTCATCAACAGTTTGGTGCCGGGAAGCTTCTTTAATACCATGTGTTCCTTCATCAGTTTCATGTCTTCAATATGAATCTACAATGTATAAAATAAAAAAACAAAAAAGACAAGAAAAAACATTGAATGTAAAAGTGTGTTCAAACTTTTGACTGTAAATAGAGGTGATGGGGGTTGGTGTGAAAGGCAGTAGACATAATGGGCGCCATAAGACCAAATAGCCCTCAGTCCAGCACCTGGAAGTGGTTCCAAAAGATGCAGGAGCCTGTAGCAATGCTGCTGTCTGTCTCTGGATGACAGACAACGAAACAATTGGAGCTGCTCGTGCATGTCGGACGGTCAGACAATTCTCTCTACTGGTGACCTGTTGAGGGCAAGTCCGGTTGTCTTGTGTGGCCTCACACATTTAATGGTCCCAACACCTCCTTACAGTCTCGTCAGAACGGCCCAGGTGGCGGGCAATTCATCAATAGGACCATCCAGCTTCTTGCATTTCAATAAAGTGCCCCTCTCAAACCCTTATCTGGGCAAAATCTCTTTGATTGTGTCGTAGAGGTGTCTAGTGGTCAACAAGCTCTATACAGAAGTAGTCTACACCGAAGTAATCTACAGCGTTATAGGCTAATGGTGGAACAACTTTTAGGGTCTCAGGTGGCAGGACTGTTCATCTAATCACACCACAACTCTAATCATTTGCATGTCTGCCTGAGATGGAACTGCATGCCGAGTTTTGCATCAAAACAACAACTCCTTCTAAGTGCTGGATTTTTTTGACCACTTACACTGAGAGCTGACAACTCTTCTGTAAGTACATCTGGTTACAGTAATTACAACCAATCTCAAGGGGAACTAGAATTGCCCACATTCAGATTTAGACATTGATAGAATTTCATAGTGAAGCTATTCCAATGTAACCATTGTGTACGCCATTACAGTAGGAAAGCGAATCAAGTATACGTAAAAAAAAATCCAGCAACATAACAGAAGTGACCATGGCGTACTGTAATCTAAAAGTGATAAACATTCATCACATAGAAGTGTTATGTCCCAAAATGAAGTATTATTTTATGGTGTTCTTGATGTTTTACAAGATAGGAAAATGTTTTGTTCAGCCAAGTGAGCTTTATAATTGCTTATCTTACAAACTGATAAGCTGCAGATTGAATTCTCTATAGAAAATAAATCAATTGTTCCAGTTGTTTCTGAACAATGTGAAAAGAGAAAGGAACTTTATTTCTATCCGCAAACTTTTTTTCTGAGAGGAAGCATTTTAATATTTTATCCCCTGCACTTCAGCGTTGATGGAAAGCTTCTGTTTTTCAATCTACATGCTCTGCATTGCATTCTTGTTTGACATGTTGAGGCTTCACAGTAAATACGCTATGGCAATAAAAAGAAGTTCAAATCAAATCTACATTCACTCAAGTAAATAAACCTTGATGCACTGTTCACGGGTGACGGCTCCCTCGACTCTTAAAGGGAAAATAAAGCTTCTATTAAAGTTGACCTCCGGAATAAACACAACAATCCATGATATTACCCCTACTTGATTGCTCTTATTCCCTTAGTGATGAAGCCTCTTTGCGTCTTAATGACCAACTAATTTTTTTAGTTTCTTTCATTGCCGCATTCCTAGAGTCATATTTTATTTATTTTTCCATGAATACAGCCATATGAGGGCTTGTTTTTTTTACGGGATAAGTTGTATTTTTTAAATTACATCATTTTGGGGTACCTATAATGTATTGTAGAAGTTTTATTCATTTTTTAGGGGGATTGTGATCAAAAAAAAAAATTACCATTACCTTTTTGGATTTTATGTTTACAGCGTTCAGCATGCAAAATAAATAAATAATTTTAGTCTTCATTTGGCTAATTTTTGGGATCATGTAACATTTTGATTGCTTTTTATTCCATTTTTTTTATAAAGGCAAGATTAACAAAATCTGCAATTCTATCATATTTGTTATTTTTTTAACGCCATTCGCTATGCAGTATAACTAATAAGTTAAATTGAGGTCAGGTCAGTATAATTACATCAATACCAAATATATATATATATATAGCAACTTTTTAACACTTTAAAAAAAATGTATTTTTTTTGTATTGCTGCATCCAAAAGACCCCTATTTAGAGATGAGCGAGCATACTCACTAAGGCAAACTAGTCGAGCGAGTAGTGCCTTATTTGAGTACCTGCCCGCTCGTCTCTAAAGATTCGGCTGCCGGCGGGGGAGCGGCAGGGGAGAGTGGGGAGGAACGGAGGGGAGATCTCTCTCTCCCTCCCCCCGCCATTCCCCCCTGCTCACCGCCACAACTCACCTCTCAGCCGAAGAAAAAGAAGTATTATCTTAAGGCACTACCCCGAAATACACTTACATGCTGGATGTCCTTTGGCTTCCAGGATTGCACCAATTGTTATAGCATCCTTCCACACTGGGCCCAGGGTTGCCGAGAAAACATTCTCCCAACCGTTACTCCCTCTCCAACAGACGGACAGGAATGGTTCATTGATTCATGCTGCTTGTGCCAAATTCTGTCACTAGCATCAGAAATCTGGATTCATCTGACTAGGAGACATTTTCCCGCTGCTCAGGGATACATTTTTTATGTTGTTTTGCCCATTGGAGCCTCACCTTTCTGTTTTTCTCAGATAGCAATGGTGCTGGAACTGGTTATCTACTGTTACAGCCCATCCAAGCCAAAGAAAGAGAAGTTGTGTGTTTGGACACATTAGCCGGAGCACCAGCATCATCTTTGGCTGCAGTTTGCTTCAGTGTGCAGCGCCTGTTCATCTGAATGATTCTTGAAATCGTTCTCTGACCTCTTCTAGGGATTAAACAGATTGGCGTGTTTTAATACTGTTATGCGGCTGTGAAAATCATGGCCGCATAAGGGGGCGAAACTAAATCATTGATTTCAATAGTTTTATTTCCACCATCGGGATTCTCACGCATTGATAGTACATGCGAGAAAAGATAGGACTTGCCTTGTCTTTCCCGCACATAGTCAATACCACTTGCAAGAAAGACGGGGCAGGACCTATTTTCCCGCTTTTATTTCCAAACTCACGTGCAACCACATGCACTAGTGCAGAGTATGAATAGTCTGAAAAAAAACCGGTTCATGCACTAATACGCTCCGTAGCAGTGAGCATATTAGCGCATGAACCGCCAAAAAGATACAGATTGTCGGCAGGGAATGGACAACTATTGATTGCTCTTCCAGACTGGGGAAGAAGTAATATTGAAAATGTGCCAGTCTTCTGGTCCAGTTTCATGGGAAGGTGGCATGACCTAAATGTAAAGTCACGTGCCAAAATTTAGTTGCAAAAACTGGCCTAAATTAAGCCAGCTAATAGGTGGTATAAAAGTAAACGAAAGTGCCTAGAGATGTCTCAGATTCATCATTCAGCATGAACCACTGTGGTAAATCTGGAGCAAATTAAGACTGTCTAGTCTAATGCCTCTTTTAGACGTCATCACAAGCTCCCTCGCGCTTGGGCAGCGTGTTTAGACTGCACGATTCTCATTGAGAATCGTGCAGTTCACGGGAGTATTTGCGCAGAAACGCTCGCGATAATGTGACTTTTTACGCTGTGAAGGTTGCGCTATCGTGCATATATCTGTGCTTATTACTGTACTTTCTGCGCTGCCGAGGACCATTCACATCGGAACGGGACATACCCGCGTTGTGATTTAAAAGACTGTGCATCCTGATTGCATAATTTCTCCATGAAATTGCGCAATTCATTACACAATTTTGCGGGCATTGGGTGTGCATTGGTGCATCCCCATGAAATGCTATGGAATTACATTATACTGCAGGAGCGATCAAAGCATTGCATCCCCCTGACTAAAATGGAAAGTAATAAAAGTAAAAAAAAAAACCTTTTGCCATATTTATAATAAAATAATCTAAATAATAAAATGAAAGTACATATTTGGAATCGCTGCATCCGTAAAAGTCCAATCTATCAAAGCAATGCATTATTTACCCCGCACGGTGAACGTCATCAGAAAATAAAGAATTGTGTTTTCTTGGTCACCCCATCTCCAAGAAAAAATGTAATAAAAAGCGATCAAAAAATCATATGTATTCAAATATGGCACCAACAGAAACTACAGGACATCCCGCACAAAATGAACCCTTGCACAACTATGCCAATAAAAAAATGAAAAAAGTTATTGCGGTCAGAAGATGGCGACAGAAAATAAGAATGAAATATCTTAAAAAAAAATAAAAGTAGTACAGCAAAAAGAAAGACTATATAAGTTAGGTATCGTAGTAATCGTATTGACCCATAGAGTAAAGGTATCATGTTATTTTTGTTTCAGTATTTATGCTGTAAAAACAAGACGCAGTCAAAGATGGCTGATTTTTTTTTTCAATTTCACTTCACTTAGAATTTTTTTTAGGTTTTTTAGTACATTAAATAGTGCCAATAAAAAATACAACTCGTCTCACAAAAAACAAGTCCTCATACAGCGACGGTGATGGATAAATAAAATGGCTATGATTTTTAAAAGGGGGGAGGAAAAACCGAAAATGAAAAAAGGGCCATGTCCATAAGGGGTTAAAAGGAAACTTTTATTGATATATAATAAAATATATTGGAGTAGCAATGAATTAAAAAGATTAGAGTCTCAATGTAGTGTGAGTGAATGTAATACAATAGACAAAACCGGTCTAGGAGAAACAATATCCTACCTTGCTGATTATGCACAAATATTAGGGTCACGATTAACACTTGCTGTAAATGGAGGGCGCTACTGTGCAGCAGTACACTGCTATGTGCTAAAGATATGGCAACTGATTGGATCCCTACATGAACAGCCAGCATGTATGATAAATGCTGCCAGATAAACTAAGTCTGAGATGAGTTTTTGCAGGATAGACTACATGAGGGTCTGTGCTAAAAGACCAGCTCTCCCTGGAGCGAATGTGGCCTGCGTAGGAAACATGCAGCAAATCCCAGAGTCTGCTGAAGAGATACCTCCTGTGCATCCGGTTTGCTAAATCTGATGCTGAAACCATTGGTTACCAAAGTTGTTACCTGAGGGCTGCTTTGATTGTTCTTTATAGAGAAACTTGTACCAAGCATATTGTGCTGTGTGTGAAATGAGCTCTGTAGTATTAAAAAAACCTTGCACTACCAGCCACAAAACTCAGTGAAACCTGCCAAAGGGTGGCTCAGGAGCCGTGTCACAGTGGTGGTGAATGCAGTTTGCTCTATACAATCTTGTACAGAGGTGAAGGTATGCAACAGGATTTGGCCATGTAGTGCAATTAGGAAGTCGTGATGCTAGTGCCTTATTTAAAGGAACATTGTGGGGAAATAAGACTAAGACATATTTGAGTAATCTGCAGGCACACCATTTACTATTAAACGTGGCAGTCTGAGAGAATCTTAAGCAGTGGAACTTGCATATACACAGTTTAACACTTGTTATACAGACAAATAGGCCCTGGGAGGCAGCTCCTGAGATATGGAAAACCTATAGAGAGACTGACTAGGACTGAAACCCCTATAACCCAACTAACGCAAGCTAAAATTCCCTAGTAGTGACCGTCTGGAGGTTCTCTGATCTCTGCAGCTTGCGATGCTGTGTCTTTTCTGGCTGCTCAGTGAAAGTATGGAGGGAAGGCAAGGTTTGGAAGGACTTCTGGTCTTGAGAACAATCACAGGCTTCCCTCAGCATAGTGGGTGAATGATCAACTCAATAGAGGGATTACTAGAAGGATCAGCAAGCTTCTCCAGCATCAGGGTAAGGAGGATGCCTGCAGAAATGATCTCTTCTCTTCCACAGCTCTGGCTGCAGACAACCTCCTATCCGCTCCATCTAACTCTCTCTCATTTGGCTCTCCTCACTCTCTCTAGTCACTGTCTACTCTTTTCCCACCTCTCAACAATTTTTTATATTTCTGTGCTGTGACACAGATTACAGAAAAGGGAATTTCCCCAGTCTCCTTCAACCAGGACTCTCTTGTCAAATCGGCTGCGGTTGGCTCCACCCCTTGACCAATCCGAGAGCTCCTTTCTTCTTATGGGTCATGTGCAACAAGGTCAGTGAAAGGTCCTGCATACTGAGGTTTTTCACAGGTTCTCAAACTATTGTAGTAAAGTGAAAATAACTAAGCTAAATTAACCCATTAATTCCCTATTCTAGCCCCAACTTCTATTAAATGGAAACCTGCATGAGTCCTCTTGCCGAAATAGTTAGGACAAGGATTCTGGACTTCAGATTGTCTCTTACTGTAGTGCTACACTTCAGGTCACTACATCAGCACTTGGTGAAAGAGTTCTGGAGAAACACAACAGGTTTTTGCCACCATTGAAATTACCTGTTAATAAGCTTCTGTTTGAGCAAGAGATGGTATGGCCTGTTCGTGAGAATGTGCCAATCCACAGGATGCTGGGACAAGCATGCGACCAAGCCTTCTTCACATGCTTGTCATTGGTAGTTGACTTTTATAGACTTATCGCAGGGTAGATTGTGGTTCCATGATTTACCCTGCAGTAAGTCTACAAAAGTCTCTCAATGAGGGCCCCCTTGCCAGGATCCCTTTCATTTGCACCAACCTTCTGGCAACAACAATATTTTCAACTGTATCTGTGTCATCAGGACAGATGCAGTTGAAAAGTATTGTGGAACAGAAAGTCAACAGCTCGCTATATAGCAGTACCGCTGAGACCAGTGATGGTCCACAGAAGTCACATGACCACTCAACCCAGAAGTAAACAGAGGCTGGTGAAAGAGGGGGGTAGTTTATTGTTATTTATTGATAACAGGATGTTGTTTCCTTTGTATAATGGTACTGTCTCTTTAAGAGAGGTCGGGAATGAAGGAACAGAGCTAAGCAGGAAGAAGATGAGAGAGGTGCAGGACAGAGGTTGAAGCAGGAGTCTTTCATGGTGTACTGCAGTGTCAAAGATACAATCCAAAACATGGTTCTCCCGGGAGAAAGAAATGCAGTCGTTAAGAAGCTTGCAAAGTGTGCAGATAGCAGCTAAGCTGTAGATAGGGAGAGATAGCCTCAGTTTGTACTGTGGTGTAGCAGTCACAGTCCTATGGACAATATCCCTAGGGAAAAGAGTAACAGGTAACTCAGGCACCTGAAAGGCTGAAGGTGCAATTTCTTCATTACGTTCCCTCTGTGGACCCTGAACTCACTCAGCAGGCCTGGAAGAGAGTCGCCCCAAGTTATTTGGGCATAGAGTTGTTACAAGTATCCTACGCTACTAGACCTAAACACTGTGTAGTGAGACAATTATCAGAGGCGTAACTTGAAGCTCCCGGGCCCCGATGCAAAACCTATAACAGGGCCCCCAACTATAATGCTTTACTCATAGTACTGGATTCCCTATATGGAGAAGAGAGGCCTTATGGCCCCCCTAAGGCTCCTGGGCCCGGGTGCAACCGCATCCCCTGCATCCTCTATAGTTACGCCCCTGACAATTATTGTTTATTGCCGAGCTAGGACTCTGATTAAAAAACGTTCATACGGACCCTTGAACCTTATTAACAGACTGAGGCACCTCGAATTACCAGTCACAAGTTACAATTTTTTTGTCTATCAGCCTGGCATCAACCAGGAAAACCAGGAGAGCTCCGAACCTGCTGCCTACAGTCCCTTACAGACTGCTAGTTTAGTCATAAGTTTGACTTTTTATTATTTTTTAAAGGCACAAAAAAGTTTGGGGATGGCACGGCAGGGGAGGGTCACTCATGACACTCATTCATTGGGCCCCCTAAGGTATTAAAATGATCCTGTCTGGCACTGGGACTAGGGACTCTCCGGTTGACTCTGTGTTTAATTTTTAGAGGTGGGGATGATATTACCAAAAAACAATCTGCAGCTACCTATATAAAATCTCCCTGATTTTTAAATTGAGTGGCTATGTGATAATATATATTCTTTGGCGCCGTACACAAATAAAAATTGTTACAGTTTTATGTCTGGTTATTTATTGTAGACATCTGCTTCGCAGTTTGACAGATTTTTCATGTAAGATTTTTCAACCATCGACATAACTTTTTTAGACAATATGAGAGCAATTTAGAAAAATGATTACATTGAACATATAATCTCCGAATAGCAGGAAATGTCCTATTTCCTCAGTCGTATTCTTCCACAAATGTCATGTTCTGTAACGTTTAAGCAATCTTTGCGCAATGGTTTGAGTTACATCCTCTATTAAAATGTTTGCATTAGTGAAATACCGCAGGGAAATTAACATTTGTTTCAGCAGATCTCAGTTAAATTTTATATTAACACATAAAACGGCATTAGTATTATGTTACTTGTGACATCTGTTACATCATTAGCTGAAGACTCATTGTTATGCAGTAAGCAAAATGGACTGCATTTGAAGTCTAAAATCATGTAGACATCTTGCTACCTATAAAGTGTAATGATGCGTTTCCACCCTACAGGCATGTGCCATTGGTGTAGGGAAGTAGCTATATTGGGTGGAGAAGTAGCAGTCTTACCCCAGTAGTGGTGTCAGAAGGTGCCAAAAGGCTTCTCTGACATGGTGGAGGGGGGCTCTAAAGCTTGATGTCTCTGTCCCGGTGCTGGATGCCAGTGCCAACAAAGAACTCTGCCTTGGTCAGAGTATTTAGATACAGGGCTAGGGCAGCTAACTGAATCCATGTACTATAACATTTCAAGGTAATTTGGGACTTTTTGGACCTTTACTATTGATATAACCTATTGTTAGGATAGGTCATCAATAGTTGATTGGTGAGGGTACATTGCTCGAGATCTCTGCTGATCAGCTAATCACAGCGTCAGTTTGGAGAACACTGGAAATGGATAACACTATCACCATTGGAGCTGCCTAGTTTGGTACTACAGGCACAACTCCAATTGAATTCAATGGGATCTATACCTTCAGTGCTGCATTACAGACAGCACTATCTGCTTATAATGCTGTCTGCACTGAAAGTGGGCCCGGTGATCAATTGATCAGTGGGGATCCATTCTATGGCCCAGAAGGCCCCACTTCTGGTGGCGTTTGTGCTGTCTTGTAACACTATATTTCCCATATAACAGCCGCTCTAGGGAAAATGCTTGAACAGGTGCGGCTTTTCCTGACAAAGCTAATTACAGGGGTACCCTAGTGTGGGACCTGGGGCAATTAGCTGTACACCTCAAGTTCCCTGTTCAGGGAGGAAGGAGGGGTTGTGCATGTTGGCCCAACTTCTTTAAATTTAGCAGCTACCTGGACTTACCTGAGACATCTGTAGAGCCAAGAAGGCTAGCATCCATCCAAGAGAAATAGTTCTTTTCTCTCTTAATTGACATACAGTTGGACTCTACCTCACTAGTTCAATTCCATCTTATTTCTAAAAGAAATGTATACATTTGGGGGAGATTTACTAATACCGGTGTTTATACTCTATGTTGATCTTCATCCAAATTATTCAAAATCTTTCTGCTATCTATGCACCAAAAAAGCAAATCTATGCTATGGCTAAAATTTGCACTATAATTCATGCCAATTTCTGGCATAAATTATAGTAAAGCTTTCGATCCGCAGAGGGCCGCACTCGGCCAAGCTCTGCCCATTTTGTGACAAGTGGTGAAAGTAATGGAAAAACTATGTGTGATTTGATGAATTGCCCCGTTGGTCTCTCCTCAGCACTTCTGCTCTCACGTCACTCAATCAAATCCCCTTTGGATGTCAGTCTTCCCATCACTACTCTTCCCTTTACTGCTCTTGAGCGCTCAATTTCAACCCTGACAACTTCCCAGCACTGAATTGTGTATTGTAGTGCTCAAAAAATAGCAGTTTGGAGTTTGGAAAAGCCAATAAATTGCAAAATCATTCTAATAACTTGTATTTCCATAAATGCTCTGGAAATCCTACACATTCAATTCCAAATCAAATAAGGGAGATGGAATAAATCCTCCACAGTGCCACCTATTGAAAGGCAGCATTCCTTCGAGTCAAAGTGGGACTTTTTATACAAGTCTTGCTACAATGACTGGGAATCAAAAGCAAAGCCAGACTCCATGTACATACAGCTGTTTCCGGGTTATTGCCCATCATCAGTGTACAGTAGGAGTCTGGCTTTTGCTAGTGAGAGGCCTGGGACAGGGGTCAGAAACGCTCTTTTCTCCTTAGGGAGAGCAACTATATACTATAAACTAAGTGAGGAGACTCAAATGGCCACGCACGCTCCTCTGGGTAATATGCAAATAAGGGAGATGGAATAAATCCTCCACAGTGCCACCTATTGAAAGGCAGCATTCCTTCGAGTCAAAGTGGGACTTTTTATACAAGTCTTGTTACAATGACTGGGAATCAAAAGCAAAGCCAGACTCCATGTACATACAGCTGTTTCCGGGTTATTGCCCATCATCAGTGTACAGTAGGAGTCTGGCTTTTGCTAGTGAGAGGCCTGAGACAGGGGTCAGAAACGCTCTTTTCTCCTTAGGGAGAGCAACTATATACTATAAACTAAGTGAGGAGACTCAAATGGCCACGCACGCTCCTCTGGGTAATAATTTGAGTCTCCTCACTTAGTTTATAGTATATAGTTGCTCTCCCTAAGGAGAAAAGAGCGTTTCTGACCCCTGTCCCAGGCCTCTCACTAGCAAAAGCCAGACTCCTACTGTACACTGATGATGGGCAATAACCCGGAAACAGCTGTATGTACATGGAGTCTGGCTTTGCTTTTGATTCCCAGTCATTGTAACAAGACTTGTATAAAAAGTCCCACTTTGACTCGAAGGAATGCTGCCTTTTAGTAGGTGGCACTGTGGAGGATTTATTCCATCTCCCTTATTTGCATATTACCCAGAGGAGCGTGCGTGGCCATTTGAGTCTCCTCACTTAGTTTATAGTATATAGTTGCTCTCCCTAAGGCCTCATGTCCACGGGGAAAATCAGATCCGCTGCAGATTCTACATGTAGAATCTGCAGCGGGTCCCTCCTGCCCCGCGGACATGAGCGCTGAAAATAGCAATTTAAAAGCATTTACCTATCCGTAGCGGGCGGCGAAGCTCTGCTCTTCCTCACGGCCGGATCTTCATTTTCGGCCGGCGGATGAATTCCTGACGCCGGCGGCACGTCCGCCGAGCCGAAGCAAGGGAGATGCGGCCCGCTGCGGGTGAGTAAATGCTTTAAATTCCTATTTTAGGTCTCCCGCGGATCCGGACAGCTTCCATAGGCTTCAATAGAAGCCCGCGGGAGCCGTCCCCGCGGGAGACCCGCATGAAAATGGAGCATGGTCCAGATTTTTTCATGCTCCATTTTTTTTAAAATCACTTTTATTGACGATCCGCGGGTATTTATCTACCCGCGGGTGGTCAATGCATCCCTATGGGGTGCGGATCCGCGCGCGGGAGATCCGCTGCGGATTTTAAATCTCATTTTGCCCGTGGACATGAGCCCTAAGGAGAAAAGAGCGTTTCTGATTCCAAATCAAAACATGAATAAAATGTATCTACTTCATGTTAACCCTTTACAGAAAGTAAAGGAATTTTTAGTGGTTCAAAAAAAATAGCAGTGAGTCATTTTTCTATAAAAACTCAAAATGTAATGCATAAACTGAAAAATTGTTTCTGAGAACTGCTTGACATCTGTGTTGCATGGAGTTTACCAGCTTCTGGCACCTCTGAGCAGGTATTCCAGTCCAGGAAGATTGTGCTACATTCCACAGTTCTTCTGCATTTTTTGGTTTTGCTTCATAAACCACATTTTTATGTCACCTCCTAAATTTTTCAAGGAATTAAGGTCAGGGGATTGGGACGGCTACTCCATTACCTCAATCCTGTTTGTCTGTAACCAAGATGTTGCTCGCTTAGTGGTGTGTTTTGGGTCATTTTCATGTTGAAGCACCCATTTTAAGGGCATTTTGTCTTTAACATAGAGCAATTTGATTTCCTCAAGCATTTTGATATATTCAGACTGATGAATGATCCCTCATATGTGATAAATAGGCCTAACACTACTGTATGAGAAACATCCCCATATCATGATTTGTGAACCACCATGCTTTACTGTCTTCACAGTGTACCGTGGCTTCAGTTCAGTGATCAGGGATCACCTGACATATAGTCTGCAGCAACTAGACCCTAAAAGAACAATTTGCTTTCATTAGTCCATAAAATGTTGCACCATTTTTCTTTGGGCCAGTCAATGAGTTCCTTTGCAAATTTCAACCTATTCAGGACATGTTCTTTTTTCAACAAAGGGACTTTGCGTGAAGTTCTTGTTGGTGACTTGGCTTCATTTACCCATCTTCTGATTGTAGCAGTACTCACTGGTATAATTTGCTGCACTTCTCTATATGTTTTTCCATCTCCAATCAATGTTTTAATCAAAATACGTCCATCACAACAATGCTTGGAATTACCATTTTCACCAATATTTCAGAAGGAAATGCACTATAACCAACATGTGCAGCATTTATCACCCTCCTGCCTTGAATAAAGGGCAACATTAACACCTGTTTTTTCACAGAATTAATGACTTCACCAATTTATCTTCTTGCTGCTATTATTTTGAAAACTCCCATTTCAATTAATTACTCAGAATGCACCTTCTAATTGTTGGGTCTGTTTTTTTCTACTACTCTACTACTTTTACAAGTATATTACTTGCTATGTAGAAATATCACTTTTACAAAAAACACTGATTTATCTGGTTAATGATGTTGGACTGCTATTTTTGTATCTATCTATCTTTCTGTTTCTAAAATTACATTAGCTAGACACTAAATGGCAGAACTGACTTCATCAATAACAGATGCCTCTCTTGGGTACGAATGATATTGTTACGCTACTAGTGGGGTGCCTAGGTACACACGGCGCAGGGATCCCTGATTTAAACCCACACCACTGTCCCTTCCTGGAGATAGCCCTGATGGTGGACACGTCCAGGCCGCCAACTCTGACCCTACGCTTCCTAGGGGAGGACAGGCAGGGACCCCCTGTCCCTATACAAAAGATTACTACTCACTAGCACCGACAGGAAAGGTAGATGGCAAAATCAACACGAACAGTGCAAACAGGACAGAGGCAGATGGTAAAGCCCCGGCTGATAACAACGAGGTCTAGCGGACAAGCTGACAGAAGCAGGATACAAACAGAGGCAGACTGGAAAACCCTGGCTGATAACAGCGAGGTCTAGCGGACAAGCAAACAGAAGCAGGATACAAAACAAGGCAGACAAGCTAGCAGACTGAGGGAATGGCACAAAGTACCAGGGCCGGATTACCAGCAGGTCTGAGCAGCTGGACTACTCAGCAGACACTGAACACTGAACAATAATCGGCCACTCCCAGACAGCCAGAGCTGGATATTAAAGGGAGGCAGGAGGAGCCGATAGGAAGATAGACCTGTCAATCACCAGCAGACCTCCCAGACACATAGCAGGGTAATTAACCTGACTGAAAGGCACAAGAGCTGTTAACCCTGGCTCCCCCGGACAGAACAAGGTGTGCTGGCAAAATTAACTATGGCTTCTTTGCCACATAAGTCGATACCAGTAAGGTTTCGTAGAAAGGAGAAAAAAACGGGCAGAGCACCCAGATGAGAGGTCAATGGGAGTGTGCTTGTGTATTGGAATGGGGTAGAGGTGAACAGACAAAACAGTGTGGATATAAGGTATAGCAGATGCTGCCGGCCTAGTACACTGGGGGAGCAATAGCATCTGTGATTTTGGAAAAGAAAAAAACTAGGACTAAGGCATGGCCTGCAGTTGCTGTAGTCTTGGAGAACTAACAAGTTTGTAAAACTCTATGGCACAGGTGTCAAACACAAGGCCCGCGGGCCGAATCCGGCCCGCCGCCTGATTTACCGTAAGTTCCCTCACCTCCGTGCTGCTGTCAGTAGGCGATCTTCTCTCGGCTTGTACTGTCTAGTGCAGACAGTAATAGAGGAGTGCCAATAGCAGACTGACAACGGCCGCAGAGGAGGGAAGAAGAGTGCAGAGAACATTATCTCTGCAGCGAGGAGAGCGACGCTGAGGAGGAGCAGCTGCAGGGTGAGAGCCTGGTCAGCATTGACCTTCTGTCATCGGCCCTCCATCTGCTCATGGCTGCAGGCCTGGGAGACATCAGGGGCCCAAGAAGGACTGAGAGCAGCCGGTATACCTACCAGTGGGACCATATTGGTTGCAAGTAAGTATAAAAATGCATAAGTGTCCTTGTGTGTATATATTATAATGTGTGTGTCTGTGAGCATATATATTTATAATAGTGTGCGTCTGTGCGTAATAGTGTGTGTCTATGCACATATGTGTGTAATAGTGTGCGTCTGTGCTCGTAATGGTGTGCCTCTAAGCGCATGTGCGCGTAATAGTGTGCGTCTGTGCGCATGTGTGCGTAATAGTGTGCGTCTGTGTGCGTAATAGTGTGCGTCTGTGTTATATGTGTATAATAGTGTGCGTCTGTGTTATATGTGCGTAATAGTGTGCGTCTGTGTTATATGTACGTAATAGTGTGCGCATATGTGCGTAATAGCGTGCGTCTGTGTTATATGTGTGTAATAGCGTGCGTCTGTGTTTATATGTGTGTAATAGCGTGCGTCTGTGTTATATGTGTGTGTGTGTGATAGTGTGCGTCTGTGTTTATGTGTGTGTGATAGTGTGCATCTGTGTTTATGTGTGTGTGTGATAGCGTGCGTCTGTGTTTATGTGTGTGTGTTAGTGTGCGTCTGTGTGTATATGTATATCTATATATATATATATATATATATATATATATATATATATATATACAGTATATGTATGTATATATATATATATATATATTCGTGTGCGCCACTGGCCACTATGGGGGACCTTATTACCAATCAGGCCACTGTGGGGTTCAGTTTTACTATACAGTCTTGCAATTAGAATCGGCCCTTTGAAGGCAGCCATAAGCCTGATGTGGCCCTCGGTGAAAATGAGTTTCACACCCCTGCTCTATGGAGTCCAATTAAACATATGTGGAGCCAAATAGCGTTTTTTTAGAATTAAGCCAATGGTACAAAATTCAAATAATATTTTTATTTCATATAATCAAACCAGCAATGTAAAATATTCCGAGGTACGCAGAACTCTTCTTTTCTTCAGACAGCTGGGTAACTGTTGACAGAAAATAGTAACCAAGAAAAAATAAACAGGAGATCAAACAGGAAAAACAAACAATAATCAATAAATAATTAGATTAAAATAAACAGTGGGGTAAAAGTAAAAAATGGTTAGACTATAAAATATGTTA
The DNA here is from genome assembly GCF_035609145.1 of Eleutherodactylus coqui. Classification (NCBI taxonomy): domain Eukaryota; kingdom Metazoa; phylum Chordata; class Amphibia; order Anura; family Eleutherodactylidae; genus Eleutherodactylus; species Eleutherodactylus coqui. Next base: position 137,027,650 of record NC_089845.1, on the reverse strand, counting down.
AATTAAATATACACTTTAACCCCTTAAGGGGCATGGCCTAGTTTGAGCTTAAGGATGCAACGATTTTTGGCGGATTTTCATCTCCATTTTTCAAAAGCCATAACTTTCACCTTTCTGTCAACGCAGCCGTATAAGGGCTTGTTTTTTGCGTGGCGAACTGTAGTTTTTCTCGGGGCCATATTTGGGAAGTACCCCACTGCCAGGACGTAAACTTACGCCCTTGAGCGGGAAGGGGTTAAATAAGGAAAAAAATAGGTTGACATATGGTGTCAGGGATAAAAATTTCATTGAGAGTTACTTTTGTATTTACGAAACGTACCCACCATAATATAGTAAAATATAGCAGAGTATCTTTCGACAATATAAGCTGATCCAAGTAAAGTATAAATTAATGTTATTCTATAAAACTATCTTCCCACAGAATAAATACATAGATAATAGCTGAACAAAAATAGGCCAACAGATGTATCTATATACAAACACTACTTATAGTTTTGGGCTTATTTCCGCTGCGTGAAAGCACCCGACCGGGAGCCGTCACGCCGGCGGCGGCAGCTGTGAAGATGACCAAGGGAGCCTATGCTAGCTGCTGGAGAAGGAAAGTGGAAGGGAGTTTAGCAGCATGACGGCTAAACTACCTCCCCCTTCTCTTCTCCTCTCCATCTCCTGTGACTGTTTGCAATGGGAGGGGGCGGACCCCTCCTATTGCTGTCTGCGGACAAGGGTCAGGAGCTTAGCTCCACCCCCTCCCATTGCAAACGGCCGGAGGGAAAAAGAAAGGAGGTGAGCTGGCGAGGGGGAGGGAAGGGGGGATGTCTTCCCAGGCCCCACAGCATTGCGGCCTTGGCGTATATGCGCCAGTCTCTTTACTGTTCAGGTGTTTTTACGGCACCGGCGGGCACACATAAAACACCTATGGCCGTGTAAATAGGCCCTCAATATGTGTGTGTGGGGAGGTTGTGTTAGTTGTAAATTCTGGTAGTCACAAGGTTTGAATAGGGTATAGTGTGCAAAAAGGGTTTTTAAATTTCCACTTTTTACTTTAAAAAAAACAAAACTTTTTTGGGGTTTTTTTTGACAATTTTTATGTACCTGTAGGATAGTTGGACTTCTGAACCTTTGATCACTATTATAATACACTGAAATACATCTGTACTGAATAGTATTACTGCTAATAGTTGTGATGATAAGCCATGGCGGACCCGAATACCATTGTCTGGTTTCTGGTTGCCACAGCAACCCATCGGCCCTCTGCGACTACATAGCGGAGGGCCGATTAAGCAAACCCTTCCTCTATGAACTCTTTAGATGCCACGATTGACATTGGCATAAGCTTAACATAAGTTTACGCCCTGGCGAGGGAACGGATTCCCAGTCAGGACGTAAGTTTCTGTCCTATAGTGTTAAGGGGTTAAGTTTATACTATATATCTTATATGATATTCAACACAAGTAATTATTTGATAGAATGGATGCACACTGTATGTAGTTTATATTTTTGTAGAAGATACAATTAATCATTTTTGTAATTTTTAGGCATGGCTCCCATCGATCTACTGCAGAGGGAATATTTCGCAGAGCATAAAGCTCGTCACAGCAGACTGTAACAACAAGTGATAAATGAACAGAACTCCAAACACATGATGTAGATTAGGAAGCAGGAATATTCAAGGAATAAATCAACAGGAAACAAGGACACAGCTGCCGATCCAATTTGTGCCAGCAGTCTATGTATCATGTCATCTCGAACAGTCAGTGGAATGGCGGCCTGGTGATGCATTAACGGAACAGGGAACCGAGATGTACATAACATCGGCGCATTAATTAGAAAAGGGAGGAATGAGTAATGAGGTCAGAAGAGCGGCTGACAAAAGGCGAAGATTAATTTACAGCAAATAATTTAACATTACCAATTAAGACATCGATATAGAATCAATAAGGATGTGTCAGACAATGTAAATGGATGGCTGTCACTGACTACTTAGAGGCTTATGAGAAAGCGCGTTCTCTTCCATTAGATTCATCATATGTAAAGGAACTCACAGCTTGGTGTCGTAGCGAATAATACTTATACATAAAATAAATGACTTTCGTGTCAGCAGGTGTAAAAGTGGGGTGGGGTGGGGGGGGGGGCTATGGCCGAATCCTTCGCCCCTGGATTGGGAATGGACGACAGATTTGCAGTCTCTGGGGGGGTCAAGGGCTATCTGGATCATGTGATGCAATGTTCTCCATAGGGAACCTGGCACCCATGTCATCCACCCAGCTTATGGTTTCTCTGTTACTGCCTTATCTCCCTCTCTGTATAACCGGTGTTCCTTCCAGTTGTCACCCCGGCGATAAGCAGCATGTATGTCCATGATGAACTTCAATGGAACTTTAATGTGACACTGGGATTCTCTCTGGGTGCTGCGGTGGCACACTTGGTGGAGCTCAGGAGATAGTCCTCACCTCGCTAACTACTCGATCTTAAGCTTCTCGCAGTACTGGCTTACTCTCTCTAAACTGAAGCCATTGCTTCACCTGTGTACAAGTTTCTATAGAACAAACTGCATTCCTTGCCACCGTGACATGGCTCCTGAGCCAAAATTTTGAAACTGTTCTGAGAGCCCCTTCCTACTTGTCACAGCTTGCACAAGGTGTATCCTCAGCTATAAATGAGGAAGGGGCATTGCCCCGAAACGTGTCTTTTTTTGCTGGTATGAAATAAAAGGTAGAAGCTGAGCTTATTTCTTGTATTGTACTAAACTTTATATTTCGGTCAGCTGCGCTTATACCCATCACATTTTTCTCTTCACTAATCTATCAGAATAGTCTCACCTGCCAATGCAACTAGCATTGGGTTGGCTGCACCTGACCAACTAGGTCTTTTCCACGACTTACTATCTTAACAAGAGGGAAGAAACATCTTCTGCATGTTTCTCTACCTATATTTATCCAAATCACTCACTCATTCAGGTAGCTCAACTCCTAATATATATATATATATATATATATATATATATATATATATATATATATATATATATATATATATTTCACCTTCCTACTTATGCCTTAAAAATAGCAGTTTTAGTGTGTGTTCCAAGACTGGGATTTTTGGACAACAGAATTCTGACCCCATTATTTGAGATGCATATTTAGATCTATTATATACTGCTCCTTTTTCTCAGGATTAAAGGGGTATTCTCAGAAGCGTAACTTGAAGCTTCTGGGCCCCAATGCAAAATGTGTAACAGGGCCCCCAACTATAATGCTTTATTCATAGTACTGGGCTCCCTGTATGGAGAAGTGAGGCCTTATGGGCCCCCTAAGGCTCCTGGGCCCGGGTGCAACCGGATTCCCTGCATTCCCTATAGTTATGCCGCTGCATATTCTTATAGTTCATCAGTAGTTGCTGGATGGAGGCTCCATCAGGCTGATCATCTAGCCCGCAGCACTCTGATAGAATTGATATTTTTCTCTCCCCGCCATCCAAAAAAAATGTATAAAAGTTTTAAAATACATTATATGTAGCCACAAATGGTATCAATAAAAAACTACAGTTCATCATGCAAAAACAAAACAGTTATGGCTTTTGAAAAGTGAACATAAAAATCCTCCAAAAATCGTCATGTCCTTATGGCCAAAATAGGTTGTGTCGTTAAGGGGTTATTAACTATTATTTCAGGTTAATTTTCACAATAAGCTGTGTACTCACCATAGAGTTGGACTGCACCACTAATTTGAGGTCACTGGTGCACACTAATGCTGTCTCACATGTCAGCAGCTTGTTACATGCTTTTAGATCCTCATTGAGTCACCTGTGGGAAGGGAGATTCCCTCTTCTTCCACGCGGTCAGTCATCACGTGCAGCCCCGGGTCGTCGTGCTCTCTCATGTGCTGCTCAGTTGTTGTTGAAAATGGCTGCAGCCATGTTCTCCTGCAAGTCTCTCTCTTGCCCCCTCTCTCAGTCCTGGGTCCTCTCTTTGTGCCAAACGGCATACACTGCTGCTGGCACCTTCTACTCTGGCTCTCTTGCCTCAGCCTGTCTTCCCAGCTGTGTCTCCTGCACTGACTGATGATGCAGCTACAATTTCTTAAATATCAAAGCTGACCACCGAGGCTATTCGCTCATTCGAAAAAACATTTGCATGATCAGGTTGGATTCCGCATGTGGATATGAGCAGTGGTAGACCCGCGAATGATTGCGGAAGCAAATTGTCTATGGTCGCATTTAGATGCATATGTGTTTCGTTTTCCGTACGGAAGTACTACGTATGACAGCGTATTGGCCATGCAGAAGAACAATCGCAAGTAGAGAGTGACATCAGAAAGTTGCCCAATCCCCTGAAAACACCCTTCTATTGCTCAGGTGACTGCCCTGGTGGAGATGTTCTGAGAGCCTTCAGGATGGGATACTGCTCTCAGGGCTGGTTTTATACTACTTTTTTTGGAAGTAGTAAAAACCACTTTAAAAAAAAAAACACTCATGCTTGTCAAGGAAGATCCCAGAAGAGCAAGCAGAGGTTGCAGATAGTCTGAAAGAGTGTGTTGCTCCCCAGACTCTGTCCTGCATTATCTGCCCACAAATTCCTGCTTTCTTTATACCATTTGTATCTGGTCTAGCAACGTGCGTACGAATCTGCGTCAGTACGCAATGTTAATTGCATATGCACTGCAGATCAAATGCATCCATAGAGTTCAATGAAGCTCATATGTGCGCAATCCGTGGTAAAATAGAACATGCTGCAATTTTTCTTCAACTTGCAAAATCTGCAATTCAAATCTACGTGCGTGAGACCGGCCTAATACCTTCATATGTAAATGCGTAAGCTTGACTATGCTTGCAAGAAAACAGCAAGAATGTTAAAATACAAATTGAGGGCTTATTCAGATGAGCGTAAGCGCAACTACACTCACCGGCACAATATTACTGGTTTCATTTTGTCCCGTTATGCAGCTGTGATCATCAGGGACACGTAAGGGCTCAAAACCACGTTCATCTGAATCCACCCTGAATTAATGGACCAAGGCAGGATTGAGGCAAGGCAAAGGCAGGATTGATGCGCTCAACCTAAGGTCTCAAGACATACTAACATAGCATGTTATGCTGAATGAAGACAATGTTCATATAGTTCATGAACAGGTCCGTTGTCAACGCCCAAAGTAAATCTGGATTCAGCACTGAAGACAACCTGGTTCCACTTCGCAGCAGTCCACTTATGTTGTTCACGACCCAACTGCAAATGGAAGTGACAGTGGGTGGTGTCAAAGGTAGTACCCATAATTGGTGGTCTGAGACCAAATATCCTTTAGCCAAGCGCCTGGAAATGGTTCTGACAGACACAGTGACCTCTAAAAATGGTGCCACCTGTCTCTTAATGGTGGACAACTAAACAGTTAGAGCTGCTCGTGCTTGTTAGATGATCAGTTGATCATCTCTACTGGTGATCTGTTGAGGGCATCCTGAGCCCGGTTGCCTTGTGTGTGTGCCCTCACGCATCCACTGGTCCCAACTCCTCCACCAGTCTGGTCAAAACGGCTATGGGCGGGCAATTCATTGATTCAACAATATTCTGTGGGTCACTATGGTTACAGCGATTCCAAACTTATATAGTTTTTTTTATCTTTTTCTACTTTTTCTATATAAAAAATCTTATATAAAAACAACTTCTTTCTGGAACCTATAACTTGTTTTATTTCCCCCTGATAAGGCTATTTAAAGGCTTGTTTTTGTGGTGCAACTTTAGTTTTTTGGTGTTAACTTTAGTTAACAAATCACTTTTACCACCATGAATGCCATGAAAACTAAACACATACTCCGTGCAGCCTACTAAAAGCGCAGCGTGAGGACAGTGTGCGTCCTGCGAAGAGACAAGACAGAAGGGTACACAAAATGCAAATTGGAAACCTTGTCTCTTAAGTGAATTCTATACAGCTGCCAAAATCAATGCAACTAAGACCAGACCAAGTCTTCTTAATACGACTGTTCCCTCAATGACCACTAGGGAGAGCTGTCTCTCCATCAAACGCATTGAATCTTGCGTTCCTCTGTTCCATAATTAATGAATCTGACTATTGTTCAACGCTGTCTGCTCAGATCCAGCGCACAGAATCAACCGTACATTAGTTTTATTTAAACCATATTGCATCTTGATTCTGGAAATTACATATTTGCTAATTTCCTTGTAGAAAACCCGCTATGGGGCATTCAGAGCAAGGGAATCCAAACGTATTTTTCAGGCGAATTGCAAGCTGATCTTTGCGATTTATTGCACTCATCTTCTTCCAAGTTGTCTAAAAGATCATGAGAGGAATGTAAAAATAGAGATATGTCCCTGGCACGCCTCAGTATATATCAAAATAGGCAGGTACAGGGCTGGAGAAAATAGTCCGAGAAGATGAAATCCTAAATGTGAGCGCCGTGGAGGGCACGCTGACATGATTTAATAACTGGCACATATTTGACTTGTACATCTTTGCTTTCGCTTGGGTTGAAGTGCTTCGCTTTCTCACTTACAAAACATCACTAATTAGTCTGCAGAGAAAGGACTCCGGATTTCTTTCCTTTTAGATGGAATAATCTAAATGCATCTTTCGACGTGACACCCATTATTCTGTATTTATGACCGTACGGCCTCGTGTACATGAAAATATTCCAAACAGTTGTCAAGGGCATACTATTATTATTTTTTTTACTCATTTACATAGTGCATACATATATTCTGCAGTGCTACACATCATAGGGTTCTGTCCCCATTGGGGCTAACAAACTCAATTCAGTATGTTTTTGGAGTTAGGGAGGAAACTGAACCAAACACTGGGAGAACATATAAACTCTATGCCGATGTTGTCCTTGGTTAGGCTTGAATTCAGGACACCCGTGCTGCAGGGCAGCAGCGCTAACCATTGAGCCACCATACAACCCAAGCATATTTACCATAGAAGTAGACCATGCTCCTGTTATGGGGCTCATGTGGAGATTAGGCCCAGCCCTAGTTGGCCCTTTCCCTTTGTTATATAAGTACACACACAGGCATACTCGCCCTTCCTTAGGGTTCTTTCACATGAGTGTGTGGGGACAGCGTATTACCAGGGGCGTAACTATAGAGGGTGCAGGGAATGCGGTTGCAGCCGGGCCCAGGAGCCTTAGGGGGCCCATAAGGCCTCTCTTCTCCATATAGGGAGCCCAGTACTATGAATAAAGCATTATAGTTGGGGGCCCTGTTACAGGTTTTACTTTGGTGCCCAGAAGCTTCAAGTTATGTCTCTGTGCAGCATGGTTTAGGTATGGGTACGGGTACAGTTACAGATAGAGGGGGGCCCCAGCTCACCTTTTGCATCAGGGCCCCTGAGCCTTTACTTACGCCCCTGCGTATTACACTTGCAGGCACAGATTCTCCGGTACATGCCCTCCATGGCTCACCAAGCTTACTCCTCACTTCTTTTGGCACTTCTCTCTGCCTCCACCTCCGTCAGTCATCACCGCGCCATCCTGAACCTGTGTCACACCACAACCCACGCAGAATTAGCCTCATTCATTGGGATTAACCAACACGTCTCTAGCTGCCAAAGTTTCCATGTGGAATCAGCTTCAATAAGTGACATTGTTCTGCAATGCAGATTTTAAATCCACACTAGGAAAACTCTCAACATTTAAACATCGACATGGAATTTCCAATTGGTAGAGGATTGTGTGCACATTTCAGCATGGAATACACTTGACCATTCAGTTGCCTGAACATAGCCTTAAAGTTTGGGCCTCTTTCACATGGGCGACAGCGATATCGCGCTACAAAATCGCTGCGATATTGCTGCTTTGTGCTCACGATTTTGTAGCGTCCGTGATGCTTTTTTTGTGTGAATAATCTCGCATTGCATCACGCTTGATAAAATCACACGATTTTATCATGAGAGACTCAATAGGAGTTTCTAATGTTAAAAATGTATCCTATGAAAATCACAAGTTCGTGCTATATGATGTGATATACAAGTAGATTCCATTGGAAAACATGGGAGATAAAAAAAAAAATCGCACATCGCAGAAAGATGGAGCATGCTGCAATTTTTTTTCTCTCGCCACATTGAAAACATCGGGCATGTGAAGGAAACCATTGAAAAGCATGGGTTTCACAAACATGCATTTTGTAGCGCTGTTGCATGGCCGGAAAATCGCACGATTTTGTAGCCCATGTGAAAACGGCCTTACAGAATGCCTATCAGATCTGTGATTTGAGTGATGGAATAATTTCTCCACAGCACCACTTATGGGAAGGCAGCTATTCTATGAGTCAACATCCAACATTTTACAGGCAATGTAACATGACTAGGGATGTAAGCCAAACCAGAATACCCATTTACATACAGCTGATTCACGGTTCTTGCCCTTGAGTAGAGTACTGTACTCTGATTAGGTGCAAGTATGCCGAAACAGCTTTATGTACATGGGTATTTTGTTTTGGCTTACATCCATAGTCATGTTACAAGTCCAATTAAAAGGATGGATGTTGGCTTATAGGCTAGCTGTCTTCCAATAGGTGGTGATGTGGAGGATTATTCTATCACTTATTTGCATAGCTTTTTCTTAGGGAGCATTGCATGACCTTTATGTGACTCCCTACACCAGTGGCTTGGGAACCAAATGTGGCTCGCGACCGCTTGCCGTGTAATTCATCTGAGCTCTAATCGTGTGAAATGGCAATTGATGTTTTTGCAGATATATCCTAACCACCAAACAGTGCCAATTTGGAGGGCACAATACTAGATGTAGTACTTTCTCCACTTGTATGCTAGGTTTACATGTCAGCTTTCATGTGACATTCGTCATTGTCAAGATTGCACTATAGCCTTGCTTAATTGCATCTGAATGGATTTGGATTTCTTGCAATTGTCATGTTGCAGCAACTTGCTAGTCATGACATGATCATATTCACTTAAATTAAGGTGGCAATGTAGCAGGGCCAAGGGACAATCTTTGGCATCCAAAGATGCTATGTAGCCCTAACCTAAACATTTCTCTCCATCTTTGCCTTGAATGTTATAAAACGTTAAGGACCTCTGCCCTACACCATTGTGGTACTCATAGAATCATTGAATGGTAGAGTTGGAAGGGACCTCCAGGGTCATCTGGTCCAACCCCCTGCTCAGTGCAGGATTCACTAAATTATCCCAGACAGATGTCTGTCCAGCCTTTGTTTGAAGACTTCCGTTGAAGGAAAATTCACCACCTCCCATGGTAACCTGTTCCACTCATTGATCACCCTCACCGTCAGAAGGTTTTTTTTCAATATCTAATCTGTGTCTTCTCACTTTCAGTTTCATCCCATTGCTTCAGGTCTTTCCTTATGCAAATGCGAATAGGAGAAAAATTATCCCCCCACTTCACCCCCCAAATCTGTATTTTAGTAGTAGTAGTGCGTGGTTAAATGGCTGAGATCAAAGGTTTTTCGATTCCAATCAATACAACAGAAATTTGTCTGTCAGAGTTGTCCTCCTAGAGTGTCTTTTGCTGTCCCATCTATTTTCTACATGGCCAGCCTCTCATTTGAAAGGTCAGCATGTAATGCTAAATTTCCCATAATTGTAGGAGAAATTTGTAGCAAGTATTAACTGAAAGGCTCCTACAGTGTACGGTAATGAAATGGACTTTACCTTAGACTTCATTACAAGAAGAGAAAACTTTACAGTGGAAAATGGCTGACGTCTGAAAATATTTATATCAGTGTTTGTTTGTAGCTTAGAACTAATTCCTGCCTGACTTAGAGATATTGACTCTGACTATTAAACATTTATTCATATGCAAAAAGGAAACACAAGGTAATTGGTACACCGATCCTTATGCTCCTGGCAAACATTACCCAGCAAATCTAATACTATATACACTCATAGTAAAAAAAATAATAAAACTAGAAGTTGTCAAACTCAAATGAAACTTCAAATGTGTGGTTGTAACATTGCTCTAAGTAAGAGTTTACAATTTCAGAGTAAAAGGATAATTAATGGCAGAAAACTGACCCCTTGAAGGGAGGCTCTAGTACCTTGTTGTACCACCTCTAGCTTGGATACAAGATGTGATACGGGTGGGCATGGAGGCTCTAGTACCTTGTTGTACCACCTCTAGCTTGGATACAAGATGTGATACGGGTGGGCATGGAGGCTCTAGTACCTTGTTGTACCACCTCTAGCTTGGATACAAGATGTGATACGAGCGGGCATGGAGGCTCTAGTACTCTGTTGTACTGCCTCTAGCTTGGATACAAGATGTGATACGAGCGGGCATGGAGGCTCAAGTACCTTGTTGTACCGCCTCTAGCTTCAATGCAAGATGTGATACTGGTGGGCATGGAGGCTCTAGTACCTTGTTGTACCGCCTCTAGCTTGGATACAAGATGTGATACGAGTGGGCATGGAGGCTCTAGTACCCTGTTGTACTGCCTCTAGCTTGGATACGAGATATGATACAGTTAGACATGGACACTCTACTACCCTGTTATAACACCTCTAGTTTAGATACAGGATGTGGTATGGGTAGACATGGAGGCTCTAGTACCCTGTTGGACTGTCTCTTGCTTGGATGCAAGATATGATATAGGCGGCCATGGAGGTATACAGGTTCCATATGGTATCCTGCAGCATACTGCTCTACATTTCCTATAACTGAGCTTCTAGATCATGCAAACTCATAGGCTGTTGCGGTTGGCATCCCAGATGGCCCCATACATTTTCTATTGGCGATAAATCAGTTGACCGGGCAGCCATGGAAGTGTGATAATGTTGTGGGGACATTCCTGTGACCCCCTTGTGTGTGCGGCCGAGCATTATCCTGCTGGGAAATGCCTCTTGGAAGCCGCCATGAGAGGAACACATGTGGCTGCAGGATGTCCTGAACATATTGTTGACCTGTCATTGTCCCTCATACCATTCCTACTGTGATGGCCCCCAGAACATCACACCAGCAGTGGAAGCAATGCGCCCCATAGCAAAGACAGGATTCGGGGAAACAGGGTAGTAACATAGTACCATAGTATGTAAGACCAAATGAAGACAATGTCCATCTAGTTCAGCCTGTTTATCCTCCAATATGGTTGATCCAGTGGAAGGCAAAAAAACCCAAAAGGCAGGAGCCAATTAGCCCTTTTGGGGGAAAAATTCCTTCCCGACTCCCTAATGCCAATCAGACTAATCCCTGGATCAACCTCTAATAGTTCCTACCTGCCTATATACCTGGATTAACAATTAACCTAAGATTTATATCCTGTAATATCCTTCCCCCTCTAGAAAGACATCAAGTCCCCTTTAAAACTCCACTATGGATTTTGTCAACACCACCTCCTCAGGCAGAGAGTTCCACAGTATCACTGCTCTTACAGTAAAGAACCCTTTTCTGTGTTGGCGATGAAACCTGCTTCCTTCTAGACGTAGTGGATGCCCTCTTGTTACAGTCGCAGTCCTGGGTATAAACAGATCATGGGAGAGATCCTTGTATCGTCCCCTCATGTATTTATACATAGTTATTTGATCGCCCCTTAGCCGTCTTTTTTCCAGGGTAAATAATCCCAGTTTTGATAGCCTCTCTGGGTATTCCAGTCCCCTCATTCCATTTATTAGTTTAGTTGCCCTTCATTGAACCCCCTCAAGCACTGCAAAATCTTTCCTGAGCACCGGTGACCAGAACTGTACACAGTATTCCATGTGAGGCCTGACAAGTGCCTTATATAGTGGGAAGATAATGCTCCCGTCCCTCACCCCTATACCCCTTTTAATGCACCCCAAGACTCTATTAGCTTTTGCAGCAGCTGACTGGCATTGGTTGCTCCAGTTAAATCTATAATCCGCTAGTACCCCCAGGTCTTTTTCCATATCCCTTTTCCCTAGCTGTACCCGTGTATATTGGTGACATCCGTTTCTCCAGCCCATGTGCATAACCTTACATTTATCAATATTGAACTTCATTTGCCATTTTTCTGCCCAAGCCCCCAGCTTATCTAGGTCCGTTTGTAGCTGTACATTGTCCCCTGTTGCATTGATTCATTGTCCTCAGTTGCATTGATTTCCTTGCCCTCTGTTACATTAATTCAGTAGGTGTGAGAATATTAGGAGGATCAGCGGTTTGTATGGAAACTCCAAAATATGCGTAGTGAGAATAAAGGAGGACCCACTAAAATAAATATATTGCTTAAAGGGGATGGCCAGTTTCTGAATAAACCCTTTTCAATAGGAACCCCTGTGTGAAAATAATAATATACTTACCCCTTCTGTGGCCCCTGGCATCCACTGCTGTAGCTTCCTGCAGTCCCAGCGTTTGTTGCGTCAGATGATGTCACAGGAAATCACGTGATCGCTGCAGCCAATGAGAGGCTGCAACATCACATTCTTGAACTCCTGGCAGCATGGATGCCATGCGAGTGAGCGGTGACGCTGTAACCTCTCATTGGCTGCATCATCTGCCACAGGAATCACCAGATCGCAGTCAACCACAGAGCTGGATACCGATGGCCGTGGAGGGGTGTGTATGTCTCTGTTTATTATTTCCACTAAGGAGGTCATATGGAAAAGGGGTTTCCAGTAACCCTACAAATTCTTTAACATAAAAACTTGCTTGAAACAATAGGTAATTTTCTGAAGACACATTCCCTTTAAAGGCGATTGAAATAAAGTTGACTTAATGTCTCTCTCTCCGCTCCTGTACTGTACGTGTTCACAGGCCATTTCTCTAGAAGATGTTTGATTAAATATTCACTCTATCTGAAACGTCACACATTGACATGGCAAATGGGTCTTGACTGAGACACATGGAATAATAGAAGTAGACCTTGTTGTTCTAATTGCATTTGCATCAGGATGCAGCCAGGCACAAAATAATCACTGGCTTTCTTCTTTCAACCTGAACACGACATTTTATATGGAGGGTGAATTTAATCTTTCCACGCAGGTTGGCATCTAATGGAATTCTTTGTCCCATAAAGCTGCGGTAGTATTTTAACATGTTAGGGCAGTGTTAAGCATCATACCCGTTACTGAACTAGCATTAATTGGCAGTGTAAATTCTCACATTTTTAGTGAACGGAATTTGGTCATGCCCAAGGTGTTGAATATTCTGTGTTAGTGATGGGAATTATGAATATATATTTCATATTTTTTTTAGAACAGTAGAATTAAGTCCATAAGAGGGTTGTCCAAGATTAGAAAGACATGGATGCTATCTTCCAAAACCAGCGCCATACCTGTCCACAGGGTGTGTGGGGTATTGCAACTCAGCCCTAGTCACTTCCATAGACAGAGGTTGCACTGGTTTGTAGTAGAAAGCAGCTATGTATTGTGACTGGCTACAACTGAGAATCAGGACCAGGGTGACATCATTATGTTGACCCAGGGCCACAGAATCCTTATGCCGCCCCATGCTCACTGTCATTTTGGTGTTGAACACTGACAGTGATACTTCTCCTGTGTGTGGGTAGAGTGATTGCTTTAGAGATGGGATAACCCAGCTAACTAATCAGCAGTTTGTAAACACATTCTGTCTCTTCCTCATGGAGGATGCCAGTATTTCATCTTGCTTGATCTCTTGGCTTGGTCTTACTCCCTGTCTGATGACACTATCAGAGATCTGGTCTAGTCTGCAACTCCTTGTCAGATTGACTCCTGTCTGACTTGGCTGTAGACTCAGTTTGAAAGTTTTTGTGATCTGGTCTGTGGTTCCCTGTCTGAACTCAGTTTTAAGTTAAAGCTAAGTATGCTGTTTATTTACTATTATATCTAGAGTGTTTGTTACATTGTATCTCCTGGATAATTGTGGTTCTTATACATAACACCTAACTGTTGCCACATTCTGTTTTTTTTACTCTCACCTTACACTCCTACGAAATCACTCCATGTTATGTCAAGACACTTCTCTAAGGAGAACTCAATGAATTCTGCTTAATTAAAAACATTGACATCTCTTATACACTCTTATAGGAAGAAGGCATTATCATACAAAGGTTACTTGTTACATAGGTTACTGTTACAAAGGTTACTAAGCTTATTGATCATAAGGCTTATTGACATCTATCAAATAGTCTCAAAACTCTTAGGGCTCATGTCCACGGGCAAAATATGATTTAAGATCCGCAGCGGATCTCCCGCATGCGGATCCGCATCCCATAGGGATGCATTGACCACCCGCGGGTAGATAAATACCCGCGGATCGTCAATAAAAGGGATTTAAAAAAAAATGGAGCATGGAAAAATCCGGACCATGCTCCATTTTCGTGCGGGTCTCCCGCGGGGACGGCTCCCGCGGGCTTCTATTGAAGCCTATGGAAGCCGTCCGGATCCGCGGGAGACCTAAAATAGGAATTTAAAGCATTTACTCACCCGCAGCGGGCCGCGAAGCTCTGCTCTTCCTCACGGCTGCATCTCCCTTGCTTCGGCTCGACGGATGTGCCCGGCGCATGCGCGCGGCACGTCGACGACGTGCCGGCGATGTGCCGCCGGCGTCAGGAATTCATCCGCCGGCCGAAAATGAAGATCCGGCCGTGAGGAACAGCTGATCTTCGCCGTCCGCTACGGAAAGGTAAATGCTTTTAAATTGCTATTTTCAGCGCTCATGTCCGCGGGGCAGGAGGGACCCGCTGCAGATTCTACATGTAGAATCTGCAGCGGATCTGATTTTCCCCGTGGACATGAGGCCTTAAGGCTCCTCTAGACATGGAAATCACTTCAGTCAGGGTATTGTTATCGCATTATACACTATTTTCTGCTAGTTTTGTGTGTCTTCTAAGTTACACAACTCAACTTTATTGAACTTTTCTGTTGACCCCTTATCTTAGAATCCTAATTACCGGCACTACAAAGCAGAGATTTTAGTCTTCTATTTAAGGCCTAATAGTCCAATACAAGATAAGAAACATACACTTATTGCATTCTGAAACTTAATAGTTTATATGCCATAACACTGTCAAGCTTCAAGTAAAGTTTTTCCAGTCTCTGTCCATTCCAAGGGACTGAGGTATTAAGTTAACTGTGTGTGTGGACTTTCTTCATTTAACCGCCGAGTACAAGCTGCGGTGAGAAGGAATAGTGGTGTCACATGTGACAAGTCTACAGTCTACCACACGTATACAGGTAATCACTGTCCCAGCGTTGCCTGGAAAAGGCCTAGCAGTACTTGGGCCGAGGTTGCGTGCGGCCCTCCGGGGAGGAGTCTGGTAAGAGCCACCATGACAAGTGCCAACTGTACCCTCCCAGCTTCTCAGCGTGGGCCTCGTGTCTGGGTGGCCACTGGGGCTCCATACATACCAGTGGGCTAACTGCAGCTGAATTATGGTTGATGCATGATGATGCACTTCCTACAGACCTCGCTCTCCCGCTGGCTTATGTGCCCAGGATTCAGCTGCAGGCTACGATGAGGGACCTTCTATTACAGAACACGGCATCACTGCAATGTTTCACAGCCACACTATCACCTGTGTCATCATCAGGTGGTGGCAACTTTTCAAATTTACCGCTTCCTATTTGGTGCTATAAAGAGTTGAGCTGGTGCATTTGTTTACTGTGCTCAGCTCATCCAGGGCCAGAGAAGCAAGTAACAATTGAATGACACAGAGGACAGCTTCAGCATCTGGTAATACTTGTATTGCCCCCCTCTGCTAGTAATTTGAACCCACCTACAACATTTTGAGTTTTTTTCAGTGTTATTTTAAGTTCCCAATATGCCCCTGAGCACCACTCCTTTCTGTACATCCTGTCTGGTGTTGCTGGTCAGCCCCACCAAATTCTGCAACCCCTTCATTCTCGTTATGTTTTACGTAATCAGGCTCTGTTCATATCATTGCTAGAGGCTCCATTCATAGCGCAAATCCAGCATAAAATCCCAGAAGACATAAAACGGCATATTGCACTTTCATCTGGGAAAATGATGATAAACTGGACAAAAGACAGATGGATCCCATCGTGTAGCGAATGAGGTCTATTCGGTGCTGTTCAAAACCATCATAGGACAAATCTGTTTGGGCAGGTATTCCGTTGTCCTGCTCTCATAACGGAGCAGAAAAATAGAAACCTTGAACATAAAGAAAGCACTGGTGTGAATCCAGGCTTGCTAATTTTCTAAGGAAAACCTACTTCAGGCAAACTAATGTTTGTGCCATGAATTTTTCATTTATCAACTACACACTCACTCTAATATTCAGTGACTTGAACATTAACATGTTTTTCTTCCCTTCAATTGCACTTTTTAATAACCTTTTCATGGAGTTTTTTGGAGTGTCTTCATGATGTTGTATTTGCCAAAAAATGGACTCATCTGTGGTTAAACCATTTAGATACGGATGTATTTACAGGGCTGGATCAAGGTCGGTGGTGACCCCTGCGCAAAACAAGCTGCAGGTGAAAATATCAATTATATTACGAGTATAATTTCTTTAAAATATTACAAATAATATATCACGACAAAATTTGAAAATTTTAAAAACTGCATGAAAAACAATACCATCTAGTCTCCGAATAACAAGGCTAAGGTCCTAGGTTGCCAAGTATTCGAGGCTTGTATATTTGCCGTGAATCATATTGAGGAGTGTTGTGGGGTTCTGCAGATAAGTGTTTCTCAATGTTCTTCAGCTAAGTGTAACAATGTCATCCAAACTCAAGACAGCAGAACTGGACTTCACCTATACAGGCTCTTTTCTTCAGTACTAATGGTATTTCACAGTGCTCAGATTACGCCAGGACTTAGAGTAGAGCCAAATTATGTAACAACAGGCAATTCAGAGAACAATAATATGAAGCACTGCTCTACAAAATTTAGGAAGTTTTTTGTAAAATAAGTCAACACTTTAACGGAATTTTGTGGCATTGAACCCGAAAATACTGTAACATCGAAAATTTGAGATCGGTTCATGCTTTAAGTTGCAGAGGAAAAAAGTTTAAAAAAAATGTATTTTTGGGATTTAAACTACTTCTTTCCCCATATTTGTTACAATTTTTCAATTGCAGTATTCTGAGAAATAAAGTACTATATATATCTTTATATGGTAGTGTCTGGAGACCAAGGGATAAGCGCTTCAATTCTGCCTTTGCTGTGAATCGGCAAACTGCCCCCACTGCTGGTGTGATGGTCTGGGTGGGCCATCGTATATGACAGTCGTACGAGTGACAATGACAGCTCAGTGATATGTTCAGGACATGTGTTGTCTCAAAATCGCAATTTACAGCGAAATTGCGACTGTGCGCGATCGCAATTTTAACATTACAAGTCCCATAGACCCCTGCAGAAAAGAAAACCGCTGCGAATTTCGCAGTGAAAAAAAAACTGTAGTGGGTAGTCACCCTTAAGAGGCATTTTTCAACAGGGTGTCACAGGAATGCCTCCACAACATGGCCAGACTTGTCACCAAGAGAACACGTATGAGGCCATCTGGGATGCTGACTTCACCAACCTACGACTTTGCACAATCTAGAGGCTCAATATCGGGAAATGTAGACCAATATGCTGCAAGATACCATACAGAACATGTATGCCTCCATGCCCGCTGGTATCACATCTGCAATAAATTCCCATTTTGCTCTGATTTTGCAATCACTTACTTAAATCAACATTACAATCAGACAGAGAAAGTTTTATTCAATTCTAACAACACCTTACAAAGTTCTTCTCTGCGGTTGAGTCCTCTCAAGATGGCACCAGCCAGCACCACTTGGCTTCCTCCTCCAGCGATGCCTTGTGTAAACGCTTACCTGCAGTGAATGAATCATCACCTCTACTTTAGGCTCTGCTGATGCAGACTTTTCTAACAAGTTCCTTTTACCTATAACTGCACCCTCTGACCTAGCAGAGAATATGGCTGGTGGAGCATTTGGCCGAAGAGGCAGCAGATTTTTATGCTGCATTAACCTCTTTCCTTCCTGTTTCTCCACACTCCTGGGGAGGACAGGGTGAGATTTAAAAGATAATATTCTAGTACAGCACATGGTTGCCCAAAATGCTTCAGATGCACTTATTACTGAAGCAATGATGCGCTGCTTGCTAACTGACCTCAAACTTTCTTGTCAAAAAGACATTCAGCAAGTACTTTCCTCAATGTAAGCGGAAATTACATCACTTGTATACACCTCCCATATTTGGAATAAAATGGTAGAACTGACACCTGCTCATAACAAGCTCATTGATATTGTAAACTCTATGGAAGACGAACTGGTATCCATGAAATTAAAACTCGCTGACGCTGAGAATAGATCCAGACGGAAGAATATTAGACTTGGAGGTATTCCTGAGTCGGTCAAAGCCGAAGGTCTAAAGGAATTTCTTACAGATTTTTTTACTCCTCTACTACCTGATGCCACCCAGTATTACCGAAGAATTGACTGAGCAAATAAGCTCCCTAGGTCTAAAACTCTCCCTACATCTGTACTAAGGAACATCATTACCCGCATACACTTTTTCCATATAAAAGAAAAATTCATGGAAGTCACTAGGCTCTCACTTGCCATTCCAGATCGCTATAAATTATTTCAGTTTTACTATTTGCAGACTTATCTGCAGCAATGCTCCTATGGAGGAGAGCATATGCACTAAGTACCCAAATATTATGGGAACAAGGCATCATGTACACGTTGGGCTTCCTAGTCACCAGAGGCAGCCATACATCTCTGCAAGGAATGGAATCTCATCCTGCAAGATTTCCTTGGATCGCCTGGAAAAAAAATCCCCATTGCTTCAGGAGGAATGGTCAAGTAGCTCTTATGGTAAACGGCGCTTCAAGTGACCCCTGCTCACATGATAAAATATACAGAAATGAATAGTATTCTTATAGGGCCAGGCTCACATGAGAGTAATTTAATTGTGTATTATGTGCGCAATGTACACGATGAATGGAGTCGATGAAAGTACATTGATTTGATTGACCCATTAACACTATATTCATTGTGTAAAATAGGCATGTAAAAAAGAACACAACATGTTCTATGTTACCGCATATTACAAGCGATAGAGCCCTATTGTTCTCTATGGGTGTGTACGAAAACACATGTATCACATGTAGATACCTCCTGTGCCCTCCATGTTCCTTCCCAATCTAAACAGATTTGCTTATCTCCAGTATAATATTAAAATAATCTCCAGTACTCCTGAGGGCCTAAATTCACCCTTTAAAAGGTCAATGGTATGGCAGGAGGCCCACCCAACTGGTGTTAACATTTTACGTGTTCAAGAAACACACCTAAATAGAGAAGATATCTTCAGGTTATGTCAAATGATTTTCTTATATTTTCTCTTCCCTTGCAACACATACAGATGTGATGCATCCATAGCTATCATAGATACTGTTGCATTTTCTCTTCGTAAAGAGATTGTTGATGAAAATGGCCTAAATGCCATCTTGGTTTGCTCCATTAATTATGGCAAGTATAATAAAGCTTCAATATATTTTCCCAACTCTACACAACATACATTTACTAAAAAGATCCTTGAAATCATAAACCAATCCAAAGCAGGCTCTCTAATACAATTAGGCGATTTTTAACAAAACCCTCCGGCCCTCATTGGAATGATGTAATACCAGATTTACTGATCAACCAACCTCTATTGTCCTCCTTCGTAATAATAACAATGTATTTGATATTTGGCATATACAACATCCAAATGAACGGGACTATACCTTCCTTTCACACTCTCACAAGGGATATAGTAAAATTGATGTTATTTTAATAAAGACCTTATAAATGCTACTTCTACAACAATAGGTACTATATCTTTGTTAGATCAAACTTTTATGACAATGTCAATCTAGGAACAATTTAACCAACCAACCCCCAAAATTTGGTGGCTTAATAATTATATATTGCAACACTCAAAATATGCTCTGCAATCGGCATGATTGCTTCAAGATTATTTTGAGCGCAACGATAATGGCGAGATTTCTGACTCCACCCTGTGGTGCTCCCACAGAGCGCTTATAAGAGGCCACTTTAAAAAAACAAGCATCTTATGATAAATAACATACAAATGTTCTACTAACATTGCAAACACAACTTTGTACATTACACAGACTCAGCAAAGCCTCTTACTCAGGGGCATAACTATAGGGGATGCAGGGGATGTGGTTGCACCCGGGCCCAGGACCCTCGGGGGGCCCATAAGGCCTCTCTTTTCCATATAGCCAGTCCAGTACTATGAATAAAGCATTACAGTTGGGGGCCCTGTTACAGATTTTGCATTAGGGCCCAGGAGCTTCAAGTTACGCCTCTGCTCTTACTCCTCAGATAGAGCCAAGGAAATATTTTCTCTTTATCAACAACTTCAAGAGCTTAATATTTATGATCACTATTTAGCTTTAAGAAAACTGAAAATGACATATTACTGACATGGCAACAAACAGGAGCTACACTAGTGAAACACGCTAAATCTTGAGTAGCTAAGTTTCGTATACCTTTTATTCATAATGCCAAAACTTAACATTTGACCCTCAGGGTACCGTTGATGTACTAGCTAGTTTATTATAAATTCCTATATAATCTAATTGATGATAGTTCTTCGTCTCAACCCACGCACAGATATATCCTCTTTTTTTGAATAATTTAAATTTACCCACACCGTCTTCAGCTGAGTTGAATGTTTTGTCGCAACCATTTAACTCTGCCAAGGCTTTGGAAACTATCAAAACTCTCAAATCTAATAAAGCCCCTGGCCCTGATGACCTTCCAAATTAGTATTACAAGGCCCATAAATTCACTCTAGCCCCTTACCTATCTAGAGTATTTAACAAAATACTTGCCAAGGGATTTGTCCCACTGGAGATGCTAAAAGCACTCATTATCCCCCTACTTAAACATGGCAAGACCCCATATTACAGATCTAATTTTAGAACCAATTTCCTTTTAAATACATACAAAATGATATGCTATGATACTAGCAAAGAGGCTCTGAGAGGTTATGTCAAATTTAATTGCTACAGTTCAGGTAGGACTCATCAATGGATGCCAGACCATTGACAGTGCATGCCATTTCATTGATGTTCTCTGTGGTGTTGGCTTGGTAAATAACTTCCCTGCTTCTTATTCTGGACACAGAGAAAGCATTGGAAACTTCCCATTGTATTAATCATGTGGAAACCAACTGGAAACTTCTGTATAGATAGTACCTGACCCTCTACCATCTGGCCCAAATTTTATCACAATACTGTAATATTTGTTTGAAATGCCATAAATGAATCTGCTCATTGATACACATTCGGTGGTCATGCAAATTTCTTTAGCCACTATGTGGTCAGGTGCTTCAAGCACTATGCCAGATTTTTACATGCCAATCTCAGTTGAGGTCCAAGGATAGCCCTTTTATCATTAGGTATGGAAAGCTATACTTCCTCTGATCTCTTTATTACTTCTAATGTTTTAACCACAACCAGAACATCCATAGATAGAAAATGGAGATGCTCTGACATGCCTTCCTTAGCTGAAGTATTTTTGATAGTTCAGCATAACTGCTAAATGAAACATTTGATCGTTACTAGACTAGGTCAACTAGAAAAAAAATTAGATGTCATTAAGCAAAATGACTCCATTTCTCTGGCTACACAAGTTAATTTCTCCCAGTATTCAATAGACATTGGGTATTGAAAAAAGAAATACTAATACCAATAAACTTTTGATTCTATCAAATGTACCTTAGCCAAACATAACAATTCAGCCAACTTATCTTAATAATGCTCATTGCAGACCATTCTGACAGCCAATCAAAAAAATATGTCATATCCGGTTGGAGAAGGCCAAATACTCGGGTTATCTCATCGGAATAGGCGTTGTGAAGGCTCAAGATAAGAAAATTCAAACAATCCAAAAATGGCTCTGCTACCAAGAAACAAGTAAAAATCTTCTTGGGAATAACCAGTTATTACAGATGGTTTATTCCCAATTTTTCAGATATAGCAATCCCTTTTGACTGAGTTGACATAGGATAAAGATTTTGGAATAATCAAATGGAATCCAGAAACTAAAACTGTCTTTTAGACCCTGAAATTTGTACTTTGTTCTGAACCAGTGTTGATGACTCCAGACTTTAACCCCTTGAGGACTGCATTTTGCATTTTCAATTTTCTTGTTCAGCATTCAAAAATTTGGTAAGATTAGTGTTAGCACAATCTGACCACTTGGCAGTCCAAATTAGTGAGATAAGTGGAGTACTCTGAGAAACTAAGACACGTCACACTCAGTTTGTGTAATCAAGATAGTTCCTCTATATTCTATATCGCAGCAGACATTTATAGTAACAAATAAACAAGGGTGCATCTTGTTAGGCACAGTAAGTAATTGCAACATACATCACATACATATACATAAATGGTTTGGTTTCTTCTGCCTGACAAGCTGATCATGTAGTGTGACATCAGGTCCTTAGGCACATTATTTATCATGAATTACATATTGCTCAACAGTTGTCTTCATTAAATTTAGAAATAGCTTTGTTTCATAGTCAGTCAGAGGCTACTGTTATCACGAGTGCTATGACTATAGTTAGTACGTGCAAAGCGAAGTTGCCTGTATATCTGTAGGAGAAAATCTCCATGTAATCGGGTCGTCCTTTAAGCAATATCTTTACACAAGCTGAAAGACAAAATGAAGTTAGTATAGAGCAAATGATTCATTCTCTCACAAATCCTCCCTTTTGTGACCACTTCATCACTAC
This sequence comes from Eleutherodactylus coqui, assembly GCF_035609145.1. Taxonomy (NCBI): domain Eukaryota; kingdom Metazoa; phylum Chordata; class Amphibia; order Anura; family Eleutherodactylidae; genus Eleutherodactylus; species Eleutherodactylus coqui. The sequence continues at coordinate 137,005,012 of NC_089845.1, read as the reverse complement.
CGCTCTTATTCAATGCTTGATGCCGTGTGAAGCATGCTGGCCTGTCACTGGGACATCTAGGCCCTTTTGTCGTAGGTTTAGCCTTGATAGTAGGGATGCCTATGCCTTGTTTCTAACCTGGGCTCCTATTATAACCCTTGTAGAACGGAGTGTTGAAGTATGACAACTTTTATGGGGTTCCATCCTCATAGGCAGGATTACAGTATTGAGGAGGGTTGCTGTATCTTGGCTGAATAAGCTTTGCGAGCTTCTGTGTTCCTCTTGCTCCAGCCTTGCATATAAAAGGCACATAACACATAATAAGTCTTACTATAATGTAGGCTGCAACACAAACAGTAATATTTGAAAAATGCTTGAGAAAGGCGTCTGATGATGGCAAAACGCGTTGCATATTACCTTGTTTATTCCAATAGGGGTTAATATTGCCTTTTATTATACTCTCATATTTAAATAAAAAAAGTTTTTTTGCAAAAACCTACCCCCATCTGGATTTAGAGGTTGATCCATTGAAGTGCAGGAAAAAGGGTTTTTTCTCTTTTTTATATTGCGATTCTTACCCGTTTTTTTGCCAAAAAACTGGGGTATCCCTAAACCTGCAGCTCTCCAAGAACTTGGATAAGTGGAAGAAACCCCTAAAGTTACCATTTCAAAGCCCACCAGGATTTGAGGTGCAGGCGGGGTATTTGCAGAAGTATTCCGCCTGGCACCAGGTAAGTGGAAAATTATTTTTTTAATTATTCTTATGACGTATGAGGCCCTCTCTCTGACTTTTTGAATATTTGAAAAATAGCCTTTATAATGCCCATAACCAAACCTATAGACTTTAAACCAATTTACGGGAATGAACATGGAAAAGGTGAATTAGTTAATCATGTCTCTGTTACCTACTCCCTACTGCACTGTTTAACACAGGTTTTGTGGTGGAAATGCAAGAACAGAAACTTGCCAATAGATGGTGATGGTAATCAGATGATGACATGAAGGGATGATTATAATTGAGCAGATGTATGATGGTGATGATTATCAGAAAATAGCAAACAATACCTGACCCTAAGGGTGCGGGCAGACGAGCGCATAAACGGCGCGTTTTTGCGACCAAACGTATATACGTGACCATCTGAGGCAATGGTTTCGAATGTATTCGTTCACATGGGCGATTTTACGGCGCGTAAAAACGGCAATTCGAAAAAAAACGGAACATATGCGACCGAAATACGCGCCAACGCATATTCGATCGCCGAAAAGACCGTTTGCAAAGTAGGAACAAACGAAAATACGCTTTCTAGCTCTGGTCGTGATCGGTGAAAAACGATCGCTCGGGCGATTATACGTTGCGCTCGTGCGAACGTAAATACGCCTACGCTCGTCTGCCCGCACCCTAACTCTGGCTTTCTCTAAATCTGTTGGTTGAACTGAATGGATACAAGTAATTTTTCAGCCTAATATACTATGTTATTATTTCCCCCAAATCTACAGTATTTCTGATGCTGACCCTAACACCAGACACCACTGTCCCTGAGTATCCCTGAAGATATCTCTAATGGAAACCTTATCTGAAACACTGACCCTGACAAACAATTAGAAGGTATTAAGACCCAGAGATCCTAAAACCAAACTGAAGAAAGCTGAACTAAAAGACAAGGTAAAGAAAGCAACAAGCAATGAAAATAAAATAGCAAACTGCAAGGCTAAGAAGCAAGGACTGAACTAGAGACAATCACAAAAACATAATTACACTGACAAGAAACAGTTAGACTAGTTAAAACTTACTATTACTATATAATTCATACTATACAGTATATATATAAGCAGCCACAGATTGTAGAAGCCAGAAACTCTTCTCCAAAAGAGCTCGAGCTGTAGCTGTGTTGTCAACTGACCAACTCTAATGGAACACAAGTGAGCGCCTAAGCTCTAGATAGTGAAGGCCCTAGAACACTTTCCCCTTTTGCCCTTTCATATAATCCAGCCTTATATATTTATACTACACATTGATTAATAAGGATTGTGGGGTGGGTTAAATTGTTTTGCAAATAATGATTTTGTGCTAATAGCTTTGAAGATACGAGACATTGTAGACATATATTTATTTTTGTAAATAATGTGAAAAATCCTAATTTTAAATTCAGCATGATTCAATGTCTTACAAAATAACACAAAAAGTCCAAGCAAGTGAACATTTTTTTCTACGGAAAGTCTTTTAAATGACACCGAATGATTCAATGAGTGAGCACCACTCCAGTCGCACTTTTTATAACCTTGGTTCCAGACACATAGTTTTTACTATGTCAGTTGCTGAAAGGATTTGTGAACAATGCAATCTATTGATTTTCAGTTTACATAACGATGGCTTGGAGTCTTGCCTTTATTTTGTAATTTTCCTTTCTAGAAGATGATGCGGAGGAAAAATCTAAAGACGAGAAATGGATTCATCAATTGTCACTGGTATTTTAATGCTTGCATTCTTTATTGAGAAAAATTGCGCAATTTAAAGATTTCTCTTCATGTTTCATAGATATTGGATTTGTGAACTATGTTTATATTTTAACTTGTATATATCTATATAATTATTGTATTGTTGTCCTTAAATGGTTTTGAAAGCATACAATATAATGGTTAATACATTAGTACCATATACTGAAAACTATACTAAAATGTCTTAATTTAGGGGATGTATTAGCTCAATTAGTTTTATTTTATTTCTGATTATAACTTTTCATATTTTTTTACATGGGGCAGCCATCTATTCTGAACTGCTGAAATATCAGTGCCATAAATTTGATTTACATCAGGCACCCAGAAGCAAGAAAGCTCACTCAGAAAATGACCCGTATATGAGAGAGAGTTGTGGGCATGACCTGACTTGCTGTGAGAGGGAGGAAGGAGGAAGAGCTGAGCTATCTCTATTATCTAGTGTCAATAGTGTGATCATGTTTTATTTGCCTCTAGCTTTTTAATAGGATGTTCAATGTAATCCTTAACTTTGTTAATAATGAGAAGACTGTTGGCCACTAGTGTACACAGGATAAGCTGAAAAATGATCTCAACGAAACAAGGAAGAATTCATCAAAGTGAAGGCTCAGTGACCAGTGCAACTGTAAATTTTATCCTTTATTAACCCCTTAGTGACAGCCCCATTGACTTTTTACGTCCTCACTAAGTGGGCTTTAATCCTAGAGGACGTAAAAACATGTGTCCTCTTAGGATTAAAGCCCTCTTGACAGCTCCATGCTGTGAGTCCCTGCAGGTAGCCGACAGCATGGAGCTGTCATCCTGGGCAGCCGGCAGACCCCCCCGGCAATGCAATCGGTGCTATCCAATGGATAGCGCCGATCGCATTAAAGTGCAAAAAAAAAGTAAATAAAGTTAAAGATTCAGCTGCCCAGATGGATCGGATCCATCAGGGCAGCTGAAAGTACTCACCTGCCTTCCCTGATGTCTGCCGCAGTGAAAGGGTCCTCCGGGACCTGGAGCAGCTCTTCTGCGCATGAGTGCCAGACGTATGACGTCACGCGCATGCGCAGAAGGCCGGAAGCCCCAGCAAATTCAAAATCTCCTGGCTCCCAGCTCCTTGCCTGAATAGTCTATGCTGGTCTTTGAAAAATCACTCACAACTATGGTCTCTTGCTGGTTTTAGTCTACGAAGAGCCTGTAGCAGTGAGTGTTTGCTCAAAGACCACTTGCACATATGCATGTACGTTCAATGCACTCGGCAAAAAATGAACGTGCATTGGGGAGGGGTCAAAATTTAAAATATAGGCCTGCCAAAGAACCTCATGCCCTCTAATTAGTCCGCAAGCAACATTTTGGCCCGTATAAATGTTCCCAACAATGCGTTCGGTGATTATAAAATTGAAAAAGTGAAAAACAATCACTCTACGTAAAAGTCCACAAACCATCTTTGTATGCTTTAGCAACTACTGAGCGACTATTTCAAGGATAGTTGCCCCATGTAAAGCCACCCTTAGTATTTACTAGCCTAAGCCTAGTGAGTGATCAGTACTACCACCCCAGAGTGAGATACCACTGCTGCCTCCCTTATAGCCAACCAGCCTGCTCAGAGACTGTCAATTTCCAGTTGTGGTTGATCGTCCAGTTTCTGCAGCCATTAAGGTTTACATTGCAAGTTACCAGGTCTCAGCTTCTTCTTTCTGCAATGCCCTGAGTCCACAAGAAGTAATTACACACCTGTTTCTAACAGCTGATTCAACCCAAAGACCAGACCTTATCATTGTAGCTATCCTAAGGTAATGGTAAATTCTTCCAGGCTTCTGGTTTTGTATATTTGTTTCAAGTGTTCTAATAGGGTTTAGTAGACCTTTAAGTAGCATCTATTGTATTAAATTGAATGATACCAATGAAATAAGTTACATTTCTCAAATATTTTAGAGCTGAAGATTTTATGCAGCTCCATAATTCCAGATCTGTTCTTCCCCTATTTCTTTTTCTCTCTTTTGCATGAGAAATGATGAAAATGTCACTAAATCCATTTTTGTGACTACTAAGGCGCACTGATTTGAATGTCACGGTAAAGGTGCTGTGTAAGTATTCATACAGACGCTGAAGCATGATAACCCTTTTTTAAGTACATACACTTGGAGGTTACAGTGTGGTTTATCAGCAGAACTTTCATATTGACACATGTAAGGTAAGCAGGATGTGCATCCAGACCACGTGTCCCTGAAGGACTCTGCTCGAGTTAAGAGGAATTAATGAGATGTGTGACCTTGAATATTTTAAGAGTAGAATCAGATTAGGTTAGATGAGTAATGCAATTTACTAAATCTAAGACAGTGCAGTTATATCAATGTGAATTTATTTATCGGAAAATGTATCATTATAAACTTATAATGAACCAACTAATTTTCTTTTCCCGTCCAATTGTGTGTTCCAAGTCACCTGATTTGGAAACTAGAGAGTGGGCATTCACACATTTTCCAGACATGTTAGCATCTTAGCACCCCGGAACATATATGTGCATCCTAGGTGCACAGGGTTTGCATGGAGCGGGCTTTGGAGCCAAGCCCACTAGACACACAGATGTTGTTGGCTGTCAACTGACTCCCAGTTACAACAGTTGTGATCATCGCTCACTGACAGTACCATGTAAATGCCTCGATCAGAGATTGGACATTCTGAATGCCCACCCATGATGAGATTGCGAGGTGCCATCTGAGTTTCATGGCAGTCAGGAGACTTCTGAAGGCCCCCAAGACTTTTCTGTATTTCTGCCTGTTAAGGTATGCCTGTGGCAGGTCATAATAGAATGCCATCAAAATATCATATACTACAATACTGAAGCACTGCAGTACTGTATATGGTATAGGCGATCAAAGCTCAAGTCCCCTACGGGGTCTAAAAAAAAGGGAAAAATATGTGAAATGTTTTTTTTTAATGAAAAGTAAAGGATACTAAAAGTTTAAAACCCTCCTTTTCTCACATTTATAATAAAAATATCAAAACAAATTTGTATTGCCACCAAAACCAAAAGCATATTTGTATTGTCACATCTGTAAAAATCCAGTCTATCAAAATAACATTGCGTCATCAGCCAAAAAATGCAAAATGTTAGAATTGTGTATTCTGCAGTGGTACCAATAGAAACCACAGGTCGTCCCTCATACAACCCCATGGACAAAAAAATAATCAAGTTATGGCGGTCTGAAGCTGGCGGCAGAAAATATTTTTTAAAGATAATAATTATTTTAAAAGTAGTACATCAAAAATCCCAAACAAAATAAATCATTGTAATTGAATCTACTGATAGGTATGTGATTTTTACCCCAGTGTGCACATTGTAAAAACAAGATCGGCCCGAAGATGGCGCAATTGCCTTTTTTTCCCATTTTACTCCACTTAAAAATTTTTAAAAGTTTTTTAGCACATCATATGGTAGATTAGATAGTACCATTATAAAAATACAACTCATCCCGCAAAATAACAAGCCCCTAGACAACTATGTAGGTGGAAAAAGAAACAAGTTATGATTACAAGTTGTGAGGCAGAAGCAAAAATTAAGAAAAAATGGCTGCAAAATGAGCTCCTGCTAGAGATGAGCGAGCATACTCGTCCGAGCTTGATACTCGTTCGAGTATTAGGGTGTTCGAGATGCTCGTTACTCGAGACGAGTACCACGCGATGTTCGAGTCACTTTCATTTTCTTCCCTGAGAAATTTGCGCGCTTTTCTGGCCAATTGAAAGACAGGGAAGGCATTACAACTTCCTCCTGCGACGTTCAAGCCCTATACCACCCCCCTGCAGTGAGTGGCTGGCGAGATTAGGTGTCACCCGAGTATTAAAATCTGCCCGCCCGCGGCTTGCCACAGATGCATTCTGACATAGTTCAGAAAGTGCTGTTGATGCCGGAGCTGCTATAGGGAGAGCGTTAGGTGTTATTTTAGGCTTCGAGAACCCCAACGGTCCTTCTTAGCCCATAGAAATCGCAGATCGCACCTATGTGCGATCTGCAATTCCTGTTCTCTTCTCTATATGCGCTCAATGGGGCCGGCGGCAGCAGCGCCGACCCCTTTGAGAACATATAGAAGACAAATCATTCTTCTCTGCCACAGCTGTAACAGCTGTGGCAGAGAAGAACGATGTTAGCCCATTGAATTCAATGGAGCCGGCAATACAGCAGGTTCCACTGAAAGCAATGGGCTGACGGCGATTGCGGGATGAATTGTCGGGAAGGGCTTAAATATATAAGCCCTTCCCTGCAATTCATCCAGAAATGTGTTACAATAAAAATATATACCTTATATACCGGCGTATAAGGCGACGGGGCGTATAAGACGACCCCCCAACTGTCACCTTATACGCCGGGAATACAGCGGAGCAAAGAATAAAATTCATTACTCACTTCCCCTGGCGTTCTGCGGTGCTGCTGCAGGCTGTCGCTCCCTCCTGGTCCCTGGCAGAGCATTGCTTTCTGGACGCAGGGCTTGAAATCCCCGCCTCCAGAAAACACACGTGCCTTCAGCCAATCACAGCCATTCAATGACATAATTGAATGGGTTGACTTGGGTGGCTGCTTAATCAGTCTGCACATGAACATTTTTGCTCCTCTATATAGCTATCTGGCTTGCTGCTGCTACCAGGTTAAACGGCGATTGAGCTTTTCCTATAGTACATATCCTGTATCTGGCTTCTTTTTCTGTAAGTTAGGTGTATAAAGAGGGTTCAGCTCCTGAGTTTGCTCCATACTCTGCATTTTCATTGACAGCTATGTATGTGCTAATTACACAGGGTATGTGCAGTTATGACATTTATAGGCGTATGTGTGTCACAAAAGGGTTAATGAAGTGTAGAACACATATACGTACCAATACTTCATAAGATTTCTTGGCATTGGTGGGGGTCCCAGCTGTTGCATCGACCATAGTTATACTCAATCACGTGGTTAGGGGTTTATTTCAGCTTTGGTACAACCCCTCTAAAGAAGCTCCAAAAGTGGATTTTCGGGGAAATGATTGGAATTTATTCTGAATCCACGGTACCTAAATAATAATAATGTATGACATTGTAAGGTCCCACACACTAAGTAAAGCAAATGAAGAACTGAGCATAAATAACTAGAATTATGACAAAACCTTACATTTCTGGTAAGAACTGAGTGACAAATGACCCGTGGAATAGCGAACATCACTAGAATAATGACTAAAGAATATAAACAGATAATGAGAATCAATTGTTTGCTTGTCAGAATATGATTAACCTGTGTAAATAACAATGTTGTAAATTGTAGATACACAAAGGGCGAGCTCTGAGCTGTGTCTGTGCCAAAGCGCGCCCGTGTCATCCCTCTGCGTCTTCAGCAGCAATTCGAAATAAATCACAAGCACTTGATTCCTGAACTACATTTCATTTTCTTTATGTATTATTTGCACACAGTAAACCCATTGACCCCTGATCCGTGATGACCGCGTTAATATTTTATTTATGGTCTAGAGCCAGACAGGGCCTAGCAAGTATTACGCTTTGTTTATTGGGATGGATATACCGACCAGCAGGTGGTTTGATTGAGTCTATATGAAGGCGATAGGTGAGCTAGCACCGTGGTAATGACATCGCTCTTCCAGCAAGGTTTACGAAGATGCACGCATCGCTGGGTGTCATAAAGAATTTATACCAAGGTGTTAGAAAAGACTTGAGAATTCCATTAAAACTAAACAACTCTAATCATCCACAATAACATTACATTCATTATTAATATGTCTAATCAGTAGTCTGAAATTGCTCACATCAAATATTTATTAGTTGGCCAGCTGATAGTGGGAATCTCAGGATTCGACATGACTGGTTTCACATGCGGCGTTTCGTTGTGGTTTTCGTTCGTGTATTTGCGGCATGTTTTTTTTTAGGTCAGAACGCTGTGGATAGATGTTACTTTGCGGGGAGTTTCCCACAGATCAAAAATACTGCAGAATTTCCACAGTGCAATCTGCAGCATTTCCAGTACAACCCATGTAGATGAGATTTTTAAAAATCTGGCGCGGAACAATTCTGCACAAAATCTGCACCAAAGTTGACAGCAATGCCTGTATTTATGCTGTAGATTTTCAGTACAGATTCCAACTCTTCGAATGAGGAGGGGAAATATGCACTGAAATCCAATTGATTTTGGTGCAGATTTTCTGCTGCAGTAGATTTACAGCATTTTTGAGCCGTGGAAAAAGTGTTGGGCGAACCAAAGCAATCTACTAAAAGTTTGGTTCAGCGCAAAACCCAAATCGAGCTGTTAGCAAAGTTCAGTGTTTTATTGGTTCAGTTCACTCAACACTAATTCTGAACACTGGTGTACAAATCACTGACTAAAAGCCATAAAAAGTGCTATACTTGGCTTTTATGACAGTATTATACACTAGTTGGGGGAATTTGGGTGAACTTTCAATTTGTTTCCGACTAATTCAGACTGAACTGAACTTTTTACAAGAGTTTGACAAACTGGCCAAACCGAACTTTTCAAAAGTTCATTCATCACTATGTGGGAACATACCGTAAAGTCTTTAGTGAATTATAGAAAACTCTATATTGCTTTCATTGATTTTTGTTTTTATGATATTTTGGGGGTTAATGGTATTTTTTTTTTTTGTTTTTTTTTATTCTTTTTTACATCGCAGCCGTGCTTTGATTATGTTGATTTTTTTCTGCCATTTTTTTGCTATCATTTTTTTAGGACCTCAAGAAATGCCAGAAATAGCATGTTAAAAATGTTACAAAATAAAAATACTTGTAAAAAAACGCCATGAAAAATGCTTTAATTTCAGAACAGGAAAAACACTGTTTGAGGTGTCCATCACAAACATTGTTTTTGTAGCTATTTTTTGGCTATTAAAAAGTACCACAAATTTCATGCATTAACTTTACAAGGTTGGGTAACCCCTTTGAACATGCGATCCTATGATTGCTCAGATAGTACACTGCAATAGTTTCAAATAATACACGGCAATACTTCTGTTTTGCAGTCTATTGGCTCTATTCTTTTAGAGTGACAACCTATTGGGCTTTGGAGTTCATATTGCTGCCATGACTGTTACCTATTAACCCTCTATTACTATACCCCTTCATATATTATAAAAGTCAGGTGAAGTTAAGACCAAAACCATCCTAAGGAGTTGGTCTTTTTTGGCAAGATATCTGAATAGATTATGACTAGTCAATTTGCATTATCATAGAAACCTATATGATGTCTAGAGGCTGTGCTACAGTCATTCATAACTTTTCCATGGGGCAATGTTAAACTGTCATTTATGATTTGACTAGTCTGTGTTACTGAAGATGTAAAAATTCTGGAACTAAGCACGGGGTTAAACTGGCGGATAGATAACCATGATATCTGTGGTCAAATGTAGGTGACTGAGATGGATGAATATGTGGAACTGTGATTTTGGCTACAAGGTTTCGCCTCAATTGCCAAACCGGACCAGTCACTCAAGTTGAGCACCCACCCTGAAAAGGGTAACCCCACTACGGAAGTGAAGCCAAAAACCAATCTGAGATGTACAAGTGAAATGCAAAACCTCCTAGTACTGAATGCTAAACTTCTAAGAATTGATCTGCTGAGAATAGAATCACTGCACACAGGTCCATTAAACACAAAGCTACAGTACACTGGCCAGAACACAGGAAGCATAACCAGCATCCTCTACAAAGAGGTGTCGATTTAAATATCTTCATTGAGAAACAGCCTAGTCAAGCTATCAGCACTTGAACCAAAGAGAAATGTTACTCTCCCTGTGTCCAGCACAAAATGACACTGGACATCTGCCGTTCAGCACATCCCATGATCCATGGATGACATTGTGAGATTACCCTGGACCAGTGGTTGAAACGTGGAAGACATGGCAATGTTGGCACCGTGATATAAGCTATTTGTAACTCTTAAGGCCTTAGTCAGACGGGCATTTTTTCACGCGATTTGCGCATGCGCATGCGTCCGGCGATTTTTTAAAACCATTGCTTTGCAATGGTATCGGACACATGAGCGCTCTTTATGCGCCCGTCCGATAAATTATAGAACAGAAATCGCAGATCGCACCTATCTGCGATCTGCGATTCCTGTTCTCTTCACTATATGCGCTCAATGGGGCCGGCGGCAGCAGCGCCGACCCCATTGAGAACATATAGAAGACAAATCATTCTTCTCTGCCACAGCTGTAACAGCTGTGGCAGAGAAGAACGATGTTTGCCCATTGATTTCAATGGAGCCGGCAATACAGCCGACTCCATTGAAAGCAATGGGCTGCCGGCGTGCGCGGGATGAATTGTCGGGAAGGGCTTAAATATATAAGCCCTTCCCTGCAATTCATCCAGAAAAGTGTTAAAATAAAAAAAAAATACATACTCACCTGCTCCTGGCAGCCGGAGTTCCGCGCAGCCGGCCTGCAGTGGGTGTGAAGGGGGTGTGAGTCAGACCTGCCCCCTGATTGGCTCAGCGCTGTATTGCCGGCTCCATTGAATGCAATGCGCTGGACAGCTCCAGTCCGTTTCTAATGAAACGCGGCTAGGAGCAGATTTTCGGGCGATTTTCGGGCATCGGTCACGCGACTTGCGAATGCACATCGGTCATGCGATCCGCAAATCGCGCGAAAAACCGCCCGTCTGACTAAGGCCTTAGGTTGTAATATTGCTATGCGTCTTCATTGTATCTTCATTGATGACAAACGCCCATTCCTTCAACATGTCAGCCTTGCTGTTCTACATTTTCACACTTCTTAACTTCTGTTACAAGACAGACATGCACAATAATCAGACATTCCCCAAATAATGAGCCTGTCTACATTCCTAAGGATTTTATTTTTCCCTTTATATCTTATTTAATCACTTGTATTACTTTTTATGTAAACTTGTAACAATTATATGATGTTAGAATCCTAATTTCGCCAAAAGCACGCTATATAGATGTTGTAATTAAGGCCTGAAACATTGAAGAACAAACATAGATTTGTAGAGACAGTTTAATACACCCAATAATAATTTACTGATAATATGAAGGCACTCACAGCAAACAATGAAGAGGAAAGTGACATTGCATGAATTTAAATAAATTGAAATACCATACATTTCATTTCAAGGTTGACTGATCCAACGACCGGATTGCGAGGTGAGATAGATACATGCACAAATTATCAATAATTCTGTTTTCTTTCTATTTGTGCAAATGATTTTGATGACTATCAAAGCCCATTCTAATAAAAGCCGCATGTTATACTTATTTCTTAAGGAACGTAGGTAGATTGTCATCTGCTCGTAGGAGCCTTATAATATGGAGCGGGAGTACTGTTCATCGGAACAATACGTGTCATGGCGGAAAATGTTTTATTTAATTATTTGATATGTTATTTGATTGCCTTTCTTATCAAAGACTTGTTGCAAGTTAATAAAGATGTTATGCATAACCTTTATCTTCAGTCCAGCATACAATTCAATAAACTCCACCGTTCTGCGGGTTTGACCTTCACGCTTACACAGAATATTCAATGATGATTATGACTTTGCGTGTTTCTCAATTCTTTCATATACAATGAGTTGCTGGTATGGAATCATAAATTTTAGCCCAGATCATTAAGATTTATAAAATATTAGTTATAATTTAAAGGGGTTGTCCTGGACTTCAGGCATTTTTTTCTATGGATGACCTATTGTTATGATAGATCATTAATTAATAGATGTGACAAAGGAGTAAAGCCGGCTCCATAAAAAAAAACACTACTTTTATGCCAAAAAAATCCATAAAAGTACAAATGGTAGATACCATGTAGACAAGGTGTTATATGACACCCACCAATTGTACATTTTTGGAATAAAAGAAGAAGAAAAGAAGTGTTTTTAAGGAGCCGGCTTTCACCTTTTATTGTTGCTATTAAGCCATTTGACTGACAGTCAGCCTGAGCACTTGAGAACCTTCAAGCTAAACTGGGGTAAATGCTATTTACTGACCAGATGAAGACAACATTGTGTTGTGTATTTTGGAAATCATTAATAGATAATCGTATGGGATCTGCTGTTTGGGAGCCCCGCCGATCACCTGATTCCTGGCACCACTGTCAGTATGGACAGTGCAGGAAGCTGATTGAGCCATCTATACTGCAGTGTCCCAAGTTAGTACCGTAGTACAGGCACAGCTCCCAATAAATTCAATAGGAGCATGTCTGTGCAGATGGCTGGACATCAGGTGTGAACAGGCATGTTCAGTGTTAATGGTGTTCTGGGTTGCATGCTAGCCCTAGTGTGTTGGAACTGTGTCCTGTTCTGCTGGATTGTGAATCATCTCTGGGCTGGTGAGGCCTGTAGGTTCTAGTGCGGGGCTGCCCCTTATCGCCCTGCTTGCAGGCAGGTTCTGGTAGATGTTGTATCGTTAGAGTAGGGACCAGCAAGACAACGAGGACCTTTGAAATTTAGGCTTTCGGGCTTAAGTGACTTGGCCAATCCATGAGCTAGTACCTTGTACATTTATAGCAATTCCATCTGTTACGTGTGCAGGTATGCGAGGTGAGTGTTTTGGTCATTCGTCAGTCCTTGCATTATATCTTTCCATAAAGTCCAGTTCCCAATATGAAGTTCACTGTCCCTTTGGTGTTCCAGCCAATGCGTCCTGTTTTAATGAGATACTAGTCCTGTGTCCATGCTGCGGCGAGGTGCGCCCAGCTGACGTAACATTCTGGTCCTCTGAAAATCTCATTCTTTGCTCTTCTCTTGTTTGCACTTCACACTACCATCTTTCACATGCATCCCCCTTACTCTGGAACTAGCTACTCATAATGATCAGTCTTTTCCTTATCTTCTAAACCTTCAAAAGTAACCTGTAAACTTAAGTTTTTAGACAAGCCTACAATCTACAGTAACCCTGCTACCATCACACTACCATATGAGCTTCTACCCTTACCTATTGTCTCTTCCTCCTTGCCTTGTGGATTCTAAGCCCTTTTGTGCAGAAACCTCTCTTCATCTTTGCCAGTCTGTCACAAATTTGTCAAGTTTATTGTTCTTGCTTTTATTCATATGTGCAGCACCAAGGAATTATTGATGTTTTATAAATAAATAATAACTAGCTTCTATACCCTGTGCTGCCTGGGTAGCCTTGCCGCCCTTGATGCACTGTCTGTATCTTTCTCCTTTTGAATTTGGGCCTGATGTTGTTCTGAGGACTCTGCGGACTTTGATGCAATATCTCTTTCCTGCAATACTTGAAGGCCCCATACTGCTCTATGAATTGTGATCAATCTATGCTCTTCCCCTCTCTTTTTAAATTTGAGCTTCATACTGTTCTGGGTCTTTGCAGCTCTTGATGTCTTGGATCTTTTCTGCTCATTCTTAAGCCATTGGTTACATTCTTCACTTGTTTCTCTTGGAGTAATTTTGCATTATTTGCTTTTGGGTGGAATTGTCCGATGGGTTTCCATTTTTTCTCAGAGGCATTCCAGATCCACAACATCTCTAAATTATTCACCAATCATGATTTCTTAAGCAGCTCTATTAAAATTAAAGCTGTGCTGTAATTGGTTGCTTTGAGTACCAAAAAGTTTAAACCATCCAGTATTTTAAATTGGATTATGAAGAGTTAGCATACCAAGTTGGATTGAGAAGATCTATCAAAGTATGTAAGAGCCTATGAAGAACAAAGAAACACACACATATATCTCAAAAAGGATTTCTGTTTTCCATTGTCTGTTTCTTATGCACAGCCAAACGATTGGACCAATATGCACCAAAACTGCCATCTAGGTAAATCAGACTCTTCAGAAGTTTTAGCTCTCTAGTACCTACCATTCACAACATATTCATAAAAATATGGAATACAAAAACTACTGCAAGTATGCATCACAGCCAACAGCAAGCTAGTGGAGCTCTCCAGCAGACTGCAGCACGAGTGCAGTCTCGGTGAGACAGATGAGCAGCAAAGTCTCCACAGCAGACCCAAGCCCATCTCCAGGCTGACCAGGTGCGATATCCTAATCAACGTACTATTACCTGGGCTGATATGCATAATTCTGCTTTCCATAACAATTCAAATGGTCAATTTTGGTTGCTTCTGAATGGCCAAATGGAGAAACTATGGCAACACTGTTACACAAAATAGACTCGTGGGAAGACGGGTAATTCTACTGCTATATAGATAAAAATAATAATAATGATGTAGTAGGTATAGTTAATTATATCTAACACATTTCTCTCAATTAAATGAAACAAGAAAGTGTCTGTGTGAAACAAGTATACACCTACAACAAAAAAGTTCCCAAGAAAAAGATGATTATTGCCTTGCTGATTAACACCGTGTAGCACATAACAAAGCAACCCTTGTGATGGTTTACTGAACAGAAAAATGATAGAGCAGCAGAAGTTGGTCCCTTGGCCCAATCGGTCATGTTCTAATCATGTCAGTTTGAATGAGACTGTGTAATTCCTTGAAGAGTTTGAAGCAACTTTGTAATCTTGATTAAAATTTTCCTACAGTCTTTTCTTTGTTCTATATATCTCCTTTGCTACAAATTTAAACAAACCCTGTGTAGTCTCACCCTAGAGCAATATCTGATGGGGCAGATTTACTTAAAGTAGTCTATATGGATCCCCAGGGGACGACTTGCTGGGGGTCCATGTCAGCAAAAAATAAAAATTTGTGGGTGCACGAGATGTAAATGGGGATCCACATGAGCGGACTCCATTTAGGCAGGTCATCATCAACATTTAGGCGTTCTGAAAAATGACATAATCCGCCTCCCACAGATTGTGTACATAATACTTATAATAGACATAGAAGTTACTTACCTCTTTGAGATTTCATAAAATTGTTTATGTAGAGTTCACGCAAAACTTCCTGCGTCCTGGCGATGGACACAACAGACCCGCGCAGTAGATATTTACCTATAAAGTTTCTACTGCGTATCGTTTTCACGTGATCCGCCAGAACCGAAGAAGTTTTGCATGAACTATACCTATCTGCTTTGTGGTGTGCTATGTTCATGTACAATTTTTACAAGTTTTCATACCGGCAGCAACGCATCGCGCCGTACCTGTGGCTTTTCCTGCATTATGGACTATCGCAAGAAAGTTTCCGATAACTTTTCCATCTTTATACCTCGTGAAAAGGGGTTTTAGCGCGGTCACCAATCTGCTTACGAAAAAATTAATCGATCACAAATCACTGGACGTCGAGATTTGAGAATAAACCTCACTACTGTGAAACTAAATATTGAACAATTGCTCTCGGAGCATCCGGCTCGTCCCTCCCATTAGCAGCATTATTTGTGTACTAACTTTATGTAAGAATTTTACTAGGTTCTGATTTGTTTTGTCCTAAATCCAAATACTTACTTGCATTTTGTGTCTTTTCAATTAAGATCTGAATAAAAATTGTACAGGTTTTTCATGTTTTCAACTCTCTACAAAAAACCTATCTAAGTGAGCAGCACTGTGTCAGCTGTGAAAAACCCATTTGAAAATACAATATTAGGCCAGCTACACGTGGGTGAATTTGCTTTGCGGAATCCGCAGCAAATACCGCCCATAACATGCTATTGAAAAATGCTTATTTCTGCACATGAGCGGAAATCAATTGCGATTTTCCGCTCGTGGAGGAAAAATCGCAGCATGCTCTATTTTTACGCAGATTCCACATGAACAGCTTCCATTGAGGTAATTGAAGACGTCCAACTTGAAACCCTTCCGCAATTAACATTGCAGATTCCGCGTCATCGCTAGACAATAATGCTTGAAAAGCAAAGTTTACAAAAAAAAATCTGCACTGCGCATGTCCAATGATGAGCCATGTGGACCATTCGCAGTGCAGAAAAGAAAAAGAAATGACAGGTAAGCGCGGATGGCTGGGCACCGGGTCGGATTTCATTGAGGGCTCTCGCATGTGGAATCCGGCCTAAGGTAGGCAGCCGAAAACAAAAAAAACAGCAAGTGGTCTACGGGGCAAAAAAGTTTGGGAACCTCTGACTTATACTAATACTTACACAATGTAAACGTAGACTAGAGAGTCCTAAAATGCACCAGATTTCTCACATTGACGCATGCTGGAATGGCACATCTTTAGAATGTTTAGTCTAGCTTTCTACAATCTACAGACAGGATAAATCTTAAGCACACTGTGCAGTGCTTTACGGTTATTTCTGAAGAAGGGGCTGTATCTCCGAAATGCATTAATATTGACTGAAAGAGCCGGAGCTGCAGGGCGCGGGTGAGTACGCTCTGCTCTCTGCAGGCGCTCGGGTTGGGTCCCGCTACGAGAATTCTCGCAGCCGGATCCGACCCGGTCGTCTGCAGGCGGCCTTAGTCCACTCCTCATGGAAAATGGCCCCCCAGTTCACTTACATTCTGGGGGTTGCTTGCTGCAACCACCTTCTTGTAATTAAACAAAAGATTTTCTATGGGGTTCAAGTCAGGCGACTGTGACGGCCAATCTAGAATCTTCCCGACCTTGTTGGACTTTGAAGTATGATTAGAATCATAAGCCTCTTGGAAGTTCCAATGACACCCAAGCTTCAGCTTCCTCTCAGAAGGCATGCGGTTTTCTCCTAGGATTTTCTGAAACCATCTTGCCCTCCACACACTGCAGGTTGCCAGAGCCTGGGGAAGCAGAGAAGCCCCAGAGCCTCACCGACTTACCATTATGCTTCACTGTAGGCAGGCTTTTTTTTCAGCATAGGCTTCATTCTTACTACTCTGGACATTCCACTGATGCATAGGCTTGAAAAGTTGCAGTTTTGTTTCATCACTCCACAGAAGAGCAGTGTAGCCAGCGTTCCTTTTACTTTGAACTTGTGAATTATGCTTCCTACTGTATCTCTAGGAACATTCAGTACTTTTTTGGATCCTTTTCCTTGTTTGTGCAAGGCAACAATCTCTTCTCAACTTTTTGAAGCACGCTCTTGACTCATACCGGCATATGTGACCCGTATATTAAGTGCGTATTTCTTACACTCATTATATGCAGTATATAGCAAATACACATGTAACATGCATATTTGCTGTATAAGTAGGCTATATTGGTATTACACACGTAATATATGCACCAAAATAGGACATGCTGTGTTTTTTTTTTTTTTTTACATGCATGTGAAAAAAATGCTGGTGCGAGTGGCCTAATAGAAATCAATGGGCTTCTAGCACCACATATTATGGTTGTGAAAGATACGCACATAATACGTGGCCTTATACAACTGTGTGAATAAACCCTTAGCCATATTTAACGTCAATTAAACGTCACAGACAACAATGCACCTGCCATTTCAGGTATTTGATGTGTTTTATGTCAAACTCACCTGATGCGGGGGGGCGGAGCCTGGCCGCTGAGGTGAATGGCCGTGTGAGAGTGTAGCTCCCGCGGCAGGACTCCGTTACAGGACCTTCAATAGCTTCCAGCAGCACAGAAATGAGGAGAGTCGGCAGGGAGAAGGGACCGGAGCCTTCAGGGACACCGCGGGTGAGCAGAGGACAGTCCGACATGCAGCGCTACCTGAAGGAGAAACCTTCCCGCTCTCCGCTGTTCCCTGTAAAGATGGCGCCGGCCCAGCTATCGGCTGCAGCTCACAGTAAGGAGGGGGAGGAGGGGGCTGCCTCGGACAGCGAGGATGATGAAGCCGTGTCTAAAGGCTTCATGAAGGACCTTATAATGAAAGCCCTGAGCCCTGTCATGCTAGAGCTGGTGGAAATTAAAGAAGACATTAAGCTTCTGGGCAGACGAGTAGAAGACCTGGAGACTTCCTCCTCCGCCATTATCACACATGCCACGGAGGTAGAGCGCACCCTGCGTGAGCATCACAACCATATCAATAAAGCACTCCTGATGCAGGAAGATCTGGAGAATCGTAACAGACGATCTAATGTACGCATCAGGGGGCTTCCGGAGTCATGGGCTGCAGACTCCCTCCAAAAGGTAACCAAAGAGATTTTTTCACTTCTTCTAGGGGCGGAGAGAGCAGCCCCCATCTTGATTGAAAGGGTACATAGAGCCCTCAAACCCCCCCCAGCAAATTCAGAGCCCCCACGGGATGTTATTTGCAAAGTGCTTGCATTCCAGGACGCTTTCGCTGTCCTAAGGGCAGCCAGAAACTATAAGGACTTAAAATATGCGGAGGCTTCGATAAAGATTTATCAGGATTTGGCCCCGTCTACGTTGGCTAAGCGCCGCCTTCTCCGTCCACTACTTGATGCACTGAGAGAGAGGGGGATCAAGTACGCATGGCTGTTCCCCTTCGGTTTAGGCGTATCTCACCAAGGTCGCAGGCTGAGCATCTGTGACCCGGAGGATCTTCAGGCCTGCTGGCAGTTCCTCGAGATGGAGCCCCTAGATGTACCATGCTGGCTCCCTTTACCAGAGATGCCAAAACTCACAAATCTACCCTCCACAGCTGCCTGGAACCTGGCACCTCCGGCTAAATCACCGAAGAATAAAAAGAAAAAGAGCCGCGACCCCACCCCCGCAGGAGAATGAAGATTTAGCCTAGCCCGGGGGCTGCTCGGGTGAAATTTCGCTTTTGTTTGACCTCGGTTTGCATAGATGAGACTCCTGCCTGACAGCTGGACTGATTGGGTTGCGACTATCAAGAGATCGGGCAGGACTTTGGGATCATCCCCTGCGACCATACCAGTTCTGGGAAGAACTCTTGTATCGCGATTGAGGCCCCAAAGGTCTCTCACACATGTCAGCCGATGGTCACTTTGCTGTTATTTTACTATTTTACTGGTTTTACCTTCAACCGCTCCCTACCTCTCTTTTCCTTCCTTCTTTGCATTCTTTGTCCCCCCCCCCTCTCCCCTCCCCCCCCCCCCCCCCGCCATCCACTCCCTACCCCCCCCCCTCCTCCCTTCTCTTTTCTCGTTCTATCACAAATATTTTTGCATTGCTGGTTTTAATGAGGTTTACTACAAATGGTCCTAAGGAGTCGTCCAGGGCAGGTTTAATACACTTCGGTCTCCGTCTGACCGGTTGGGAACCCCAACCCCCACTGTTGGAACGGACACCGCTCTGTACCCACCCCCCACTGACCGTCCTAGGACGAATCGGTCTTGTTCTTTCTAATTTTGTGTATTTCACTGCAGTACTACCCCTCCTTTCTGTGTCTTATACTTCCCTTCTGTGTTTGTTCCTTACCTCCCTCCACAGACACCCCCCTATTGATAATTTGCTTGAAGTCTCACTGTGTTTTGTGATCCCTCTTCTAACAACAGCATGTCTCCGGGCTCCACGTTGCCTCCTCCGTTGCCTGCTGCCGACGGCCGCTTCCGTCTCTCCTCGTTTAATGTGAGGGGGTTGAACTCGCCTTTCAAAAGACATAATGTAGCACAACTTCTGCGAAAGTACGGTACTAAGATCGCCTTCCTACAAGAAACCCACTACAAGGAGGGTAAGTGCCTTTCATTGCCGGGTAGGCAGTTCCCACTGGGCTTTCACAACCCCCACCCAACATCCGCCTCCAAGGGAGTCTCTATCCTGTTTCACAGGTCCACCACATTTAAGTGCGAGGCACAACACACTGACGGAGAGGGCAGGACCATCTTCTTGAGAGGACGCCTGGATAACTTCCAGATTACCCTGGCCAATCTCTACACTCCAAATTCTAATCAAGTGGCGTGGTTGGTGGGGCAACTGGAGACTCTCAAAGAATTTGCAGTAGGTCCTATCATCCTGGGAGGGGACCTGAACCTCACTTTGAACCCCCTGCTCGACTCGTCAGTCGGGCGTTCCCAAATATCCCACCCCAAACTGAGACGCCTACAGAGATGCATCTCGGAATTGGGTTTAACTGATGCCTGGCGCCAATGCTCACCCTCCACTAAGGACTTCACCTATTTCTCACACGTCCATGCCTCGTACCAGAGGCTGGATTACTTTCTCATAGCATCCTCCCTTCTCCCTATGCTGATAGATTCCTCCATCGCCGCCACCACTGTGTCCGACCATGCCCCGCTACACGTTGATCTGAGACCACTATGCAACTCCCCCCGGGAGTGGAGGTGGAGGCTGAACGCCTCTCTTCTTGATTCCGCGGAGGACAAATCCGAAATTTCTATACAATTAAAAGAATTCTTTGAACTGAACGGTGGCGGGGACCAGTCGGTCCCGGTGGTGTGGGAAACGCATAAAGCGTTTGTCAGAGGTGTCCTGATAGCTCTTGGAGCTAGGAAAAAGAAAATCCAACAAAAAGAAATAGATGAACTCCTGAAGCGTATAGCCAAGTTGGAATATACCACCAAACTCTCGGCCAGCAAAGAAAATCTTTCCAAACTATCTGATACCAGAAAAGAGTTAAACCTCTGTCTGGAAAAACGATTCAACAAAAAGTGTTTATATTTTAAACACATTGCCTTTACCCAAGGTAACAGAGGCAGTAAATATACGACCGCTATGATTAAGAAAGCACGTACTAAGAACCAAATTGATTCAATAAAAACCCATCTAGGTCCCCAAGTCACTTCATCTCAGGATATTGCAGCTGAGTTTCAGCACTTTTACTCCCAACTCTATAATTTACGCCCGCAACAAGATCAAAACGAGTTGGACGAAACTGACAAACAAATAAAGGACTTTCTGAAACAGCTCTCTCTCCCTAAGCTAGACCCAGAAATAGCTGATCAACTCCTGGTCCCGGTTACGGAAACGGAGGTTGATGAAATCCTGAACTCTTCCCCACCGGGCAAAAGCCCTGGCCCTGACGGCCTCCCCCTCACCTATTATAAGTCCTTCCGTACCACATTAGTACCACGTCTTACAGAACTATTCAATGCCCTCCTGGTAGGTGGATCCCTCCCGAGACAAGCTCAGGAAGCCCACATCACGTTGATCCTGAAGGAGGGCAAAGACTCGGAGGTGTGCGGCAGCTACCGTCCCATCTCTCTCATTAACCTAGACGCTAAATTATGGGCCAAACTTCTAGCGAAGCGTATGGAGGCCCTCATACCTAATTTGGTGGATAGGGAGCAGGCCGGATTTGTGAAGGGGAGGGAGGGGAGGGACAACTGCTTCCGCATCCTTCATGCAATGCATTATGCCCACATAAATAAAATCCCACTCGCCTTAGTAAGCACCGATGCCGAAAAGGCATTCGACAGAGTCGACTGGCAGTACATGAGAACGGTTCTTCTTCACTTTAACTTCCCACCGGCCTTTGTCGCAGCCATTTTCTCTTTGTACGCTGAACCCTTCGCCAGACTGAAAATAAACAACATCCTCTCACCGCCATTTGATATAAAAAATGGCACGCGCCAGGGCTGCCCCCTTTCCCCTTCCCTGTTCGTTCTGGCATTGGAGCCCTTGCTCCAGTGCATCAGACTGGACCAGGAGATACGGGGACTCACAGTAGGAGACCAATCTCTGTCTGCAGCCGCGTTTGCAGATGATATCATCTTCCTAGTAACTAACCCAGAAACGGGCCTCCCCAGACTTACCTCACGCCTGGAGCAGTTTGGGAACCTCTCAAACTTTAAAATAAACTTTAATAAATCAACGGCCCTCAACGTCTCGATCCCAAGAGCGCGCTGTGCGAACTTGATGTCTGACTCCCCGTTCTCCTGGTCCAATACTGAAATTGCCTTCCTGGGTGTAAGGTTAACAAGGAGGACAGAGGACCTATTCGCGGCAAACTTCCCCCCACTGATTTCTAAAATTAAAGCTCTTCTGCATAACTATGACCTCCCTTACATTTCTTGGTTCGGGAGGAGAAATATAATAAAATCCTACATATTTCCAATTATCTTGTATCAGATCCGGTCTCTCCCTGTCCATCTACCTGCACATTTTTTTAACAATCTCCGCAAGATGTTTACCAAATACATTTGGAGACAAAGAGGCTCCAGATTGCCCTATAGCCTCTTGACAAAGAGAAGGGAGGAGGGTGGGATGGAGCTGCCGAACATCTCTGACTTCTACGTCGCATCTCACATTAGCTATTGGCTGAGATTGACCAGGCCAACAGGAGACCCGCTCCTGTTCCGGATGATTACGGCCATGTACGGCCCCTCGCTGCTGGAGAACCTGTGGTTCCCTAAAAAAGCCATTTATAGAAATAAGAACTACAACACGCTCCTGAGGGGCCCTAGTGAAGCGTGGGCCTCCCGAATCGAAGTATTAGCGCCCACTCCCTCCCCAATCTCCCCACTTTGTTCTCTCCCCTCCCTGATGGGTCTCCCCCTGGACCCTTGTTCAGCCAGACTCTGGCAAAGATTCAATAACAAGTCCCTGGGAGAGATCCAGTCCCTGAGACATTTGGACCCTGGGGAGATAGTGGGGTCATTGCTGCCCGACCAGTCCCTACCTTTCCTTCAAAGAGCTCAATTTGAAGGTGTTATAAAGGACTTCAAGAAAACTTTCACTTCCACTAGACCCCTCACAGCCTTCGAGAGGGCAGTAGAAGCAAACAGCACGTCTGCCGGAAAGATTGCACGCTTGCGCAGACTTTGTTTCCCGCCCCCTCCTCCTGGCAAACCCGCGTTTATCTCTTCTTGGGAGAAGGAGCTAAATATCACCCTATCCTCATCAGACATACAATTAATTCTAAGGTTCGCCTACGGAGTCTCCGCTTGCATCATCAACCAAGAAGCCCACTACAAGTTACTGGTCCGTTGGTATAGGACCCCACAGTGGTTGGCCGACCACAAACTTACCTCTAACAGCAAATGCTGGAGATGCGAGAACGACTTGGGCTCATACCTCCATATTTGGTGGTCCTGTCCTCTCCTAGGGACCTTTTGGCATAAGATAGCCGATGCACTAAAAATAATACTACCCAATTTTACACTGACCCCGGAGGTGATGTTTCTGTGGAGGCCCTCTGGTGACTTTAGCCCTCTGAGGCATAGATTATTGGCGCACGCAATTGACGGTGCCAAGGCGCTTATCCCCCCCCTGTGGTTGCAGAAGACTCCACCTGTTTTCTCTCAGTGGAGGGACAGAATGGACCGGACTTACAATTTAGAGGAATTATCTAGTTGGTCCAACGGCTCCCATGAGAAATTCCTTGAAATCTGGGGCCCATGGCGAAGAATACGCTCAGAGCTCTCGTGCTGACACCCTTTGGGTGGGGAGACGGCAGCGGTAGACCTTGGTTTGCTTGCGCACGTGAGAGGCCCCCGTCAAGAGACGTGATTACCAGCACAGATCGCACGTTAATTTCCCCCCCCCCATACCCTCCTCCGACCTACCCCCCCCCCCCCTGTGTTGTAAGTCTTTGTCTGTCCACACGTTTTGTCGGGATATGTTCTTCATAAGTGGAATTATCGGCCCAGGTCCGCGATGTATGATGCAAACCTTCCCGCCGGATTTACCAGGGACCTATGTTTCCCGACATATTTATCGATACCTGTTTTTTGTACCTTATGTTTAAAACTCAATAAAACTTGGATTTAAAAAAAAAAAAAAAAACTCACCTGATGCAATTAATGGGGCGTAACTAATGGCTCAGGGGCCTGGGTGCAAAAGTTTAGCTTGTGTCCCCCCCACCTGTACCCGTGTACCCATACCTAAACCATGCTGCATGAAACTGCAAAACAAATTTACATACAGGATCTAGCCCCTTGGCATAAACTGCCCAAACACTACTCATTTCCTGGACTACATGAAAATGTTGCAATCACACAGAGAAAGTGTCATTCCATTCCAACAACTTCTAGGTGCTTGACTTTTTTGACAATGAGTGTATATGCCCCATACGTTGAAGATTCTTGCCACAAAATTTCAGGAAGTTGGTGCTTGACGTTTTTAAAAATAAAATTAAAAAAAAAAAAACATGCCAGAATTGCAGATTTTGTTAATCTAGCCTCTAGAAGAAAAAAAAAAGACTAAAAAGGATTGAAATCTTATATATTCCAAAAAATGGGATAAAGACAACTAGAGCTCATCCTGCAAAAAACAAAACAAAAACAAGAAATCATAGATCCGTTGAAGGAAAAATAAAAAAACATAATGCGGCGACTCAAAAGCAAATCTATAAATAAAAGTGTTTTTAGTGTATAAAAAATAGTGAAAACAAAAAAAAAAATTGTGTATAATACTAGTACATTATTTGTTCAGCAATCTGAATGGTGTAAATAAACACAAATCCCAATTCTCCTGCAAAAAAAGTCCTAGAATACATAACATGTACCCAAAAATGTTGTCATTAAAAATACAACTTGTCACCCAAAAAAAGAAGCCCTCAAGATGGACATGTCAATGAAAAAAAAAAGTTATGCGACAAAAATAAAAAGACTTAAAAATTGTTTGGTTCTTAGTGCCTAAAACAGGCCCGTCATGAAGGAGTTAACTATGGCCATTTACCACCTGTCAGTAAGGTTATAGTTGGAGTTTTATTTAATGAACTTCATGTAAATCTCCCCATTTCAGAACCTCAGAAGACGGAGGAGTCATCCCCTCCGAGAGGTCCTGATGGGTCTGTGAACACACAGCTTGGAGCTGGCAGCACTGGACACAGGCAACACTCCATATACTATCTGAGCTGGATGAGTTTTCCGTCTTTTCTGCCATTCTGGAGTTTTCTACAGAAAATAATTTTTATGGAACTTGATAGAAAGATTGTTGGTTTCCAGGTCGTCTTACTGGCGGCTGCAAACACAGGTTACAGGAAGAGAATTAACCCAAGATGAGCCACAGCTGCAATGTTCTCTGTGTGCACTGCGTTGGTATATCGGCCTCTCCTCTCCTCCTTCCCCCCTCTCCTCCAACAGCCACACACCCCGGCTGCACCAAGCACATAGCCAGCAGTGCGACCGGCCTGTAATGCACTCAGTGATTGGCTGAGCGCCTCAGCCAATCACAGGCAGCTCTCACTGAATGAATGACAGACAAGAGCTGCCTATGATTGGCTGAGCGTCTCACAAGCCAATCACAAGCAGCTCTTTCAGCAGGTGGGGATTTTAAATCCCCACCTGCTGAAAGAACTGCTTTAAAGAGCTGGGGACAGCATTGAGAGGACGCGGCTGATCTCCGGCAGCTGAAGGGAGGCGAGTATGTTTGTTTGCTTTTTTTTTTTTTAACAACACTTTTCTTTGTTTTTCAGGGAAGGGCTTATATTTAAAGCCCTTCCCTAAAAAGCAATTACAAGATTCCGGCAGCTGGATCCCCTACTGCAGCTGTCATCTGTGACAGCTGTTGTAGGGAATTATTTATTCCCCGCAGGGATGAAGAATTCCTTTGCTGCATCTGCCACAGATGTGGCAGGTGCAGCAGGAAATTTTTTTTCCTCGTGGGGATGAAGGAAACATCTGCCGCATGCGGCAGATGTGTTCTTCATCCCCACGGGGACACGCCAGCGGCGGACAGGTAAGTATTTTTTTTCTTTTACACTAAAATTCTTGTTTTTCAGGGAAGGGCCTATATGTAAAACCCTTCCCTGAAAAACAATTACGGGGTGCCGGCTGACCATTGCCATCAATGGAGCCACCAGCAGCAGCCACGACTCCATTGAAGGCAATGCACGGACCTGCATTCACGTGTGCTTTTGCATGTACATGGGTGCGCACTTATGTACGCACCTGTGTACGCACAAAAACACGCTCTTGTGAAGCCGCCCTAAAGATGTAAATATATAGCCCTATATGTTACGGGGAAAAAAACGCAGCAAAATTAATTTTGCTAGCTGAATGAAAAAAAAATAGGGCAGTAAAAGCACCACATGGGTACAATCCCTAAAAAGTGTCTGGTCATTAAGGTACAGCCTGGTCCTTAAGGGGTTAAAACTCCAGTAGTGCGGTCCCAACCCAATAAGAACTTTAAATAGCAATAATATACAATCATTTGAATGAGACTGAAAAGTTTTACAA
This sequence comes from Eleutherodactylus coqui, assembly GCF_035609145.1. NCBI lineage: Eukaryota > Metazoa > Chordata > Amphibia > Anura > Eleutherodactylidae > Eleutherodactylus > Eleutherodactylus coqui. Next base: position 136,978,753 of record NC_089845.1, on the reverse strand, counting down.
AAAGCCATAAAACTCTTTTGCATATCATAACCAGTTGCACTCGCCATATAAATAAGAAACACAAAGCATCAGACTGTTCAAATAGTCAATTAAAGTTTAGAATATAGAAATCAAACCCCCGGGGACGACAGATCAATGATCTATTCATATCTCTTTATAGAAATAAGTAAACAGCAGATGTTCATTATGAATTAATCACATTTAAAAGGACTCCCCAGTGATTACAAACTTCATGAATAACATCATGTACAGTATGAGTGATCATCATCCCTGTGATAACTATCAAATAAAACAGATTGAATGCTTGACATTCTATCCATTCTGGTCAGCAATAGTTATAACTCATCCTCCATGTACCCGCAATAATTCAGATTTTCACTGAGTCCCCTTGGATTTAAGGTGTTGTCTGAGTTGTAAGAAATCTGGTCAACCCCTTCCCTGTGCATTTAAATAACAAATGGTGATGTACTTGCCTCTCCCTGCTCTCGCTGTGTCCTGCACCAGTGTTCGGTCCCCTCCGGTCTCTGTTGACAGATGCAGTCCTGCCCGGTATATGGGATGTCACAGGGATTGCAGTCCATAACAGAGGTCAGTAATGAGTCGCTGATCTCTGTCATTACCTGCAACCCCAGTGATGTGTCTTAACTAGGGATGAGCGAGTATACTCGCTAAGGTACTACTCGCTCGAGTAATGTGCCTTAGCCGAGTATCTCCCTGCTCGTCCCTAAAGATTCGGGGGCCGCCGCAGCTGACAGGTGAGTTGCGGCGGGGAGCAGGGGAGAGCGGGCTAGAGAGAGGGAGAGAGAGATCTCCCCTCCGTTCCTCCCTGCTCTCCCCCGCAGCTCCCCGCCCCGCGCCGGCCCCCGAATCTTTCGGGACGAGCGGGGAGATACTCGGCTAAGGCACATTACTCGAGCGAGTAGTGCCTTAGCGAGTATACTCGCTCATCCCTAGTCTTAACCCATTAAGGACCAAGCACTGTAAATTTACAGCAGGGATTAAAGCCTCCTGCTTCTGCAATTATTCAGAAGCACGACAGGTTGTCAGCTGTTGGTCACAGCTGATAACCGGGAGGATGAGAGAGAAGTGGGTTTTAAATCGTTCTGCCTCCTCCTTTATTTAGTAAACAGCTCTCAAGGAGCGCTATGTGCTAAAAAAGTGAAAGTGGAAGTGTTTCTTTCACTACGCGAGCCGGCAGTCAGTGACCGCCGGGTGACCTCTGGCACAGCAGAGCTACAACGTCCCAGCAGACCCGGATCAGCTCTGGCGGTTACTAATGTCACTACAGGGGGATGCTTCTCCCTGTAACTGAGGCTCCTATGGATACCCCAGCTACAGTGGAAAAATGTGTAATAAAAAAACCCCAAAAACATGTGACTGACCCCCAGAGGTCTTATATGACGTCATGGGGGACATAGATGGTAAAAAAAAAATACAGAATTAAACAGCAATATATACATAAGAAAGAAAATAACCCAAAGCTGACATCACCAAAACCGCTGCTATATGTGCCCTGTAATCCATAACCATACATATTATATATCAAGTCATCCGAAACAAAATGATGAACCCGTTTCCATACTTTAGTTTAGTGTAAATATAATAATGAAAAAAAAATAACTATAAATGTAAGGAAAATTATTTTTTTAGCTTTTTACCCTAATTAAAATTGAAAAACTGAAAAAAAAAGCCAGTGAATAAGATATGAAAAAATTAGCTCCATATGTCACGGGGTAAAAAATGCTGCAAAAATAATTTTGGTAGCTAAAAGAAAAAGAATAGGGCAGGAAAACTACCACATGGGTAAAGTACCTAAAAAGTATCTGGTCTTTAGGGCTTATTCACAGGAGCATATATCAGCCGCCTTCCCACCCTGCCCCTTGTCCGCAGCCAGCAATGGGAGGGGGTGGGACAGCCAGAGGGGAGGAGAGAGCCAGCAAGGGGGAAGGAAGACAGCCCAGATGGTAGCATATATCGGCCGGCCGTGAAAATGGCAGCCAATATATGCTCCTGTGAATAAGGCATTAAGGTACAAAACAGCCTAGATCTTAAAGGGCTAAAGTGGGCGGACTGCAGCTCTTGGACAAGCTCTTTAATGCCTTAATGCTACAAGATATAAATTTATGTCCTGTCTGTTGGGCCCGTAATTCAATGCATTTCCCAGGATGCTTTGTCCCATAGAGAGGTGTGGTCAGATCACATGTATCAGAAGCTATAATTATATAAAATGTGCGTAGGATGCAGCCACCGATGATGGTCTAAGGCACAGGGAAGACCACAGACTGTGGTATGTGCAGCAGCATGTATGTCACAGGCAGTGAGCAAATTGCAGCCTACTGCAGGGAGGAATAGGGATGATTGGTTAGAAATAACCTTATATAATCTACAGGAAACAGGCACCAGAATGAGGAAAGACTGTGACAACGACAGAATACACAAGGGTAAGTACATCTGCGGTTGTTACTCAATGCATTCCTTGATTATTGCAATGTAATGGCCTAAGCTCATCCTGCCTGGTGTTCTATTACTCATAAATCTACAAGAGACAGCAGTGATGTCTTTCATCTGAAGAAGAAGAAGGAAAAAGAAGCAGGGTGGCTCAGTGGTCAGCATTGCTGCCTTGCAGTGCTGGGGTTCTAGGTGCAAATCTGACCAAGGACAACATCTGCATTTAGTTTGCATGTTCTCCAAGTGTTTGTGTGGTTTTACTTCTCTTAATAATCACCTTCAAATATATTACATAAAGGTATTGAGAAGAAAGTTGAAGAGAAGGAGAAGGAGGAAGAAAAGACATGGTGGCTCAGTCCTAGGTTTAAATCTGACCAAGAACAACATGTGCATGTAGTTTGTATCTTCTCCTTGTGTTTGTGTGGGTTTATTTTTCTTAATCGCATTTATATAGTGCATACATTATTTGAGGAGGAGGAAGAAGCATTGTGGCTCAGTGGTTAGCAGTGTTGGGGACATCTTCATGGAGCTTGTATGTTCTCCCTGTATTTGTGTGAGGAACAAGAACCTTTATGGATTGTAAACAGTGTCATATACCAGTTTTAGGGGTACTGGTGAAGTCCTGGTTCAGTTCAAATAAATGTGAACTGAGCTTTTTGCCAAAACTTAAAGGGGTTGTCCCGCGCCGAAACGTTTTTTTTTTTTTTCAATAGCCCCCCCGTTCGGCGCGAGACATACCCGATGCAGGGATAAAAAAAAAAAACGGGTAGTACTTACCCGAATCCCCGCGCTCCGGTGACTTCTTACTTACCTTGTGAAGATGGCCGCCGGGATCTTCACCCTCAGTGGACCGCAGGTCTTCTGTGCGGTCCATTGCCGATTCCAGCCTCCTGATTGGCTGGAATCGGCACACGTGACGGGGCGGAGCTACGAGGAGCCGCTCTCTGGCACGAGCGGCCCCATTCAGAAGGGAGAAGACCGGACTGCGCAAGCGCGTCTAATCGGGCGATTAGATGCTGAAGATTAGACGGCACCATGGAGACGGGGATGCCAGCAACGGAACAGGTAAGTGAATAACTTCTGTATGGCTCATAATTAATGCACGATGTACATTACAAAGTGCATTAATATGGCCATACAGAAGTGTATAGACCCACTTTGTTTCGCGGGACAACCCCTTTAACAAACTGTGCGAATTTAACTTTTCCAAAGTTTGCTCATCACAAATCATGATTAAAGGGGTTGTACCACAATCCCTAAGATAGGGGATAAAAGTCTGATCAGTGGGGGTCTCACCACTGAGATCCCGCACCAATTCCAAGAACAGAGGTCCCGTGTTCCCTTCTGCTCCTTACTCTGGGCTCGCTGCACCTATGCCGAGTGATGTGGATATTGAATGGAGCAGCGTTCACACATGTGTGCTGCTGCAGCATTCATGTGATTGGGCTGAGGGAAACAGCCAAGTACAAGTGATCGGCCATCTCTGGCAGTCCCATTGAAAATGAATTGAGTGGTACTGTGCATGCGTGACCATAGCTCCATTCTATCTCACCCTCACTGCAATATATGCAGTGAGTCCACAGTGTGGAGCAGAAGAGACATAGTAACCCCATTCTTGATATTGATGGGGGTCTCGGCATTGAGACCCCAACCAATTGGATGGGTGATAAAAGTCAATTGTGAGACATTTAAAGCATACCTGAGTTTTCAACAAGTTTTCTAAAACACCTGGTTCTCCTTACCCTCTCATTTGCTGCTGTTTTCATAGAATCATAGAATAGTAGAGTTGGAAGGAACCTCCAGGGTCATCGGGTCCAACTCCCTGCTCAGTACAGGATTCACTAAATCATCCCAGACAGATATTTGTCCAGCCTTTGTTTGAACACTTCGATTGAAGGAGAACTCACTACCTCCTGTGGTAACCTGTTCCACGCATTGCTTCTAGTCTTTCCTTGTGCAAATGAGAATAGGGCTGATCCCTCTGCACTGTGACAACCCTTCAGATATTTGTAGACAGTTATTAAGTCTCCTCTCAGCCCCCTTTTTTGAAAGCTAAACATTTCCAGATCATTTAACCATCCCTCAAAGGACATGATTTGCAGACCACTCACCATCTTGGTAACTCTTCTCTGAACTTGCTCCAGTTTGTCTTTTTTTTTTAATTGAGATGCCCAGAACTGGACACAGTATTCCAGATGAGGTCTGACTAAGGAAGAGTAGAGGTGAATAATGACCTCACGTGATCTAGACTCTATGCTTCTCTTAATACATCCCAGAATTGTGTTTGTCTTTTTGGCTGCTGCATCACATTGTTGACTCATGTCCAGTCTATGATCTATTAGTATACCCGTCTTTTTCACATGTGCTGCTGCTTAGCTCAATTCCTCCCATTCTGTATGTGCTTTTTTCATTTTTCTTGCCCGGATGTAGGACTTTGCATTTCTCCTTATTAAATACCATTCTGTTAGTCACTGCTCACTGTTCAAGCTTTCTAGATCTTTTTAAATACTCTCTATCTCTTCCCTAGTGTTAGCTATCTCTCCTAGCTTTGTGTCGTCTGCAAATTTAATCAGTTTCCCATTAATTCCCTTCTGAAGATCATTTATAAAAATGTTTATTAACACTGGGCCTAAACAGAGCCTTTTGGTGCTCCACTTGATACATTCTTCCACTTGGATGTACAGCCATTTATGACCACTCCTTGAGTACGATCACTCAGCCAGTTGTGAATCCACCTAACAGTTGCACCCTGTTTCATGTCTGTAAATTCCATGCAGAGGTTGTGTAGCACTCCTAGCATTCTGCCAGTAGTTCACTGTCTTCTACCTCTATGACCTCACTTCCCAGGCTGCATTGCACAGTCTGTGGTTCAATCAGCAGGTGTGGGTTGGGGCAATATCTAAATGCTCCCCCCTCTGCTCTCCCAGGACAATTCAGGCATTCTGGCCAAATGGTGAGTAAACCTAATATAATGTGTACCCACACAATCCCGCCCACCAGGAGAGGCAGATATTGTGGATATCATTATTATACTGTCTGCAGATCTGTAAGCCTGCAGCCTCTAAATGCAGGGCAGCACCTCTGTAAAGATAGCTAATACCCCATTGCTAAGGAAACATCGCTATATCATTCTTACTACAGAAGCTCTATACCTAATGACCGACAGTGGATTGCAGAGAAGCTGTAAGGGAGACCCCTAATGGCAGCCGCTTCAAACATTATTTACAGGGCACGGCTCAAAATAATTTTTAATGCAAGTCTATTACAGAAATGATGAGACGAATCCAAGCTAGTAGGTGAGCATAAGTTGTCTGAAAAGTTACTGCCCCTTTAAAAGTGAGAATTCACCTAACTATGATATCCAACGCAGTTGCCCTCTACATTCAAAATTTTATGTAGCCTTTATGAGTCCACCAACCCCTTGACCATTGCTGTTCATATAGGAGTTATCTGCTCAAGTGCCAGATGCACGTTACGGAATTCGAGTCAGTGAATGAATGGGAGCCTGGAAGCCTTTGTGCGGAGGATATAAGTACATCATTACTTTCTATTTTATCAGAGATGAAAATGTGCCTAATAAGCTATCCAACAGAACTGTAGTCAAAATCATTTCTGCACCTTGATTTCAGATGAAATAATAATAGCACAATCCATGGAAAAGCTTGTATTGCTTTCTGGGGTAGCATGTGCTAATTTAATTTCATATTCTTTCCCTCTTACATGTGTCAGTGAATGAAGTGCTGCAGCGGAATATTAATTCAATGTCTATTCAGTATATTGAAAAACAGTGATGAATAGTCTTGACCTTTTCAAAGTGACTGGCGAGGAAAGCAAAATGTTTTCGCTGCATTCCGCCTTGTAAATAATTTTTACTCCCACTTTCCTCACAGCAGATGAAGTTATCTCCAATAAATCAGGCCCATGTTTCCTAACAACTGTTCTACTGAAATGCAAATAATCTATTGTATCTGTAGTGTCACACTATCATATTAGACATCTCCTCGTAAAGAGGTGCTAACACATGTGAATTAGCATTTGGCAAGCCATGACATTCCCCTTATAGATTTCTTATATGCCTAATTAAACACTTCCTCGTATTTGGCATTAATGCAGATGATAGATTCGCCTTATGTCTTAATATCGATATTTCAAAGTCAAAGAGTCTTAAAATGTATATTGTGCCTTCGCTGACTGTCTAGTTCATCTCTCCTAGGATCTGACTGTCTCACACCCACACAAAAGTTGCTGATTTTTAATTATTATAGTGAAATAATCATTCCAGCTGCCAAAAAGGTAGATTTAGTAACTTCACACTCTGCTATTATGTATGCATGGTAATGAACTGAAAAGGCAACAGAGATACTGCTGTAGCAGAGCTGAATTTGCTACGACTTGGGTATTTTAGATAAGCCTCCTCCCAGCCTCCCTAATATCATCTTCTTCGCCTCCCACTCTCATTCTTCCCTCTTTAATGAAGACTCAAAACGTTGAGTGATGATGGAAAAATAGTGGCCACAGCAGCCTTAAAGAGAACCAGTCACCAGGTATGAGCACCATAAACCAGACAGCTGCCTGCATGTTGAGCACGCACAATCCTGGGCCCTGATTGTCCCTATAGGAACTCCTGGAGAAATGAACCAAACAGCAAAGCAAAACAGAAATGAACAGCAGGAATATAACTGAAAAAGAAACCAGCAGCAACTTATTTGTGAGCTGCAATGCACCTAGCACGGAAGAGCTCCCAACTCCAAGTACTTCACCATGGAATGGAATAAGCAGCAATGAGCAAAGGAAAGGGTGAGACTATAAAGCCCCTCCACACCAAGGGACTGGCAGAGTGAATATAAAACCACACCTCCACCTTACTCCCAGGCATAACTAATCCAGCATGCATCCATGCAGCAAAGAAAGATAGCACCAGTTGTCTCTGCAAATGGAGCATTAACCCTTGTCCCGCATAACAAGGTGACAGGTCTTGGACTGTGTTGAGGCCACCATGCCACAACGCTGTCATGACCGACAATCCGCGAGAGCCACCCTATACAGGGCAGGTGAACAGGCAACTCGCTGGGCCAGGCTCCTGGATGGAATGGCAAAGTCTTTCCAACTTCCAAAAGGTACTGCACACCCACTTCACCTCCCCTCTCATTCCTTCTCCTCTTTCCCTACTAATCACATTAAATTGCCATCAAAACAATCCCTTCACACCACCTACCTAATTTCTTAATGCCCTGTCCCCGGCTCCTTACAAAACCTGGCATGATGGACCTACACTATGCTGTGGTTATTCTGGTCCTAGCTTTTAACTGGGAAAAGCAAGTTCTCTGACTTTCTTTATAATACACCAGGACAAAAAAAAGTCTGAGCAATACGCAATAAGACTGTTCTTAAATGGGCATATTGTTATTGCATGTTGCAATGCCAATAGCCCCTTGATTTCTATTAGGCCACTCTCACCAGCGGTTTCTTCGTGTGTGAATTACTCACAGGAAAAACAATCGCAGCATGCACTATCTTGGCTTATATTATACATGCCAAGATAGTGCATGGGGATTGGCAGTACGCAGCAAGTACTTGCTGCATTTCTATGTGTCAGAGATTCACATTGGTCGTGTGAATCCAGCTTAAGGTCTCATGTCCATGGGCGGATCAGATTTCGCATGCGGGATCCCGCAGCGGAATCCAACCTGGCCTGTGGCCGAGGACACTGTGGGTGTTCTGCTTACCCATCTGGGTCTTCACTTTCTTCACTGCGGATGTGTGAGGAAGTGCAGGCCAGTGCACCGCCGCACATGCGCACTGGAGTTTCTCTTTGTTAAAGTGCTTTTCCGTGGAATCTGCGGCCATTCAGCAATTCAATTGCCTTCATTGACTTCCATGGAAACCATCTGTGTGGGAACCACACTGAAATTGAGCATGCTGCAATTTGTTTTCCAGACCAAAAGGTCCACAAATCAAATCTGCGTGCTTTATTTCATTTGCGGACGCCCATCTTTCCCTGTGGGGGGCTTGATTTGTGGCTGTTCCGCGCGGGTGCCCCGTGAACATTGGGCCTAAGTTGTTCACTCGCATGGACACAATAACATGTTTATTAGTGCATCTCAAGGAACACAGATATATTTAAAAACAAAAGTGTAAAACATTAGAATTGCCTACAAAATAAAAGGCAATTCATAAACACAGTGCTGCTATAATAAAGCCAGGCAAGGTAAAGCCCAATGCATTCCATAAGATGGCAAAAATAGGTCAAACTAAGTGCATACTGAGAAATATTGTATGCAAATTATGCATAAAGTGCTAGTGGCAGTTCAAACAAAAAGAAAAGGGTTCAATGCAAAGCAATATGACATCTAATATATATAGCAAGATGAAAGGAAAACACAGGCCCAGTGTTAATGAGGTATGACGATGCTGTCAGAAAGCTGCAATATATTGACCAATAATGCGAACACACACACGTGCATGTCACATTTCCTCCTTTGCTTTGCATTTGCTTTCCATTATGTGCTGCTTGTACCGGGGATCTCCACCCGTCATCGTGATGGTGGGTGTGTGTGACTATTATTTGGTGTTCTTAATTTATAGGGACTCTTTCTGACAGGTATGATACCTACCTGATAAAGCTACGATAGTAGCAATGCGTGTCGGCTCTGTAAACACATTGCAGCGGCATGGGTTGGTAATGCAGGCATGGCTCCCATTGAATTCAAGGCAAACAAGCAAGTAAACAGCCTCTTTAACCTGTTAACACCACAGGGCATAAGTTTATGTCCTGGCTGCGGGGTACTTCATGCAACAGGACGTAAACTTACATCATGTGGATGGTGCAGGATCAAAAGCAGAGCCCACACCACCCCACATTGGGAGCCAGCTGTTACCAATAGCTGGCCTTCCACTGCTACAATGGGGGTACATAAGGACAGCAACCCCAGCTGATAATACCCTACATGCAGTGTAGATCTGTGTAGATTGTGGCATGTAAAGGGTTCAAAGAGGGAGGGCGCTCCCTTTGTGATGTCATGAAACACCCGCGATGTAATTGCGGAGGACCGACGAGCTGCCATGGCAACGGGGCACCAGATACTGGCGTCTCGGCTTGCAATTGCCTATGATCACTATTACAAGCAATAAGCATTGCAGTACAGAAGTCCTGCAATGCCTTATCATAGTGATCATAGCTGCTATGGATCAGGTTCCCTACAGGGACATAAAGAGTGCATCCACGGATGCAGTTGACTCATACTGAGCCTGCACCATCTGCAGCAGGAGCCAATATATATATATATATATATATATATATATATATATATATATATATATATATATATATATATATATATGTTCGGGTTTTCCCAAAAAAGTGTTTTTATTGTGCAAAAGGGGAAAAACCTAAAAAAAATATACAGTTTTAGTATTGTTGTAATTGTACCAACCCGTAAACAAAATTTATCATGCCATTTATGTTGTATAATTAACGTTGTAAAAAAAAAAAAACAATGGCAGAATTGATGGTTTTTTTTCTCTCTGGTCTACAAAAAAAAAAAAAAAAATAAATTACACAGTACATTATATGCACCCAAAAAATGGTACAAGCAAAAACTATAGCTCACCACGCAGAAAGCAAGCCCTCATACGGCCATATTGAGGGAAGAATAAAAAAAAGTTATGGCTTTTGAAAAGTGGAGATTAAAATCTCCAAAAAAAGCATTGCATCTCTAGGTCCAAAATAAGCCATGTCACAAAGGGGTTAAAGTGAGCCTGTTATTTTTCAGAAATCAGAATTCAATTTACTGTTTTTTTTTTTCCAGGAAAGAAACTATTGATTACCTATCCTCAGGCTATGTCACTGATTGCAGATCTCCACTGATCAACCAATGAGAAGCTGCTATTGACATCCAAAACTGCCAAAATGCCATCTGTAGTGCAGTGGTCACTTTGGTATTGAAGCTTTTCCCCATTCACTTCAATGGGAGACAGCTGCAATATCAAACTGGGCCACTGTGCTACAGGCAGTGTTTTCATAGTTCCAACGTCCATAGCAGCTTCTCATCAGCTCTCATTTTTCTAAATTAAAGCAGCTGGCTGATTACCTTCTATACCCCCTACTTCATTTTTCCTATACACTAGTTTTGAGAAACCTCTCTTTTTGTGTTTTCAGTCTGATTAAACACTAATGACTTGTAAGGGCATGTACCATAGAAGCAGTCAATATGGTTGTTTTGGGGGTTTTAGTGCAAGAGGGTCCAACACTGCATGGTCTCATTCTCTTTGCTACTGCAAAAACCTGTGCGGGATTTCCTTCTTCCAAGAAATTGTAAGAATGGGTTAGGGTTAGGCCCAAGTGTCATTAAAAGGGCAAAACGAAAATCAGATCCTGTTGATCTGGGTGTAAACAGGTAATGAAGGACAGAGGCATAACTTTAAAAACACTTTTTTTAAACATCTAGCCATGACCTAAAACAGCAAAGAAGCAATATTCACTTTAGGTGGACAAAAATATGGAAACACCATACAAAATGCATGCATTAAGTTACATAGGATTATAGATCATATTTCCATAAGACATGCAGAGAATGATAAGTGGAGATAATATGAAGGTGAAATTCTACCCGAGTAACAAGATTTCATTGGTGAGAGGTTTGAACCTTTCAGGTGCTGTTACCAGCTGGCTTCCAAAACCATGCAGAGCAGGGCAAGAGGTGAAGTAAACAAAAATTTGGTGGGAAAGCTCTCAGCCAAGCAGGGGTCAAATGGGCAGCTCAGTGCTAATGATTAAAATCCCATGCATTTTGTACGATGTTTCCATATTTTTGTCTACATCCCGTATACGGCTTCATTTAAAGTACTGGTTTCCTCATACAGGAAAAGATACCTATGCGCCCCCTCCAGACTCCATAGCCAAAGTGCAACCACACCCTCTCCACCCATTATAGTTATATCTGGTGAGGGACCCATTTTGCCATTTTGATCTTTGCTATAAGCTCCCCCTTTCTTTTATGTAAGAGATACATTTTATTTGTATACTTAAAATTGTTTCCCAAGACTTTCCCATTTCCTTTCACTAAACGATGCATAAAACTTTATGAAAATCCAAATGTCTTCTATTTTTAAATATAACTTTCAATCTCTTAGAAGAAAAACGCTCTCGCCGGTCTGTTGCTTATTCTCCCTTAATTAAAAAAATGGATGGTTGATTTTTCACTATTTATCTTTCCGAGCAAAATCTAAATGTCTATTTATACTTATGCTATAAAACAGGAAACACAGTCAATTATGTGGAGCACATGGAAGAAGGGAAAGCAAAGAGCTACTACTTAATCCTCAAGGCAAAGCGAAGCCAGAGAAGGAGAAGCTGATCAAAGCAGAGAAAGCACAACAATGCATTGTAATCCTTTGTCGTGGCAGTTCTGCTTGTCTCCGTCTTTGTACAATAAGTTTTAATGGTTACTCAGGTTTCTTCTCTGTAATTGTCTAAAATACTGTTTTCTCAGAGTCACTTTATAAAAAACATAGTCAAGACTGCGGTGAAATTCTTCTCATACATAAATATGTATACGGGGCTTCAGGCTAAAATGAATCGTAAAGGAAACACTTGGGCGCCTTTGGCTCTTAACTTTTTCATACAAGACATGTTTGGGGTCTTATGGATGAAGCAATTTTGTCCTTTTTTCATTGTCACATTCCGAGAGCTAGAATTTTTTTATTTTTCCGTCAATGTAGGTTTGAACTCTTTAGCGGAATGAGTTTTTTTCAGCGGCACCAGTTTAGGGTGCATATAGTTAATTGATTAGCTTTTATTACTTTTGGAGGAGAGGGATTGAATGTGAAAAAAAGAAAAACTGTAAGTCCAGTAGTGTTTTTCTCTGTGGTAAATATAGCAAGTTAAAAGGGCTTTCCAGCACTTGAAAACTGATAACATATCCCGATGATAGATCATCAAAAGCTAGTCAGTGGGAGTCTGCCAATCAGAACCTAGACCAATCGGTTGCTCGTCATTGTGTATGGATTAGGAAGTGGCTAGCTCCATACATTGTATAGTGATCGGGCACAGTATTGCAGGTACATCTCCCATTGAAGTGAACAACAGCCGAGTTTTGTAGAAAAAAATACTTAGTAGGGGTGCCGCAAGGTAAGGTTTTTTTTTACTAGGGATGCCCCAAGGTTAAAAGGATTGGGAAACACTGATATGTACTATAAAAGTATATAAAAATATGCTTTTAACTAGGCTGAACTGGATTGACATGTATCTTTTTTCGGCCCTGCATACTATGTTACAATGTTAATCCTGTTGTTACACCTAACTATGCTACAACAGACACATTTTTAATATATTTTTATAGTCTTATAGCAGAAAAAAAGCTCTCCAAATAAAATTGGCCTTGAAAGTTGATCATTGATCAAAAACATGGTGTGACACCATGGAAGAGGATGAACGGTAAAGAGGGCTACGAAGGGGTAAGAGTCTGTCTAGCACAAAAAATTATAAAGTAGGGCAAAGTGGCTTTTTCTTCAGCTCTGATCACAATCCTATAGAAATATTCAGAGCTGGCGACGATGGAAAAACGGATGTCTGACATTACCCTTAGGCCTTGTTCACACTGGCACTTATTATTTCTTTATTCAGCACCATCATACGGTAGCAGCTGAACAATGAGAAAGATGGAAGCATCAGACCATTCCCTATAATAAGGTCCACCCAACTTTTGGTATGTTTTGAGGTATGCTGTGATATTCTGTCCAGGATTTTGTGCTGGACCTGCATAAAAGATGCCAACACACAGTCTCCGATGCAGATGTGAATATGACCTTAGCTTGGATTGTTTAATCAGCACTAATTAACCAATCACCAATTACCGATGCGCAACACTGGAAATTGGTCTATGGTCGATAAGTTGTTATAGGCAGCTGTTTAAAATATCAGCTATCATAGCTATGTCACAATAAAGATTAACCCCTTAGTGACGGAGCTTTTTTGCTTTTTTCCATTTTTGTTTTTTCCTACTCCCTTTTAAAAAATCGCAGCTCCTTAATTTATCCATCGACGTCGCTGTATGAGGGCTTGTTTTTTGCAGGACGAGTTGTATTTTTCAATGGCACTATTTATTGTACCATATAATTTACTGAAAAACTTTTAAAAAATTCTTAGCGGAGAGAAATGGAAAAAAAACGACACTCCACCATCTTTCGGTGTGTGTCCTGTTTCTACAGCACACAAATTGCAACAAAAACCACCTGATATTTTTATTCTATGGGTCAGTACGATTGCTACGATACCAAACTTGTATAGTATTTTTTTTGCTGTAGTACTTACATTTTTTTTTTTAAAGATATTTAATTTTTTTCAATTATTTTCTGCGGTCATTTTGTGCACGCAATACCTTTTTTATTTTTTTGTCGACGTAGTTGAGCAAGGGCTCATTTTTTGCGGGATGTCCTGAAGTTTCCGATAGTATCAATTTGGAATACATACGACTTTTTGATTGCTTTTTATTGCGTTTTTTTCTGGGAGACAGGGTAACTAAAAAAGTGTATTTCTGGCGTTCTTTATTTTTTTTTTTCAGACGACGTTCACCGTGTGGGAAAAATAATGCACTTCTTTGATAGATCGGATTTTTATGGACGCGGCGATATCAAATACATATTTTTATTTTATGATTTTGATTTTTTAATAATAGATATGGCAAAAGGGGGGTGATTTAAACTTTTATAACTTTTTTTTTAACAATTAAAAAAACTTTATGGATTTTTTTTTTACATTACTTTGAAGTCCTCCTGAGGGACTTTAACATGCGATGCTTTGATTGCTCCTACAGTATGACGTAATGCTATAGCATTACGTCTTACTGCTTTTTTACAGGCAATCTTTCAAGCCACCCTGTGTGGATGGCTTGATAGGCAGTCTGCTAAGGCAGCCCTGGGGCCATTCATTAGGCCCCCGGCTGCCATGACACCTGCACGGCTCCCCTGATCTCACCGCGGAGGGGGGCCATGCGGGACCCCCAAACAGCGTTCGGGGGATTTAAATGCCGCTGTCAGAATTGACAGCGGCATTTAAAGGGTTAATAGCCGCGATCGGCCGAGCGCAGCTATTGCCCGCGGGTGTCAGCTGTAATAAACAGCTGATGCCCGCGCTGTATGGAGGGAGATAGCGCCGCTACCTCCCTCCATACACGTCCTGCAACAGCAGGGCGTAGTTTTACGATACGGCTGTCACTAAGGGGTTAAATTAGCAACAAGTTAGGCCCTTTTCACACTTGTGTTTAGATCTATGCATGATTTCCATTGTTTGGCTCCATCCTTTGAGCCGAACAATGAGAATACTGAAAACGTCAGTATTGAAGCATATGAGATGTGATTAGCGCCCAGCAGACCCCATAGGGTCCATTGGCTCCTGGCATACCATCTGAAATTTTCCTATGCTGCGCTATTTTCTCCTAGATTTCATGCCAGATCTGCATGGGAGGATCCAAACGGACCCTCTGACGTGGATTTGGAAGAAGCCTCAATAAGGTGCCATTACTGTTATGGCACGTCACGTGAGCTACCTTCCCGAGAAGGGTTTTTATTGAGCCATAGTTGTGCTTATGTTAGTCTTTTAGATACGGTAACTCCATTTAGAGACATTTCCCAGTATATTTTTATAACATTTTTTCTCTTTATGAATGACACTAATTCAATACTCAAGTAAGAAAATCACCGACAATTCAATTTCCCTGGGGCGTTCCTGCAATCCATCAGCAGAAATAACCTGTAATCCAAGGTGCTATAAATCCTGAAACACCTATAAGTTGTGCACACAAGTCCATGTTCGGTGATATGACTCTAGGACAAGTATTGTAGCTCCTCTTACTTTCAGCTAAAATCATGTAAAAGCCCAGATGTCTTTACAACATAAATTGTACATTATTATATTTAGTTCTTTCAAAATGTTCAAGTTAATCTTGTGCTTTGCTAAATCTTCTCATCCTTGAACATGACAGCACGCAACAGAGCTGCACTCTGAAATGAAGAACATTTTTCTTAAAATATGTTCTCATTTTTACTATGGTGTCTTACCGAGTCCTGAAATCAGCACAGTGTAGTGTTATGTAAAGCTGTTAGTGTCCCGCTTATCAAATACCAAGGTATAATTAGTCCACGGGGAACCATAAATGACTACCTCGAAAAAGAGCTACAACACAGATCCATTAGGGTCATTCAAGACTGACATAATATACAGAATTTGTACAGAGTGTTTCCATAGACGGTTCCCTTCCTTGGGAAGAATAACTTTTATTAGGCAGGCAAGAAAAGAGAAGGATAATATAATACGGTAAGACATCTAGTAAAATGTCTTGCAATATTATCATTACGTTCTGCTTAAAATGAGCAACCTACAATCAACGTCTAAAACTCAAAAGGAATAGCTAGTACAAAAGCTCCTCGGTTCAAGTTTTCGTATTCACAGCAGTTGATAAATATTATATCACTTCATCTCGATAGAACTAATTTACGGGATTTTTCTAGACAAAAACCGTAACTTGCAGGAAAGCTTGAGTCAAAAATGAAATATCTTTAATCGTTTGTACAGTATGTGACCCCCTAAATGTACAAATTGGTCAAAATTATTAGAACACCTCAAGTTTTCCAGTTTTTATTAATATTTACACAGTTTAGTATCTTAAATGTACTTTGAAATGAAAGCATAGAATAAATTAACAAGTTAAGAGGAATAAAAATAATGGATTAACTTTGCTTCACCAAATTAAATCTAGAACTTTGACTCTTCACAGTAGCCTCTGGCTGATATAACAGCTTTACACAATTGAGTCATTCTTTCTTCCCAACATTGTTGCAGAATTTACCAGAAATTTGCTGCACTTGTAAGTTGCTTTGCTTTCACCCTTCTGTCCAATTCATCCCAAAGAAGCTCAATGGGGTTTAAGTGTGGAAACTGTACAGGCCATTCCATTCTTTGAAGCCTACTGGCTTCTTCTTGACTTCTTAAGTAGTTCTGATATAACCTAGAAGTGTATCATTGCCTTGCTGTAATATAATCCCCTGACCAACTGTTACGTCCGCTGGGCGCACATCACCGCAGCATGGACGAAGGAGTGGTATTGCGTTCAAACAGGACACGCTGGCGGGAACACCAAAGGGACAGTGAACTGTATATTGGACTCACGTACAGACATAACATAAGACTGACAAATGGCCAACACACTCACCAAGCATCCCCGCACGCATAAGCAGATGGAATTGCTGTTATAAGTACGAGGAATTAGTTTGTGAATTGGCCAAGTCACTTAGGCTGCGAGCCCTACTTCAAGAATCCTCGTTGTCTTGCGGTCCCTACTCTAACAAGACAGTATCCACCGGAACTCTGCCTGCAAGCAGGGCGATCTCTCCCTATAAGGGCGGCCCGGTACTGGAACCTAAGGGCCTAACTAGCCCAGGAATGACAAACGATCCAACAGGACAGGACACAGTTCACACCAATACTCTAGGGCTAGCATGCAAGACAGAACACACACAGAACAGGACTATCCACACCTAATGTCTGGCCACCTGCACAGACACTGGAGAAGACACTGTTCACACACATAATACATATAACAAGCATGCAGGAAACCAAACCCTAGAGTAAAAGGATACCAGCTTCCTCTTGTAGAGGGAATGGTATATATAGATGCAGCAGACCAGTAGGGATTGGCTTGCAGGAGGAACTCCACACCCAGCCAGCTCAATTAACCCTCACCTGTGAATATGTGTACCTGGAACCCTGTAGAACAACAGGTCCCAGCAGCAGAAACCTGACATCAACAAGGTGGACACCAGAGGGTATTGAATGACATATCAAAATGCTGTGATAGCCCATTTTTGTCCAGCGTGCCAGTCACCCTGTGGAAGTTGCCATTACTGTAACCAGCAAAAGAGCCCCAGACTAGTATGCTTCCTCCTCAATGTTTGACATTTGGTGTCACACACTCAAGAACCATCTTTTCACCTACTGGATGGCATAGAAAAACCCTGCATGATAAACCAAATATGTCAAATTTTGATTCATCAATTCATAAGACCTTTCGCTCTTTGGTAGTCCACTGGAAGCGCTGCTTGGCCCAGGCAAGTCTTTTTTTTTTTTCAGTCTTAGCAATGACTTTCTTACTGATGCTCTACTTGTCAAGCCTGCAGATAGAAGTCTTCTCTTCTCACTTGAAATGATAATGTGTATATTGTTTGCTGGTTTTGAAGATTTTGTGCTTTAACCCCTTAGTGACCACCCTATAGACTTTTTACTTCCTGGTTTATTGAGCTTCAGGGTGGCTTCACACGAGCGTGTTTTTGTGCATACGCACGCACAAAAACACGCTTGTATTTGCAACATTGCATTCCCTATGGTGCATGCACATGTCCGTGCTTTACAGGAGCGTGCCTGCAAAGATAGGACATGCGTGCACCATTGGGAATGCACGCATTGCTTTCAATAGAGCCGCGGCTGCTGCCGGCGGCTCCATTGAAAAAAATGCTCTGCTGGCCCCCTGCATTCTTTTCAGTGAAGTGCTTTACATATAATGCCGTCATTCATTCGGCCAGAGCTGCCTGTGATTCCCCCCCCCCCCCCCCCACCTGCTGAAAGATCAGCACAAGAGAGCCGGGACAGCGAGGAGAAGATGCGGCTGAGCCCGGCAGCCGAAGGCAGGTAAGTATGTTTTTTTTGTGTGTTTTTACAGTACTTTTACTTGGTTTTCAGGGAAGGGCTTATATTTAAAGCCCTTCCCTGAAATCAATTAGCAGTAGAATCCTCTACCGCAGCTGACATGTGTGACAGCTGTGGTAGAGAATTGAAGAATGTAGCAGCAGGAAATTCTTTTAACTAGCGGGGATGAAGGAAACATCTGCCGCATGCGTCCATCGCATAAAAGTGTGAGAAAAGTAAATAAAAGTTAAAGATTTAGCTCCCCTCATGGATTGAATCCATGAGGAGAGCTAAAAGTACTCATGCCCATGCTCCGCGATGTCCCGCGACATTCTGGTCCTTACGTCATACTTAGGGTGCGTGCCCAGAAGGGCTCGCACCCAGGAATTTAAAATAGCTCTGCTCCTGACTATCATGTGTAGCCTAGAGCAGACAAACATCACCGGGGACCGCTGTATGTGGGTTCCTGTCACAAGATCGCTGTTATCCAATGGATAACAATAATCATTTAAAGTAAAAAAAAAAAAAGTTTAAAAAGTCTGTTTTATTTTCCCTCACAGGTCATATATGTGAGAGGAGATGAAATTACCTACTTAAGGCCCCTGGATTTTTCCTAAGGCCTCCGGCAATGTCCCCTGATAGGATCCTTATGCGCAGGCCTTTCCCCAACTTCGGTGTATGTGCCCGTCACCAAAATGGCAGACACAAGTGCAGAAGCTGGGGAGGGCATGGAAAATTTAAAATCTCCTTGCTCCTGGCTACTGAAGGTAGCCGAGAGCCTGAAGCAACGACAGAGGGCTGCGGTGAGCGGTCCCTGATCACATGATTATGGTTAGCCAATGGATAATGGCAATCATGTAAAAGTTAAAAAAAAACAGTTGAAGTTTAATGCTTTTTTGGTTTGGGCCCCGTTTGGCTGGAGGTTAATCCGTCAGCAGTAGAGATGAGCGAGCATACTTGCTAAGGACAATTACTCGATCAAGCATTGTCCTTAGCGAGTACCTGCTCGCTCGGAAGAAAAGGTTCGTCTGCCGGCGCGGGTGAAAGGTGAGTTGCGGCACTGAGCAGTTAGCAGGGGAGAGCGGGGGTGAAAGAGGCAGAGAGAGATCTCCCCTCCGTTCCTCCCTGCTCTCCCCCGCCGCTGGCAGACGAACCTTTTCTTCCGAGTAGGCAGGTACTCACTAAGGGCAATGCTCGAGTATGCTCGCTCATCTCTAGTCTGCAGTCCTCTTTCCTTTTGATTTTATACAGGTTTTCCTACAGTGACCTTTATGTGTGTGTCAGATGTTCCTCTATTTTAATTTATTGTCTAATAAAAGTTAGGTTTTAAGCTTAGAGACTAGAATCTACTCCGTGAAAAAGATATAATATACTGACAAGTTATAAGATACCACACGTAATACTGTAAAGTCCATACGATAATGCTCCATAGTAACACTATATAACATCATAGAGTAATGTAATATACATAATATACTATAATACACAATGATATACTTTAATATACTGCACTATTATGTAATATACTGCCATGTAATATACAACCCCAATAATAGACTACTGTAATGTAATCTAATATAAAAGAGCCTACAGGCTTTTTTGTGCACCACACTTTGACCCCTTTGCATGACCTTTGGTGGATGATTTTGGTGTCATTAGATTTGTGACATCCTCACCACTGCTGTAAAATCATAACATTTGAGTTTGATACATTGAATGACTGTCAGGCCAGGTCAAAGTTCCTATGTTACGTCTAGCGGCACTGTTGAGCTTCAGCCAACTGTGCCGCTAGGGAGAGTCAAGCATTGCTGAGCGACGGTCATATCAAGTGCTTAGCAGTTTGACCATGTCCCCAAAACGTGGAAGACCAAGTCATGGACGGCGAGCAGTCCAAGCCAAATCCTCGGCTGGACAGTTCCTAAAACATTTACAACCATTTCTCCAAACATTTTATGTTTGCGTAGCGAACATCAGGTCAATCTAGTATTTTTGAATAGTGCCCCGTTGATGGATATTTAAAGTAAGTTACCATCTTGGAGTATTGGATGTAAATCAGTGTTGTTGTACTTACTATAGTCTCTGACTAGCAACGTTTTATTTTATTATATAACTTTTCATTCTCGCGTGGACATTATTTGAGAATTGTATATTATCTGCCTACTGCTGTATATGGTGTGATTATTGGAGCACTGCACCATGGGGAGGGTCAACTTTAGCATTGTATGGCATTCTGTAATTATTTTGGCTGTGTACAGTGGTATTATTTGGAGTTTGTGTTTGGTATGTGCAAAAATATTCCATTTGCATATTACCTTGCTTTAATGCTGTCTGTGCTGCAAGCCTAGGGTCACACAATATGTTTGGCATACCACATGCGTTGTTCACATATCATTTTTAATGCTGATCAGCATAGATCTTTTTAATTGACATCCTTTGTGAGACTCTGTTCACATACTGTTACTCAAAGAGGTTGTCTAAGAAATACAAAAAATGTCTATGCAGTCGGTGAGAAACATGCATGTCCTAGAAAAAGTTGATGAGACCTGGGTGGAGCCATGGGAGAGGGTCTGAGACTCATGGCCACCTTTAACTATGTGTGACCTATGCAGTCACACATGGAGCTGGCTACTAGCTTGTAGGGGGGCCAACAGTGGATTTAAGAAGAGGGTGATTGTCTCCCTTTGGGCTCCTTCCCACGGACGGATTTCCGCCGCGTTGCCCGCAGCTGTTAGGTTCTATTGAACCTAATAGCTCAATGCTCGCGGTGCGGAATAATCACCTGACCTCACCCGCGGCATGCTCTATTTGCCGTGGGTATACGCGCGGCCGGCTTCCATTGCAGTCAATTGAAGCCGTCCGTCACGCTATCTTCCGCTGTAGCACAGCAGAAGATAGCGTGAAACCGCTTCACCGCCCACCGCCAGCTGCGTCATATGACGCAGCCATCGTGTCATGTGACACTGTGGGTGTGTCATACAAAGCGGTAAGCATGAAGTCTGCACTGAGGAGGTGCTTCTGGGCCACAAAGGGGGTACTGTTAGATTATGGGGGCACAAGGGGGGGCACTATCATCTTATAGAAGCACAAAATGGGGCATTGTTGTATTGTGGGTGTACAAGGGGGGCACTTCATGATTATGAGGACACAAAGTGGTCCCTATTACCTTATGGGGCACAAAGGGGGCACTATTATCATATGAAGACACAAAGGGGTGCTATTACCTTATAGAGGAATAGAAGGATACTACATCCTTCACTGAATAGAATGATACTACAGGAGAAATAAATAGCTAATAGGAACAGAATCGTGTGCTTCCTTATTGCTACTTTGCTATTTATTGTCTTTTTGATCCCTATTCACATCACATTAATGATCTATACTTTTTGTGTATGCCAGGAAAAGCTCCCAATGTACAAGCAAGGCATATCCATAGGTCTCCAATTACCTGAGGGAGGCCACGTAGTAACCTTTTTGGTGCACCTTTTTATTGTATGGAATTACATACACTTTATATTCCATAGAAAGAAAATCATCTATATATAAAGGATGGCATCTTAGGAGTTAGAGAGAAGGGGGCTCCCTCTGTCAGCCCATGCAAACCTCAATAACATGATTGCTTAGTTCTGTCACTAGATTTATGTCATGAGCTTGGTTCTGATACTGTATTTATTTACTGAGCTGTTCTGGTGTGGGTAAGTGGGTATGCTATCTTTCTGCTTTCTGAACCAGCAGACTGCTCATCAGTGCACATGTAATTGTTTTCTCTTAAGATGGGGAATGCAAAAAAAAATAAAAATCTGCATAGGGTGTTATTTAATCTAAGGCCGCCCCTGCTGATACTAACACCACGGTGTTCAGCTTGGCAGGAACAAATAGTGTGGAGTTAGGCACCGCATCCTACCCATGCTTCCTCCTGGTTCCATCAACCCATCCTAAGGCCTCTATCACAGGAGCGATGCGTTTTTTGGCTAGACGCATCGCGGCCAAAAAACGCAGAAATCTCACGTTTTCATCACATGGCTGGGTGTGGCGTACAAATGCCGCAGCATGGAATTCCTTCACACGGCATAAATCTGCTAAAAGACTTCTTATGGCTCAATAGAGCAAGCTGACATGGTTTAGCAGCACTAACCACTGCAAAACTCCCTCCCCTTCCTTTTGCCGGCAGCTCCCATAGAAGCCTATGGGAGCCGCCAGCAGACCGCATCCAAAAGATAAGGCAAGACCTATTATTTCTGTTTTAAAAGCGACCATCTGAATGAATGCATTGGAATCCAGTGCTTCAGATGGCCGTGATTTTCAGCCAATGTTTTAAAACGCTCGTGTGAATGAGGCCTAAGACCGATTTATCACAGCCAGCAGAGACAGCAGACATTTTTTAAAATGAGTAGCCATGTGGTTCACGAATTGCCTAGTGGAACCTGCAATATATAACTGCGAAAGAACGCATTTACAGGGAGGAATATTCCCAAATTCTGCCTTAGTGCTGTACAGATCTCATTTGCAATTACAGGAAATGTGTTGGTGGTGATGATTTCTCCTAAGGGGTGTATACAGGTTATTAAATTTAAGGATGGGTTCTCACAGGGCGGATTCTCGGCGGAAATCTTGCGGATTTGGCCGCAGCGAAAAACCGCAAGATTTCTGCCGGGAGAACCGCCACTGCAAAACCTGCGGCGGCTTTGAAGCGGCCCGGCCGCTCGCTCTTCCGCTGCGGCCGGCGCTTCAATAGAGGAGAGTGCGGCCACAGCGGGAAAAAAAATGGACATGCTGCAGTTGGCAAATCCACGCCGCAGTGGCGGCTTCTGCCGGCTTAGCCGCAGCGCATTTGCCGTCCCGTGTAGACGAGATTTCTGAGAAATCTAGTCCACATGGCTGGCTAATCCCGGGATTAGCGGCCACATGCGGATTTGCCGCTGCGAAATTCTACACAGAATTTCCTCGGCAAATCTGCCCTGTGTGAGCCCAGCCTAAAGGTTCACTTACCTTTGCTCCCTCTGATTACTCAATGTGCTCAATAAAAGACATGAATGGTTAGTGTGTTATTAGTTTACTTAAACCATTTGTCTATAATTGTGATTTACAAGACAATTCGACCATATTTTTTAGTAATCCGTGCAGAAAACCAGGTAATTCCAAAGGGTTCACTTATTTTTTCTTCCAATTGTACTTTGAAAACTCAAGGCAAAATGTATTTTGCAAAATATATATTTTTGCATTGAAACTAAGTCTGTAAAACAAAATAAACTTAAAAAATGACCATAATAAGTAGAAATGGAGATATTTTTAACCGTGCCCCTTGTGTATTTCTATGACATGGTTGGATTACGGAAATGTATTAATGGACACACTTCTATTTTGGATGCATTCGTCTCGTACTTTCTTGTTAATGTGACATATAACCTTTGATATTTAGAAGACCAGATGTTAATTGATTATGAAACACACTCAGCAGCTTGTCTACCACTTGAATGTAACTTGGCACGACAAAGACAATTCTGCTTTGCTTGCTGTAAGCAATTAGGGCTCGAGATGCTCAGAGTTGTTGCTAGGTTGCATATTTAGTCATTATGCTGCTATTTTACTTTCTAATAGTGGATATGATTATAGGAAAGATTTGCTATTATCACAAGCGCAGGATCATTTTGCTGAGACTCTAATAGGTTCCAGCTTTTGCTATATTTCCCCAGGAGTTAAAACGAATACATTTTTCTTTCTGAAGGTGAAAGTTAGAAAGAGAAGTGTAATAACGACGCATTATGATTACTTTATCTATGGACTTTTACCTTTTTCCAAGATGCTGTTAAATAGAATTGAAGTGGCATCAAGTCCCTAAAGTTCCATTAAAATAGCAAAGAACAGATCAAGAATTAAAAACATGCTTTTTCTGACAGAAGGCTGAAGTAAAGCAAACTCACATTGTATATTGTAAGCCCTCGCCGGCAGGGTTCGTGTTCCCTCTGTAGCAGTCTGCAGGGCTGAACTGGGAATGAAGCTCAGCACTGATATTGTAAAGCACACAGACCCAGTTGCTCCATCAACATGCAGTAAGTATATGGCAATTTGCCTCAAATGAGCTATGCCAAAATCAAAAATTATCCCCTGTCTATAGGATAGGGGATACCCCCCAATGAGACCCCCACTAATCCTGAGAACTGTGTCCTATGTCCTCTTTTCAGAAAGGAGGGGGCTGAATGGAGCAGCGGTTGCGCATTTGCTGTGCTGCTCCATTTACTTTGAATGTTACCCCCAAAGGTAGCCAAATATGAGCGTTTGGCAGTTTCCATCAGCCCCATTATAATGAATGGAGTGGCGACTGCACATGCATGGGTAGTATCCCATTCAGTCTGAAATCAATGTGGGTGGAAGAAGCAGCCGGATTGGCAGGGGTCTCAGCGGCAAGACCCTCACAGATCAGAAAATGATCCCCTATCCAGTGGGATAACTCTGATTTTGGGATAACACTTTTAATGGGGCCATCTTCATCTCACGGCAGGAAGGGGTTCCAAGTATGCTGGGAATTGTAGTTCTGAGGAGTCATGATCCTGCCTCATGCCACAACTTAGGGGCCCATGCGAAGGCGTGGGAGAAGATTCCCTCATTTGTGCAAATGAATGTGAATCCCTGCCCTCTCCCCAGCACTAAGTGCTAAATATGCTGGGGCATATAAAAGGGCTGGAGCTTCATCCTAGTTCCAAACACAAAGGCCAGTAGTAGCAGTGTGTGCGTGCTGCTCAGCAGCAACTCTTGTGTGGCAGATGCAACAATAAAGAAGGGCTTTGTAATTTGTGGTGGTGACCAGTGAGTGCGGGGACCCTAGCGCGGCTCCCCTGCTGGGGACTGGCAGCGATCAAGAGATGACTGGCATTGCCCTGATGACCTGGGGGCCAAGACAGACTGCATGGAAGGAAAGGGAGTCTCCCTTATTGCAGGGTTCTTGGTCCCTGAAAGGCAGTGACAGCACATGGACTAAAGAACGGGGAAAGCTGCAGGAGTGGCGTAAGCTCGGTCCAACACTACAGAGACTATGACAGATGCTTACAGACTGGGAGTTATAATTATGCTGGGAATGTAGCAATGAAAGTTATATGTTTTCTTGTACACATAATATGAGTAATATAAGGTCCACATGGTGAGAGTTATGATGTTTATTGATGTGATGTGCAAAACACTCTTACGAGGGACAGGACACTTCGGGGTTAACAGCGCTATGCACCAATGAGAGATGGGAGACGAATGCTGTTTGCACCTTAGGTGTGTATGTATCTGCAGTGAAGCACAGCTCCTGAAATCTAGCAACATATTCTGGTACCTAGGGTGCATTAGGCTGTGATGACGCCATGCAGCGTACCTTCAGTAATATGTGTCTGACAGGTGACATCACTGGGTCTTCTGGCCTGGTGACGTGCCATGCAATGGAAAACTCTGCTGCAAAATTTGCAGCAGTTCTACAAGAGACACAGAATCACCATTAGTACGGAATTTGGCAAGAAATATCAGCAGTTGCAGCATTCCCCCATGCATCCAAATTCTTGGCGCTATCAGCGCTTCCTTCACCCGGCGGCCTCTAGTGAACACAGCGTCACTGGTTAGGTGATGCAACTTCCGCATCTCTTGACCAGTGTTGCTGCACTGACTTGGAGCCGCCGGGTGAAAAATATGCTGACAGTGCAAATTATTTGGATACGAGCGGGAGTTCTATGATATCAGCTGCGGAAATGCAGCTGGGTTCTAGTAAAATTTTGCAGCCATGGTGCAAATATTAACCGTGTCTTGTGCTATAATGCTGCGGATTCTGCAGCGGAGTTTTTAGCTGTGGAAAATCAGCAGCATTTCCACTACGTGCAAACATATCCTTCATAGAGATGAGCGAGTATACTCGGTAAAGGCAATTGCTTGAGCGAGCATTGCCTTTATAGAGTACCTGCCCGCTAGAGATGAAACGTTCGGGTGCCGGCGCGGGGGAGTGGTGAGTAGCAGCAGTCAGCAGGAGGTAGCGGGGGGGGGGGGGAGAGGAAGAGAGAGATCTCCCCTTCGTTCCACTCCGCTCTCCCCCGCAGCTCTCTGCCTGCCGCCGGCACCCGAACGTTTCATCTCGAGCGGGCAGGTACTCGCTAAAGGCAATGCTCGCTCGAGCAATTGCCTTTACCGAGTATACTCACTCATCTCTGATTCCAGTTGCAAATGTGTTCTGTTTTGTGTGGGCGAGTAAATCAATATTTAAATTTAGGACAAACCTTATATATTAGTCAATTTACAGATTTGCGCATTGATAATAGTAACAGAGTAACAATTTCAATCTTTGTTCCCATTTTCAGATTGAGTGCAGAAAGGGTTAATAAAACAAATCAGAGCGGCGATGCCTGCGTTACTGCGGCCTGACAGCTGAGACGTTTTTCCGTGCCATTAGATGCCAGTGTTGTTCCATATACCTCAGTCTTAATCAATCTCATTACAATAAATATCACAGCGGGGGTTCAGAATTGACTGGAAGGGGAGAGTTCTGGTGTGAGGAAGAAAGGCAATTAATGAACTCCAAAGGCAGGCTGCTAAATAAACTCTCAAATAATCTCATAATAGCCGACAGAAATATTATGAATCACTCTTTGTTGATTGCTGTGTGTATGTGATTTGGGTATTGTTTTGTATTAGATTTACCAAGATTCATGCAATTATAATGCTGCTTACAGACAAATGCATTCATGTGGATTGGAGGATTATGTGGATGTTGTAGCGCTGAATTTGTTATTTGACTTTACGCATCATGAATATATAGGTATTAGCTCTGTCTATATGGCTAGTTTCACATGGGTGTATTACAGGTACCTTTATGTGCTTGGAATATGGCCTGAGCTCAGAGTATCAGTCAGTAGACCCACCGTTCATCCAGGACATTCATCTGTAGTATGGGAGCATAAATGCCCCTGTAATACACTAACATGAAACTGGCCTAAATATTGATACGCACTTAATAGCCACTTTATCAGAGCGCCGAGTCTTTCATCATTGGAGCTTCCCTGTATAGAACCTACAGCCGTAGCCCCCAAAGGGGTTAGAGGAGGATGTCAAGAATTGTTCTGATGAATAGGTAGTGCACGGTCAAGCAGATTGCAGAAGATTACAATGCTGGTGCACCAATTTACATGTCCAAGTACACAACTTGTTGTTCCTTAGCATAGATGAGCCATATCAGTTCCAGCACTATTGGAACTGATATGGCTCATACCTGATGATCAGTTCCAGCACTATTGTATCTAAGAGGAACAGAAAGACAAGACACCAGTGAGCATAAGAGCACATAAATTGTATCACTGAGCAGTGAAAAAAACATCAACTGGTCGGCTGAATCCAGATTTCTGTTGCACCATGCTGATAGTAGGTCAGAATTTTGTACAAGTAGCATGAATCAATGACCCCTTCCTGTCAGCTGATCAGAATATGGCACTTCCATCTAATTTGTGACAACTACAAGAAGCTTCCTCTCTGCATGGGCCAATAGTCCTGTCAGTGAAAAGTGTCAGATAACAAGTTATCTTATCCATTCTTTAGAGTGCACAGCACAGTGTATCTGAGGAAGAGGCATCCTCCTCGAAACGTGTTATATTCACTCGTTTTCAGTAAATAGGACACCAGATTTATTTCTAGATTCATTGTTTGTTCTCACAAAAGAAAGCTGTGCCAAGCCTCAACTATTTTTGCATCGGTGTTCTCAATTGCTTTCACACCGATTTCTTTACAGTGTTGCAGTTTTCTGGGCTGGCAGTACGTTGTGTACTTCCATCCTGTAGGGCAGCAAAGTGACTAAAGAAGCTGCCTTGGACTGTGGGGCGGAGTGAAAGATTGGGGAAAGGAGCGACTGATGGTTTAGGGGATGGTTTAGAGAAGGAGGGAGAGGTGGGGGATAAAAAGGAAAAGAAGAAATAAGATGAAGGGTGTAAGTCTGGAGTGGTTGGAGAAGACACCCGCCCGCCCATAGGGAAGGGGCTGAAAGGATTACGGCAAAATTGAGAGGACAGAGTTTCTTGTAGAAGTCGTCACAGCTAAGGTGTAGGCAGAAGGTTTGCTTTCGACGCCAGCATTTGGATTGAAGAAGGGTGTTTTACAAGCCTGACTTTAGCAGGACTTCAAAACGCCTTTCGGAATCAAGGAAATAGGTGTTTTTATTTAGGTCAAACCTGGGAAGTGTTAAAGTGAAATTTTGATAAATCTTGGATAAAGCTGTGGCCTGCCCCACAAAAGCCACTAAAAAGATAAACTTGTGTAGAGAGTTTTTCATTGTAGTAGTAAGAGGGAGCAAGAAGTGGGGGAGTCCCCCAGTCCCACCATAACTGACTCTTCCAAGACACTATTATCACTTTAGCTCACTACAGAAAATTCACTTGGGGTACACCACCTTTTTCTTCAATTGCACTTATTAGGATATAGGGATTATCCCAAGTTGCGATAACCATGCCTAATTTTGTTGATCCTTACATAATTGTAAACGTTAATGGAAACCTGTTATCACCTTCTAGCCCCATAAACTACTTTATGGGGCTCAAAGTTAAGTAAACAGGGAGTACAAGAATTTGTGTTTGATACTCACTGGGCACCCTGTTCCAGGGTTGTCCCCGTGAGATTGGCACTTGCATAATACGTGACTTTTTAGATGGACGTATGTGCACATTCTTCCATAGAGATGAATGGGAGAGTGCCCACAGAGACATCTGAAAAGAGTCACACTGTGTGCACTCACCAACACAGCACTGGAACAGGGTGCCCAGTGAGTAGAAAACACAGCTGGAGGCTAGGGTGAGGCTCTGCTTTCTCTGATTTTTCAGTGTACAGGGGCTCGTAACACTCACGGTTGCTATAGTAGGATCCCAACCTATTCTCCTCCACACTGCACTGGTAATGAGACGCTTTTGGAGCTTCTTTCCTTCCAACTACGCCTTTTCTTCTCCTCAGACTGTGACCGTACTTCTCCTCAGACTCTTACTGACAGACTTGCTTTGACGAAATGACTCACTGACTGAATGCGACTTCTCTTCTTCTCACTCTCCCTCTGACTGACTTCCCGCTCAAACTGCTCTAACTGAACAACTGTGTAACTCCTCCCCATATCCCGACTTGCACTACTCTCTTTTCCCGGGCTTGGATCCCCTGTACTAATCAACGATCAGAGTGACAGTAATCAATCAGGAGACAGGCGATGCCGGGCAGATTAGGACGTCGTCTGTGCGGAAAGGGGGAAATTAGGGTATTTCTGACAGACAATCCCAGAAATGTCTCCTAAGGAGTACATAAACGGGAGTTTTTTAAGAACTAAAGACTGTGTGACATCCTATAGGTGTAGTGTCCCAG
This sequence comes from Eleutherodactylus coqui, assembly GCF_035609145.1. Lineage (NCBI taxonomy): Eukaryota > Metazoa > Chordata > Amphibia > Anura > Eleutherodactylidae > Eleutherodactylus > Eleutherodactylus coqui. Next base: position 136,949,286 of record NC_089845.1, on the reverse strand, counting down.
AACATTCTCCTGATTCCCTCCATAAATGTCATACATGTTTGTCTTATGTAGATGCACTGTTCCAAGCTGTCCTGCCATTTCCAATGTGTATGTTGCACAGCTGCGGCTCTTGAGAGGTTACATTTCATAAAATCATAGTCTGCCTGTAATATATCAGTCTGTCATGTCATGTGGTATGGGTGAGTGTATAAATAGGAGTGTTTGAGAGCGGGAAAGGAGTCCATCTTTAGAGAGTTCCAACTGGTCTACCACCAAACAAAGAGCCACATGGAAGAGCCTTCAGCTTCCTTGTGGTGAAGATGGAGGAGGAGGAGAGACTTCCCATAGAGACTGCAGTTAGTGGAGTGAGCCCTAAGCCTAAGAGAGAGCCTTTTTAAGTAAGTCACTTTTTCAGGCAAGACCCAATGCAAAGGTACTAATTCTAAAGCCGCAAGTTTTTCCTACACGGCCGTCCAAAATAAGGATCACCTCGTAGACATATGCTTCAAGTCATACCCATGCATCTTTAATGTGGGGTGCAAATCCCAACAGTAAATAATTGCTAGCAGAGTGTCTGTGGAGTGACCCCCTTCCTCCTCCGGAGTTCTCCCAGTCCAGGGGCGGTATCTGACAGATAACGCAGACTGTAGGACCGTTTTCATCTTGTGTATCCTCCCTGACCTCTAGCCTTCCTTTCTTACCTGCACTGCGAAGAATTGTACCTGAATTGTTGTGAATAATTGTTTTGCCAAAGTTATTCCCAGTAAAGTTTATACCGGCCCTAACGGTTCCTGGGGACCTGAGGTACTACAAACCAGTGTCTGTGGTTATTCTCAGCCGTCTAACATACTGGTGTGTGGGAACGGTGGTGTCACCCATAGCAACTACTACCCCCCTCATCCTGTTTATTGGCATTCCCTATCCTAGGGGTGTCGACGGTGGCCTGCAATTCCACTCTGGCCTTGGCTACGTGTCATCCCTCTGGGAAAAGGAGCCTGATAAGTGCTGCCGTGACAAGCCATCACTTAACCCTTCCAGCTCCCCACGTTTGTCAAGTGTCCGGGGTACCCCTCTGGGGTGTTACATAGGACCTTCTGGGCCACTACACCATCTTCTATTCTCCGGGAGCCATAGCAACCTACTGGAGCCCCACAATCACATCATGGTGGACCGATGGGTAACATAAGGAGCCCCCTCCATCTGTCAGCCCTTTACATGCTTCTGTCGCATTGACTGTGGCATGTAAGGGGTTAAACAGCGGGGGTAAGAAGTTTCTTCAGGCCCCACAGTTAGAGCAAGTGCCAAGCTCTCATCCAACAGCCAAGTACGCACTCCACCTGGCACGAGAGACCCGTGCCAGGCTTATGATGCAGCGCCGTAAAAAGGCACATTCGTCAGAATGACAACCACCGTTAAAAGGTGTGTTAGTCATTTAGAGAGTTAAAAAAAGCAATACATGGCTAACATAAAGACACACAGAAGTGAGGAGGGAATTAGGAATGAGTTCATGAGTAAAACAAATAACAGTCTTCAGAAGCAATTACATTTATATTTATTTGTTTTTTAATTATCTTTAGGTGCGAAATAAAAGAGGTTTAATATTTACAAAATGTCAAAAAACTGAAAAGAAAAACCTAATTTAAAAAGCACAAATATTTAAGGACAAAGAGAGAAGAACCCACATATATCGACTCTGTAGCACGGAATTATGTCAGCGTAATTTAATCACTGATGTAATAACTTTTATAGTGCTGAGAGTCAAATCATCTGTATGTCTAAGGGCTCCTTCACGCGGACGTATTCGTGTGCTATAAATTTATGTACACAAAACACAGACAAGAGAACCCATTGATTTCAGTGGATTCATTCACATTTCCGGAATTTGCATGTGCATTTCGGTTGCACAAAAAAAAAATAGCATGCCCTACTTTTCTGTGCACTTGAGTGCCTTAGGTCCCCGTAGAAGTAAGTGGGGGTGCGCAAATGCATGTGCAATACATTAGGAGATGCATGTTATGCTGCCTAACTCTGCTGAAAAAGGAGCCCCTTTGCAACTGATTAGCCATTTCAAGTGTCTGGTTTGCTGCATGCAAATGAGCATATTTTGCGGGCAGAAAATGTATGGTAAAATATGCTGTTACGCATGCAAGAAAACATTGTTAATTCCCTAAAAATGCAGCGCTGAGGTGTCTACAAATACGTATACGCTTGACACTGTAGGGCAAGTTTCCATATATTTCAGTGGGAACTTTGCCTGCAATACCAAGCCTGGCCACTTGCAGTGGGAATAGAGCTGTCTACTTCCTGTAGAAATCAGCTTAGAGGACATGCACACAGGCCATGTGAACAGCAAGACCATCGGTAGTCTACAACTGGACAACCCCGTTAAGTCTGTTTGGATCATTGAGCAAAGGAACAGGTGAATAGTGTTTCTTTGTTTTGCAACATATGCAGTCATTTAAAAAAATTCCAAGAGTTGGATTATCCCTTAAACCTTCTTCACTACATTAGACAGCCAGGGAATTTGCCACTGACTCTTTTTCTACCCTACACCACCAGGGATTTGAAATTAAACAATAAAGGCCTCTTACACACGAGCGTTATTTTGACGCTAAGTTAGCTGCACTATAAAATCATAACGATCGGAGCAGTAAATCTCATGAACCGAGGCTATTATTCCTGATTTTATTGTCTAATCACATGACTAGGTGAAATAATGCCACAGCCCCGAAATCCCTTGGTCGGCAGAACTACTTTAATGACTTTTAAATGCCTCAACTAGAGCGCTAGTCACTGCTAAACTCCCTCCCCCTTCCTTTTTCAGATGACTCCCATAATCCTCAGCATAGTGTTGTAGAAAGAAGTATTTTTCCTGGATGTAATACGAATAGAGTGATTAGAAGTATGTTAGAGTTTCTTTTCTGAATCTGACAAAAAATCTCTGTATGGCTTGCATATGAATGCTTTCCTTCCCCTAGAGTAAGGCCTCATGTTCACTAGGAAATTCAGGCCCACGTGGATTCTCCATCAGCGGGTCCCTCCTTTCGGACATGAGGCCTGAAAATAAGATTAACTCACCTGTCTGGACGCTGCCGATCTCCCCTCCATTGCAGCCGGATCTTCTTTCTTCGGCCCGGCAGATGTGCTCAGCATGACGGCAGTGTGCCGCGCGCATGTGCCGCACACTCCTTTTCTCTTTTTGAACTCTTGCTCTCCTGCGCTCCCACAGCAGAGCAGAAATTCAGCTATGGGTGCACCACAGATACGGACTACTTCCATAGGCCTCAATGGAAGCCTGTGGAAGCCGTTCGTGCGGGTTGATTTCCCACACGTGCGATCCATGCGGCAGGGAAAAAGGACATCTGCAGGTATTTACTTACCTGCGGGTGTCCAATGCATCCCTATGGGCACGGATCACGCGTGTGGGACACCACAATAAATCCAATTACCCAATTGCTAAATCCAATTACCCAGTGGACATGAGGCCTAAAGCTTCAGTGTGCTGCCTCAGCCTTGTTACGATACTGGTGGGTCATGGCTGGAATCCAAACACCTGGAGAACGTGAGTAGAACACAGTTTGGAATGCAGATAAGGCTCTTCCAAGGAACAGCTTGTGAAGAACACAATGTGATCGGTAATCCACAAGGGTAAAATAGCTTTAAAAAACCCTTCCTTGAGGCAAGAGAAGGGGGCTTGGTAGTACAACCTAGTTCCACAAAACTCAAGCAATGCGTAGGCCAACTGGGAAAACTTAAGTAGGCTCAAACAGGAAATAATAGCAAGAGGCAACTTTGACCATCTTGTTTCAAGGGATTTTCTAATTCATTTTTACAAAGGGCTTACTGTGTCTCAACCATTCCAACTAATGTTCAAAATACCTTGCAGGGGTTGTCCGAGATATGGATTCACTATAAAAAAGGGGCCCCCATGGTGCAAAACATAAGAACTCATCCAACTCATATTCACTGTTCCCTCTCGTTCTCCGCTGGCAACTCCTGGTCTCATCCAGTAACGTATTGTTTGTATGATTGCTGAGCCCAATCATTGGCTGCAGCAGCCTGTTTAGGGGATGGCACAGGTTGACTGAAGCCTAAAAACAGTGCATAACTGTGGGAGACCAAGTGGGGGGCAGTGAGTATGACACTGTGAGCTCTGTATTATGCTTTGCACATGGGGCCCCCTTTTCATACGGAAGCTGTATCTTAGGACTACTTCAGATGAGCGTGTTTTAGCGCGAAAAACTTGGATAATACATTCATTTCAATGGGTTAATTTTTCTTTCTTTTTTTTTTTTTTTACTCACGACTGCAAAAAAAAGGACCAGCTCTATTTTGTGCCTATTTGCGCACCATAGAGGCCTATGGGAAGCACACAAATAGGCACATATGCACGTATGGCTATGGACAAAACCATGCACATACCCGCATGCACTAGAACCCCGTTTGGGTAAATAGTCATTTAAATCAGGGCATGGTGATTTGAACAGTGTCTGCGCAAATATGCACAGTATTTATTGCTTGCGTGCATGTAATAAATAGACTCGTTCTCTGCGTAAAAACGTTCTGCAGGAGCTAGCATATTTTGAAATAGGCCCATCTAAATCCGTCCTTAGATAACCCCTATAAATTGGGGTGTTTCCCTCCCCCGTCTTGTTTCTGATATCACAACCACATGTCTTGTTTATAAATGTAAACGCATAAATTACTACTGTATGCAAATCCATACACCAAATCATTCACCTGTGTCTATAACAAAGGGGAGAATATGCATTGAATCTCAGCAATTATAGCATAGTAACATAGTAACATAGTATGTAAGGCTGAATGAAGACAATGTCCATCTAGTCCAGCCTGTCTATCCTCCTGTGTTGATCCAGAGGAAGGCAAAAAAAACCCCAAGGCCAGAAACCAATTAGCCCTTTTGGGGAAAAAATTCCTTCCCGACTCCCTAATGGCAATCAGACTGTTCCCTGGATCAACCCCTAATAGTTCCTACCTGCCTATATACCCGGATTGACACTTAACCTAATATTTATATCCTGTAATATCCTTCTTCTCCAGAAAGACATCAAGTCCCCTTTTAAACTCCTCTATGGATTTTGCCATCACCACTTCCTCCGGTAGAGAGTTCCACAGTCTAACTGCTCTTACAGTAAAGAATCCCCTTCTATGTTGGTGATGAAACCTACTTTCCTCCAATCGTAGCGGGTGTCCTCTTGTTACCGTCGTGGTCCTGGGTGTAAACAGATCGCGGGAGAGATCCATGTGTTGTCCCCTCATGTACTTATACATGGTTATTTGGTCGCCTCTTAACCTTCTTTTTTCTAGAGTAAATAGTCCCAATTTGGATAGCCTCTCTGGGTATTCCAGTCCCGTCATTCCATGTATTAGTTTAGTTGCCCTTCTTTGAACCCCCTCAAGCACTGTGACATCTTTCCTGAGCACCGGTGTCCAGAATTGTACGCAGTATTCCATGTGAGGTCTGACAAGTGCCTTATATAATGGAAGGATGATGTTCTCGTCCTTCGCCCCTATACCTCTTTTAATGCATCCCAAAACTTTATTTGCCTTTGCAGCAGTTGACTGGCATTGGTTACTCCAGTTTAGTCTATTATCCACTAATACCCCCAGATCCTTTTCCATATCACTTTTCCCAAGCGGTACCCCATTAAGTGAATATTGGTGACATCCGTTTCTCCTGCCCATGTGCATAGTCTTACACTTTTCAACATTGAACTTCATTTGCCATTTTTCTGCCCAAGCCCCCAGCTTGTCCAAGTCCGTTTGTAGCTGTACATTGTCCTTCGTTGCATTAATTATATTGTATAGTTTTGTGTCATCTGCAAATATTGATATTTTGCTGTGCAGCCCCTCTATCAGGTCATTGATAAATATGTTGAACAGAGTGGGGCCTAATACTGAACCCTGTGGTACCCCGCTAGCGACTGTGGTCCAATCAGAGTACGCACCATTTATTACCACCCTCTGCTTTCTATCATTGAGCCAATTTTTTACCCACTTACACACGTTTTCGCCCAGTCCGAGCTGCCTCATTTTGTATATTAGCCTATTATGTGGCACAGTGTCAAAGGCTTTAGAGAAGTCCAGATATACAAGATCAATAGATTCTCCCTGGTCCAGCTTAGAGCTTACTTCATCGTAGAAACTGATCAGATTTGTCTGACATGAGCGACCCTTCATGAATCCATGCTGGTGAGGAGTTATTCCCTTAATTTCCTTGAGGTACTCGTCGATGGCGTCTCTCAGAATCCCCTCGATGATTCTTCCCGTTACTGAAGTGAGACTTACTGGCCTGTAGTTTCCAGGCTCACTTTTGCTCCCTTTTTTGTAAATTGGAACCACGTTGGCAATGCGCCAATCCAATGGTACTACACTGGTCTTGATAGTGTCTAGAAATATTAGGTATAGCGGCCTAGCTATCTCGTCACTTAGTTCCCTTAGTATCCTTGGGTGTAATCCATCTGGGCCCGGCGATTTATCAATTTTAGTTTTCTTTAGACGCTTCCGCACCTCCTCCTGCATTAGGTATGAGATATTTTGTGAGGGGTTCGTTTTATTCCCCTGCATCTCGTGTGGCATTTCCTTTTCTTTTGTGAATACACTTGAGAAAAAACTGTTTAGTAGATTTGCTTTCCCTTCGTCATCATCAATGATTTCTCCTGCATTGTTTTTTAAAGGGCCAGCGCTCTCCCTGCAAATCCTTTTGCTGTTGATGTAGTCGAAAAATAGCTTCGGGTTGTTTTTGCTCTCTTTGGCGATCCGTCTTTCTGCTTCCTCCTTGGCAGTTTTGATCATATCTTTGCATATTTTGTTTTTTTCCCTGTATGATTTTAGCGCTTCTTCGCTGCCTTGTTGCTTAAGTAGTTTGAACGCTTGTGTGGTCTGCATTCACTGCATGCCTAAAAAGATCCAGGATGGATCGAAACGTCGCAGGTTTTTATACTGAGGAATAAATATGTTCTTATTGTAAAGACAACCCTGGAGTGCTGATCCATCTCTTCATTATTTGTGGACTTACCTTTGTGGATCCTCAGGTCTGGATTCCCTATAGGATCGTGCACCTGTGGCCACGTTGTGCCTATTTTGATTATTGGTTGTGCTGTGTTCCATACATTGCTCTTCACATGTCTTGTTTATGTCCCGAACCTCCAACTACATAACTTTCTCTTCCTCCAGAGGTCATCGCTCCTATACCACTATTATCTGTAGAACAGCGCAGGTTCTTGTTGGCACTATTCATGCCCATGAATTTATTATCTGACTCCCGGCACACCCGGCCAGGCAAACTAGAAGATATCACAAATGACACACCTTACATTGATTGCGCTAGCCGTAAATAGAGGGAGGCTAATAAATGACCTGTCAAAGGATGTCCCAAAATCAACAGCCACATGCTCATCACAATAATCTGGAAAACTACAAAGGATGGGGTAAGACAAAACATTACAATCATAACACTAATTGCAGGTCTGAATTAAAGAGCACAAGTTGTCTGGACTGGGACAACTCATTTAACACAGGTTCAGGGGAAAAAGAGCAGCCTCTAGTGGCAAGAAGTGAACGTGCGGCACACTACTTAAAGGGGTTGTCTGGTTAGAATTAACTTTTTAAAACCAGAGGCAAAAAGATTAAAACAAAGGGTACTAACGCATTCTCCGTCCTGGCGATTCAAGGCTTTAGCCCCACAATTCTTGCAGTCTGTTGACAGTGGGAGTCAGGTGACTGCTGCCTGGCAATAAGAGGCAGAAGCATCACCGCCTATTCTCCTGGCATCATCCATCAAATCCTGGGTGCCATGATGCCAGGAGTTTTGAATGGTGATGCTGTGGCCTCTGGTTGGCTGGAAGCAATCACCTGAATTCTACTGTTAACGGAGACCGGGAGAATAGTGGGACTGCAGCGCTGGATTGCCAGGGCTGAGGACAGGTAAGTACCTTTTGTTTTAATCCTTTTGGCTGCGGTTTTATTAGGTTAATTCTAACTGGACAACCCCTTCAAAAGTGTGAAATGGTGGCCACTAGTGGTAAAATCCTGGAAAGGCAACAGAACCCTAACACCTTTATCTAAATGTCATAGACAAGGCACAGTGGCTTTTTGGCATCCGGAACCTGAAAAAAGCCCAAATTACACCCTGATGGAGATTCAGTGGGGCGCTATAGTTGTTTATTGCTACTGATTTAGAGCGCCAAATATCTTGAGTTTGTATGGAGCCATAATATGACTTCCCTATAATTTCCATGCGTCACATAGACCTTGACACATCATCTCAATAAAAGATTACTGATGGATGAAGAGGCAGAAAGTCTCAGCGAGGGTTTATTCAATCTATTCTCTAATATTCTAAAAAAAGAGAAATCACATGGAGGGCTGTTAATTAACCAGGCCTCATATACGGTTTGGAAAAGTCATCAGCGCAAAATGTTCAAAGCCTTGAAATGAACTACTGGATTTGGAAGCTGTACAAAAATAAAAAGCTGAAGGTCTTTAGGAGTAGAAGAAAAAAATAACAGTCTTTTTGTGGGACAAATGAACATAATGTTACTCTGATGCTTGATGAGGGGAATTATTGTATGAATCTCAATAGGAACTACATTTACCCGTAATGGTAAAATGCACACACTGCACAATAAATAATGATGTTGATTAATGGATGAAGTCATTATTATTATTTATTATGCTCATTATCTGCTTTAGTAGACCAGAGATTTGCCTGAGTGGTTAAAGCGGTTGTCCAAGATAAAATAGCTTTTTATAAATGGGTTCTATGGCAAAAAGTAACAAATGAGCTCCTACTGACCTTTTCTTGCTTCCTGCATGTCCCCTGCAGACAGCTCTGGATGTCTGTTCTACCGTAATGTTTACAGGCTGCAGCAGCCTGTGAATGTGGCATCACAGGCTGCTGCAGCCAATGCCAGAGCTCAGAGATCAATGTATCATGAGCTGATTTGTTATTTTTTTGGCATAATGGAGCTGTTTTAAGAAAAATATTTTATCTTGATCAACCACTTTAAAAAGATTCTGTCACCTACTTTTAACCCTATAAGCTAAGCTTATAGGCTGAAAGAAGTTAACCTGCTGTGTCAGGGGGTGTAAGCATCATACTTAACTTCCCTGTCACTCAAACCCTTGGTGTGAGCGCTAAAGCCACTACTCAATGCATTGAGTGGTGCTGCTAAGTAGTCTTCCCATTATAAAATTAAACTAGGAGGACTACTTAGCAGCACCATTCAATCCATTGAGCACAGGCTTTTAGCGCTCAGTCTTGGGAAATGACGGGAGAGGTAAGTATAACACTTACATCCCAGGACTCAGCAGGTCACCTACTTTCCGCCCATAAGCTTAGCTCATAGTGCTAAAAGTAGGTCACAGATTCCCTTTAAGGTTTTTTACATATTTTTAGGAGACTTTTTGAAAACTATGAGATGAAAGTGTGTAAAGTTTAGGGCAACTTATAGTTTTACCCTTTATATTTCTGTGTCAATGATGGACGTTTTATGTGTGATCTATGGAGTCACAACCATGTAGGCTGACTCCACATGGGCAAGACAATTAGAGCAGTACTGAGTAAATCATTCTGTCATCTGTGGTTGGCCACCTGTCTTCTCCTCACTTCTCCTCCGGTGAATGGAGACAGTCATGTGATCGGCAATAGTGACGTTCATCACAGGTGGCCAATGCTCAACCACAAATGGTGGAGTGATACACTCAATGCCGCCACTATTGGTTGAATTCTCTCTGTGAGATGGACTATAGTAAAGTTGCAATAAAACTTTATTGAGACCAGCACATTAACACATTTCAAGGCTTACACTCCTTCACCAGACAGCTAGAGTGAGTGCATATTGGTGGCAAGGGAGGTCCTAGGGGCCACCAACATTAGTGCTGAGTTTCAGTCTTAACTTTAGCAGCTATCTCACCGGGCCACCAATGCACACTCACTTCAGTTGTCTAATGAAGGCTTGGAACATCACAAAACATATTTTTGTTCTGGTCACAATGCAGTTTTGTTTCACTGTGCACTACCACTCAATGAAGAAATGCTCTTTACTACCTCACTACATCTCTAGCAACAGATCCTAAGCACTACTTCGGTTCCTATTGTTATACCCATGACCAGAGTACAAACAAAGTAAAGACTCTTATATCAAGAGTTATTTATGACTAATTCCACACATAACTAGAAAAAAATTGTAGATTTTATTCTAGTAATCTGATGTCCTCTGCATATGGCTGCATATTGTATATTATGCTGAGTCGCCCCCTAATAGTTTTCTATAATTATCTTTGCAACAATAAATGTTAAAAGGATTGGCTTCGACATGTTTTATTAGTTTAGATGTCGACAATGCCTTAAATTACCCATCGTTGCTTGTAAGTCTGGAAATCTGCCACCACGGAAAGTTTTGGCAGCCAGGACCTGAGGCATGTAAAGGACATAAAAGGTGTTATCATTTGTGATGTAATAGTGAATACTGAAAATCAACTATAAATGGGAGATATGTCTACTCAGCAAGTACTAAATATATAAGACCCCGAAGGCTATTCAAAGAAGACTGAACTGTAGACTGTAGCGCCAACTCTTCTGGTCTAATTTGAAGCAGGGACTTTGAAAGTGTTGGACTAGGTAGAAATAGTAAATGATATTTTGCTGATGCTTTATTAGTGCTGTTTGCAGTACAGTATGTATAAATAGACAGAGCAGAGATATGACGATAGTTTACTGAAACATCCATCTAATGGACAACATCTAACTCTTCATTCTGGATGTAGCAGATCTATGAGCTCACACTCCCATAGGCATGCATACATTCCAGTTAACTAAAGTTCTTTTTGAATGACTGACATACTGTATGGTTCATGAGTAGTGTGAGTCAATGGAACAATTAACTTAACTTTACCTGTTCGGTTGACTCAACACTACTCATGAACCATACAAATCATTCAAACGTTGCTAAAATTTCAGTATGTCATGTCCAACTTTACTAAAAATTAATTTCTGTATGAACCCTTTGCCGAGTTTACCCAAAACAGGGTTCTAGTTGTAAGGGAGAATGTTCTCTTTAAGAAATTTGCAGAAGATTTATGTGGTATAATGATATTGGTAAAGCTTTCCATGTCAACTTGCCATCATTTTGGACTAGGGGAAAGCTGGGTTGAACGCCTCAATATTCATTCCCCCTCCCTCTCATTTGCAGGGTCCTTTGATGCACATTTGTCCATTAAAGGGGTTGTCCCGCGCCAAAACAGTAAAAAAAATTTCTGCCTAGTCCCCCTGTTACTCCAAAGGAATACCGCAGCCATGTGTTATTTAAAAAAAAAAATTCTCTTACCCGGATCCCCGTTCAGCAACTTTTAAAAATCTTCTGTCCAAGATGGTGCCGCTGGACTTCTCCCACGGTGCACCGCGGGTGTTCTCCCACGGTGCACCGCGGGTCTTCTCCCATGGTGCACCGTGGGTCTTCTTCTGCAGTCTGTGCTCCACTGCCGATTCCAGCCACCTCATTGGCTGATCGGCACCACGTGGCGGAGGCGGAGCAACGCGATGACGCGAAGAAGAGGACGGCCGAGGGAGGAGTCAGGACGCAGCTCGTGAGCACGGACCATCCTGAAGTGGAATCGTCTCTGCGCAAGCGCGACTGATCCAGCGACCAGAGGAGTACTTTGGTTGACGCCATGGCAATGGGGACGCCAGCACAGGGGGGGACACCCTGTAGGTAAGTAAAAACTTCTGTATGGCACATATTTCATGCACAATGTATATTAAAAAGTGCATGTATATGGCCATACTGATGGTGAAGAATGTGTTACAGAAGTTCAATATGAACTCTCTTTCAGCCTTTTCTCAAAATGGTAAAATGGTATCAACCTTGCTTAAATTATGTTGTGCTTTTTCTTCAACAGGTAAAGACTAATAATTATTAGGAAATATAGTACCAGTGTTTCTGGTGGCACAATGCACCACTTACTAATATAATATAGTGAAAGGGATTAGAGATGTAAGCACACGACTGCTGCTTTAGGATGTGTGAATACATCACCATCATGTGATCAGTGGCGGAGCTCAGAGCCCCAGTGACTGATCACATGAAATCCTTTGTTCAGTGCACAGGGGTAAAGTACCTGTGATGATGTCACTAATATGTGATCAGGAGCTCAGAGCCCTTGTGACTGATCACATGATGGAGACATCACCACATATAACTCACACAGTCACTCACAGACAGGCATTCGTTAGTATTTTGACTAGTAATTATTAGGACAATATAGTCCCAGTATTTCTGGTGGCACATCACACACACAGTAGCTTGCTTACCACAAAAGACAAACACAGTTTGTCTCCTCCCACAGCAGTGACATCACCACAGGTCCTTCAGACCACTGGATCTCTGTGGTAGGTCAATGTGTTCTGTCAGGACTGCTGAGTTGTGTAGGAAATGATAGTACCAGTGTGTCTGGTGGCTCTGCTACATGGTACATGCATTATTATCCCCACATATAACACACAGGGATGATTTTTAGTGAAGGGCTTATATTTCAAGCCCTTCCCCCGAAAATCACTGCGGGGGTTGCCTGCATCCCATTGCTTTCAACGGGTTGGCTGCAGCACGGGCCCCATTGAAAGCAATGGGAGAAGATCACAATCCTCTGCCACAGCTGTGACAGCTGTGGCAGGGGATTCTTGCATACCTGCAGGGAGTCACCTTGTCACTGAACACTGTTACAGTGCTGTCACACTGTTCAGTGATGAGGGTACTCCCCGCAGGGATATTTTATGTGCAGCATGGACCTTGCCGCTGCATGAATGCCATATCTTTTGCAGGTGCGAGTATTTTGTGTCTGTAAAAGACAGACATGTGAAGACCACATTGGGAACCAATGGTTCTATCAGATGTGCTTTTTTTGCTCACATAGGCGCACGCAAAAAACGCTTATCTGACTTCGCCCTAGATAAAAAATAAAGTAACTTGGCCAATGGTCTTGGATAAAAATTACCTGTTGTTTTAATTACTCAGCTCTAGAGATGAGCGAACGTACTCGTCCGAGCTTGATACTCGTTCGAGTATTAGCGTGTTCGAGATGCTCGTTACTCGTAACGAGTACCACGCGATGTTCGGGTTACTTTCACTTTCATCTCTGAGACGTTAGCGCACTTTTCTGGCCAATTGAAAGACAGGGAAGGCATTACAACTTCCCCCTGCGACGTTCAAGCCCTATACCACCCCCCTGCAGTGAGTGGCTGGCGAGATCAGGTGTCACCCGAGTATATAAATCGGCCCCTCCCGCGGCTCGCCACAGATGCGCTCTGACATTGAGGAGGGAAAGTGGTATCTTGGTGGAGCTGCTATAGGGAGAGTGTTAGGAGTATTTTAGGCTTCAAGAACCCCAACGGTCCTTCTTAGGGCCACATCTAACCGTGTGCAGTGCTGTGGAGGCTGCTTTGTGCAGTGTTGCACTTTTTTTTTTTTTGGTATATCGGCCGTGCAGAGCATTGCGCCCTGCAGTAATACTCCAGGGACAGAAGTGCGTAGGCAGGGACAGAAGACATATTGATTGAATATAGGCAGTGGGCCTTTGCTAAAAAATTTTGGGCAAAAAATCTATTTGGCCTGCCTGTGACTGTGCTCAGTGTTCTGGGTCTGTCTGTGCTGGGTGTAGTAGTTCTACAAAATCATACGCAGCCAGCTAAGTGTTACAGCAGGCTTGCGCCAAATTATTTCCTGGCTCTGTCTGGGCTGTGAAATCACTGCTGTATTGCAGTCCACAGTGCAACACTCTGCAGTTCTGTGACATACTCCAGGGACAGAAGTGCGTAGGCAGGGACAGAAGACATATTGATTGAATATAGGCAGTGGGCCTTTGCCAAAAAATTTGGGGCAAAAAATCTATTTGGCCTGCCTGTGACTGTGCTCAGTGTTCTGGGTCTGTCTGTGCTGGGTGTAGTAGTTCTACAAAATCATACACAGTCAGCTAAGTGTTACAGCAGGCTTGCGCAAAATTATTTCCTGGCGTTCCGTAAGCGAAGTCAGCCTCCAACCACAGGCCAATAAGCGGCACATTTAATTACAGCGTTCTGTTTCTGCATTACTGGTAATACAGCATGCTGAGGGGTAGGGGTAGGCCTAGAGGACGTGGACGCGGCCGAGGACGCGGAGGCCCAAGTCAGGGTGTGGGCACAGGCCGAGCCAGTGCGGTGGCCAGGGGTAGAGGCAGGGCCAGACCGAATAATCCACCAACTGTTTCCCAAAGCGCACCCTCGCGCCATGCCACCCTGCAGAGGTCAAGGTGCTCTACAGTGTGGCAGTTTTTCACAGAGACGCCTGACGACCGACGAACAGTGGTGTGCAACCTTTGTTGCGCCAAGATCAGCTGGGGAGGCACCACCAACAGCATGCGCAGGCATATGATGGCCAAGTACCCCACAAGGTGGGACGAAGGCCGTTCACCGCCTCCGGTTTGCACCACTGCCTCTCCCCCTGTGCCCCAACCTGCCACTGAGATCCAACCCCCCTCTCAGGGCACAGGCACTACTGTCTCCTGGCCTGCACCCACACCCTCACCTCCGCTGTCCTCGGCCCCATCCAGCAATGGCTCTCAGCGCAGCGTCCAGACGTCGCTAATGCCACAGTTTGAGCGCAAGCGCAAGTGCGACGCCACGCACCCGCACGCTCAAGCGTTAAACGTGCACATTGCCAAATTGATCAGCCTGGAGATGCTGCCATATAGGCTTGTGGAAACGGAGGCTTTCAAAAGCATGATGGCGGCGGCGGCGGCCCCGCGCTACTCAGTTCCCAGTCGCCACTACTTTTCCCGATGTGCCGTCCCAGGCCTGCACGACCACGTCTCCCGCAACATTGTACGCGCCCTCACCAACGCGGTTACTGCCAAGGTCCACTTAACTACAGACACGTGGACAAGCACAGGCGGGCAGGGCCACTATATCTCCCTGACGGCACATTGGGTGAATTTAGTGGAGGCTGGGACAGAGTCAGAGCCTGGGACCGCTCACATGCTACCCACCCCAGAATTTCGTGCCCAGGCTCGGTGGTGGTATCTGCGGCAGTGTATGCTTCCTCCACTAAACCACCCTCCTCCTCCTCCTCCTTCTCCTACGCAACCTCTGTCTCGCAATCAAGATGTGTCAGCAGCACGTCGCCAGCAGTCGGTGTCGCGCGGCATGGCAGCTCAGCGGTGGGCAAGCGTCAGCAGGCCGTGCTGAAGCTACTCAGCTTAGGAGATAAGAGGCACACGGCCCACGAACTGCTGCAGGGTCTGACAGAGCAGATCGACCGCTGGCTTGCGCCGCTGAGCCTCCAACCGGGCATGGTCGTGTGTGACAACGGCCGTAACCTGGTGGCGGCTCTGCAGCTCGGCAGCCTCACGCACGTGCCATGCCTTGCCCACGTCTTTAATTTGGTGGTTCAGCGCTTTCTGAAAAGCTACCCACACTTGTCATACCTGCTCGGAAAGGTGCGCCAGCTCTGCGCACATTTCCGCAAGTCCCACACGCACGCTGCCACCCTGCGGACACTGCAACATCGGTTTAATCTGCCAGTGCACCGACTGCTGTGCGACGTGCCCACACAGTGGAACTCTATGCTCCACATGTTGGCCAGGCTCTATGAGCAGCGTAGAGCTATTGCGGAATACCAACTCCAACATGGGCGGCGTAGTGGGAGTCAGCCTCCTCAATTATTTACAGGAGTGGGCCTGGTTGGCAGACATCTGCCAGGTCTTTGGAAACTTTGAGGAGTCTACCCAGATGCTGAGCGGGGATGCTGCAATCATTAGCGTCACCATTCCTCTGCTATGCCTCTTGAGAAGTTCCCTGCAAAGCATAAAGGCAGACGCTTTGGAATCGGAAACGGAGGCGGGGGAAGACAGTATGTCGCTGGATAGTCAGAGCACCCTCATGTCTATATCTCAGCGCGTTAAGGAGGAGGGGGAGGAGCATGAGGAGGAGGGGGAAGAGACAGCTTGGCCCACTGCTGAGGGGACAGATGCTGCTTGCCTGTCATCCTTTCAGCGTGTATGGCCAGAGGAGGAGGAGGAGGAGGAGGACCATGAGGAGGAGGGGGAAGAGACAGCTTGGCCCACTGCTGAGTGTACAGATGCAGCTTGCCTGTCATCCTTTCAGCGTGTATGGCCAGAGGAGGAGGAGGAGGATCCTGAAAGTGATCTTCCGAGTGAGGGACAGCCATGTGTTGCGTACAGGTACCCTGGCACACATGGCTGACTTCATGTTAGGATGCCTTTCTCGTGACCCTCGCGTTACACGCATTCTGGCCACTACGGATTACTGGGTGTACACACTGCTCGACCCACGGTATAAGGAGAGCCTTTCCACTCTCATTCCCGAAGAGGAAAGGGGTTCGAGAATGATGCTATACCACAGGGCGCTGGTGGACAAACTGATGGTAAACTTCCCATCCGACAGCGCTAGTAGCCGAAGGCGCATTTCCGCGGCCCAGGTAGCAGGGGAGGCGCAGAGATCAGGCAGCATGTACAGCGCAGGCAGGGGAACATTATCCAAGGCCTTTGCCAGCTTTATGGCTCCCCAGCAAGACTGTGTCACCGGTCCCCAGTCAAGGCTGAGTTGGCGGGAGCACTGTAAAAGGATGGTGAGGGAGTACGTAGCCAATCGCACGACCGTCCTCGGTGACGCCTCCGCCCCCCTACAACTACTGGGTGTCGAAGCTGGACACGTGGCCTGAACTCGCGCTGTATGCCCTGGAGGTGCTTGCTTGTCCTGCGGCTAGCGTCTTGTCAGAGAGTGTGTTTAGTGCGGCTGGGGGAATCATCACGGATAAGCGTACCCACCTGTCAACCGACAGTGCCGACAGGCTTACACTCATCAAGATGAACAAAGCCTGGATTTCCCCAGACTTCTCTTTTCCACCAGCGGACAGCAGCGATACCTAAACAATACGTAGGCTGCACCCGCGGATGGAAGCAACGTTCTCTATCACCATCCAAAACGGGGACCTTTTTGCTTCATCTATCTGTGTATAATATTCCTCCTCCTCCGCCTGCTCCTCCTCCTGAAACCTCACATAATCACGCCGAACGGGCAATTTTTCTTAGGCCCACAAGGCTCAGTCATATAATTTTTCTAAACAATTTTTATACGTTTCAATGCTCATTAAAGCGTTGAAACTTTCACCTCAACCAATTTTTATTTTTACTGGGCTGCCTCCAGGCCTAGTTACCAATTAAGCCACATTAACCAAAGCGATTAATGGGTTTCACCTGCCCTCTTGGTTGGGCATGGGCAATTTTTCTCAGGTACATTAGTACTGTTGGTACACCAATTTTTGGGGGCCCTCGCCTACAGTGTAATCCAATTAATTTTTTGCCCACCTGCATTACAGCTGACGTAACATCAGCTGTGTTGGGCACTGCAATGGGATATATTTATGTACCGCCGGTGGGTTCCAGGGAGCCACCCATGCTGTGGGTCCACAGGGAGTTGTAAATGCATCTGTCCACTTCTAAAGAACCCCGGTCTGACTGGGGCATGCAGTGTGGGCCGAAGCCCACCTGCATTAAACATGACATTATTACCTCAGCTGTGATGGGCAATGCAATGGGATATATTAATGTACCGCCGGTGGCTTCCTGGCACCCACCCATGCTGTGGGTTCACAGGGAGTTGTAACTGCATGTGTCCACTTCTAAAGAACCCCGGTCTGACTGGGGCATGCAGTGTGGGCCGAAACCCACCTGCATTAAGCACGACATTACATCAGCTGTGTTGGGCACTGCAATGGGATATATTTATGTACCGCGGGTGGGTTCCAGGGAGCCACCCATGCCGTGGGTCCACAGGGAGTTGTAACTGCATGTGTCCACTTCTAAAGAACCCCGGTCTGACTGGGGCATGCAGTGTGGGCCGAAGCCCACCTGCATTAAGCACGACATTACATCAGCTGTGTTGGGCACTGCAAAGGGATATATTTATGTACCGCCGGTGGGTTCCAGGGAGCCACCCATGCTGTGGGTCCACAGGGAGTTGTAAATGCATCTGTCCACTTCTAAAGAACCCCAGTCTGACTGGGGCATGCAGTGTGGGCCGAAGCCCACCTGCATTAAGCACAACATTACCTCAGCTGTGATGGGCAATGCAATGGGATACATTTATGTACCACCGGTGGGTTCCAGGGAGCCACCCATGCTGTGGGTGCACACGGAATTCCCATTGCGGAGTTGTACCTGCCTGTGACTATTTATAAAAAACCGCGGTCTGACTGGGTCATGCAGACACCTTGACAGAATGAATAGTGTGTGGCACATAGGTTCCCCATTGCTATGCCCACGTGTGCAGCTCCAGATGGAGGTGGCACAGGATTGGATTTCTCATCGCTTATGTACAGCATTGTGGACTATCGCCCCGCCCCTTTTAAAGAGGGTCGCTGCCTAGCCGTGCCAACCCTCTGCAGTGTGTGCCTGCGGTTCCTCTGGCAGACACACTTATAAATAGACATGAGGGTGGCGTGGCATGAGGGCAGCTGAAGGCTGGGCAGGGACAGTTTGGTGTGCGCTGTGGACACTGGGTCGTGGGGGGGGGGGGTTGGGCAGCATGTTACCCAGGAGAAGTGGCAGCGGAGTGTCATGCAGTCAGTGATTGTGCTTTGTTGGAGGTAGTGTGGTGCTTATCAAAGTTATGCATTGCTAATGAGGGCTTTTCAGAAGTAAAAGTTGTTGGGAGGGGGGGGCACTCTTGCCGCTATTGTGGCTTAATAGTGGGACCTGGGAACTTGAGATGCAGTCCAACATGTAGCCCCTCGCCTGCCCTATCCGTTGCTGTGTCGTTCCCATCACTTTCTTGAATTGCCCAGATTTTCACAAACGAAAACCTTAGCGAGCATCGGCGATATGCAAAAATGCTCGGGTCGCCCATTGACTTCAATGGGGTTCGTTATTCGAAACGAACCCTCGAGCATCTCGAAAAGTTCGTCTCGAGTAACGAGCACCCGAGCATTTTGGTGCTCGCTCATCTCTACTCAGCTCCCATTCAGACATGAGTTTCCATGGTAGCAGACTACAAGCAAACTTTATGTAGTCAGATGCTCTAGTCATACTCTCATCAATCTGTTCCCTACTTTTTGCTAGCGTACATTTGGTAGGTTAGCAAAAATAGTGGACAGAAGAAAGAGAGTTTAACTGCAGTATAATACTACACAAGGTGTGTTTGTAATCTTTTACCAGATAGATGCATAGGGCTGAATAACAGCTATAGACACAGAATAATGAGATTTTTTTAATCAAGACTATTTGTTGCTTCAGTTTGGATGAATTACAGCAATACAAAATTTGTTACAAAGGTGGACATAACCTGTAAGACAACTTAAAAAATTGTGTAATGATAACGTTTAAACATTATAGAAGTAATAATCATTAAGATCTAAAAGTCACTTTCCTAGGATACATTTTTGTCACTGAGTAAATCAGTATTTGTGTCTGACATATACATTATGGCCTTAACAAGTCTTAAAAACACCAAAGAACAGAAGTTTTATTATTAAAGCTATATAATAAAGTGGACTGACTTGCCCATAAGCAAGGTTAACGGCTTTGAGGGAGGACAACTCTGATTGCTGTAGTGTAAATCTGTCAGAACAACAATATGTGACTTAATCATTTACTCCATGGTTTATCGCATGATCATTTTTTCCTTAAGGGCAAACAATGAGGCAGCACTCATCCCCATAAAAACTAATAAAAAATAAAACCATTTCTGCTTTACTAAAAGCAGAAAATGACCTTTATTTTTTCTGTTCTATATATTCTTAATTTTAAGGGTTGTTAAGAGAGTAAAAAAAAACAATTTACTTCTATCAGTGTCTTCTTTGTGACATCACTTTGTTATAGTGCTTCCTCCATGGTCAAAGTTAAATACAGTGCCTCCTCTAAGGCCCCACATAAATAAAGCACCCCCTCTGTGGTCCCTCAATTATAATGCGCTCTATGGCCGCCCAAAGTAATAGAGCCCCTCTGTACTCTGACCAATGCAAAAATGCATCTCTATGCCTATAAGAGTGACTCTTCTGTGCCTCCATCAAAGTAATAGTGCCCTCCTGTGCCACTACCAAAAAGTACTGCCATTACTATGCACCCAGAGAGTAATAGTGCCCCTATGTGCCCCCCTACAAATTTAATACTGCCCCTCTGTTTCCCTTTGGGCCTCCCCTCTCCTCCTTCAGAAGCTGTGTAGCATAAGCACACCCACTCAGTACTACACAACTCTCTCCCCATCCTCTCCCTCAGTAGCTGCTGGTCCATTCCCACTCATTGCAGATAAGAGCAGAATATTAACAGGGAGTGAATTACTTCCTTCTGAAATAGTAGCTTTGTCATACTGTCATTCGGCCCTTAGTAAAAGCTCAGTGGAAAGGCAATAAATGAATATGCACAATAGGGGAGCAGGCTAGGAAAGGAACTGTCAATGTACACTGACTTACAAAATTGTTAAGATTTCAGTCTTCCAGTCTGCTGTACCTTAGAAACAAATCAGAAATGTGTTAAAAAAACAATTACAAGAAGTCTTAATTTCCATAAACTTCCAAAAAGGTGCACACAGCATTTTAGCAGCATTCAGTGGTGCTCTGGCATGGAGGTCCACTGGTGTGCTCTGAGGTAAGCCTGAAGATTGTGACCCTTGTAATGGTTTGTTAGGATCCTTTTACAAGGTCAGATCACCTGCCTTTGGTAATGAGCACTAGAGATGAGCGAACACCAAAATGTTCGGGTGTTCGTTATTCGGAACGAACTTCCCGTGATGCTCGAGGGTTCGTTTCGAACAACGAACCCCATTGAAGTCAATGGGCGACCAGAACATTTTTGTATTTCGCCGATGCTCGCTAAGGTTTTCATGTGTGAAAATCTGGGCAATTCAGGAAAGTGATGGGAATGACACAGTGACGGATAGGGCAGGCGAGGGGCTACATGGTGGGCTGCATCTCAAGTTCACAGGTCCCACTATTAAGCCACAATAGCGGCAAGAGTGCCCCCCCCCCCCCCCACTGTCAGCATAAAGATCGTTCTCCTCTGGCACAGCTGTAACAGCTGTAGCAGAGAAGAACGATGTTTGCCCATTGAATTCAATGGAGCGGCAATACAGCATGTTCCACTGAATGCAATGGGCTGCCCGCGATCGCAGGATGAATGGTCGGAAAGGGGTTAAATATATAACCCCTTTCCTGCAATTCATCCAGAAATGTGTTACACTAAAAATATATACCGGCGTATAAGGCGACGGGGCGTATAAGACGACCCCCCAACTGTCACCTTATACGCCGGTAATACAGTGGAGCAAAGAATAAAAATCATTACTTACGTTTTTAGATGATCTGCGGCGCTCCTGCAGGCTGTCACTCCCTCCTAATCCACGGCAGAGTATTGCTTTCTGGAGGCAGGGCTTGAAATCCCTGCCTCCAGAAAGACACGTGCCTTCAGCCAATCACAGCCAATGACAATGATGTCATTGAATGGCTGTGATTGGCTGTGTTTCTGGAGGCGGGGATTTCAAGCCTTGAAATCCCCGCCTCCAGAAACACAGCCAATCACAGCCATTCAATGACATCATTGTCATTGGCTGTGATTGGCTGAAGGCACGTGTGCTTCTGGAGGCAGGGATTTAAAGCCTTTCGTGGAGAAAGGAATACTTTGCCGTGGATTAGGAGGGAGTGACAGCCTGCAGCAGCGCCGCAGATCATCTAAAAACGTAAGTAATGATTTTTATTCTTTGCTCCACTGTATTACCGGCGTATAAGGTGACAGTTGGGGGGTCGTCTTATACGCCCCGTCGCCTTATACGCCGGTATATATTTTTAGTGTAACACATTTCTGGATGAATTGCAGGAAAGGGGTTATATATTTAACCCCTTTCCGACCATTCATCCTGCGATCGCCGGCAGCCCATTGCATTCAGTGGAACATGCTGTATTGCCGCTCCATTGAATTCAATGGGCAAACATCGTTCTTCTCTGCTACAGCTGTTACAGCTGTGCCAGAGAAGAAGGATTTGTCTTCTATATGTTCTCAATGGGGTCAGCGCTGCTGCCGCTGGCCCCATTGAGCGCATATAGAATGCATCCATAGCGAACCGCGGGAGGGGCAGACTTTTATATCAGGCGGACACCTTATCTCCCCAGCCACTCACAGCAGGGGGGTGGTATAGGGCTTAAACGTTGCAGGGGGAAGTTGTAATGCCTTCCCTGTCTTTATATTGGCCAAAAAAAAGCGCTAACGTCTCAGGGAAGAAAGTTAAAGTAACCCGGACACCGCATGGTGTTCGTTACGGATAACGAACATACCGAACACCCTAATATTCGCACGAATATCAAGCTCGGAAGAACACGTTCGCTCATCTCTAATGAGCACCAATCGACAAAAAGCATATTGTACAGCACTCATTAATAATTTTTACATGGGTAGATGATTTGCCGTATGGGAATGAACAATCGTTAATATGATCATTTATCCATATACAGCTATAGTTGGTTGATTGCATATCTCTTTATTTATAGGGAGAGAAGTACAACAGACTCGCAAGCACTTTTATGCCCACATAAATAAGATGATCAACCAATGAAAGAGCATTTGCTCATTCTTCAACTGATAGCTAGCCCTTTTACATGGCCCTATATCTGTAGCTTGTTTGCTTTCCCTTGTTTTATCTGTCTTTGTCTTGATTTTTCGAGTTCAGCTCTGCTCAGTTTATTTTTCTTGTATCCGTGTCTTAGTGCCGGCTCATTGTTTGTCAGGATCAGTGCTTCAGACAGAGTTTTCATCATGGATATGTTATGTTTGTCTTGTTAACCTTGCCTGCATGAACATAATATATTTAAAGCTGGAGGGAAAAGGGAAGGTTATACATACACGCTTAGACACTGTTCACACCAAACATAAAATGAATGTGCTAGCAACCAAAGGAAAATAGGGACATAGACCCTACACCAACACCAGGCGGCCAAATACTTACCAAATGTACTAACACAACAAGGCATATGGGAATATAAACAAATATGGGGTATTTGATAGTATTTTGGCCAGATTGCATAAGCTCACAAGCCCATGTCAAGGGTCCTTGTTGTCTTGTAAGTCCCTATTCTAACAAGACAGCTAAACCACAGGAAACAGAACCCTACCTACAAGTGGGACGATCATCCCAATAGGGACGGTCCCATGCTGGAACCTAGATACACCAATATAGGACCTAAAACACACCAGACATCTGCACACCTACAGACATACAATGCAAAGACATTGTTTACACCAGGTGTCTGCACACCTACAGACATACAATGCAAAGACATTGTTTACACCAGGTGTCTGCACACCTACAGACATACAATGAACAAAGCATTGTTCACACCAGGTATTTGCACACCTACAGACACTAAACAAGTCATAGTTCAAACCAGATGTCTGCACATCTATAGATATTGAACAAGACATTGTTCACATCATGTGTCTGGACACCTTCAGACAAAGCGGAGTACACCCAGAACCTCATGCATGCATAAATACACCAAAACAGGACATAGTTTAACTGTCCACACCCACTTACATAAGGGGAAGAGCATCAGATGTTATCCATCTGATGGAGAAGGGACTAAGGTTCAGATATCACCCATCATACAGCGTAAAGGACATTTGGTGTCTTTGACTATACCTGACAGAAAGGTTAGGAAGCAAAGGACCATTGAACATGCAAACAGGGAAATTAGGTGTCT
The DNA here is from genome assembly GCF_035609145.1 of Eleutherodactylus coqui. Taxonomy (NCBI): domain Eukaryota; kingdom Metazoa; phylum Chordata; class Amphibia; order Anura; family Eleutherodactylidae; genus Eleutherodactylus; species Eleutherodactylus coqui. The sequence continues at coordinate 136,925,551 of NC_089845.1, read as the reverse complement.
AGACC